>NC_083583.1:73658515-74290182 GCF_027579695.1 Neoarius graeffei | reverse complement strand
GTGACCAAATACTTATTTTACCGAGGAATTTACCAATTAATTCGTTAAAAATCCTACAATGTGATTTCCTGGATTCTTTCCCCCCATTCTGTCTCTCATAGTTGAAGTGTACCTATGATGAAAATTACAGGCCTCTCTCATCTTTTTAAGTGGGAGAACTTGCACAATTGGTGGCTGACTA
Source organism: Neoarius graeffei (assembly GCF_027579695.1). Taxonomy (NCBI): domain Eukaryota; kingdom Metazoa; phylum Chordata; class Actinopteri; order Siluriformes; family Ariidae; genus Neoarius; species Neoarius graeffei. The sequence continues at coordinate 74,290,001 of NC_083583.1, read as the reverse complement.
AATACTTTTTTGCCCCACTGTATGTAAATTTTTGACCCTGTATGTATAATTTCGACCCTGTGTTGATTTCAGAAAACCCAAAGAAAATTAAAATTTGTGCACCAAATTCTAGTGTTTTTTTAATTAAAGTTGTACTGTATACTGTACAATCATTCTGCCACAGAAAAAGAACGGTTCAGAGAAATTACTGAAAGCCCAAATAATGCCATGACATTCATATACAAGATGGCATTCATGTCACTGTATGAAAACTTCTGACCACAACTGTGTATGCTGGAGTTTCTTTTTATTATTTTACAGGGACATACTGGCCCTACCTCCAATATGAATGTCTCTTATAAGTTCTTATGAATATGTTTAAGAGTCAAACGTGGCTCAGGTTTGACCTTGTGCTCATTTCATTTAATTCTACCTTAATTATTACACTTAGATTTTACTGGTTAAAATCAGAATTGCATTTTTTTAGCACTAACTAGGTTTTACTTTGGAACGTCAACTTTCATTCACAATAGAAAGATATTGAAGTGAAAGTGATTTTTTTTTTGTTAACTAAGTGCTTCCGACAGTATCCTTTGTCCATTAAAAGTGTCCTCTCTGGTAATCGCTCACCATATGATGAGGTACTCTGTCATTGCACAGTAAAAAACAAGACTTGGAACAGATGCGAGACACATTTACAGCAGAGCTTCACATGTGGTTGAAATGTGAGTCCGACAAAAAGTGTCCTCTCCGGAAAATCATAAGGATTATCACCACTTCAGCTGTTATTACAGTCACCACCATGTACAAACATCACTGCACAGTACTTGAAAATTTGTACTTAACATACGTCACATACATTTCAACAGTTTTTCACTTTGTATCCCTTACTCTTGTGAACTATAAGAAAGGTGGTCAGTTTTAGAAATACTTTATATGTCTTCTCACACAAGTAACATGACCAGTATATGACCTGTAGCTCTGAAATACTGCACAGTTAATTTCTATCTCAAAAGGTCATTTTTAGCAACAGAGAAACATGAAAATACGAGGATTGATTTTTTTGGACTATTGTGGACCCGAAAAGTAAACCCTGATTTTCAAACAGCCCATCAATTCTTTTTATTTTAATTTATTTTTTTTTATTTCATGCAATTTTTAAAGGTATAAACTTTTAAATTTTTTTAATGAATAGTGAAGAATGAAGAATAAACTGAATTGTGTCTCAACAACAAACATGGCTTTGTTTCTGGGGGAAAAAAACATAAGAAAAAAAAGGTGTTCTGAATGAAGAATCAGAAAGAAAAGCTACGACCAAGGTCCATGTGAGGAGCTTCTCTGTACAGAAACTGGAGATACAACCTAGTATTTTTGTTCGTAAATGAATTTCCCCACAAAGAAGTGTTTTTATTTCAGCATCCTGAAGGCATAGGTCTCCTTGAGCTTATGTTACCTGATCTTGAGTTCACCTTTGAAAAAAATTATCAAAGCTCAAAAGGAAAAAATAAATAAATAAATAAATAAATAAATAAAACCAGAAGTAAAAATATCTCCACACATCACAGAATAGCCATGTTTTCTGTGAAATCAGTACACAAGTGGAAAGAAAGTGCAAGTTTTTCAGGGGTTCTATTGGGAGATTTGCTTTGGTGTAAAATGCTGCCTGTGCAAATAATCACAAAAATACTCCAGTCAGCTGTTACAATCCAGAATGAGGGCTCTTTAACCAGCCATCATTCAGACAGAAAGTCATAAAACCAGCTTAGTCTGCTTTTATAGGTGATACAGATTTAGTCATGCTAAAGAACTGTCGGCTTTATGGTGATCGTGCTCTATTCGTTATTGTTCAGTATCATAGTTTCTATCTGCTAAAGGCTAAGGATGATAAATTACAACCCCAATTCCAAAAAAGCTAGGACACTGTGCAAAACATAAATAAAAACAGAATGCAAATTTGATTTTGCAAATCACAGAAACCCTATATTTCATTGAAAACAGTACAAAGATAACATATCAAATGTTGAAACTGAGAAATTTTATTGTTTTGAAAAAAATATATGCTCATTTTGAATCTGATGTCAGCAACATGTTTCAGAAAAGTTGAGACAGGGGCAACAAAAGACTGAAAAAGTTGTGTAATTCTAAAAAAAAAACTAATTTGGTTAATTGGCAACAGGTCAGTAAGATGATTGGGTAAAAAAAGAGCATCCCAGGGAGGCGGAGTCTCTCAGAAGTAAAGATGGCACGGGGTTCACCGCTCTGTGAAAGACTGCGTGGGCAAACAGTGCAACAATTTAAGAATAATGTTCCTCAATGTAAAACTGCAAAGAATTTGGGGATCACATCATCTATGGTCCATAATATCATTAAAAGATTCAGAGAATCTGGAGAAATCTCTTTATGCAAGAGACAAGGCTGAAAACTGACACTGGATGCCTGTGATCTTCAGGCCCTCAGGAGACACTGCGTTAAAAGCAGACACGTGTCTGTAGTGGAAATCACTGTATGGGCTCAGGAACATTTCAGAAAACCACCGTCTGTGAAAACAGTTCATTACTGCAGCCACAAATGCAAGTTAAAACCAGATATAAACAACATCCAGAAACACCACCACCTTCTCTAGACTTGAGCTTTTTTATGATGGACTGAGGCGAAGTGGAAAACTGTCCCAAAGCCTGATGAATCAAAAGTAGAAATTCTTTTTAGAAATAATGGACACCACGTCTGGATGGCACAGTGGTGTAGTGATTAGCACTGTCGCTTCACAGCAAGAAGATTCTGGGTCCAAGCCCAGCGGCCGACGGGGGCCTTTCTGTGTGGAGTTTGCATGTTCTCCCCGTGTCTGTGTGGGTTTCCTCTGGGTGCTCCGGTTTCCTCCACAGTCCAAAGACATGCAGGTTAGGATAATTGATGTCTCTAAATTGAATTGACTGTAGGTGTGAATGGTTGTTTGTCTCTGTGTGTCAACCCTGAGATGGCCTGGTGACTTATCCCGGGTGTACCCCACCTCTCAGCTGAGACAGGCTCCAGCTTGCCCGCGACCCTGCACAGGATAAGCGGTTACAGATAATGGATGGATGGACACCACATCCTTCAGGCTAAAGAGGAGGGGGATCATCCAGCTTGTTATCAGTGCACAGTTCAAAAGCCAGCATCTGTGATGGTATGAGGAGGCATTAGTGCACATGACATGGGTAGCGTGTACATCTGGGAAGGCATCATTAATGCTTAATGATATAAACACGTTTCAGAGCAATATGCTGCCATCCAGACAAAATCTTTTTCAGGGAAGGTCTTCCTTCTTTCAGCAGGACAATGCCAAGCCACTTTCTGCACATATTAAAACTGCATGGCTCTGTAGTAAAAGAGTCCGGGTGCTAAACTGGCCTGCCTGCAGTCCAGATCTGTCTCCCATTTAAAACATTTGGTGCATTATGAAGCGCAAAATATGACAAAGAAGACCCTGAACTGCTGAGCAACTGAAATTGTATATCAGGCAAGAATGGGACAACATTTCTCTTTTAAAACTACAGCAATTGGTCTCAGTTCCCAAACGTTTATAGAGTGTTGTTAAAAGTAGTGGTGATGCAACACAATGGTAAACATGCCCCTGTCCCAACTTTTTTTGCAATGTTCTGCTGATATCAAATTCAAAATGAGCATACATTTTTCAAAAAACAATAAAAATTTCTGTCTCAACATTTGATATGTTGTCTTTATTTGATTTTCAATGAAAGATAGGGTTTCCATGATTTGCAAATTATCACATTCTCTTTTTATTTACAGTTTACACAGTGTCCCAACTTTTTTGGAATTGGGGTTGTTCATGTGTAGACATGGAAATAGTTTACTAAAACAAATATTTCGTGTTTTTCAAAGGAAGTTTGGTGAAAAGTTTCATCTGCCTTTTATATCACAGCTCAAGTTACACTTACTGATCCAGCGACAGAGAATTAGTCCAAGACTTAATTCCTAATAAGTAATTTGTTTATTGCACACCACTCTGTCACGATTACTGTGTGGCAGGAACAAGCTCATGGAGCATTAGCATTATGGTGGGGTAAGACGCCAAGGGGTTTTGGTAGTCCAGTGGGGAAAAGGAAGATATCTTTATTTATGTAGTTTGTTTTTTCAGACAGCTGGCTAAAATGCATCTCAGCCTTTTTCCGGTGTTTCGAAAGATCTGTTTTAAATGTGCCTTGGGGCGTTGACACATCTGCATTGTAGATGATCTGTTTCTGCAGTAGGCATGTGCTGAATTTTACTATTCAAAAAGCATCTGTCTGTCAGGAAGGGAATGAAACATGATACAGAGTTCTGGTTGTGTTATACAGCCCAATGTGAAGCATATTTTATTTATCTTATACCACAGAAATCTGTCAGCATTAACATTTATTTATTGATTTATTTATGTCAAAAACTTGTAAGTTATTTTTAATTACAGTTCAAGTCTTAACAGACGCCTGTAATACTCAAACAAAGTGGTGTAAGTGGTTAGCACTGTCACCTCACAGCAAGAAGGTCCTGGGTTCGAGCCCAGCAGCCAGTGAGGGCCTTTCTGTGTGGAGTTTGCATGTTCTCCCAGTGTCTGTGTGGGTTTCCTCTGGGTGCTCCGGTTTCCCCCACAGTTCAAAGACATGCAGTTAGGTTAATATGGGACGGCCTTGGGCTGAGGTGCCCTTGAATGAGGTACCGAACTCCCAACTGCTCCCCGGGCACTGTTAGCATGGCTGCCCACTGCTCTGGGTATGTGTGTGTGTGTGTGCATGTGTGTGTTCACTGCTTCAGATGGGTTAAAGGCAGAGAGGAATTTCACAAGTGTGTGATGAATGAAGTTGTTGTTGTTCTTCTTAATACTCAAAGTAAGTTAAAAGAGTGAAAATAAATCTCAGTCAGTGCGTTTACATGCACATAGAGAAAATCGAATTTCTGCCGTAGCTTAACTGAAATCGAAGTTCTAAATGCCATGGAAACACCTTAGCTCGGCTGAAATCGAACCGAACTGGATTTCTCGTAATCGAGCTACGCGACCTAGATTATGCGATTGTAGCCGAGCTACTTAGTGCATGTAAACCCTATCGAGCTACGTAGTCAAGCTACTTACTTCAGCACTGCCCCTTCCAGAAGTGACGAGTGACGAGACCACAAGCGGGAAACACAACAGCCTCGGTCGGCATGACAACATTAGTAGTAGCGAGCAGCAGAAGAGGTCAGGAGGAACAAGGAGAACGAACGTCGTCGTTCTTCTTGTGAACACGGAACTGATAACTTTGTTTATACTCTTGAATAGCTCTTCTTCATGACGACAACCGGAAGTGTACCAACACGATGGGGCGTGTAGCGCCACCTGTGGCTCGGGCGCACAATGTACCTCACACAATAGCTCGATTTCCTTGTGTGCATGTAGGATTGGATTTCTCTGGCACCCCTGCTGGGACCCTTAGCTCGATTACCGACAGTAGCTCGATTTGGATGTGCATGTAAACGCACTGACTGGTTTAACAAATATACTGTAGCAGGGCATGGTTATAATAATCACTCAGTACAGATACAGTATTTGCACATTGTATTCACTAAACCAGTCAATGAAACCTGAACACACCACATGAGGGCAGTTAGGTTATCAGTGACACACATGCAATGTTGCTTTTGCTGTAAAATGGGTTTAATCTGCAACACCAAGTACCTGACTGGAGACATTTAATAGAGTTGTGCTTTAGCTGGTCAATATTTAAAAGCAGGTTGGAAGCTGGGTATTTACTCGATCAATATTTAGAAAGTGAAACAAGTAACCTGCATTTTTTTTGCCCCAGGCATATAATTAGTCCATGTTCTACTGTGTGTACATCTGGACTGTGGTCATGAATAAAATGCATGGAACTGACAGGTCAAATTGTCATCAGTAGAAATGTTAGATGTATTGTATTTTAGAACGACAGTATACGTAACAGCCAGTATGCCTGAAAAGTGGTTTTGTATGGATAGTGTACAGAGTTTAGACACTGAAAATGAAATGTCAAAAGGACTTTGCAGTTGCATTTTAACTTTAGATATCAATCTGAATTTGAATTTTGTTTTAAATTAGGCACACATGAGAAATGCAATTGCAAATACAAGTTTGAACTAGCATTTTCTAATTAGCATTTTCTTTATTTATGACAAGAAAGGATAAATAGTACATACAATATTTTTAAATTAATGAAATACAACAATCAACCAAAACCTAATGTTTTAAGAATTAACAGGTTTATAAAGCAAAATCAAGAGCTGTAAGTACTTCAGGTGTACCTGTACTCAGACTCGTGGATGGAGAAGAGAACTCCAGATGTGGATGCCTTCTGCTGGATGGAAGCCATGAACGTGAATTCATTTTTGTTTCTGAGCAACTCCAGTATTTGTTCTGTGATTTGAGAGGGAACCTGAATGATTCTCTGTGCATCTGCAAACAAAACAGGAACAATGGACAAATGTGAGTCGAGGAGTCTACCAGCAGGAATTGTATTGATTTCAGAAGTTGTCATACCATATTTCTCAAATAAGAAACCATCCCATAAGTTCACAACAGCGTGCGCTACTGGGTCATCAGGTGCTTGTTGGTAATAGATGAGAATATATACAGTGTGCTGTCATTTAAATTATACATATGGTATATAGACAAATAACTTGCAGTTTGAAATGTCCATAATAAGCTTCACATAAAGTAACTCTAGGTAGTGGACTTAGACTCAGACAGCTGTGCTGCACTTCTCCATGCTGACTGCTCCTCTATCGAGACATGACTAATTGGAAGCAGTATTTGAAAACAGAGACAGTCCCTCTGCTAACTCTGCACACTACACTATCTTTTAGCTGTTTTATTCTCATTATAACACAAAACATCATGCTGTATTTCCTCATTTAAACCAATAGTTTTCCCCTTTAATCCAAATGTATGCAATTGACCAAAACATATCTGGTGTCTAGAGTTTGCTTCTTTCGATTTACACTGGAGCTTGAAATGTAAAACAAGTTTATAGATTATAAGGGGCTGTATATTTAAGTCAATACACACTTCCCACAAACAGCTATGTCAGGTTGTTCAATATTTTGTTCAACAGACTTGTTAACCATGACCCACTCTATAAAATGTTCAAAGGGGTGTTGCAATGCTGCAAAGCAAGGCTCTGGGACTCCAGGGGACCACAGTGGGAGCCATTATCTCCACATGGAGAAAACTTGGAACAGAAGTGATCAGCCTACCAAACTTCCTCCAAGCATGTATCAACGACTCCTCAGATAAGATCAGCATTCATGATTCCACCATAAGAAAAAGACTGGCCAAAACTGTGACCGATGCATAAAGGCTCGTCTCACATTTGAAAATTAAAAAACCAACCAACCAACCAACCAACCAACCAACCAACCAACAACCCTTAAGTCTTTTGGGATAATGTTCTGTGAGCTAATGATGATGGCTGACATGGGTCCTGTTACATCTAGTGTAAAGTTAACACAGCATTTCACAATAGGAACATCATACCAAACCACCAAACATGATGGTGGTAGTGTGATGGTGTGGGGATGTTTTGCTGCTTCAGGGCCTGGGCGACTTGCCGTAAGTGATGGAACCATGAATTCGGCTCTCTACCAGAAAATCCTCAATAAAAATGTCTGGTCATCAGTCTGTCATCTGAAGTGCAAGTGCAGTTGGGTTATACAACAACAACACAATGATCCCAAACACTAGCGCAAGTCCACTTAAAAGGACTCAAAAAGGAACAAAATGAACCTCATTAAGATGCAGAAACAGAATGTTAATCAAGCAGTTTACACTCGAAAACCCTCCATTGTCAGCAGTCTGTAAAAAGAGGGCCCTGATTTCTTGTTAAATCTATTTGTACAGTCAATCACACAACAGCTTTCCCATTTTAGATCTAGTGTGTGTGTGTGTGTGTGTGTGTGTGTGTGTGTGTGTGTGTGTGTGTGTGTGCTTTCACTTCATTAGATCTGTGTTACTTCTGCCTATGGTGAAGTCATTTGTATTCTCACTATTGTACATTATTGCGTCCTCTGCTGTCTAAACAATACAAGATCCATTTTTATTATTTCATTGATTCGAATCATCATAAATTTGTATCATAATTTATTGTTGCACAATATATTATCATTACATGCCTATCTGTGATAGAAGAAATTTTACAATCTTCTGATGTTTAATAAAACCATTTATGTGCATGTGATTTTACTGAATCTAATGTCTGTTTGATTGATTGTTTGAAAATAGGGGCACGCATAATGATAAACTGAAGGCGACATGCAGTACGTTCTTTTCTTGTTAGCTACATTAATTTAATATATTTAGTTATACATTACTTGTAATCATAATGTATAACTAAATAAGCAAACTTCAGACACCAGATTGTTCCTGAAGTGACTAACCCCTGATATTGATTTGCCATGCAGTCCTCTATGCATTATCTTCCCCACTGCTTACAGCTAGTAAAAAGACATGGTCCTGGACTTGCTGAAATACACAAACCACCTTCACATGCCCATCAATGTGACTAAATAAATAAATAAATAAAACCTAGCAGACCAAACAGAGCAGCTTTGATACACAGGGGCTATTACTGCACTGACAGGACAAGTGGATTTCAAAATAACCTCAATTGTAAACCTGCTGCTGGTAAACATTGTATTCACTGCTGGATGGTCCTGGTTCTGTCAAGAGCCTTTTTTGTGACAATAAATTATGGTCATGGAAACTTTGCGAAATAATAAGTGAAAGTTAGGAATGTACAGTATAGCAAATAACAGCCAAAGTGTGCCATGCATATGCCTTTACTGTTCGCAAGAAATATTCATTGATCAACACATTCACTTCACACGTGGCTGCACGTAATACACGCCTGTTCCTGTCGTCAAATCTCTTTTACACAACACTTAAGGCAGTCTGGAGTGTAATGCCTCATGTCTTCCACAGTCATTTTTTACACACAGATTTCAGTTTCAAAAGAAAAGCAAACTAACACTTCACATTGTCATCTTTATTTTTTCTTCTTTATTAGCAGCAGGTTTTCCTGAGAAATGTTGTGGGTTTACTCAGCACTTGTAGCTCCAATATTGTGACAGTAATTACAGATTGTCATCAGTTAATGACACAGAAGCTTGCATAAATATTAACTATTTGATTTGCACAATTTGTGTAACATTTATGATCGCACCTTCAAACATTAATTAAAAAAAGTGGACATTTGTTGTTTGCATATATATATATCTAATGACCCTAAGTGTCAACCTTTGGCTGCAATCCTTAATGGATGGTCTCTAATAGCTTTGGGTCCAGATCCAGCACATCTGGATTCAGATCATTTGCTTTTTCTTCTTGGCAAAACTGCTCATCTTTTAAATTTTTTTTCTACAAATAATTTTCCAGTATCATCTTCATTTTTATTGTACTGTCGCTTTCCTTTTTGTACTTTCCACTTTCGATTTCCTTTTTCCATTTTTTTTGGAAGAACGCAGAGACCGGAAGCTTTCTTTCTTTTTTTTTTCACCTCCTGCATAAAGATCACAAGTGGAGGCCATCCACATCAGATCTGCTTTAATATCAACAGATCTTCGATTAAGGTACGTGAATCTTTTCATCATGGCACACCTTCAGCCTGTTCAGTGTGCTGAATGCAGGATGTTTAGTCATTCTTCATCTGTCGCTAGCGATAGCTTTATTTGTGATAAGTGCAGATTAGTTAGCTCTCTGATGGAGAAGATTATAGTGCTAGAAGCGCGTGTCCAGGCTTTAGAGAAGGCTAGTGAGTGTGAGAACAGTGTAGTTTCTGTAGAGGAAAGTCTGGATGCTCTAGGTGGAGTTAATAATCCCCCAACTCCGGCATTAGAGCCCTTACAGTGGGGCAAATGGGTGACGGCTCGGTGGCATAAGCATAGAGCCAAAGCTACCACTGAGGCTCGCCCACGGGAGCACCACTCCTCTCCGCGTCACGTGTCAAACAGGTTTGCTCTCCTTAGTGATGCACCCACTGAGAAACCTGAAAGAGCTCTGGTTATAGGGGACTCTATCATATGGCACGTGAAATTAGCTCAGCCTTTAGGGGCACCAGCAGCTTTAGTCAGGTCTGGAACCAGGGTGCCAGACATAGCAGGTAATCTTAGGGTCCTAGGCAAGCAAAGGTTCTCAAAGATGCAGGAGCTAATGATATATGCCTTTGTCAGTCTGAGGTTACTAAGAGTAACTTTGTAGAGGTGTTTAAATTAGCGAAGGTGATATCCGATGCTGTAGTACGCTCTGGCCTCATCCCAATGCGGCGTGATGATATAGCTTACAGCAGGTTATGGTCGCTGAACTGCTGGCTGTCCAGGTGGTGCTCTGAAAACAGTGTGGGCTTTATAGATAATTGGGCTAATTTTGAGGGCACTGCTGGCCTGTTAGGGCGGGACAGTATCCATCCCACTCGGGAAGGTGCTGCTCTCATTTCCTGCAGTATAGGTCATCAGAACAGGCCTAGTTAATTTCTGACAATCCAGAGCCAAGGCCAGGGAGCAGACGAACAGGCCAAACCAACTGTCTGCTAGCTGCACAGAGTCATCACTCAGGGTCCACTACATCAAGACTGTGTCTGTTCCCCGAGCTCAACAAAAAGGTAGAAATTTTCAGAGAGTTTGTTCCAGTAACCTAGTCAATATAAAATTTAATCATACTGACTCTATAGCTGGGCGGCACGGTGGTGTAGTGGTTAGCGCTGTCGCCTCACAGCAAGAAGGTCCAGGTTCGAGCCCCGTGGCCGGCAAGGGTTTCCTCCGGGTGCTCCGGTTTCCCCCACAGTCCAAAGACATGCAGGTTAGGTTAACTGGTGACTCTAAATTGACCGTAGGTGTGAGTGTGAATGGTTGTCTGTGTCTATGTGTCAGCCCTGTGATGACCTGGCGACTTGTCCAGGGCGTACCCCGCCTTTCGCCCGTAGTCAGCTGGGATAGGCTCCAGCTTGCCTGTGACCCTGTAGAACAGGATAAAGCGGCTAGAGATAATGAGATGACATGAGACTCTACAGCTGCTGCCAGCACCTTTAATCTGAAGGTGGGGCTATTAAATATTAGATCTCTTACATCTAAAGCGCTAATGGTTAATGAACTCATTACTGATCAGGAGTTTAATGTACTTTGTTTAACTGAAACATGGATTAAGCCAAATTCATATATAGCATTAAATGAAGCGAGTCCTCCTGGATACAGTTACGGTATATACACCAGCCTCGTCAAACTGGCAGAGGAGGAGACATCGCGGTTATTTATAATGATTATCTAGGTGTAACACAAAGACCTGGTTATAAATTTAATACATTTTAAGTTCTTCATACTCATATAATGTATGTAGCCTCGAAAAATAAGTCTACCCAGTTAATTCCATTACTTATTATTTACAGGCCCCCAGAGCCATATTCTGAGTTTCTTTCTGAATTTGCAGATTTTATCTCAGATCTGGTTATTTCCTTAGACGAAGCTTTAGTTGCTGAAGATTTTAATATTCACTTTGATAACTTCTTGGAGATTGGAGATAACTTGGAGATTTTAATATTCACTTCGAATGCTCCTTCCCAAGTGCAGGATGAACAGACTTAAAAACTCCTTTGTCCCTCACGCCATCAGACTGTACAACTCCTCTCTGGGGGGGGGGGGGGGGGGGGGGGAGAAGGGGTAACAGGAGGACAGAGGATGGGAAGGGGCAGTAGCCTAGCCTAACAATAAGCAATACCGGACAATGTGCAATATAACGTGCAATATAAAGTGCAATATCTCTCCTGCCGCACCCCCCTTCCCCCCTCCTTCCCCCCCATCTTCCCCATATCTTATTCTTTTTATATTTGTATATGTAAATAATTTATTTTAATTTATCTAGAAGTTTTCTCTATTTATTTTCTCTGTTTATCTTTAATGATGCTGCTAGAATCTTAATTTCCCTGAGGTAATCCACCCAAAGGGATCAATAAAGTTTTATCTAATCTAATCTAACCCAGAAGACCCTTTAAAAACAGCGTTTGTGTCCATTTTAGATTCAGTAGGGATTAATCAGAAGGTCATAGGACCGACCCATAATGGTGGTCACACCCTCGATCTAATACTAACATTCAGGTTAAACGTAGAAAATATAGTTATACTTCCTCAGTCTGAAGTTCTCAGATCATTATCTCATTTCAAACTATGTCTGAGTAATAATATATGCACCTCACCACGCTACTGTATTAAATGTACATTCATGTCAACTACTGCACAGAGCTTTATAAATGATCTCCCAGAGTTATCAACTTTGACTGGCTCACTGTCAGCCCCTGCAGAACTTGATCAGGCAACTGAATGCTTAGAGTCAACATTCCGCCAAACTTGAGATAATGTAGCTCCTCTTAAAAGGAAAATGGTCAGAGACAAAAAAAAATTAGAACCCTGGTATAATGATGACACTCGCACATTAAAACAGACCACTCGAAAATTGAAATGTAAATGGCGTCAAACAAAATTGGTAGCGTTCAAATTAGCGTGGAAGGAGAGCTTCCTGAAGTATAGAAAAGCTCTTAGTGCTGCGAGATCAACATATCTCTCCTCCCTAATAGAAGATAAAAAAAATAATCCTAGATTCCTATTTAATACTGTCGCAAAATTAACCAGGAATAAATCCACTATAGACACATGCATACCTGTAGTATGTAGTAGCAACGATTTCATGAATTTTTTTAAGGATAAAATTGAGAATATCCGACAAAAAATTCAAACTACAGTACTAATTTAAGGTCGGACAATGTAAGGGACCCTGTAGTTAACAATATAACTGTATCAGATCATCAATTAGAATGTTTTACTTCCCTAAAAGAAACTGAATTACTTTCATTAATCTCGGCATCAAAAGCCTCAACTTGTGTACTAAATCCCTTACCTACACGTCTATTCAAACAGATAATACCTGAAGTAATTGAACCACTTCTAAAAATAATAAATTCTTCTCTTAGGATTGGCTATGTACCCAAATCCTTTAAACTAGCAGTTATCAAACCCCTGATTAAAAAACCTGACCTTGATCCCTGTCATCTGTCCAATTATCGGCCAATATCAAATCTCCCCTTTATCTCCAAGATCCTTGAAAAAGCTGTGGCACAGCAGTTATGCTCATATTTACATAGGAATAACATCCATGAAATGTATCAGTCAGGATTTAGACCTCATCATAGCACAGAGACAGCACTGGTTAAAGTAGTAAATGACTTACTGTTGGCATCTGATCAGGGCTGTGTCTCGCTGCTTGTGTTGCTTGACCTTAGTGCTGCATTTGGTACCATTGATCATTCCATTCTTCTGGATAGACTCGAAAATGTTGTGGGAGTTAAGGGAATGGCCCTCTCCTGGCTCAGCTCTTATTTAACTGATCACTATCAGTATGTTGATATAAATGGTGATATTTCTAGACGTACTGAGGTAAAGTTTGGTGTTCCACAAAGTTCTGTCTTGGGTCCACTGCTTTTTTCTTTATATATGTTACCTCTGGGTGATGTTATTTGTAAACATTGTATTAGTTTCCACTGTTATGCTGATGACACACAGTTGTATGTTTCTGCAAAACCTGATGAGAGACACCAGCTTAATAGAATTGAGGAATGCGTGAAGGACATTAGACACTGGATGCTTATTAATTTCCTTCTGCTTAACTCTGACAAAACTGAAGTACTTCTACTAGGACCACATGCAGCTAGAAGTAAGTTTTCTGATTACACAGTAACTCTGGATGGCCTTTCTGTTTCTTCATGTGCAGCAGTAAAAGACCTCAGAGTGATTATTGACCCCAGTCTTTCATTCGAAACTCACATTTATAACATTACCCAGATAGCTTTCTTTCATCTTAGAAATATTGCTAAGATAAGAAATTTAATGTCACTATGTGATGCAGAAAAACTAGTTCATGCTTTCATTACCTCCAGGTTGGATTATTGTAATGCCTTACTGTCTGGATGTTCCAATAAGTGCATAAACGAGCTCCAGTTAGTTCAAAATGCAGCAGCAAGAGTCCTTACTAGAACTAGAAACGATGACCACATCACCCCTGTCTTATCCACACTGCATTGGCTCCCAATCAAATTTCGTATTGATTATAAAGTACTACTATTGACCTTTAAAGCACTGAATGGTCTCACACCACAGTACCTGAGTGAACTTCTGCTCCTCTATGACCCGCCACACCTACTTAGATCAAAAGGTGCAGGCTATCTGCTGGTACCTTGTATAGTGAAGGCTACATCAGGGGGCAGAGCCTTTTCTTACAAAGCCCCACAGTTATGGAACAGCCTTCCAAGTAGTGTTCAGGAATCAGACACAGTCTCAGTGTTTAAGTCTAGGCTGAAAACATATCTGTTTAGTCAAGCCTTTTGTTAATGGTGTTTATGAGGTAAAGGTGTAGATCTTGAGGGTCCTCAGACATAGAGTGTTTTGGTAAACTGGGATGTATGGATGCTGTCAGTCCCCACTCGCTTGCTCACTCGAGTTTGTTGATGGTGTAGTGGCTGGCTGCTTTATGTCCTGGGGCTCCTTCATGCCTGTGTTACCTTCTGGCTCTCCCCTTTTAGTTATGCTGTCATAGTTAGTTGCCGGAGTCCCTGCTTGTACTCAATGCTATATGTATACTGTTCCTACTTATTCAGGTGACATTGGGCATACCGAAGAACCTGTGTTTTCTTTCCCTCTCTCTCTCTCTCCCCCTCCCCCCAAATCTGTCCCTCTGAGTTACATGTTGGTCCTGGGATCGAGATGCTGACCTCTTCTGCTCCTCGGACCTGCCTGATTCATCCTGGTGCCCGGTGTCTGGTTGGAGTCTCATCGCATCGCTCCTGTGGAGGATGGCCCCATGAGGACAGTTGAAGGTCACACTTGGAGGACTCTCTGGATTCTTACAGTAATGCTTTTATGGCTGAGGACTACAGTTGACTTGCTAACTTTAGGACTGCAGTTGTCATGAACAGTTTTGCACTCAAGTTTCCATCAATGAAGAGTTTATAACATCAACGAAACTGACTTCATGTTAAAACTGTTAACATTATAGTCATGCTGTCTGTTGTTGCCCAAATGAGGATGGGTTCCCTTTTGAGTCTGGTTCCCCTTGAGGTTTCTTACTCATGTCATCTGAGGGAGTTTTTCCTTGCCACCATCACCACAGGCTTGTTCACTGGGGATAGATTAGGGATAAAATTAGCTCATGTTTTAAGTTGTTCAAATTCTGTAAAGCTGCTTTGCGACAATGTTTATTGTTAAAAGCGCTATACAAATAAACTTGACTTAACTTGATTCAACCTTGCCACAGATTTTGTATCAGGCTGAGGTCTGGGCTTTCCAAACACATTCAGCATCTTGTTTTTGAGCCACTTTGCTGTAGCTTTGACACTGTGCTTATGGCCATTGTCCTATTAGAAGGTGAACATCACGGATTGGGATGTGCTGCTTAGCCCACACTGTGATGACATAGAGGGGCTGACACACTGTCTGACGGATTATCTCAACTTCTGTGCAGACGTGGTTTCCTCCGCTAAGACTGTACGGTGTTACCCTAGTAACAAGCCATGGGTAACACAGGAAGTCAAAGCTGTCCTCAACAGGAAGTAGGCCACCTTCAGGAGCAGGGACCGGGAGGTGATGAAAGCAGCACAGCAGGAGGTGAAACGCTGCATGAGGGAAGCCAAGGACAGCTACAGGAGAAAGGTGGAGCAGAAGCTGAAGGAGAACAGCATGAGGGAGGTCTGGGAAGGTGTGAAAACCATCACAGCCCACAATACAAAGACCAGAGTCGTTGAGGGGACAGTGGAGAGGACGAACAAGTTGAATGACTTCTTCAACCGGTTCAACCAGCCCACGTCCCCCCCACTCTCCCCCTCACTCTCCCCTTCACCCTGAACACACCTCCCCCCAGTCATCGCAGCAGCCCCCTCCTCCCCCACCTCAACACAGACTCCTCCATGCATTACTGCAGACCAGGTCAGAGGTCAACTGAGGAAGCTTCACGCCAGGAAAGCAGCAGGCCTGGACAAGGTGTGCCCCCAACTACAGAAGACCTGCATTGCTGAACTGGGTGAACCACTCCAACGCATCTTCAACCTCAGCCTGCAGCTGGGGAGAGTGCCAACCCTCTGGAAGACATCATGCATCATTCCAGTCCCCAAAAAGAATTGGCCCAGCGAGCTGAACGACTTCCGACCGGTGGCACTCATTTCACATCTGATGAAGACGTTGGAGTGGCTCTTCCTCAGCCTCCTCAGACCCCAGGTACAACATGCCCAGGACTGTCTGCAGTTTGCGTACCGGGCAGGTGTTGGTGTGGAAGACGCCATCCTCTACCTGCTACACCGAGCCCACTTGCATCTGGATAAGGGAAATGGCACAGTGAGGATCCTCTTCTTGGACTTCTCGAGTGCCTTCAACACCATCCAGCCCCTTCTGCTTCAGGACAAACTGAACAGGATGCGAGTGGACCCCTGCCTGGTCACCTGGATCTCCAGCTACCTCACCGACAGGCCGCAGTATGTCAGGCTGAAGGACATCACATCCGACACTGTGATTAGCAGCACCGGAGCACCCCAGGGCATGGTGCTGGCCCCTCTTCTCTTCACCCTGTACACCGTGGACTTCTGCTACAACTCGGAGCTGTGTCACATTCAGAAGTTCGCCGATGACACAGCCATCGTTGGGTGTATCAGTGACGACAGAGAGGAGGAGTATAGGAGCCTGGTGAGGGACTTTGCTGTGTGGTGCAACAGGAACCATCTGCAGCTCAACACCTCGAAGACCAAGGAGCTGGTCATTGACTTTGGGAGGTCCAGACCAACGTCACGACCAGTTCTGATCGAGGGAGTCGAGGTGGAGGCTGTGGATTCCTACAAGTACCTCGGGCTGTGGCTGGACAGCAAGCTGGACTGGACTTGCAACACCAATCATTTATACTGGAAGGGACAGAGCAGGCTATACTTCCTTAGGAGACTGTGGTCCTTTAACATCTGCAGGAAACTCCTGTGGATGTTCTATCAGTCTGTGGTCACCAGTGTCCTGTTTTACACCATGGTGTGCTGGGGGGGCAGCACATCCAAGAAGGACACATCCAGCATGGACAAACTGATCAGGCGGGCCGGCTCTGTGGTCGGCATGAAGCTGGACTCTCTTGTGACGGTGGCAGAGAAGAGGTCTATGGACAAACTACTGAACATCATGGATGATGCCAGTCGCCCTCTGTACACCGTCATCAGCAACCAGAGGAGCCTGTTCAGTGACAGAATGCTCCTTCCCAAGTGCAGGATGAACAGACTTAAAAACTCCTTTGTCCCTCACGCCATCAGACTGTACAACTCCTCTCTGGGGGGAGAAGGGGTAACAGGAGGACAGAGGATTGGAAGGAGCAGTAGCCTAGCCTAACAATAAGCAATACTGGACAATGTGCAATATAATGTGCAATATAAAGTGCAATATCTCTCCTGCTGGCCCCCCCTTTTTCCCCCCTTCCTCTCTTCCCCATATCTTATTCTTTTTATATTTGTATATGTAAATACTTAATTTATCTAGAAGTTTTTTCTCTATTTTCTATTCTCTGTCTATCCTGTAATGATGCTGCTGGAATCTTAATTTCCCTGAGGGAACCCTCCCAAAGGGATCAATAAAGATCTGATCTGATCTGATCTGATCTGATCTGATCTGATCTAATCTAATCTAATCTAATCTAATCTAATCTAATCTAATCTGCCCCAGTCTCAAGTTTCTTGCAGACTGGAACAGGTTTCTTTCAAGAATTGACCTGTCATTATTTCCATCCTGACCTATTTGGCTCAAGATGGTGGCACACGTGGTTGCAGCGGCTTACGGCTCTCCTTTTCAGTGCTCTTTTGTTTGTTTTTGTATTTCTTTCTTGCTTGTTTGTGCACCATTGGTTCTGCGAACATCCAGTACACCCGCCAGACACTTCTAGCCATCGGTGACCAACACCAGATATGTGACCGCTCACCGAATCCAGGGACACATGTCGGCCGAAACGAATCCGAGATAATCGCAAAAGAAGCATTTTTTTTTCGAAATTTGTGATTTTTGTTTTTTTCCATCATGTGCAAGTTGAGATCTTGAAGAATGCAATCAGTATTTCAGATAATAGATTGTTTTGTTGGAAAAGCATACATTTTTTGTTGCAAATTGTCTTGTTTTTGTCAGGACTGTAGCCTGCTGGGGGGTGTGGGTAAATTACCATATGGGCTATTCACATGAAGATTTAAGTCTTTTGGGTTTTTTTTCCATGAATCAGCTGTATGATGCGGGCTGAGCGCATGGCTACTTAACCTGCATACAGGCGTGTAATTTCACTATGGAATGAGTTACTAAACAGAGCGCAGAGGAGCAAACACTGCGAAGCAAACAGACACTCGGTATTTACATCGGAGATAACCATTTCTAGCAAAAAAAACCGCAACCTCGTTTTCCAGATTGAATGGAATACTTGAATGATCGGATGATACACGGACTGTTCTAGGATTATATTCCATCGGAGGCATTGGTGTGTGCAAGGCACCGTTTCTCTTTCTGATGGGGTGAGTTTATTAATCTAAGGCTGTGTGGTTATTTTTGCATGTAACGGAGAGTGTTGTGGTTTGGTTAAGCCTAGGTCACAACCGGACGTACGATTTTTTGGCCGTGTGATTTTTGGCGTTTCCCAAATCGCTGCGTTTTTTTTTTGTTCACGGAGAAAGACGCGCATTGGCCGCAAGTTTGTCTTGCAACCTGAAAAAAAACGTAAGTGCCTGTAGAGTTTGTTTGACATGACAAAGAACCTCTGCGGCCGGTCTGCGGCTCGAAAATCAGCACATCACACGCGCGCTCTCGTGCTTTTCACACGCGCGCTCTCGTGCGTTTCATGCGCGCTCTCCGTGTGTTTCTTGCGTTTTTTGCGTGTAGACCGTCCGTAGGAGCGTGTACTGTACGGCCGATTGTGACCGAGGCTTTACATGAAACTAGTGTTGTGTTAGTTGTGTCATCATCGTGCTCTCTTTCTTTCTTACGGTGTGAGTAATTTTTTAACCACAAAACGTTAAAGTATACTTTAGGACTTATTTTTGTACTTCATAATTGTGTTGGGCATACTTTGCATGGAAGGAAAATTGACGTGGTGATCTTTGTTTACATGAAAGTAGTATCGTGCTAGCTCGTAGGGGGTAGAGTTTTCCTTAATGTCATGCAAATGAGCACCATTATGTGCCCGCCCTACACCCAGAGTAGCTGAGATGGAAAACTTTGAGGGCGATTTTCTCCCTTTTCTGTTTTAAGAAGTATACACTTTCAAAAGGCCACACATTCTTCAAATATTGTCAGATCTCCACATGGAAGGCATCATTGGAAAGCTTAGAAACTGTACTTTCTGAATCTGTCAATAACTCAAAATGCCCCCGGGCCGACATGTGTCCCTGGATTCTGTGATCTGCCACATATCTGTTTCGAGCGACTTTCTCTTCACGCATAACATCCCAGATGACATAGCGAGACCGCCGGGCTCTCTGTGGATTGTTGTCGGGTCTAGGAGGTGGCACGGACCGAGGAGGGAGAGGAAGCAGAAACGGGGCTGCAGGTCCGGTGCTATGCTAAGGCTAAGAAAACAACCACACAAGCCACCTCTACAGAGCCTGTATCTCTCCAATGCTAGATCCCTGGTACATAAAACAGATGATCTGGAATTACAACTCGCTGGAAATCGCTATGTTCGGGACTGCTGTGTTTTAATTATCACAGAAACCTGGCTTCATCCGGAAATACCCGATGCTAGCTTGCAGCTAGCAGGCCGCACTCTGCTCCGCTGGGATAGAAATGAGAACTCCGGTAAGAGCAGAGGAGGGGGGCTCTGTATTTACGTGCATGAAAATTGGTGTAACAATGGAACAATTATAGATAAACACTGTTCCCCAGACCTCAAGTACATGTCTGTAAGATGCCGGCCTTTTTTTCTACCGAGAGAGCTAACTGTGGTGATTGTCACAGCTGTGTAGCCTGGCAAGCCAGACTAAATGTGAATATTTAGTCTGGCCTCGATCCGTAGACATTTCCGACGGGGGTGGGAGGAACAAACCGCTGTCTTTCAAACTGTCTCTGTGCGTATAGGCCAACGCTCTGACCAATCAACGCAACAGTGACTGTGACGTAGTCAGAGCGCGCAGTGGGGGAGACCTTGAAATAAATAATTTTTCAAAATGCGTATTAATTAATAAACAGGTTCTAGATATTAAGAAGTTTGGAGATAATGACCACAAGTTTGGAGTCTGTACCACATACTTAACATACACTTATTTTTTTCAAGTGTTTTTCAAGGGTTTGCTTAAACTGTTTTTGAGAGTTTTTATTTAGTGGTGTTTGGTGAAATAATTTCCCTTAAATTTAAAATAATGGGAAAATAAGAAAATCAAAAAGTAATGTTTCAAAGCTGTTTATTAATTCTTCGTACTGCACAAACTAGCCCCATCCTTTTGGCTATGAGCGGAGCTAGCTGGTAGATCAGACTTTTGCCATAGCCGGTCGGCAATACAGCGAAAACGTCTTTCTTGAAAAGGAATGAGCGGAGAGCCTCTTCCTGCTCATGTTTCAACGAAAACTCTAAGTCTAATTCTTCTAAAACTGATTCCAAAGCGGAGTCAAACAAGCGCTGCTCACTAGCCGTAGCCATCTTTCCTGTTGCGCTTTCTCCAGCGTCGTGCAGCTTTGTCGTCACTCCTGCAAAAGCCCGCCCAAAGAATCCAAACAAAAACCTTGCGTTGTGATTGGCGGGCACGATTTGATGCCTGGGGTGTTTTTGTTTATATGGTGCGAGGCTAGACCCACGCGCTAGGCAAAAATATTTTTGGCCGCTAGGCGGGTGGGTTTAGTTTACTAGGCTAACAGCTGTGTATATTCCACCTGACGCCAGTGCAAACACAGCACGCTCTCTCCTGCTGAACACTGCTAACAAACAGTAGCGGGCCCACCCTGACAGTGTTCACATAATAGCAGGAGACTTTAATAAGGCCAACTTGAAGACTGTACTGCCGAAGTTTTACCAACATGTTAAGTGTTCTACTAGAGGGGAGAACACTCTGGATCATGTTTACTCCAACATCAAGCATGCATACAGAGCCATACCCCTCCCCCACCTCGGCCAGTCAGACCATCTTTCCCTCCTGCTCTCCCCAGCCTACACCCCCCTCAGACGCAGAGCCAGGCCCACTACAAGGACCATCACAACCTGGCCTGACGACGCACTCTCCAAACTACAGGACTGCTTTAAACAGACAGATTCGGACTTATTTGAACACCAGGAGCTGGAGACATTCACAGGAACGGTGCTGGACTATATCAAGTTCTGCATCGGGAATGTGACAGTGGATAAAAACATCCGGGTCTTCCCAAACCAGAAACCCTGGATGACCAGCCAGGTCCGCTCACTCCTCAGGGCTTGCGATGCTGGCTTCAGGTCAGGTGATAGAGCTCTGTACAGAGCTGCTTGATCTGATCTGAAAAGAGGAATAATTAAAGCCAAGGCGGACCACAGGCTGCGCATAGAATCCCACCTGTCCAGCAACAACACACGGGAGGTGTGGCAGGGCATTCAGGACATCACAAACTTCAGAGACTGTGATGCGCCAACAGGAGACTGGAGTGCACCGCTAGCAGAGGAGCTAAATCGCTTATTTGCTTGCTTTGAAACATCTCAGCAGCACTCATCTGCTCCTGCCCTGCCCCCACCACCACACAGTTCCCACACCACTCCTTTCACTGTACAGGAGCATGATGTCAGACGGGTGCTCCTGGCAGTGAACCCCAAGAAAGCTGCCGGCCCAGATGGTGTACCTGGTAAGGTGCTCAGAGTGTGCGCCCACCAGCTCACCCCTACCTTCACCAGGATCTTTAACCTCTCCCTGGCTCAGGCAGTCATCCCACCCTGCCTAAAATCTGCAACAATAATCCCAGTGCCAAAGAAGTCTCCCGTCACCAGCCTGAATGATTACCGTCCTGTGGCCCTCACCCCGGTAATCATGAAGTGCTTCGAGAGACTAGTTCTTCAGCACATCAAGGACCACCTCCCCCCAGACTTCGACCCCTACCAGTTTGCATATCGCACAAACAGATCCACAGAGGACGCCATCACCGTAGTTCTCCACTCTGTGCTAAATCACCTGGAGCAGCAGCAGAGCTACGTCCACATACTCTTTGTGGATTACAGTTCAGCTTTTAATACAATAATCCCAGACATCCTTATTAGGAAACTGGACACTCTCGGCCTCCCCCCTCTCACATGTGCCTGGTTAAAGGACTTTCTTACTAACCGGCCCCAGACTGTGAGACTTGGCCCCCACTTCTCCTCCACCCGTACGTTGAGCACCGGCTCTCCACAGGGCTGTGTGCTGAGCCCCCTCCTGTACTGCCTCTACACCCACGACTGTAGTTCGACCCACAACAACAACCTCGTCGTCAAGTTTGCTGACGACACCACAGTGGTCAGACTCATCTCAAAGGGAGATGAGGCAGCCTACAGAGAGGAGGTCCTGAAGTTGGCAGCCTGGTGTTCAGAAAATAACCTCGCTCTGAACACCAAGAAAACCAAAGAGCTCATTGTTGACTTCAGGAAGCACAACACCGACCTAGCCCCCCTCTACATCAACAACGTGTATGTGGAGAGGGTCCACACCTTCCGGTTTCTCGGCGTCCTCATCTCCGCCGACATTTCCTGGTCAGTAAACATCACAGCAGTTATTAAGAAGGCTCAGCAGCAGCTACACTTCCTGAGAGTCCTCAGGAAGTACAACCTAAACTCCAACCTGCTGCTGACCTTCTACTGCTCATCCATCGAGAGCCTGCTGACGTACTGTATTACAGTATGGTACAGCAGCTGCACTGCTGTAGACAGGGAGATGCTCCAGAGGGTAGTTAAGGCAGCACAGATCATTGGCTGCCCTCTCCCCTCCCTGATGGACATTTACACCTCCCGCTGCCTTAGCAGAGCTAAAAACATTATCAAGGACCGCTCCCACCCTGGCTTTGATCTGTTTGACCTGTTGCCCTCAGGGAGGTGCGACAGGTGCATCAGGACAAAGACAAACCGATTCAAAAACAGCTTCTTTCCAAAAGCCATAACTGCCCTGAACTTGGATATGCTCTGACTTTATAGTCTATTTATTTTACTATGTGACTCTCCTCGTGCAATAATTTTATAATGTGCAGTACTTTATAAGGGACTCTCTATGTGCAATACTTTTATAATGTGCAATACCTCACTCCATAATGTGAAACACAACTGTGGCAGCGGGGGCGTGGTCAAGCGCCGGTCTGTGACAGGAGGGCAGAGTCAGGGAAGGTAAGTGGCAGAATCACTACACCTGAGAGCAATTAACCTGTTTGTGTGTCTTCCCAGTGACCGCGCCCTACTTAAGGAGGGAGAGCGAGAGCAGAGGAGCTCATCCCTGAACTAGACGCCAGTTGTGTGTGTTGTTTGGTGTTGAAATTGTTCACTGAAAAGTGTGGCAATAAAGCCTATTTTGAACCTGATCTCTGTCCTGCCGTCCTCTGTGCTCCACCCCCGCATACAGAAGTGTTACAACAACACATTCACCTCACCTCAGGACTGTGCACCTTACATACAGCACATGCACCTCAGGACTGTGCACCTTATACACACCTCAAGTCTGTGCACCTACCTTATCTTGCAATACTTCATAAATGTGTAATATTTTATTTTATTTCATAATGTGAATCTCTCGTGCAATAATTTATAATGTGACTCTCTCTGTGCAATAATTTTATATGTGCAATGAGCAATACCTCACTCCATAATGTGTAACACAACACAGCTCAGAACCTCAGGACTGTGCACCTTACCCCCCTGACACACTCCCCCCCCCTTTTTTTTCTCCCCCCCTTCCTCTCTCTCTCAGGCCATGTACACACATAGCCGGGTATTTTTAAAACCGAACATCCCCCCCCCCCGTTTATAAAAATGTTTTATCCACACCACCTCGTCTTCGAAAAAAATCCCTTCCACACATAACCGAACATCTGCATTTTCAATCACATTCATAAGCATTCCAAACCTGTAGATGGCATTATTTCCCCAAATCCTACCCCCTAATCACATCAGAATAGCCCTCTATTGGCGTCACGTCCGCCTAAACATAAAACATGGCGCCAAGCTCGTTCGTCTGGACAGACTCGGAGACAGAATTGCTTCTAAACATAATTTTGGAGTATAAACTTCAAAAGACGCAAGAAAACGTTGATTGGGAATCTTATCAGTAGTTGGGCTTCTAAAATTAAACATGTAAATAGCACCTGCACAATAATTAACGCTTTCAAGGCACTACTCCGATCCATTACTCTTTGTCCATGCTTAATCTGGCTTCTGCAGTTAACAAAGGTCGCACATTTGACGTCAAGGCAGATTTGTTGTCATTTTTTTGGCACAGATTGTGACGTTCTAAAACGCAAAACTCCAGTTATCTCTGTCTACACGAAAAGGCATACACGGAGTTTTCAAAAATCTTCACTTTGCCCGGAGTTTTTTTAAATATTCGTTTTTGATGTGTTTTCATGTGGATGACAGGCCAAAACGTAGAAAAATATCTTCGATTTAGCAGATACCCGGCTACGTGTGGACGGGGTCTCTCTCTCACTCTACACGCTGTTTTGCACTGTTATTGGAGATGCTTTAATTTCATTGTACATGTGTATAGTGACAATAAAGGCATTCTATTCTATTCTATTTGCCAGCCCCTTTGGGTGATGAAAAGCACCCCAGATACATGATGCCACCACTACCATGCTTCACTGTCGGGATAGTGGCATCAGGGTGATGAGCAGCATTGGGTTTCTTCCAAATGTAGAGAGCTGTGGAAAGGCCAAACAGCTCGATGTTGGTCTCATCAGAAAAGAAAACCTTTCTCCACATATGAGCCATGTCTCTAAC
Source organism: Neoarius graeffei (assembly GCF_027579695.1). Classification (NCBI taxonomy): domain Eukaryota; kingdom Metazoa; phylum Chordata; class Actinopteri; order Siluriformes; family Ariidae; genus Neoarius; species Neoarius graeffei. The sequence continues at coordinate 74,265,055 of NC_083583.1, read as the reverse complement.
ATGCCTTTTGGCAAATTCCAAATGGTATGGCTTGATTTCAATAATGGTTTTCATCTTTCCATAAAGCCCAGCTTTGCAGAGTGTCTAGCCCCCCTCTACATCAACAACGTGTATGTGGAGAGGGTCCACACCTTCCGGTTTCTCGGCGTCCTCATCTCCGCCGACATTTCCTGGTCAGTAAACATCACAGCAGTTATTAAGAAGGTTCAGCAGCAGCTACACTTCCTGAGAGTCCTCAGGAAGTACAACCTAAACTCCAACCTGCTGCTGACCTTCTACTGCTCATCCATCGAGAGCCTGCTGACGTACTGTATTACAGTATGGTACAGCAGCTGCACTGCTGTAGACAGGGAGAGGCTCCAGAGGGTAGTTAAGGCAGCACAGAAGATCATTGGCTGCCCTCTCCCCTCCCTGATGGATATTTACACCTCCCGCTGCCTTAGCAGAGCTAAAAACATTATCAAGGACCGCTCCCACCCTGGCTTTGATCTGTTCGACCTGTTGCCCTCAGGGAGGCGCGACAGGTGCATCAGGACAAAGACAAACCGATTCAAAAACAGCTTCTTTCCAAAAGCCATAACCGCCCTGAACTTGGATATGCTCTGACTTTATAGTCTATTTATTTTACTATGTGACTCTCCTTGTGCAATAATTTTATAATGTGCAGTACTTTATAAGGGACTCTCTATGTGCAATACTTTTATAATGTGCAATACCTCACTCCATAATGTGAAACACAACTGTGGCAGCGGGGGCGTGGTCAAGCGCCGGTCTGTGACAGGAGGGCAGACTCAGGGAAGGTAAGTGGCAGAATCACTACACCTGAGAGCAATTAACCTCTTTGTGTGTCTTCCCAGTGACTGCGCCCTACTTAAGGAGGGAGAGCGAGAGCAGAGGAGCTCATCCCTGAACTAGACGCCAGTTGTGTGTGTTGTTTGGTGTTGAAATTGTTCACTGAAAAGTGTGGCAATAAAGCCTATTTTGAACCTGATCTCTGTCCTGCCGTCCTCTGTGCTCCACCCCCGCACACAGAAGTGTTACAGTGGTGCTGAAACCCGGGACCTGGAGCACCAGCAGCCTAACAGCCCCATGGAGTCCTCCCCGTTTGCTGAACTGATCCACGCCCTCGCCACGGCCCAGCAAAGCCAGCACCAGGCACTACTCACCCTCCGAAAGGAGCAAGAACAGCGGTTCGAGGCCCTGGTGTTGGCCCAACAAGAAGATTGACAGGCATTCCGGCACCTCCTCGCGTTGGCGGGGTCCACCAACGCTCCCTCTGCGGGCCCGTCCCCCCTCACCCTAACAAAGATGGGCCCGCAGGACGACCCCAAGGCATTCATCACGCTCTTCGAGCAAGTCGCGGAGACCTCAGGGTGGCCAATGGAGCAGTGTGCAGCGCGCCTCCTCCCCCTGCTAACAGGAGAGGCACAGCTGGCCGAGCTACAGCTCCCTGCCGACCGCCAGCTGGCCTACGCGGACCTTCACCGGGCCATCCTCCAGCATGTGAGGCGCACCCCTGATCAGCAGCGTCAGCGCTTCCGCGCGTTGCGCTTGGAGGAAGTCGGCCGGCTGTTTGTGTTTGGCCAGCAACTCCGGGATGCCTGCTGGCGGTGGCTGAGGGCCAATAACCGCGATGCCAAGGAGATCGTCGATCAGGTGGTGCTGGAGCAGTTCGTCGCGCGCTTGCCAACAGGAACCATGGAGGGGGTCCAGTGCCACCGGCCGGCGTCACTGGATCAGGCCATCGAGCTGGCGGAGGACAATTTGGCGGCTGTTCCGGCGGCAGGACAGCAGACAGCCTCTTCTCTTCTCTCTCTCTCCCCCTCCTCCTGTGTCCTGTCCTCGCCCCATTCCCCCACCGCGGAGGTGGAGGCGGAGGCGGAGGCGGGGGCCGGCACCACCCCAGCTGGCCCACTGCACCCACGGTGCCCTCCCGTTTCTCCCTTCTGTGTTTGTCTCTCCCCCACCTCAGGTGAGTGAGCCCCAGATCACCGGTGCAGAGGGAAAGCCTGGGCCGGTTTGCTGGCGCTGTGGGGAACCGGGCCACCTCCAACAGCAGTGCACGGCAACAGAGGTGGGCGCGGTGGTTCAGATCCCCGACGCGCTAGAAGCCGCCCTCGATCAGGCCGGAGCGTATCGCATACCGGTGAGTATCCAAGGGGCTACATATCAGGCGTTGGTGGATTCTGGTTGTAATCAGACCTCAATTCGCCAAAGCCTGGTTCAAAACGAGGCATTGGGGGGAGCACAGGGGGTGAAGGTGTTGTGTGTGCACGGGGATGTTCACAGCTACCCTTTGGTGTCGGTCCACATTTTTTTCAGAGGGGACAAATCTATAGTGAAGGTGGCGGTTAATCCTCGCCTTACCCACTCTTTAATTTTGGAGACTGATTGGCCGGAATTTTGGGGTTTGATGACATGCCTAGTAAGGAGTGGGTCCTGCCATTTGACAGGGGGAGGTCCCGGTGTCGCTTTGGCGGGAGCAGCTGTCACAGAGCCGTCTACGTCATCTCCGCGTCAGAGTGAGGAGCCGCCGGCTCCTCCTCTTTCTATTGGGGAATCCCTTGCGGATTTCCCATTAGAACAATCGCGAGACGAGACTCTGCGACATGCGTTTGACCAAGTGAGAGTAATCGATGGTCAAATGCTCCAGCTGAACGCCACCCCGTCCTTCTCTTACTTCGCGATTATGAAGGATAGATTATATCGAGTGACGCAGGACACTCAAACTAAAGAGCGAGTCACGCAGCTTTTGATTCCAAAGAGCCGCCGGGAATTGGTATTCCAGGCGGCTCACTTTAATCCCATGGCTGGACACTTAGGGCAGGATAAAACACTAGCCCGAATAATGGCCTGATTCTATTGGCCGGGGATTCGCGGTGATGTTCGTAGGTGGTGTACGGCATGCCGCGAATGCCAGTTAGTAAATCCAGCGGCCATTCCAAAAGTTCCTTTGCGCCCTCTTCCGTTGATCGAGACCCCGTTTGAGAGAATTGGGATGGATCTCGTCGGGCCATTAGATCGGTCAGCACGAGGGTACTGCTTTATATTAGTTCTGGTGGACTATGCAACGCGATACCCAGAAGCAGTGCCTCTGCGCAATATCTCAGCACGCAGTATTGCAGAGGCACTCTTCCGCGTCATCTCCCGAGTCGGAATCCCAAAAGAGATTCTGACTGATCAAGACACTACATTTATGTCACGAACACTATGCGAACTGTATGGGTTATTGGGGATTAAGCCGATCCGCACCAGTGTGTATCACCCACAAATGGACGGTTTAGTGGAACGGTTCAACCGCACCCTCAAAAATATCATTAAAAAATTCGTAAGTGAGGACGCACGTAATTGGGATAAGTGGCTCGAACCCTTGTTGTTCTCATGGCGAGAGGTTCCCCAAGCCTCCACGGGGTTCTCCCCGTTCGAATTATTATATGGGCGTAAGCCGCGCTTCATCTTAGACGTGCTGCGGGAAAATTGGGAGGAGGGACCTTCACAAAGCAAGAATGAAATTCAATACGTTATGGACCTGCACGCAAAACTCCAAATGCTCACCCACCTAACCCAGGAGAATTTGCGGCAGGCCCAGGAACGGCAAGCCCGCCTGTACAAGAAGGGTACGCACCTTAGGGAGTTCACCCAGGGAGATAAAGTACTCGTACTGTTGCCCACTTCGAGCTCCAAATTGATTGCCAAGTGGCAAGGTCCCTTTGAGGTCACACGGCGAGTCGGGGACATCGACTATGAGGTGAGGCGAACGGACGGGCGCTACAAATTTACCACCTCAATCTCCTTAAACTCTGGAAGGAGGAGGTCCCCGTGGCGTTGGTGTCGGTGGTTCCAGAGAAGGCGGAGCTGGGGCTGGAGGTTCAAAAAGGGGCATTGACATCACGTACCCCTCCGGTCCCCTGTGGAGACCACCTCTCCCCGACCCAGCTCACGGAGGTCGCCCAGTTGCAGGCCGAGTTTTCGGATGTGTTCTCGCCCCTGCCCGGTTGCACTAACCTCATAGAGCACCACATAGAGACGCCCCCGGGGGTAGTAGTGCATAGCTGCCCTTACAGACTACCCGAGCACAAAAAAAAGGTGGTTCGGGAAGAACTTGAGACCATGCTCGAAATGGGCATCGTCGAGGAGTCCCACAGTGACTGGAGCAGCCCGGTGGTCTTAGTACCCAAGGCCGACGGGTCAGTCCGGTTCTGTGTGGACTACAGAAAAGTCAATGCGGTGTCTAAATTCGACGCGTACCCAATGCCTCGTATTGATGAGTTGCTCGATCGACTCGGCACTGCTGGCTTTTATTCGACGCTGGATTTGACGAAGGGATATTGGCAGATCCCCTTGACTCCACTATCCCGAGAAAAAACGGCCTTTTCCACACCGTTTGGTTTACACCAATTCATCACCCTTCCGTTTGGGCTGTTTGGGGCGCCCGCTACGTTTCAGCGGCTGATGGACAGAGTCCTCCGCCCAAACGTCACTTATGCAGCCGCATATTTAGATGACATCATCATCTATAGTAATGACTGGCAGCGGCACCTCGAACATCTGAGGGCCGTCCTTAGGTCGCTGAGGCAAGCGGGGCTCACAGCCAACCCAAAGAAGTGTGCGATTGGGCGGGTGGAAGTATGGTATCTGGGCTTCCACTTGGGCAACGGGCAGGTGCGTCCCCAAATTAATAAGACGGCAGCAATTGAGGCCTGCCCGAGGCCCAAGACCAAAAAGGGGGTGAGACAGTTCCTGGGGCTGGCTGGCTATTACCGTAGGTTTATATCTAATTATTCGGACGTCACCAGCCCGCTGACTGATCTCACTAAAAAGGGGCACCAGATCCAGTCCAGTGGACGGAGCAATGCCAGCGGGCTTTGTCTGAGGTAAAGGCTGCACTGTGTGGGGGGCCACTTTTACACTCCCCTGACTTTTCTCTCCCCTTTATGTTGCAGACCGATGCGTCGGACAGAGGGCTGGGGGCGGTTTTGTCCCAGGAGGTGGAGGGGGAGGACCGCCCCGTCCTGTACATCAGCAGGAAGCTGTCGGTGCATGAGGGGCGCTACAGCACCATAGAGAAAGAATGTCTGGCCATCAAGTGGGCGGTCCTCACCCTCCGGTACTACCTGCTGGGGCGCCCTTTCACCCTCTGTTCGGACCACGCGCCCCTCCAGTGGCTCCACCGCATGAAGTATGCCAACGCGCGGATCACCTGTTGGTATCTGGCACTCCAACCGTTTAATTTCAAGGTGGTCCACAGGCCGGGGGCACAGATGGTCGTGGCGGACTTCCTCTCCCGTCAAGGGGGGGGGGGGGGGGGGGGAGTCGGCTGCAGGCCGGACGGCCGCCCGGCCTGAGTCGGGTGGTGGGGGTATGTGGCAGCGGGGGTGTGGTCAAGTGCCAGTCTGTGACAGGAGGGCAGAGTCAGGGAAGGTAAGTGGCAGAATCACTACACCTGAGAGCAATTAACCTGTTTGTGTGTCTTCCCAGTGACCGCGCCCTACTTAAGGAGGGAGAGCGAGAGCAGAGGAGCTCATCCCTGAACTAGACGCCAGTTGTGTGTGTTGTTTGGTGTTGAAATTGTTCACTGAAAAGTGTGGCAATAAAGCCTATTTTGAACCTGATCTCTGTCCTGCCGTCCTCTGTGCTCCACCACCGCATACAGAAGTGTTACAACAACACATTCACCTCACCTCAGGACTGTGCACCTTACATACAGCACATGCACCTCAGGACTGTGCACCTTATACACACCAAGTCTGTGCACTTACCTTACCTTGCAATACTTCATAAATGTGTAATATTTTATTTTATTTCATAATGTGAATCTCTCGTGCAATAATTTATAATGTGACTCTCTCTGTGCAATAATTTATATGTGCAATGAGCAATACCTCACTCCATAATGTGTAACACAACACAGCTCAGGACCTCAGGACTGTGCACCTTACCCCCCTGACACACTCCCCCCCCCCTTTTTTTTTCTCCCCCCTTCCTCTCTCTCTCAGGCCATGTACACATGTAGCCGGGTATTTTTAAAACCGAACATTCCCCCCACACCACCTCGTCTTCGAAAAAAATCCCTTCCACACATAACCGAACATCTGCGTTTTCAATCACATTCATAAGCATTCCAAACCTGTAGATGGCATTATTTCCCCAAATCCTACCCCCTAATCACATCAGAATAGCCCTCTATTGGCGTCACTTCCGCCTAAACATAAAACATGGCGCCAAGCTCATTCGTCTGGACAGACTCGGAGACAGAATTGCTTCTAAACATAATTTTGGAGTATAAACTTCAAAAGACGCAAGAAAACGTTGATTGGGAATCTTATCAGTAGTTGGGCTTCTAAAATTAAACATGTAAATAGCACCTGCACAATAATTAACGCTTTCAAGGCACTACTCCGATCCATTACTCTTTGTCCATGCTTAATCTGGCTTCTGCAGTTAACAAAGGTTGCACATTTGATGTCAGGGCAGATTTGTTGTCATTTTTTTGGCGCAGATTGTGACGTTCTAAAACGCAAAACTCCGGTTATCTCTGTCTACACAAAAAGGCATACACGGAGTTTTCAAAAATCTTCACTTTGCCCGGAGTTTTTTTAAATATTCGTTTTTGATGTGTTTTCATGTGGATGACAGGCCAAAACGTAGAAAAATATCTTCGATTTAGCAGATACCCGGCTATGTGTGGACGGGGTCTCTCTCTCACTCTACACGCTGTTTTGCACTGTTATTGGAGATGCTTTAATTTCATTGTACATGTGTATAGTGACAATAAAGGCATTCTATTCTATTCTATTTGCCAGCCCCTTTGGGTGATGAAAAGCACCCCAGATACATGATGCCACCACTACCATGCTTCACTGTCGGGATAGTGGCATCAGGGTGATGAGCAGCATTGGGTTTCTTCCAAATGTAGAGAGCTGTGGAAAGGCCAAACAGCTCGATGTTGGTCTCATCAGAAAAGAAAACCTTTCTCCACATATGAGCCATGTCTCTAACATGCCTTTTGGCAAATTCCAAATGGTATGGCTTGATTTCAATAGTGGTTTTCATCTTTCCATAAAGCCCAGCTTTGCAGAGTGTCTGGCCTATGGTTGTTCTGTAAACAACTTCTCAAATCTCAACATCCATTCTACATTTCAGCACTTAGCTATGGTACATAAGCTCAAATGGCCATGAGCAATCATAAGAAAAACAACAGCTCATGTCAAATCACACACACACACAAAAAAAAAATCTCTGGATAGGAAAAAGGGGATCATGTCACAATACTGCTGATAATGTTGACAAGCAGGATAATCCCTCAAGCAACATGGATGACCTATTCCATAATAAAGTAACAATGATAAAAATAATAAGGAGCACTCTTGTTAAGCACTGCTGAAACAGCTAAATGTTTAGCTAAATGTTTAGAGTCCTGACAGATGTAGAAAAAGCAGAATCTTCATGAAAAGATGAAAGAAGCTTACGTTTGCATGGAGGTATGTGTGCAAGCAAGTGTGAATCGAGACCTCAGGCAAGATCAAGAAGTGCCTGTAAAACTAGATGCTGGAACATGGCAATTACAGGGTGATTTGAAAGCTGTCAGGACAAATTCAGTGCTAATATGAGAAAAGTAACATCAGCAAGATTACAATGAATGTTTAAGTTATAGCACAAACTTATGAAGTTTCCAAGATAAGGGTTTTAAAAGCTTGTGCATTTCAGAATTGTCCACTGAAATAAAAGCATAGTGCATGGCATCTGGAACTTTCAATGACAACAGCAACTATAAGAGATGTGGCCTCTCTGTCAGTTTTTAAAAAGTAGGCGTGGCCTCTGTAACTGTCAGTTTAAATAAAGGAGGTGGGGCCTCTGTAATTGTATTGCAGGTCTGTGGTCCAGAAAGTGGCAATGTGGAAGTGATGATTTTCTTGTTTAAAATCAAGCGGGTCAACTTCTTGTACAGTATATACCGTAATTTCATTCCTACATCTCTTTAGGGTATCATACAGCAGAACCCCAACCAAACTGCATAGTTATTTGTGACCCCTTTTCTGATTTTCATTCTGAAGTAGCTGTTTTAAAATTCATGTTCCCTTTTATAGCTTTGATCACCTCCTCAAATCCTCCATGTTTAAGCAACTATGACATTGGCCCTGTCTCATGCTAGCAATTTCAGATCACCTTCCTGCCTAATGTGGATGTGTGATGTATCCATTGCTGTCTTATCCTGTACACATGCATGAACTTCAACCAACCTGACAGCGCAGACTAAATTACTGAGCAACTAGCAGAAATACCTCATTTCACAGCATTTTTCCTTCATTCTTGTGATAAAAATCATACTCTCTGCATCTTTTGTATTGGAATAGCATTCCTCTACTTGACCAAAAAGTTTTAAAAAATTAGTCAATTTAAAAAAATTGAATTTAAATACATTTTAATATTAATCAATTTCTAATGCTACACTGTTTTAAAAATTATACAATTTTGCTCTACCTGGGACAAAGAAATTCACAATTTCTTGCAAATTATAATGTTTTGGATGTATTTGAACTTTTATACCAGCAGTACGGATCTTTAATGACTGCTAGTTGGCCTAGTGGTTAGTGTGTCTGCCTCTCGACTGGAAGATCGTGAGTTCTACTGGCAGTCGGGTCATACCAAAGCCCATCATAAAAATGGTACCTACTGCCATCTGGCAAGGCACACTGCAATACAGATGCGAATGGGGAACAGTTACCAGAGGACCCCCCCCCCCCAGTTGTATAGACCCTTCCCACTGACGTCACCAGAAACCAGAAGTAAACAGACCCTGCGCCATATTGGAAGACCAACAAACTCGTGATCAGGGGAAAATAACGGCAGCGCGCGGAATTTAAACCCACGAGGCACTTGATTCATCATAAACCTACAATGGTAAACTTTTGTGCTGTGTTAGGGTGTTCCAACAAAGCTGATGGGAAAGGTGAAAAGAAGTCATTCTTCAGAATACCAGCTGTGATTGAGACACAAGGGGAGCAAACTAAGGAGCTTTCAGAAGTTTTCAGAAAAGGAAAGAAAATAAACGCAGGGTCGTAAATACAAAAAAGGAGGCAGAAAATGCAAAACGAGTTTTAAGGTAGGACAAATGGTTACTTTTCTGAGGCAGCCCGCCATGGCTGCAGGCTTTCAGTTGTGTCATTGAATGGTTACTTTTCTGAGGCAGCCCGCCGTGGCTGCCTGCAGGCTTATTTATTATAGCCCATTTAGTTAAAATAGTTGACCTAAAATGTTTATAGTTATAGTTATGTGATAGTTGTCCTCAGTGTTCGAACTATGCCAATATTTTCGGGGGGGTCCCTTTTTTTTCCTGGGGGGTGCTTGCGCTTGTCTCGGAGAGCGGATCTCCAAACACATGAGAAGCCCATCTTACGCACATATCACGCGGACTCCACACCTCCACACACGCATCGCGTCTGAAGTCATAACTCATCAGGGGAAATCGTGTCCGCATTGGCATGTTCAAAAAACAACCTCGCGTCAACAATGATACCACACGCAAGAAAAAAAAAAAACAGTCAGGCTACTCAACAACCAACCTGGCAGCAGCAGTCGTTGTCATATCGGTTTATTTTACCTTTGATGTAAACAACACTTCGGATATGCAAATGCTTCCCGTTACACACGATTGCTATGTCAATAAACATCATTTTGCCAATATTTTAGAGACCCCCCAATATTTCCCAAATCATGTTTTCAAGGGATCTCATGTCTGTTTCAGGGGATCTCGGATCCCCCGAGTACCCCCGTAGTTCGAACACTGGTTGTCCTGATTTAGACTGGTGTGTTTTTTTTTTTTTTTTTGGGGGGGGGGGGGGGGGGGGGGGGGGTTGCGCAATGTTGCACCCGGGTCCAGATTAGGGCAGAACCGGCCCTGGCTACATTTCAGGTGTAGTTTGTTTTATGTATGTATGTACTTGCATAGATGTGTACTTGGTCTTCCAATATGGCGACTACCGAAATCTCGCGGCGCGGTGACGTCATGCGGGATCCCTCTATAGGTGAGAAGCTGAGGGCTATCAAAATGGAGATTGGCGCCACACCCATACACCTTAAAGAGTTGGTTAGTACTGGGACAGGAGACTGCCTGGGAAGACCAGATTCTGGTGTGAGAAAGACTTTGACTTGATTGATCTTTAATAATTTTTTTCCCCTGAACCCTTCTTATGCAGTTAAACCTAAATGGCCTACTGTTTTAACACAATGTGCTCACATCATATTGTAGCTTTGACAACACCATTATGTTCTACACTCTGGAGTGTGTTGCACATGCATTCATCTTCAGGAACTGCTTCATCCTGGTCAGGATCAAAGTGAATCCCAGGAATACCGGACATGAAATTTCATGGAATACCAGACATGAATCCCAGGAATACTGGACTGGAATATAACCAACAGGGACACAGGGAGAACATGCACAGGATCTCTACACAGACAGTAACAGACCTCAACTCTTTTGAACATGTAAGATTTTAATATTCATATCAAAGATAACCAAACTATCACACTTCACGTTGAGTAAGTTTACTTAGCCAGTACTGCGGGCCAATAAACTCCTGATGTCTTATGTTCCAAGTGTATAAAGACACTTGCATTCTTGCTGAGTCTGAGGAAGTGACATATTCATCCAACCACTCTAAGAAGCACCTGTCACATAACTTATAACGAATCAGTGTGTGGAAAGACAAAAAAAGCAGCAGCAAACTGGAGAGCTACACACACCTCCAGGGAGCAGGACATCTACTTTCTAAAGCATTTAACTGGGCAATCATAAAGGTTTTACTCGATAGCAATCATCTAAAATTTGTTACTGTTTTCATAGACGTGACAAAGTCTCATTCATCTCATCTCATTATCTGTAGCCGCTTTATCCTTCTACAGGGTCGCAGGCAAGCTGGAGCCTATCCCAGCTGACTACGGGCAAAAGGCGGGGTACACCCTGGACAAGTCGCCAGGTCATCACAGGGCTGACACATAGACACAGACAACCATTCACACTCAATTTAGAGTCACCAGTTAACCTAACCTGCATGTCTTTGGACTGTGTGGGAAACCGGAGCACCCGGAGGAAACCCACGCGGAGAACATGCAAACTCCGCACAGAAAGGCCCTCGCCGGCCCCGGGGCTCGAACCCAGGACCTTCTTGCTGTGAGGCGACAGCGCTAACCACTACACCACCGTGCCGCCCCACGTGACAAAGTATAAAATTAAAATGAGAACATGTGCAGAATATGTATTAAACTATTATAGAAATAGCATCATATTAGTGATGGCACTTTAATATATTTGTTCTATGTACAAATACCATGGACTCTTATTGTAATCCAGAATAAAATCTAAAACAAGTTTGTTTGTAATTTTGAGAAATACTTTACTACTATTAGAAATAAGTTCTAATAAATGTGCTGTTTTGCATCCTTCACTCCCTTCCTTCAAACATTTCAAACTTTTTTTTTTTCCTGAAGCTGATCTTAGCTCCACCCCCAGCCAGAACAGAGCTGCTATGTTTCACACTTTACGAGGCACAGTGGACAAAATTTACATCATTTCAACAAATAGATTAGAATAGACAGGGGGAAGGGGAAGGCTGATCAATGCATATTCAGTTCATCACACAGGCAAAAGAGGGCTGCAAAGTTTGCTCCTTTAAGTGATTTCACCTTCCAGGTACAGACCATGACTCAGGCTTAGCAGGCGTGAGAAAGTTCTTAACTCATTCACAGTTCTATTAATCACACAAAGCGAAAACAAGTTTCCAAGTCAACTATTCACAAATGTATCAAAAATCAAAGACTAATTCAGCTCAACTGATTGGACATACTGGTAAATTCTGTTACACAGCCAATAAAATATCACATTAAACTGACTAACATTCTGAGGAAGCTTGGCATTAAAGAGTTAAATGACAGATTGAGCATGTGCATGAGGTTTGGTTTCACTCGCAGTGAAACAGTGATGAATGCAATAAAACTAATAAAGAATACAACACTGTTGTGATATCAACAGCAGCCAAAGCACCTTTTACTACAGTAGCAATCCATAGACATATAAACATAGACGCCGCATTGAGCTGGGTGGCCCGTTGCCGGGATACGTCAGAGTGTCCGCCATATTGGATGTGGCAAATCTTCCCCGTAAACCAATGCAAGTAAATGGACTGAACTTCATAAAGCCCCTTTCTACAATAATATTTAACTCCATGCCTTTTATTCACCCATTAAGACACACACGTATATATTTGGGAAACAAACAGGCATCAAAACAACATATATAACTTTTAATGTGATGATTATAAATAGTGTGCGAAATACCCTGTACACTGCAAACTAGCGACAGATACGCGATAGATAGCTCAGGTAAGCTAATCAGTCAGCATACCGTAGCAAGCTACCAAAACCTGAGGCCACAATAACCAACCTACAAGACTGAATATGATAAATGATGGAAATAGTGGAAAAACTGGAAATAGTGAATGAAAATAAAAATGTACTGTTTTATTTATTGAGTCACCACACAGACCTACTCTCGCTGAATAAAGTGAGCTGAATGAGCGCCAAACTGAGTTCGGCCAGGTTCTAACGTCATACCAAAACAAAATACATCACTGATTCCTTCACATTCAGAAAGGTTAAAAACATTCATCATACGTTCAAAAACGTTCATCATAGCGTGGCACTGTATTCTCTAATTCTCACTGCTTATAACTATACACCTACCCGGTGGAGATGAGCTGGGAAACTGAAGACTGAAGGAACAACTCCCTCTCTGATCCTGACTGTCTGACCTGTTCTGTCAAAATCCTCCGTTCTGAAGTGTTCACTGCAGAGCATGGATGACGGAGTAGCAGAAAAGCCTTCCCGTCACACAGCTGTCTCCCACTGCTTTTTTATGTCTTTATTTTTGGGAAACCTACATAGTATGTGAAAAGTTAGCTAAGCAACTAACAACAATCAGCGTAGTTACGAAGGAAATACTTCGTTGTTTGGAGACAGGTTTCACCGAGCAGCTATTATGCGCGAGACTTCATATTAGCCACAAAGTCAGAAAAATCTGTTCGTAAAATTACGTTATAATGACCAAATGCAATGAAAAGTATTTTTCCAGTCTCACCTGTGAAAGGTAATCCCATGTGATCTCGTTTGGATGGCAAACCTGTTGGTACAGTTAAACGCAGCACATGAATGAGGCATCTTTATTCTCGGCTACTGTCTAGACGCTATACCAGAGACGGTTGAAGAATCTCCACTTTGCCACATCCAATATGGTGGCGAGGATGACGTATGATTCTACGCAGAATGCGGCGTCTATGTTTATATGTCTATGGTAGCAATCATTCATTCATCTTCATTAACCGGGTCCCTCGCCTAAATACAACAGGGATTTTTTTTCTTTTTTTTCTTTTCATCTACAACCCCAATTCCAAAAAAGTTGGGACAAAGTACAAATTGTAAATAAAAACGGAATGCAATGATGTGGAAGTTTCAAAATTCCATATTTTATTCAGAATAGAACATAGATGGCATATCAAATGTTTAAACTGAGAAAATGTATCATTTAAAGAGAAAAATTAGGTGATTTTTAAATTTCATGACAACAACACATCTCAAAAAAGTTGAGACAAGGCCATGTTTACCACTGTGAGACATCCCCTTTTCTCTTTACAACAGTCTGTAAACATCTGGGGACTGAGGAGACAAGTTGCTCAAGTTTAGGGATAGGAATGTTAACCCATTCTTGTCTAATGTAGGATTCTAGTTGCTCAACTGTCTTAGGTCTTTTTTGTCGTATCTTCCGTTTTATGATGCGCCAAATGTTTTCTATGGGTGAAAGATCTGGACTGCAGGCTGGCCAGTTCAGTACCCAGACCCTTCTTCTATGCAGCCATGATGCTGTAATTGATGCAGTATGTGGTTTGGCATTGTCATGTTGGAAAATGCAAGGTCGCCCCGAAAGAGACGTCGTCTGGATGGGAGCATATGTTGGTCTAGAACTTGGATATACCTTTCAGCATTGATGGTGTCTTTCCAGATGTGTAAGCTGCTCATGCCACACGCACTAATGCAACCCCATACCATCAGAGATGCAGGCTTCTGAACTGAGCACTGATAACAACTTGGGTCGTCCTTCTCCTCTTTAGTCCGAATGACACGGCGTCCCTGATTTCCATAAAGAACTTCAAATTTTGATTCGTCTGACCACAGAACAATTTTCCACTTTGCCACAGTCCATTTTAAATTACCCTTGGCCCAGAGAAGACGTCTGCGCTTCTGGATCATGTTTAGATACGGCAGCTTCTTTGAACTATAGATTTTTAGCTGGCAACGGCGGATGGCACGGTGAACTGTGTTCACAGATAATGTTCTCTGGAAATATTCCTGAGCCCATTTTGTTATTTCCAATACAGAAGCATGCCTGTATGTGATGCAGTGCCGTCTAAGGGCCCGAAGATCACGGGCACCCAGTATGGTTTTCCGGCCTTGACCCTTACGCACAGAGATTCTTCCAGGTTCTCTGAATCTTTTGATGATATTATGCACGGTAGATGATGATATGTTCAAACTCTTTGCAATTTTACACTGTCGAACTCCTTTCTGATATTGCTCCACAATTTGTCGGGGGATTGGTGATCCTCTTCCCATCTTTACTTCTGAGAGCCGCTGCCACTCCAAGATGCTCTTTTTATACCCAGTCATGTTAATGACCTATTGCCAATTGACCTAATGAGTTGCAATTTGGTCCTCCAGCTGTTCCTTTTTTGTACCTTTAACTTTTCCAGCCTCTTATTGCCCCTGTCCCAACTTTTTTGAGATGTGTTGCTGTCATGAAATTTCAAATGAGCCAATATTTGACATGAAATTTCAAAATGTCTCACTTTCGACATCTGATATGTTGTCTATGTTCTATTGTGAATACAATATCAGTTTTTGAGATTTGTAAATTATTGCAGTCCGTTTTTATTTACAATTTGTACTTTGTCCCAACTTTTTTGGAATCGGGGTTGTACACCCATGTGTCAAATTATTTTCCTCACAATGGGGAGCCAGACAGGAAAATATGCCATGAATTCCATAGGTAGCATTTTTGCCGTTTGATATTTTTTACACATCAGATTAATTATCAGTAGGTTGAATAACCTTAACAAACATTATAAATAGGGGTGCGATCATATTAGCATAATAATCTACTAGGATGAGGAAATTTGAAATAAATTGATTGTTAATGTTATGCATGAATCATTCCAGCCACAAAGGCAATCAAATCAATCAATCAAAGTCCTTCCCACGCCCAGTACCTGGTATTCCTAGGCAGTCTCCCACTCAAGTACTAACCAGGCCCAACTCTGATATGGCGGATCGGGCGGCGCCGATCTCCGTTTCCATAGCCCTCGGCCTCTCGCCTATTACATAGCTAGGGTTACAGTGGGGGGCTAGTCCTCTGGTAACCACGAGAGTTTGACTCCCCACTCACAACTGTATTGCAGTGTGCCTTGCCAGATGGTAGTAGGTACCATTTTTATGATGGTCTTTGGTATGACCCGACCGTGAATAGAACTCCCGATCTCCCGATCGAGAGGCGGACACGCTACCACTAGGCCACTAGCCGGTTCCACAAAGGCAAAGGTTGTCAGTATTTTAATACAGAAAGCAACAGTGTTGGAGCAAGAGAGGTGTATTTGCACACAAAATTACTCTCAGGATAGGGCGTTTATATACTAATATGGGTGGTCAGAGATGAAGCTCATTTACATGAACTCCAACAAAACTATGAAAGTACACTGGATAATGAGATACCAAGAGTTTCCATTTCACACCAAGCAGTGGTTTATTCACCAATTTATTAAATATAACACGCAAATGCTGGCACTGACAGATTTTTAGAAACATCCATCACCACTGTGATCACAAAGTTCATTATTCCAAATTTTATTTTCTACACTCTGTAGCAGTTACAACATTCAGGAAATTTGAATTTAGATCAACAAAACCATTGCATGCTTCTACAGCAGGACTACATGCTGAATTATTGAGCTGACACTGAGTAACGCTTTGTTCTTGCAGTGAATATTTGTTTATTCCTTCTCCATATTCCTTCTGTGAAGCATGAACATGTGCGCTGTCTGTGAGGTGCATGAAAAAATCTTAATAAATTCATGATCTCAGTTTGTTTCTCAAAGAAATTTGATTCAAAAACAGAGCTGATTCTACAGCATTTCCACTTGGCCAACTACTGCATAACACTATTCCACATTATTTTCTGTGACCCATGACCATAGATGCTGTACCAAATTACTTTGGACATTTTAAGCATTTCTAGAAGAAAAATTCTAGAAACATCAGAAAGCAAAACTGTGAAAGAAATTTAATAAAATGACCTTAACATCTGTTTCCCACACTGAAAAGCATGAACTTTGTGGTGGAGTGAAATATATTAAAATAACTGTCATGATTTTTACATTACAATATTATGATTCAGGGATAAACAGAATTTATTATGAAAAAATATGGCGGCATGGCGGTTAGCACTGTCGCCTCACAGCAAGAAGGTTCTGGGTTTGAACCTCACGGCTGATGGGGGCCTTTCTGTGTGGAGTTTCATGTTCTCCCCATGTCTGCATGGGTTTCTGCCGGGTGCTCCGGTTTCCCCCACAGTCCAAAGACATGAAGATTAGGTAAAATACCCAGCCACTGGGGTTGTCCAAGCCAGTGCATACTAATGGCCCTTTTCCACTACCCTTTTTCAGCTCACTTCAGCTCGCTTCAGCTCACTTCAGCCCGACACGGCTCGTGTTTCGACTACCAAAGAGCAGCACGACTCAGCTTGCTTCAGCCCTGCTCAGCCCCTAAAACTCGCACCGTTTTGAAGTGGGGCTGAAGCGAGCCGAGTGAGGCTGGGGGCGTGAGCAGACACTCCCCTGTGCACTGATTGGTGAGGAGGAGTGTCCTCACATGCCCACACACGCCCCGCGAGCACGCTGGGATCTGTAAACACCGTAAACCCAGAAGAAGAATAATTACGAATTACGAGAATTTCTGAAGCCTTATGCGCCTCGCCTCATCTATACGCTCTTGCCAGTATCTGTCCGCGTTGTCGGTGACAACAAGCCACAGCACCAAGACCAGCAACACTAACGACTCCATGTCCTCCATGTTTATTGTTTACTATCCGGGTCGTGAGACTACCGCTTAAAAGGTCACTGATGTCACTGTTTGCGCTGCTTAATGACATCATGTGACGTCCACCCACTTTCGCTAACTCCACCCAATGTGTCCACCCACTTCCAGCCAGCACGGTTCAGCGCGGTTGTAGTCGAAATGCAACTTCAATGGCCCCACTCAGCTCGACTCAGCCCAACACAGCACGGCACGGCTCAGCCCGACTCAGCCGCGTTTGTAGTGGAAAAGCGGCATAAGTGCTGGTCCCAAGCCCAGATAGACTGGGGAGGGTTGTGTCAGGATAGATACTGTATCTGGTGTAAAACCTACACCAAATCAAATATGTGGAAGAGAGCTGCTGTGGTGACCCTGAATGAATGGGAGCTTCGTTAGAAATTTAAATATATACATATTTTATTCACACAATAAATGAATTGTGTGGGAATAGTAAGTATTATTATAGATTTACTCACACTATTTAAACATTTTATAGTCACTGCACATGAACCTAAAGATACTAAGTTAATATTAATCTAAACGTATATTGTGTTTAAATCTGCACATGTGCCTTTGGACAAGACAACTGGCATTTTTTGAATCAATGGCTGCTTCCTTCTTCTGCCTATTTCACTTGGCATAGGTTTTACACTGAATGCAACCCTCCCCAGTCTCAGGACCGACATGAAGTATGCACTGGCTTGTGTAACCTCAGTAACCTACAGGTCTTTGAACCATGGGAGGAAACCCACACAGACACGGGGAGAACATGCAAACCCCCTCCCCCCGGAACCTTCTTGCTGTGAGGTGACACTGCACCATCGTGCCACCCCACTGTTATAGAAAGTATAAGTTACTTCCTTTCTGTTTTATACTTATGATAATATATGGTCCATGTGCATTTCGATAATTTGATTCTTGTTTGCTTGACATCAGTTGTAACATCACCTTAATCTTAGTTTTAACTGCATAACCTCAGTACCATTAATTTAGGGTGATTTCTTCAGTGACGTAACATTTTGTTAAGATGGTGCCACTGTGTCCAGATGCCATTCTGCTTGCTCTGAATCTTGTTAAGGTTATAACTTTTAGCTAGCTAACCTTACCAGATTAGAAAATTAAAAAAAAAACCTACCATGTCCACAGGTAACTAGAAAAGAAAGCTTCATTATTCATTTCACTTCTATAAAACTAAAGGCATAAAAGTTGCCAAAGAGAGGGAATCAAAACCAGAGCAGAGGAGAAGAAATGTAGCTAATGTTAGCCTTGTTTCTGTGGACAAAGTCACCCCGTCAGGTCAAGGGTAAAGTAATTTAACTGGTGATGATTAAGCTCAAGCTGCTTATCTCAGTTGGTAGGTTATTTATTTATGTTCCATATTGAATTTAAATCATGATGGCTAGGTTGCTATGTATGCTAACTTAAAAAGAAAAAAAAACGCGATCAAGCCATTCTTATATCTATTGAATATTTTAAAGGACTGTTGTGTCAGATTTAGGGGGCTCTACTGGCAGAAATTGTGCTTAATATCCTATTCCACAGAGCCCACCATGTTGCACTGCCATGTTTCAGCCCACAACAGACAAAACAAACCAGTGTTCCCCATATAATTTGATTCTATTTTCAAACTTTTTTAAAATTAATTACCAAATGATACCATATATAAGGTGCTTCAGTGTAAAAATGTAACCAGAAGCGCAACCCTTCACAATATAAAGCTTTCTAGTGTGTGTGTGTGTGTGTAATATCTCATCTCATTATCTCTAGCCGGCGGCACGGTGGTGTAGTGGTTAGCGCTGTCGCCTCACAGCAAGAAGGTCCTGGGTTCGAGCCCCGGGGCCGGCGAGGGCCTTTCTGTGCGGAGTTTGCATGTTCTCCCCGTGTCCGCGTGGGTTTCCTCCGGGTGCTCCGGTTTCCCCCACAGTCCAAAGACATGCAGGTTAGGTTAACTGGTGACTCTAAATTGACCGTAGGTGTGAATGTGAGTGTGAATGGTTGTCTGTGTCTATGTGTCAGCCCTGTGATGACTTGGCGACTTGTCCAGGGTGTACCCCGCCTTTCGCCCGTAGTCAGCTGGGATAGGCTCCAGCTTGCCTGCGACCCTGTAGAACAGGATAAAGCGGCTAGAGATAATGAGATGAGATGAGATGAGATTATCTCTAGCCGCTTTATCCTTCTACAGGGTCACAGGCAAGCTGGAGCCTATCCCAGCTGACTACGGGTGAAAGGTGGGGTACACCCTGGACAAGTCGCCAGGTCATCACAGGGCCGACACATAGACACAGACAACCATTCACACTCACATTCACACCTACGCTCAATTTAGAGTCACCAGTTAACCTAACCTGCATGTCTTTGGACTGTGGGGGAAACCGGAGCACCCGGAGGAAACCCACGTGGACACGGGGAGAACATGCAAACTCCGCACAGAAAGGCCCTAGCCGGCCCTGGGGCTCGAACCCAGGACCTTCTTGCTGTGAGGCGACAGCACTAACCACTACACCACCGTGCCGCCCTGTGTATAATAAATATATATATATCTCATTATCTCTAGCCGCTTTATCCTTCCACAGGGTCGCAGGCAAGCTGGAGCCCATCCCAGCTGACCATGGGCGAAAGGCGGGGTACACCCTGGACAAGTCGCCAGGTCATCACAGGGCCGACACATAGACACAGACAACCATTCACACTCACATTCACACCTACGCTCAATTTAGAGTCACCAGTTAACCTAACCTGCATGTCTTTGGACTGTGGGGGAAACCGGAGCACCCGGAGGAAACCCACGTGGACACGGGGAGAACATGCAAACTCCGCACAGAAAGGCCCTCGCCGGCCCTGGGGCTCGAACCCAGGACCTTCTTGCTGTGAGGCGACAGCGCTAACCACTACACCACCGTGCCGCCCTGTGTATAATATATATATATATATATATATAAATAATATTATATACACATACACACATATATACATACACACACAGTGGTGCTTGAAAGTTTGTGAACCCTTTAGAATTTTCTATATTTCTGCATAAATATGACCGAAAACATCATCAGATTTTCACACAAGTCCTAAAAGTAGATAAAGAAAATCCAGTTAAACAAATGAGACAAAAATATTATACTTGGTCCTTTATTTCTTGAGGAAAATGATCCAATATTACATATCTGTGAGTGGCAAAAGTATGTGAACCTCTAGGATTAGCAGTTAATTTGAAGGTGAAATTAGAGTCAGGTGTTTTCAATCAATGGGATGACAATCAGGTGTGAGTGGGCACCCTGTTTTATTTAAAGAACAGGGATCTATCAAAGTCTGATCTTCACAACACATGTTTGTGGAAGTGTATCATGGCATGAACAAAGGAGATTTCTGAGGACCTCAGAAAAAGCGTTGTTGATGCTCATCAGGCTGGAAAAGGTTACAAAACCATCTCTAAAGAGTTTGGACTCCACCAATCCACAGTCAGACAGATTGTGTACAAATGGAGGAAATTCAAGACCATTGTTACCCTCCCCAGGAGTGGTCGACCAACAAAGATCACTCCAAGAGCAAGGTGTGTAATAGTCGGCGAGGTCACAAAGGACCCCAGGGTAACTTCTAAGCAACTGAAGGCCTCTCTCACATTGGCTAATGTTAATGTTCCTGAGTCCACAAGGGCTGCACAAGGGGGTCACACCAGATACTGAAAGCAAAGGTTCACATACTTTTGCCACTCACAGATATGTAATATTGGATCATTTTCTTCAATAAATAAATGACCAAGTATAATATTTTTGTCTCATTTATTTAACTGGGTTCCCTTTATCTACTTTTAGGACTTGTGTGAAAATCTGATGATGGTTTAGGTCAGGGGTGGGCAATTATTTTTTCCATAGGGCCACATGAGAAACAGAAAATTTTGTGGAGGGCCGGACCATAAGGCTGAACTAAATTCTGCATAATATTAATTGTATTTCTTTATATAAAGCAATAAATATCATTGTTTTTACAAGCTGCTAAGACTGGTAAGAGTATGGAAAAAACGAGGTTGCCTTACAAAACATGTCATTTATTCAATCAAATTTCCCAAAACAATGGTTAACAAAATGTGAACATTTGTACCATTTTTTTCAGTCACATTCACCCCAAAACACAATAAAGACATCAAAATATTGTCTTTCTACTCCAAATATCAAACAAGATACATCATATTATAATAATGATGCCCACATTTGTAGTCTAATCACCCCATTTGGTGTTTTTTATTTGTTCAGTGAGAGAAATCTCGTCTCTGTTGGTCTTTAACGAGTGCATCAGAGTCAGGTTGAATGTCTGAGGTGGAGATGCGAAGCACAGCTGACAGATGATCATCAGTCGATTCGGTGTAGGTATCAGATCTACAGATCGGCTCGGGCTCCGGCGCCTGCTGGTGACGTCACACTATGTGATTGGCTGGACCGTTTGAAGGATGACGTACAAGTTTGTGGTTGGTCTGGACAAATTACGGAAGTAGTTATCACGGGATTAGGTTTCATGGGATTTCATGTCATGTTCATGTCGTGTGCATTGCGTTTTTGTTGAACACAACTTCAAAATAAAAGCAATGCACATTCAGTCCATGCATGAGGTAAAATTAGAAAATACGTTTATTTTGTAATTTCTAATTAACCTTACGCGGGCCGGTCAGAATGAACCAAAGGGCCGGATGCGGCCCGCGGGCCGTAAAATGCCCAGGTCTGGTTTAGGTCATATTTATGCAGAAATATAGAAAATTCTAAAGGCTTCACAAACCTTCAACGCACAACTGTGTGTGTGTGTGTGTATCATTTTTTTTCTTTCTTCTTTTTTTCTTGCTTTTTTATCAGATTTGGTTAAGAGCATTTGCACTTAAATCCTCTTAGTGCAGCCTTAAGTGAAGAAGGTCCTCTTGGTACAGCAAACCAGTGAAATAGGTATTTAAAGGAACATTTCTCTCTTGCTGAACCCTTAGATGCAAAAGAAGCAAAGATGTTCCAATATGTACCAATTTTGCAATCCTCGTCACAAATTCTGAAAAATAGTGACATTCAGGAGAAGGCGTTGAAGAGTACAAGATATTGTGGTTCTTCATGCCACTACACTAGTTTTCATGATGGTTCCCACTTCATGGAAAACAAATTTCTAGTTGCAGAGGAGTTCCGACTTTCACTTCTACTTTACACTGATGATTTTGAAATATCTAATCCTTTAGGAACCTCTCGTAAGAAGCACAATGTAACAGGTGTCTACTGGGTGTTAACTGATATTCTGTCTGTCTTTAGATCTACATTATCATCAATTTACTTAGCTGTTTTGTACAAGGTAGATGATTTAGCTATCCTTGAGTGCTCGAGCCATTATTAAATAACTTGAAAAGCTTTGAAGAGGATGGTCTTTTGGTGCCTTGTTTGGGGAAAATCATAAAGGGCACTGTATTTTATGTGATTGCTGACAACTTTGGTGCACACTCAGTCCAAGGGTTTATTGAAAGTTTCAGTGGGTCATACATTTGCAGATATCATGTCGGACAGCGGCCCCAGCTTCAGAAACTTGAAGTCGGGACAGGAGCGTTCCTTGGTAGAGCAGAACAGCAACACCAGTTGGACATTGAAGCAGCACTTGCTAGTAACATACATAGCCATGGAGTTAAAAGGCTTTGTGCAATTATGCAAAGATTAAATAATTTTCATGTGACAGCAGGTTTCCCACCTGATGTACTGCATGATTTATTTGAGGGTATTGTACCTGTAGAATTGGCATTGTGTTTAGATATCTTAAAAAAGAAAAATATTTCTCTCTTGAAGAGCTTAAAAGAATCATTAAACAGTTCCCATATAAGTGGAAAGACAATAAATTGTCCCCAAAGTATACCATAAACCATTGCCTCTCATAAAACCATTGGTTTTAACAGAAATGAAAATTGGTGCTTACTGAGGCTGCATCCACTTATGGTTTGCCCCAAAGTACCAGAAGAGGAACAGACATGGCAGTTGTTGATGAAACACAAAGATGTTGTTAAGTTGGTTATGTCACCTACCCATACAGATGAAAGCCTTGGTCACACTGACAGCCTGATTGTGAGCATAGACATACATTTTTCAGTGTTTTTCCACAAGAGAAACTGACTCCAAAACACCACTTTGTATTACCTACAAATTAGGTTCACATTAGGCTCATTAAAACATTTGGCCCATGAGTGTCCTTATGGACAATGAGGTTTGAAGCTAAGCACCACTATTTTCAGAAGGTAGTGAGACAGACCAGCTGCTTCTGCAACATTTTGAAGTCTATGGCAGCAAAACACCAGTCCATAATTGCAGACCATCTCCATAGTTCAAATGTCAAAAAACCTGCTACCTCTGTTTCAAAGATGTCAAAAGTCCTATCAGAGGTTTTAAATGAGAACATTCAAGAATTTGGATCACAGACATTACCTGAAGAGACAGCTGTTCATTTGACAAATAAGGTGGGCTTTCAGGGCACCAGTAATGGTATTGGCATGATGCTGATATATGGCTCCACTGGTGGGTTGCCCAACTTTGCTGAATTACTACAAACATCATTGTTTATGACAACTTAGTGTTTCTAGTGAAATTGCAAAGTGCATGGTACTGTGAGCATTTTAGAAGTTTCAAGTTGGAGTCCACAAGCATAGTCAAATTAATTGAGCAGTCACAACTTACTGACACAGAGCCATGAAACACCATATCTGCTTGTCAAACTAGGTAAAGTATCACTACCTAATCACAAACATTTAAATAGGTTTTTATATATATATATATATATATATATATATATATATATATATATATAAAATATACAGCTGGGAGGTCCGTATCGTGAAATACTGTGACCAAGGTCTTGAAAGTACTGACCGAGGCCCTCTGGGCCGAGGTCAGTATTTAAGGCTGCAGTCACGGTATTTCACCATACGGACCGACCTTAAGCTGGTAAATAATATATTTTTTTTTATTTACCAAATTCTAACAGAAAACGAGACCGCCCGAAAGGGAAAACCGAGCTGAGGCGAGCCGCCATTTTGAATCCTCATTCACGGCTGTAATGCAAATGGCTTCCTCCTCGGTATACAAGTGCACTTCCATGGCAGGAAAAAAACCCTACATTTTGCCGCCTATGTAGTCCCCTATTTATACACAATTGAGTCATTCAGGATTCAGCCATGTTTTTGCTCAACGTCAGCAACAGTTACAGGTTTTTAGCTTTGTCCTGAAATGTTTTTTTATTTCTTCTTCCTCAGGGTAGTAAAACTCGCTTTCACTGTGAAGACTGTCGTTATCGCTATCCATGCTGTAAAATTAATGCTATTCTCCTGAGAAATGCGAAAATAAATGTTGACAAAAAATGCTACTCTGTTTGTTGTTGTGAACGAGCGAGTCGCCAGAGGTCCGTATCAAGGGTCCGTAACTGGGGTCTGTATCGTAGGATACGGACCCGCTCGCCAGCCAATCAGAGTGCAGGATTTGATGGAAACCGGGCCGCGAAAAAAATAAATATATTTATTTTATACATTTTTCTGATCTGTCAAAATAATGCATTAATCATGGGCTCTTGTGGGGAAATATATCACTTGTTCTTGTTTTCTCAAATCAT
This sequence comes from Neoarius graeffei, assembly GCF_027579695.1. Taxonomy (NCBI): domain Eukaryota; kingdom Metazoa; phylum Chordata; class Actinopteri; order Siluriformes; family Ariidae; genus Neoarius; species Neoarius graeffei. The sequence continues at coordinate 74,240,272 of NC_083583.1, read as the reverse complement.
AACTTTTTCTCTTGCAGTTCTGCTTGCCCATGGCTGTGATGATGTCTGCCCCCATTCAACTACATGTTATTATTGAAGAGACTAAAGTTCACAAGTTAACATTACTAGTTGGAATCCCTAGCACTGTACATGAATTTTCAGCAGCTGCAAAGAATTATTTTCAGCTCCAGGGGAGTTTTACAGCTACAGTGCCCTTAACGATTATGGGCACCCATTGTAAAGATATTAGTAAAAGGATTGGAAAAAAATCCACCTTTTGGTGAAGCAGCTTCATTCACTGAAAAAATGAGAAAAATCCAACCTTTAATTGAAATAAATTTATTCAGAGAAAAACAAATCCCTCATCAATAAATAATTATTTTCAACAAAAACACATGGACCACTATTATTGGCACTTCTGGAAATGATAGTGACCACAATGTAACTGAAGCATGTTCCCCATTTAAATTGTACAGGTTTGAGTTGATTGGAGTGTGTAGGAACTTTCAAGCTGTAACCATGTTTTCCTGATTAACTGGGGTAGAGATACGAGGTAACACACTGGCCAAATTCATCAATCAACATGGGAAAGATAAGAGAACACACAAACCAAATGAAGGAAAAGTGTGTTTGTCACGCCTTCGTGTGCTCGAGCCTGGCACTACTCGAGCAGGAGTGTGTTGCACGCGCCCTTGGGACAAGTGGATCCTTGAAAACACCTGTTGCTTACTGGAGTCCAATCAGCGCATGCATATAAGGATGCTGGTGACACAGACACTTTGTGAAGTATTGTTTATTGTCACGGTTTGTCCCTAGCTCTGTTTAAATGACTCTGGTTTATGTTCTGGATTTATGACTCTGCTTTCTGTTTGTTTTGTTTCAGTTTCATTTGTCTAAGTTTTCATTTCTCTGACCTTACCTCATGATTTCTAAAAAAGCACCTGTAAATAAAAACCTCCCTTACACTTACATCCATCTCTGTGCCACATGTAGCAAGAATCTTCATTTCATTCTCCCTCCCTATTCCTCTCCACCCATCCCCCCTGACCCACACTATTACAGTACACTGTTTATCACTCCAAAATTCATACCTCCATCTCCAACCCTTGTCAACTGTTTTCTCTTCTCTCCTCAGCTCTCCACCGGCTGCACCTCAGTCCTCCATTACTGCAGAGGACTTTGTGGTCTTCTTGAGGAAAAGACCGTGGCCATCCGCAACTCCTTCACCACCCCTGCCTCCCCCTCCCAACCCCTCTCCATCCTTCCTGTCTTTTCCCCCTTGCTCTCTGCTTCCCCCCTCTTTCCACTTCTGATGTCTCCTAGCTCTTGCTCTTTCACTGTCCTACCACCTGTGCCCTTGACGCTATCCCCTCATCTCTCCTACAGACTATCACTCCTGACATCCTCCCATTTATCACCTCCCTTGTCAACTCCTCCTCGTCCTCTGGATACTTTCCCTCCAGCTTCAAATGGGCCCACATCACCCCTCTGCTGGGAAAACCCACCCTAGACTCCTCTGTCATCCAGAACTAATGCCCAGTTTCTCTTCTCCCTTTCCTATCAAAGACATTTGAATGTGTTGTTGTTAACCAACTCTCCTCTTTTCTGTTTCAGAACAACCTCCTGGATCCTCACCAGTCTGACTTCAGGGTCCATGCCCATGAACAAGCCCAGAGTCATGCCTGAAACCATGTTTATGCCCAAGTCCAATCCAGAGCCCAAGTCCACGTCCTGTCCAAAGCCCATGTCCATGTCTGAAACCATGTCTCTGCCCATGTCCAAGTTCAGTCCAAAGTCACAAACTCCACTAGCAATAAGCAATAACTAGAGGCTAGCACCAAATTCCTGCACCATTCTGTGTTGATGTAAATACACAAGCCACCTCCATGAGTCCTACCACACAGAACTGCATTTCTGTCAGCTCGGAACAAAGCTAGCTCATCTAGCTGAATGGCAGTGTCTGGAACTCTGTCATTGAGCTACGTCTTCATGAAAACAAAGACACAGCGGTTTCTAAACTTGTGCTGGGTAGTCCGCTGAAGTCGGATATAGTCCAGTTTATTTTCCCGGGACCAGACATTGGAGAGTAGAATGGATGGGAGATCCAGCTGGCTAGGGTTAGCTGTTAGCCTAGCATGGACACCCCCACACTTGCTGCATATCTGCCTCCTCACACACCACATCTGATGACTCCTCCCTGGGTCACTGACCTCAGGCAAGGCCGAGGACTGGGGGCCTATTCTTCTCAGCAGGCCGAGGTAGCATAGCTTCTCCAGCAGATCATCTTTTATGATGTTTTCTGTACTGAAGTCATGTCTGGCGAGGGTGAGCACAAACACCAGTTGATCCAATGTCCATGTGCTGTACAAGGTCAGGCAAAGGAACAAAATGACACAAGATAACACCATTTTGGATCCGGAGAAGCTGCGGCATGGCACTACAGCACCGCCATCTTGGATTTTCCATGTTCTGTCCGGAGCCCATGTTAATGTATGAGCCCCTGTCCAAGGCTCGACCTGAGCCCAAGCTCCCGCCTAAGCCCAAGTTCCAGTGTTACATCCGCCCAGAGCCACAGTGGAGCTCTGAGTGGACTTTCCTCATGGCAGGCCCTTAACCCTGAGGCAACCCAAAGAAGACTTTAGCCCCCGAAGGGAGCTCTTGGGGGGTCTGTCACGCCTTTGCATGCTTGAGCCTGACTCTGCTGAAGCAGGAGCATATTGCGCGAGCCCTTGGGAAAAGTGGATCATTGCAAACAATAATTTGTTTTTATAATATATATGGAGTTATAATATATACAGAGTTATATATTTATATGTTTTTTTATTATATTGATGGAGGACTGTTCCTGATTTACCACATGAAGATACATAAACTTAAAACACACTTCTCTCAAAGTTAAAACTGGAAGCCAAATTAGTGTTCCTCTATTTGAGTTGATCACTATAAAAAGTGCTCGCTTGTTCAGTCCACTATTAGTATCTGCAGGGTTTAAAATGTCCTGAACAGAATTTACCTTCTCATCATTTTGCATCAAACTATTTCAACCCGTTCCTGATGTTGCATTTGTGATTTTTTTTTTTGTTAATTCAGATGAAGGAGGAATTTAGGAGAATAGCTACAATTTTCCTGGAGCAGAACTTCATGTACTGTACAAACTAGACCACCACACGCCAAAAATCCCTGTCCTAATGAAGGCTAAGGGGGGCGTCATGGGCACCAAACTAGGGCCGTTCCTGTACAGAGTCAAGGGTTTGTTTGTTTTTTTTCCCCCAGAGAGACAGATGTTCTGCCTTACACACACACCGATGTGTATGCATATCCAGCACAAATCCTTGCACTCTGTAGTTTCTATGCCCCTGCATGCTCCATCTTTCCACACATGGCTCTTGCTCTGTGAGCTCAAATCACTGCTCCTTGCACATGTATGCTCCCCCGTGTTCTCACTTGACAGTTCATTGTATATGAATAATGGTTCAGTATTGACAAAGTATTAATTTATTCACAGTTCACAGAGCCAAAGCATTGTGATGAGACATGAAGCTATTATCTGCCGTCTCATACTTTACCTTGGTGAGAAACATGAGGAACTTTTTGAAGATAAACCATAATATTTTTATTAATGGCATGATTTTAAATTTTAATGTGTTATAATTTAAAGTGCAAAGTAAGAGAGAACAGCAGATGAAGGGATGGAAATATTCCACTCAACAATGGCTCAGATGGTACAATGAAAAAGTCAACAAATTCTTAAGCCTGGAAGAACAAACTAAATGGAAATTTTTCAATTATTCAAATTAAGTAAAATCACAAAAATTAAACAAGCTCAGGGGTTACAAAGCCATAGGCTTACCTGGCACTGTAAAAGGTGCAGAGGCACACAGTTTATGGCTTCAACATTCATTCAGTGGCTTCGGTCTGTGGAGTGCGGCCATCTTGCACCATGTTCTACAGATGTTTTACTGATGCTGGCTCAGTGTAAAATAAATTTGACTCAATTTAACATAATCTGTGCTATTTTTAATGATGGTCTTTTTTTAAAGCACATGTGGTTCATTCTGCCCTGATAATGATAACACCCTCAACATATCCTCAAGATCCTGGTCATCCACAGTACTGATGGAGAGCTTCCAGTGGATGGATCCATCCTTCTTGAAGGCAAGAGAATGTTGCCAGGATGTGGCAGTACTGCTAAAGCTTGCATGCTGGTTATAGGGCTGATTTATGCCCTCAACCTTGCATACTCCTCCAATACTGTGCTACATTTTTGAGGTCTCATCTCATTATCTGTAGCTGCTTTATCCTGTCCTACAGGGTCGCAGGCAAGCTGGAGCCTATCCCAGCTGACTACGGGCGAAAGGCGGGGTACACCCTGGACAAGTCGCCAGGTCATCACAGGGCTGACACATAGACACAGACAACCATTCACACTCACATTCACACCTACGCTCAATTTAGAGTCACCAGTTAACCTAACCTGCATGTCTTTGGACTGTGGGGGAAACCGGAGCACCCGGAGGAAACCCACGCGGACACGGGGAGAACATGCAAACTCCACACAGAAAGGCCCTCGCCGGCCACGGGGCTCGAACCCAGAACCTTCTTGCTGTGAGGCGACAGCGCTAACCACTACACCCCCGTGCCGCCACATTTTTGAGGTGTTTCAGAAATTTTTCCTAGAACTATGTAGGTAGGCGGCACGGTGGTGTAGTGGTTAGCGCACACACACGAACATAACAAAACATCAGATAAGAACATTCCAAATTTTATAGCTCCCTCATACACACACACCTTGGCTCAGGCCTAGGGGCCTAACACACACACACACACACACACACACACCACACAAACACACATATATACACACCTCACTGCTTGTATATATTGATTATTATTTTTATCTTTGTATAATAAATTCATTTATTATCAAAGCTGTATGTGTACTCATCTGCTGTTTCGATATTTTGAAGTGGCCCAGTCAAAAGAATTCAAGGAAGGTGTAGACAATTTGTAATATGGTAAGTGATCAATAACAATTTGATAAGATACCATAATCTAGCTGTTTGGTAATTTATCCAGGATTAATGGTACGATTCACTAAATGATTCATTGAACGGTTCACCAAACGATTCACAGATTCATTAAATGATTCCTTGATTCGATTCATTGAATGATTCACTTCAACGATCCAAATGAGACTGATTTTATGTAATTATTAAAGATTGATCACTTATCCAAATCTTAAATACACAAATCCTTAATTACACCTACAACTAGATGCCTTTAAGATGTACAAGCTTTAAAATTGAAATTAAAAGTATGAAAATTTTTAAAAGTACAAGCTTTAAAGTTCAAGTTGCTGTCTTAAATGCTATTGCCATGGCAAGTACTGTACACTGTACACTCTCAGTTGCTGGTACGCACCCACTCACTTTTCCATCTTGCAAATGACTGTAAGAACAACTTGCAAAGACACTTGTCTCCATCAGACCTTGCACTCACATTCAGCATCTTTTGTTCATAGGGACCTTCCACTGTCCAGACACAGACTTGCAGTGGCCTTCTTCAGTTCTGACTCTCCAAAGGACTGTGTTGGATGTGGTCAAATGTGACCAGGACTTGTGGACATTGAAAATGATTTATCTCCTTGTAAGATGGTTTAATGCTAAAATAATACATAGATGCAAAAAAAATGATAATAATAATTGCAGTGGAATAATAATGTATTGTGTGCCAGTGTGAATATTAATATACCTTTCATTATAAACACTTGGCTCCAATATTATGTAAAGCACTTGACAAAAATAGTAATGTGGGGCTTTGAATTAGCACCTTGCCAATGGGTCCAACTTTGCCCTTATTAACTACTTGTGGGATTTTGTCTGGGCGGCAACGGTGATGTAGTGGTTAGCACTGTTGCCTCACAGCAAGAAGGTCCTGGGTTCGAGCCCAGTGGCTGACAGGGGCCTTTGTGTGTGGAGTTTGCATGTTCTCCCTGCGTCTGTGTGGGTTTCCTCTGGGTGCTCCGGTTTCCCCCACAGTCCAAAGACATGCAGGTTAGGATAATTGGTGGCTCTAAATTGATCGTAGGTGTGAATGTGAGTGTGAATGATTGGGTGTCTCTTTGTGTCAGCTCTGCGATGACCTGGCGACTTGTCCAAAGTGTTCCCCGCCTCTCACCCATAGTCAGCTGGGATAGGATCCAGCTTGCCCACAACCATGCACAGGATAAGCGGTTACAGATGATGGATGGATGGATGGATGGATGGATGGATGGAAGGAATATTTTAAAAATTATCAGCATTAACAACCAGTGCCTCTTAAGTGCTTGGTCAAATCCATCTCAGTTCCTAACCCAGCCACTCCCAACCCAACTCACTGTTCTTGTCTCTAAGTATCTGTCTCATTACCTCTAGCCGCTTTATCCTGTTCTACAGGGTCACAAGCAAGCTGGAGCCTATCCCAGCTGACTACGGGCGAAAGGTGGGGTACACCCTGGACAAGTCACCAGGTCATCACAGGGCTGACACATAGACACAGACAACCATTCACACTCACATTCACATCTACGGTCAATTTAGAGTCACCAGTTAACCTAACCTGCATGTCTTTGGACTGTGGGGGAAACCGGAGCACCCGGAGGAAACCCACGCGGACACGGGGAGAACATGCAAACTCCGCACAGAAAGGCCCTCGTTGGCCACGGGGCTCGAACTCAGGACCTTCTTGCTGTGAGGCGACAGCGCTAACCACTACACCACCGTGCCGCCCCCAAGTATCTGCATCGAAGTTAAAACGATCACTGATTGAAAATAAAATAATAAAAAGTAAGGGTTGACTGTCCACAAATGTGCATAAAAGGTTTAAAAACAGGAGGTTGAAAGTTGGTACTGCAAACCGTTATACTGGTTATCATAGTGTGAATTTATCAGACAGGTCCATCCTTTACTGATGATGCATTCCCATAAGACAAATAGATGAAGTTTTCCAGCTGTGTTTTCAACATCTTCTATACTTGTATCTCCTACATTCCTCCCTGACTGAACCTGACAGAATCAAACCACAAAAAGAGGCCACAAAGCCTACAGTAGAGCTGTAATCGCTTTTGCACAACCTGCAATCTGAAATTGATGATTTATAAAGTTCCATCACATGCTACTGTTCGGTCAAGGGGGTACATGTCAAACAGGAACAAGATGGCAGATCCATATGGCCTCTGCTGCAGGATACTATAGTCACAGCCTTCATCCACAATATTAATGATTACTAGCATCAACTACTAATGCTGGAGAAATCGTTATGGGTAAAACTTCCAGGATCTAGCAGAAGTGACCGTAACAGCCGACGTCAGATTGAATGTGTTTTTTTCATACGTGTTGTTGTAAAACTGTGTGGATTGTGAAAATGTCATTACAGAGTTCTGAGAGAACTTGTACTGTCAGCATCTGTGCTTAGGTTCAATAATAATCTGGCTAAGCTAAATCAATGGCTGAAACAGGAGTGTTCTGAACACAAGCATGTTTCTAACAGGAACACATCAACAATGAACTCAGTGAAGTTTTCATCACCTGCAAAAAGAGGACGAACATAACTGAAGGATCTAAACAAAAAGACCTCCTCCAAAACCTCTGTATGTGTGATCATTTCACTTAGTTGCCATGCTGAGGCTACGAGATGCCACCAGTGATGAGACGACGAGTCCTCTAGAGGGGTAAAGTGATGTTTATGGAGCTTTTAGTGGAAAGAAAAAGCCTGTATGTGCAGAATGAGTTCTTTTGTTAGAGGTATTTAAACAAGTAATTCGTGTCTTTTGCTTAAGGTATTATTTGCTGTACTTGTAAAGAAGTATTTTTACTAGTGTTGCCACCTGTCCCGTTTTTTTCCTGATTGTCCCAGATTTTCATGGTCTGTCCCGGAAAAAAAAAAAAAATCCGGGACACTGAATGTCCCGGTTTTTTGTACATGATGGGCAAAACGTGTATTTCAACTTGCGAGCCAGCTGAGAACCAGTTTGCTTTTCCATAGCTCGTCGTGCTAAGCGGAGCCATGTCATTACGTCACTGAATACGTCATTACATCGTTGTATACGTCACTTATGTCGCTGTATACGTCAGTTACGGCGCTACGTTTACATAAACCTTGGCGCGAATATCAAAGCAAAAACAACACGGAAGAAGCAGCAGCAACAACAACAACAACAATAATAATAATGGATGACTTCGCGTTTGTACAGCTGCTGCTTCTCGTCGCTTAAAAATGGCGATCTTTCGCGGTCTTATTGTTGTTGGTCTTAACAACTCCGCCCCCCCCCGCTGACGTAAGCAGTTCTTTCCTCTGGCCCAGCAGAGAGTTGGTGCTAGCCTGGAACCGGTTTTTCTGGCCCCAGAGCCAGTTCTTTGTCAGTGGAAACAGAAAACCCGGTTCCAAACTAAGCACTGGCCCCGAACCAGCCCTGGAACTGCTTTGGTGGAAAAGGGGCAATGGAGGATGCTTGGACTGATAAAAGAAACAGACTCTCTGTTGCAATGGTGAAGGCTGAGCTTCAAGTCAGGCTAAACTTTCAGTTGTCCTGTACTGAGTTCAAGACATTCATTGAAAATCAGCCAGGACTCATAGCAGCAGCAAAGAAAAACACCAAATATAAATGGAAGATTAGATAAGGTTTTGGTGAATTAAATGAAATAGTGTAGTGTAGTACATACTCCTGTATGTACTGTATGTGCCCAGTTATATCAGTTACATGTCCTCCTATGTATTTGTTTAGCGAAGAGCAGCAAGCAGCAGAGGCACAGGCAAGCACAAGCAAAGCACACACCACACTCTAAGCAATCAGGTAAGCTGTTTGACACTACACCTTACATTACACCTCAGGTATTCTTAGATACAATGAAAAATTAGATTATTTTTATTCCACATAAGCAAACAAACAGAACTTAATTATGTATTCCCCTTTTACCTGTGCCCACTGGTGTAGTGGTTAGCGCTGTCGCCTCACAGCAAGAAGGTCCTGGGTTCGAGCCCCGGGGCCGGCGAGGGCCTTTCTGTGTGGAGTTTGCATGTTCTCCCCGTGTCCGTGTGGGTTTCCTCCGGGTGCTCCGGTTTCCCCCACAGTCCAAAGACATGCAGGTTAGGTTAACTGGTGACTCTAAATTGACCGTGAATGTGAGTGTGAATGGTTGTCTGTGTCTATGTGTCAGCCCTGTGATGACCTGGCGACTTGTCCAGGGTGTACCCCGCCTTTCGCCCGTAGTCAGCTGGGATAGGCTCCAGCTTGCCTGCGACCCTGTAGAAGGATAAAGCGGCTAGAGATAATGAGATGAGACCTGTGCCCACTACTGCCCCCAGGTGTCCACAACCAAAAACTGTTGGAAATAAACCAAAATAATGAAGACCTGCTATATTATGTAAAGCAATTAACTAAACAAATAACTAGCAAAAGCGGCATTTTTACTAATTAGAGCAATACAATTTCAGTGTAGAAGGGCGATTTTTGTCTTGGGTTAGATGTGCGAAGGGCGCCGTTGCTTACAAGCAAAAAGGTCGATTGGATGGTCGAAATGTCCAGGATTTTTGTCAGACACAGGTGGCAACCCTAATTTTTACATTGTGCCAGTACTACTTTTACTGATGAAATAATGTACATGCCAGTTTGTGTGTGTGTGTGTGTGTGTGTGTGTGTGTGTGTGTGTGTGTGTGTGTGTGTGTACACATTTCTGATAACATGTACATTTGTTTTATATGTCAGAAGCAACATTAAATGAAGCAGATAAACATGTTGCAGGAGGTTATCTGAGATCACGTCTTCACATCATCTCTCGTTCTTCAGTAAATGAAAGCAGGGAGATGATCACATTATCCAGAGAGATTTGGAAAAGATTGGGCTCCTACATCATTTATTCTCCTTAACACCAAAATATTAATACATTTAGCATAGCCGCTAACTTTGCCATCTGGAGAACAACTAGATGACAACAAGGAACCAAAAGCCTCGCCCACAGTCGATGCAAGGAATCATGTGAAGCAGGAATAAGGTGGATATGCAATATAAAAGTGCACTATATAATGGAAATGTTTAGCCAATGGATATATTGGGTGAAAAACAAACAAACAAATAATAACCAAAGTAACACAATGTATAATAATGGAACATTATCCACATTAAATGCATTTATGTAAAACTCATGTGTACTTCTTGCTTCGTTGTCTATTTGAGGACGCTGCTGTTTTTATCAAAGTGATTGTTACAGAGTGTAACTGTATCGTGTCAGTGCTGGAATCAGCATCACACTCAATTTCCTAGATAACACAATGGGCTTCAAACAGGGCATGGACTACAACCCCCGTCACTTACATCCACTGTCACATTCACAGTCACCTGATTATTGATCATGCACACTTGCATTCAAACAAACGCATACGCATGTGTGCGCGTGCGCACACACACACACACACACACACACACACAGTATTTAAGCACTTTCACAGCACTCACTCGCTGTGAAGTATTGTAATGTACTATTTCCTGCTTTTTGGCTCTGTTCTCGTTTCTTGCTTTTGTGATTTTGCTTTTGCTTTGTCTGTTTGCTGATTGCCTGACTCTGTGCCTGTTTTTGCTTCATGTTTTGGATTTTTCTGGCTGCCTTTCTAATAAAGTGTTTACCTGCAACTACATCTGTCTCTGTCGCCTGACAGAATACTTCGCCTTCGACATGGAGGCAGCAGGTGTGTCAGACCAGCAGCAGGTGCTAGCAGATCTAGGCCGTCTCATTGGGGAATAACAACAGCAGCTAGCCATGATGAAAGCAAGACTCGTGCTGAGTCCGCTGTTAGCTGCCCGAATGACACGTTCACCAGTGGCCTTTTCACTAATAGCATGCCTGAACAAAGACTCCAGGGACTCAGCCCTATGTAAAGGGTTCATGCTACAATGTTCCCTATACTGCACTTATCTAATCAAGCGGAGTGTCTGATCAACATAAAATTGCCCAGCTCATCAGTCTGCTAACTGACAAAGCACTTACCAGGGCTACTGAGGTTTGGTATCAAGGAGGGGAGATGATCACATCACATGACTGCTTCATCAAAGTCTTTCACCAAGTTATCAACTACTCATCAGACTGAAAAGAAGTAGTGCAGCACCTTCTGTTCATTAGACAAGGCAAACACACTGCCATGGAGTTTATGCCAGAATTCAGATTTCTCACCACTGGTAGCGGTGGGAACAATCTAGCACTCAAAGCAGCTTTCCGTCAGGGGCCCAACCCAGATATTTTCACAGAAGTGTCAGGCCAGGACAGCCAAGCTTCACTAGATTCCCTCATCGATCTTTCCATTCATCTTGATCTGACTAGCCCTGTCCTGCTGTTGTTTCATGGGAGCACAAACTTGGGACATTGACCGAGAGCTTGCTCAAACCACACTCCATGAGGTGCCAACAGCATGCCCTTCAGACAAGACTTATATGCCTGCTGCCCAGAGAAGCAAATTCATTACCCGGGCACATTACTCCCCTGCTATGGGACAGCTAGGGGTCAAAAACACACCAACTTCTCAAAGGAAAATATTGATGTCCAAACACACTTTCAGACATCAATGCATTAATCTCCGCATGTTCTTCCTGAATCCAAGCCAAGGTTCCCAGAACTGTTTCTTTCAGGTGATGCTCTGTCAGGGCTTTATCTCAGCTGTCTTCTCTTTCTGCTTATTCTAGGGGCATTTTAGCTTTCAGTTTTGCCTTCAGCAAGTGAAATGCAGCATACCTGTATTTGGATCAGGTGAGTACCTTGGCTATAGCAGAACATCCAACTTCTTTACCTTCTACCATAAAAAGTAATACACATTATTTTATTCAGACTTCAATACACTGTAGTCAGTGTTCGAAATACCCGTCTGCAGTCTGCATTTTGCAGAATGATTTTCAAGATTGCAGAAGAAAAATTAAACAACCTGCAATTTTGCAGAATGAAAAAATCAGGCTCGGTATTCAATGGTTCTCAATTTAGCAAACTAGCGGCACTGTAAATAAACTGAAACCTGCGCCGCGCAAACCTGACAGCGTTTTCCAGGTCAAAGTTGAGCAATATTTACGTAATACCGATGAAAGGCGACAACAACCAAATAAGGGCAGTTGCCATTTTCCGATGTAAGATTTCGTCACTTTTAATACCCGCCGGGAGGACCCGACAACTACCTCGGCAGTGTTCGGCAGTTTCCGCCATGCATCTCCCAGAATTCAATGCGGCACAACAAACATGGCTTCCAAGAAGAGGATTGTTTCTTCGGGGCAAGAGTCCGACAAAAACGCCAAGAAAACAAGGACGATTTTGTCGTATCTCGGCAAAACCGGCAGCCAGCGTGACTCCAACAACAACAGCGACAGATCGCGCGTCCGCGAGGGGGGACAAAAATGAAGACGGTCGCTGCTGACTAGTTCTTATCTTGCATACATATATATTGGTAAATTGTATAGGTTTGTATATATTGTATTGTTGAATCATGCAAAATTATACTGATATTATATCCCTTTTGAAGACAGCAACAGTATTTTACCTTTATTCATAGATACTTTTGAATATTTTGTTTTCTCATACCAAGCTACACTAATACATGTTTTGTGTACATGTTCTATTTTTTTTTTTACTAGTGCTGTGTTGCCTGTGGTGCAGACTAGCACAAAGTAAAACAGTTGCCCTGTAAGACAAAGCTCATAGGCTCAGCTCTGTAGCTCTCAGTAGTTCTGTAGCTCTCAGTTCTGCCATGATTTAGTTTGTACCCAGTTCTCTGTTGTTAGTTTAGAGCAGTGAAGCCCCTGCAGTTGTTCTCCGTTCAGTTCATGACCTTGCACTTTAGAAGCCAGGCAAACACAATGAACCCAAACATCTTTCCATTTGCCAGTTGGGTTTTATTCCATAATGGCATCAATTCTTTGCATCATCGTAAGATGTAACAGAGTGTAGAATTGAAACCTTGCTTTCAATTTAAAACTACAGAATTCAGATGCAAACACTGTGAATGAAGTACATTTTGGGTAACAATCTATTGTCCAAGCTAGAAACTTAATCTTGACAAAATGTAACATGACGTGTAACATGAAAATGAATGTTTTGTTTCTTGAAGAACAGTTGTGTTCTATTTTTTATTGTGGTGATACCTTTTTTAGTATGTTGTGTGGAAGGATAATGTGTGGGTGTGATAACTAGTACATTTATGAATTAGTTGGTATACTTCAAGTTGTAGTAGCCCGTAGTGTCAGGGCGAGGGGGATGAAAGACCTGTGGAGGTATCATGGAATGATAACGTTGCTGCAGAGAAGGATCTGTGAAGACTGAAATTAAAAATGGAGTGAGAGAATAAAGAATTACAGTAATGCTATGAATTGTAAAGCTAGATATGATGTAAATATAGGCATTATTAGGTTGAGAAGGGTGTAGTATGGAGGCTTGTGTACAACCCCGATTCCAAAAAAGTTGGGACAAAGTACAAATTGTAAATAAAAACGGAATGCAATAATTTACAAATCTCAAAAACTGATATTGTATTCACAATAGAACATAGACAACATATCAAATGTCAAAAGTGAGACATTTTGAAATTTCATGCCAAATATTGGCTCATTTGAAATTTCATGACAGCAACACATCTCAAAGTTGGGACAGGGGCAATAAGAGGCTGGAAAAGTTAAAGGTACAAAAAAGGAACAGCTGGAGGACCAAATTGCAACTCATTAGGTCAATTGGTAATAGGTCATTAACATGACTGGGTATAAAAAGAGCATATTGGAGTGGCAGTGGCTCTCAGAAGTAAAGATGGGAAAAGGATCACCAATCCCCCTAATTCTGCGCTGACAAATAGTGGAGCAATATCAGAAAGGAGTTCGACAGTGTAAAATTGCAAAGAGTTTGAACATATCATCATCTACAGTGCATAATATCATCAAAAGATTCAGAGAATCTGGAAGAATCTGTGCGTAAGGGTCAAGGCCGGAAAACCATACTGGGTGCCCGTGATCTTCGGGCCCTTAGACAGCACTGCATCATACAGGCATGCTTCTGTATTGGAAATCACAAAATGGGCTCAGGAATATTTCCAGAGAACATTATCTGTGAACACAATTCACCGTGCCATCCACCGTTGCCAGCTAAAACTCTATAGTTCAAAGAAAAAGCCGTATCTAAACATGATCCAGAAGCGCAGACGTCTTCTCTGGGCCAAGGCTCATTTAAAATGGACTGTGGCAAAGTGGAAAACTGTTCTGTGGTCAGACGAATTGGAAGATTGGAAGTTCTTTATGGAAATCAGGGACGCCGTGTCATTCGGACTAAAGAGGAGAAGGACGACCCAAGTTGTTATCAGCGCTCAGTTCAGAAGCCTGCATCTCTGATGGTATGGGGTTGCATTAGTGCGTGTGGCATGGGCAGCTTACACATCTGGAGAGACACCATCAATGCTGAAAGGTATATCCAGGTTCTAGAGCAACGTATGCTCCCATCCAGACGATGTCTCTTTCAGGGAAGACCTTGCATTTTCCAACAAGACAATGCCAAACCACATACTGCATCAATTACAGCATCATGGCTGCGTAGAAGAAGGGTCCGGGTACTGAACTGGCCAGCCTGCAGTCCAGATCTTTCACCCATAGAAAACATTTGGCGCATCATAAAACGGAAGATACGACAAAAAAGACCTAAGACAGTTGAGCAACTAGAATCCTACATTAGACAAGAATGGGTTAACATTCCTATCCCTAAACTTGAGCAACTTGTCTCTTCAGTCCCCAGACGTTTACAGACTGTTGTAAAGAGAAAAGGGGATGTCTCACAGTGGTAAACATGGCCTTGTCCCAACTTTTTTGAGATGTGTTGTTGTCATTTAAAATCCCCTAATTTTTCTCTTTAAATGATACATTTTCTCAGTTTAAACATTTGATATGTCATCTATGTTCTATTCTGAATAAAATATGGAATTTTGAAACTTCCACATCATTGCATTCCGTTTTTATTTACAATTTGTACTTTTTGTCCCAACTTTTTTGGAATCGGGGATGTATTTGCAGAAAATATTTCCAAATTGCAGAACAAAATTTTGACATTCTGCAATATTGTAGAACACTGGAAAAAAGTATTTCGACCACTGGTAGTAGACAGCTAAAAGAACAATACCTGCCAGTGTTCAAATATTTATGGATCTGACTGTAGATCTGGACCTGTACATGAAAAATAAATAATTTATTTCTGCAGTGAGTGACTGTCAAACATAAATACGTTTACAAGGGGGGCACTTTCAGTCTTTGAAATCAGTATGAAACTCAGATGTTGATATCATCAGCATTACTCTTCCTTCTTCAAGATACCAAGATGTCAAATGTGAATAAAAAGATAAAACATGCGTTGTTTTTGACTTTTCCCTCTAGACATTGTGAAGGTATAATATTACAGTCCTGCTCCTGTATTTATGTGTGAGTTGTGTTAAAACGTGTTATTGTACGGTCACTAAGTCGCTAAACTGAAGTGACTTTAATGCAGCAAGAGTTTACTGCCTTCTGTCACTCAGCTGTGAGCGAGATTTATCAGCAATTTATGAGCATAACGTTTTATCAACATAACTTGTTATTTTACAATAATTATCAAAATAATACATCAAAAAATACAACAATAAATGAGAAACACACACTCATGAACAACAGTTATCAGGGTTCATTACCCATATTTAACAAAAAGAAAAAGCTAAAATGTAGAATAAAGTTCACAACTGTCTGTGCAGGTTATGTAGCATATTCTATTTTGCTGTATTTCTCTGTTTTATAGAAGGTGATATGGTACATTTATTGAAGATGATGATTATGTTTATCAGGTGATAATTTCATATCTAAGCACGTGGAAAATTTTACAATCAATATTCATTAATTTAAAAGGAAAACCATACTACTGGTCCATTATGCTCAATACCTTAAAAAGGCAACTTGCAGTGCTTTGCAAAAGTATTCATCCTCCTTAGTGTTTGTCCCGTTTTGTTGCATTACGAGCTGGAATTAAAATGGATTTTGGGGGGGTTAGAACCATTTGATTTAGACAACATGCCTACCACTTTGAAGGTGCACATTTTTTTTTTTTTATTGTGACACAAACAATAATTAAGATGAAAAAACAGAAATCTGGAGTGTGCATAGGTATTCACCCCCCCCCCCAAAAAAAAAAAGTCAATACTTTGTAGAGCCACCTTTTGCTACAATTATAGCTGCAAGTCTCTTGGCATATGTATCTATTAGCTTAGCACATCTAGCCACTGGGATTTTTGCCCATTCCTCAAGGCAAAACTGCTCCAACTCCTTCAAGTTAGAATGGTTGTGTTGATGTACAGCAATCTTCAAGTTATGCCACAGATTCTCAATTGGATTGAGGTCTGGGCTTTGACTCGGCCATTCCAAGACATTTAAGTGTTTCCCTTTAAACAACTCCAGTATAGCTTTAGCAATATTTTTAGGGTCATTGACCTGCTGGAACGTGAACCTTTGTCCCAGTCTCAAACCTCTGGCTGACCCAAACAGGTTTTCCTCCAGAATTGCCCTGTATTTAGTGCCATCCATCTTTCCTTCAGTCCTGACCAGCTTTCTTGTCCCTGCAGATGAAAAACATCCCCACAGCATGATGCCACCATCACCATGCTTCACTGTAGGAATGGTGTTCTCAGGGTGATGGGTTTGCGCCACACATGGCGTTTCCCATGATGGCCAAAAAGTTCAATTTTTGTCTCATTTGACCAGAGAATCTTCTTCCATGTGTTTGGGGAGTCTGCCACATGCTGTTGGGCAAACTCCAAATGTGATTTCTTTAAGCAATGGCTTTTTTCTGGCCACGCTTCCATAAAGCCCCACTCTGTGGAGTGTATGGCTTAAAGTGGTGCAATGAACAGATACTCCCATCTCCACTGTGGATCTTTGCAGCTCCTTCAGAGTTATAATTGGTGTCTTTGTTGCATCTCTGATTAATGCCCTCCTTGCCCAGTCTGTGAGTTTTGGTAGGTGGGGCCTTCTCTTGTCTGGTTTGTAGTGCTGCCATATTCTTTCCATTTTGCTATAATGGATTTAATGGTGCTCCCTGGGATGTTCAAAGTTTTTTTTTTTTCTTTTTATAACCCAACCCTGATCTATACTTCTCCACAACTTTGTCTCTGACCTGTTTGGAGGCTCCTTGGTTTTCATATTGCTTACTTAGTAGTGTTGCAGAGTCAGGGTCCTTCCAGAACAGATTGATTTATACAGACATCGTGTGACAGATCATGTGACACTTTGATTGCACACAGGTGGAGCTTAATCAACTAATTATGTGATTTATGAAGTGAATTGGTTGGAGCAGCTCTTATTTAGGGGTTTCATACAAAAGGGGGTGAATACTTATGCACACTCCAGATTTCTGTTTTTTCATCTTATTGTTTGTGTCACAATAAAACAACAACGTGCACCTTTAAAGTGGTAGGCATGTTGTGTAAATCAAATGGTTCTAATCCCCCAAAAATCCATTTTAATTCCAGCTTGTAATGTGACAAAACAGGACAAACACTAAGGGGAGTGAATACTTTTGCAAAGGCACTGTAATCAGCCAGTAGAAGTCTAATCTAATGGGTGAATTAGAAACAGAAGTCAGTGAAATTATGTTGAATTGGTAAAAATTAACTGAGTTTTTCATGAGTATTTCATTATGTATTTGTTAAAGTGCATAAAACCCCACATATTTATATTGATGAATATAAACCAGATCTTGCTCAATATAATTATCCTTAAAGCAAGCATCGATCAAACCTGCAACCTCCAAGAAAAGGATGCTTTAGTTACAGGCTTTACCAACCATATTAATAATCATTTAACCTTTATCACTATGTTTCATGATGCAAATACAATAATTATTAGCAATACTGTGGCATTGTAGATAAATGGGGGGCAGCTTAAATTAAATGCCAAAAAAAGCTGTGTAAAAGTCTTAGGCGCATGTAAAGAAATGCTGTCGACCAAAAATGGCTTAAAAATAACAAAATGAAATGTTTCAACATTAAAAAAAAAAAAAAAAAAAAAACATTATAAACAGCAGTAAGCCAGAATAAATGAAACAAAGTCAGTATTTGGTGTGAGACGACCCTTTGCTTTAGAAAAAAAAAATATCCGTCTCCGGTCCAGTGAGTGCAGTTTGATAAGGAAATGAGTTGTAGGTTTTCCTGAGCATCTTACAGAACCAGCCACAGTTCTTCTGGACACTGATTGTCACACTCACTTCTTCATTTTACACCAAAACCCAGCAGCCTTCATTATGTTTTCTTTTTTAATCTGAAAAGTGCTCTCTTGTGGAATATGCTGCTCAGATACAAACTTTTTTTTTCTGTAACATTTAATTTTGTGCTGGGAAACGAATGTTTGAAACTTGAAAATATTTTTGTACTGACTAGATAATGTAGAAGTCATAAAATCAAAATGTAAAACAAAGTTTGTGTGAAAACAAATAGGGGGCCTAATACTTTTCCATATATATATATATATAAGTAAATTTCAGCTGGATAGTACAGTGGTAATGCTCACTGACTACGACGCAGGAGATCGGGGTTCGAATCCCGGTCGGGGCAAAACATCATCCAGTAAGGGTCCTTAGGCAAGACCCCTCATGATATATCAGCCTACCTCAGGAATGTGAAGACATAACTGATAGAGTCATACCGGCTCAGACGTCGCCCGGGTCAACAAGGTCTGCGTCAGTTGCTAGGGAACCAGGGCAAACTGATGAGAAATGGGCTACTGGAACAAGACATCGATGGACGAGGACAGAAAATACGGAATTGCTGGAATGCTACTATACAAGCAATCCCAGAGAGAGGGGATACATGCAGCGAATGTGGGACCATTGGATACTTTGAAACCCACAATCAAGGCTAACAAAGAAACAGCTATTATCCCAGTGTTCCAACATCCGTAATCGAAATCTACTATCACAACTAGAGATTAATGAAATACAACAATGATGCTATGGCAAGGTGGGGCCAGGAAGACAGGTCAGCGGGGAGATGTCATCATCATCCCCACAACCAGAGATTGGGTACCAACAGCTAACAGCCTCAACACAAGAGCTGCTGACCTGAGAAGGAAGATCGTGACCCAACTGGAAACCTGGAGCCCCCGATGAATACCGAAGCTGAGTTGCCAAGTACCTTCAGAAGATCTACTAGTAGATGTGAATGCTGCTCTGAAGACAATCTCCACAAGAACCATCACTGAGACCAACAAGCTGATACACAGTACAGCAACAGTAATCATGGAGATGCTTGGACATAAGGTGGGCTTGGGACATAACAAACAGTATCCACCATGGAAAAGACGATTAGAGACCAAGATAAAGGCAGCACGGAGAGAAGTTAGCCAGCTAGCTGAACTACAGAAAGGGAACATGGTGAATAAAGGGGCACCCAGGAAGTACAACTCACTCTCCATACCAGAGGCACTCGAAACTGCCAAACAGCAACTAACAGCTCTGGCCACCCGGCTGAAGAGATACACCAAGGAAGGAGAGGCCAGGAGAATAAACAAGCTGTTCTCCACTGAACCAGCCAAGGTGTACTCTCAGGGAAACAACAACCGGTCAGACCCACCAAGAGCTGAGGTGAAAAAATACTGGAAAGACATATGGGAAAGAAAGGCATCACACAACACCAATGCCCAATGGTTAGTGGACCTAAGAGCTGACCACAGCAACCTCCCAGAACAAGAACCAGTAACCATCTCAATGGCAGACGTCCAAGAAAGAGTGTCAAAGATGAAGAGCTGGACAGCACCAGGCCCCGATATGATCCATACGTACTGGCTGAAGAAGCTAACTGCACTCCATGAACGCCTAGCAGCACAGATGAACCAGCTGCTGAGGGATGGGACCCACCCAGAATGGCTAACCCAAGGCAGGACAGTCCTAATCATGAAGGACCCCCAGAAGGGACCCATCCCATCCAACTACCGGCCAATTACCTGTCTCTGCACAACATGGAAGGCCCTGTCAGGCATCATTGTGGCAAAAATGAGTAAGCATGTGGCTCAATACATGAGCAAGGCACAGAAAGGAATTGGCAGTAACACCAGAGGAGCCAAGCACCAGCTACTGGTTGATAGAACAGTCGCCCGAGACTGTAAGAAGAGACAGACCAACCTGTGCACTGCCTGGATTGACTACAAGAAAGCCTACGACTCAATGCCACACACATGGATACTGGAATGTCTGGAACTGTATAAGATCAACAGGAACCTAAGGACCTTCATCCAGAACTCAATGGAAATGTGGAAGACAACCCACTGCCCAAGTCAACATCAAGTGCGGCATATACCAAGGAGATGTGCTATCACCACTGCTGTTCTGCATAGGCCTGAACCCCCTCAGTCAGATCATCACGAAGAGCTACGGGTACCGATTCCGTAGTGGGGCAACAATCAGCCACCTGCTCTACATGGATGACATCAAGCTGTATGCCAGGAACGAGCGAGAAATAGACTCGCTGATCCACACCACCCGGATCTACAGCGATGACATAGGGATGTCATTCGGATTGGACAAGTGTGGCCGGATGGTCTCAAAGAGAGGCAAGATGATCCGGACTGAGGGGATTGACCTACCAGAGGGCAACATAGGTGATATCCAAGACAGCTACAAGTACCTTGGCATCCCACAGGCTAATGGAAACCATGAAGAGGCCACAAGGAATTCAACCACAGCCAAATACCTCCAGAGAGTAAGGCAGGTCCTGAAAAGTCAGCTGAATGGTAAGAACAAGGTCCGAACCATCAACATGTACGCACTACCAGTCATCAGATACCCCGCTGGTATCATAAACTGGCCAAAGGAGGAGATAGAAGCCACAGATATCAAGACTAGAAAGCTCCTCACCATGCATGGAGGGTTCCACCCCAAGTCCAGCACCCTGAGACTATACACTAAGCGGAAAGAGGGAGGCCGAGGGCTAGCGAGCATCAAGACCACAGTCCAGGATGAAACATCGAAAATCCGAGAATACATCAGAAAGATGGCCCCAAAGGATGAACTGCTAAGTGAATGTCTCAGGCAGCAGAACCCTGATGAGAGTGCAGAGGAGGAGGAGGAACAGACAACCTGGAGGGACAAACCCCTACATGGCATGTACCACCGTCAGATAGAGGAAGTGGCTGATATCAAGAAATCCTACCAGTGGCTGGATAATGCAGGACTGACAGACAGCACAGAGGCACTAATCATGGCAGCACAAGAACAGGCCATAAGCACAAGAGCCGTAGAGGCCAGGATCTACCAGAGTAGATCAGACCCAAGATGCAGACTGTGCAAAGAAGCTCCTGAAACAGTCCAGCACATAGTAGCAGGGTGTAAGATGCTAGCTGGATCAGCGTACATGGAGAGGCACAACCAAGTGGCTGGGATAGTATACAGGAACATCTGCAACCAGTATGGAATAGAAGTACCCAAGTCCCAATGGGCCATACCACAGAAGGTGGCTGAGAACAACAGGGCCAAGGTTCTGTGGGACTTCAGCTTCCAGACTGACAAACAGATCCTGGCTAACCAACCGGACATAGTGGTGGTGGACAAAGAGCAGAAGAGAGTGGTGGTGATAGATGTGGCGATCCCAGCTGACGCCAACATCAGGAAGAAGGAACATGAGAAACTTGAGAAGTATCAAGGGTTGAAAGAGCAGCTGGAACGGATGTGGAAGGTCAAGGGTTGCGTGGTCCCCGTGGTAGTGGGGGCACTTGGGGCAGTAACCCCCAAACTGGGAGAGTGGCTCCAGCAAATCCCAGGAACAACATCTGAAGCCTCAGTCCAGAAGAGCGCAGTCTTAGGAACATCGAAGATACTGCGCAGAACCCTCAAACTCCCAGGCCTCTGGTAGAGGACCCGAGCTTGAGGATGATATGGATACCACCCCCCCGCCGGGGGTGAGAAGGAGATTTTTTAATTTATTTATTTTTGATCCACATTCACTGGATATGAGCAATTGTGTGCTCTGATTGGCTACTGTATTACTAAGATATCAGCTCATATACCATGAGTAGAGAAAAACAAAATGGCAGAGCGCAAGTCAGATATATAACTTTATCAAGTATTTAAAATAAATAGAAATAGCTAAATAAAAGAATACACACACACACACACACACACACACACCAGTATCTCCTGTTCCACACTCCAGCCCAGTCGATGACAGTAATGCATCTTTCAGTTGGTTTGCCAACTACCAAAATAAGAAGAAAAGAAAATGGCGGACCATGTTTCTAAACCAAGAGAGGATGAAATAAAAACCCTCCTCGAAAACAAAACCCCCAAAAATATATTAAAAAAAGCAACAAAATATGGAATAAAATTATATGAGCATAAAATTATTTGATGGTAAGAATCTTTTTTTTAAGAATTATCATAGCATTTTTCACAAATTGCAACTGTCATTTCACCAGTTTGTTTACATTCTAAGCTGAAATAATTTTGTCAAACGTTTTGTATAAAATTTTTATTTATTGAATTTGCAAAAAATAAAAATGCTCTGTTTCTCAAAATCCAGTGAATGAGGGAATAACTGTTTTATTCTATCCACAATCTCATCATACATGGCTTATAGCCGACTTGGCACACTGCGCCTCGTCGGCTATCACCGCATATCCGACTCAATTTCGTGGTATAATTGTTATATGTGTGTATACACACATACATACAGGCTGTTTCAAAAAATTAGATATTATTTGAGATGTAAATATCCCACAATTATCTCAATTTTTTTGAAACACCCTGTATATACCGGTATGTGTGTGATTGTATATATATGACTATATATAGTCAAAGCCCACACTGCAAAAAAATGATGTCTTAGCAAGTGAAAATATCTTGAAAATAGTTGAAACGATCTAGCATTTCCTATTAGAAGAATACAAGACACCAATTCTGAGATTACTAAACCTAGTTCTAGATTACAACCAACTTATTCCAAGATGTCTTATCAAGTAAAAAAATCTGTCCATGCAGTAAGAATTAAGTCATTTTCTCCTCAAATTCAGTTTTCAATTTTTTTTTTGCAGTGCAGACCTCAATCCAATTGAAAATCTGTGGCCATCTAACTTGAAGGAGCTGGGGCAGTTTTGCCTTGAGGAATGGGCAGAAATCCCAGTGGCTAGATGTGCTAAGCTAATAGAGACATGCCCCAAGAGACTTGCAGCTGTAATTGCAGCAAAAGTTGGCTCTACAAAGTATTGACTTTTGGGGCGTGAATACCTATGTACACTCCCGATTCTGTTGTTGTTGTTTTTTTTAACTATTGTTTGTGTCACAATAAAAAAAAGTATTTTGCACTTTTAAAGTGGTCGGCATGTTGTGTAAATCAAATGGTGCTAACCCTCCAAAAATCCATTTTAATTCCAGCTTGTAATGTGACAAAACAGGACAAACACCAAGGGGGATAAATACTTTTGCAAGACACTGTAATTAATATATATAAAAGCAGTTAGACTGACCATGTCAGATTCAATTTGCTTCAAAGCACCTGTATGGTTATTTTTGTTGCACTGTAGGAGGATGCTAGAAAATACAGAAGGGAGGAATATAAGAGGTAGAGATCACTACTCGAGCTGCCATGTTTTATCAAACAGCATGTCCAGTGCACGAAATCTTCATGACAGACATGTTGTGCTTGTCTAGTCATCTAGTCACATTTATAAGATGCTCTAGTATGTAAACCCTTGACAGCTTTTCTGTGGCAAAAAAAAAAAAAAAACAGCAACCAAAGCAAAACGTAGGCAAACCTAAGTCATGAGGTTTTGACACATTTGTTTTTTCTGTGACAAAATGGGATATATTTCTTATCAACAAAAGTAACTGCACAGTCAATATTTCTTCAACTGTAAAAGAACAAGCCATAATGATGCATTAATCATTCACTAACAAAATATCCCTATACGACATGAAATAAATGTTGCTTCTGTTTTTAAGGTCACGTCTCTTTTACTGGGTCACTTTTCATTAAAAGTACACAGTGTTTATGAATAAAATTATTTTCTTTTTTTTTATAAAAGGGTAAGGAAATGTAGTACAGGTTCCTGTAGTTCTGTTCAGCACATTGGAGGTCCAAGAAAAAATTTAATGGTTGCTTTGATTGAAGCGAGAAAGTTGCGAACTCAGAGTGGAGAAAAAAGAAAAGTGTTTGCCCTCTCAACCAGAGATCCTGAGTATGAATCCTGTTGTGCTCTCAGGGTGGGACAGCATTTCTCTCTCTCCCATATCAACCACAGCAACACTAGCCAATCATGAGCATCTGTGAACTTGTGTACTGTATATGGAAAGGGGGTAAATAGTGCTTTTCTCCAAGTGTGTTACTCCTGCCTGTGACACGGCAGTTTGAAAAGATGCGGTTAGCTGGCTCCAAGTGTCTCAGAAGAACACAGATGTATATTCAATATTAGTGGAAAGATCTCAATTTGCTCAATAATGTTTGAGTAATAAATCTTAATAGTTGTGATTTACTACCTAACCAAATAACTAAGAATTCCTATAGGAGTGACTCAGTATTAAAATTCAGTTATGCCTTCTATCAGTTTCAATATTCAGTCATGATACCTTGCTTTAAAGTGTATGTAATGCCTTACTGTAATGCTTTAAAATGAATATATATCATTAGTAATGACCAAAATGAATTTATAAAGCAGAGGGGAACATCTCATCTCATCTCATTATCTCTAGCTGCTTTATCCTGTTCTACAGGGTCGCAGGCAAGCTGGAGCCTATCCCAGCTGACTACGGGCGAAAGGCGGGGTACACCCTGGACAAGTCGCCAGGTCATCACAGGGCCGACACATAGACACAGACAACCATTCACACTCACGGTCAATTTAGAGTCACCAGTTAACCTAACCTGCATGTCTTTGGACTGTGGGGGAAACCGTAGCACCCGGAGGAAACCCACGCGGACACGGGGAGAACATGCAAATTCCACACAGAAAGGCCCTCGCCGGCCACGGGGCTCGAACCCGGACCTTCTTGCTGTGAGGCAGCAGCGCTAACCACTACACCACCGTGCCGCCCAGAGGGGAACATAATATTAATTATTGGTTATTTATTATCAAGCACAAAACTATCAATAAATTACGGCTTCCGGATCTCGGAAAAAGGCAGCCTTGCCCCAGGGCTTTTCTTGCACGTCACACACGGAACCCTGGTTATCTGGGTCACTTCCATTCATCTGACTCCAAGTTTGTTCATTTGCTGAAATTGGATATTGTTGTTGGAATCTTACAGAAATAATGATGGGAAAGTGCTGAGTTGTTTGAATGTTCAAATTCATATACAACAGGACACTCAGTTCACGAATTTCCGAGGAATGACACTAAATCTCAAGCGACAGGTTTGTGCAAACGAAGCGGGCAGATTTCGTGTCGCCTAGTAATAATAAATCTGATTCATCAAGTGTTCATCACCACCAGAACGACCACGTGGGAATTACTGGAGCAAAAAGAAACCCATTTATTTAATAAATGACATTTGATCTGACATTTGGACAGTTTGTCACTTCCCCTATTATCTTCTACTTCATATTTTCTTTCAGTAATTACACTCAATAAGTGTACGTTTTAAAGATTATATTTCTGCATTTATTGAGGTACGTGTAAATATTTTCCCTATATTTTGCAGTGACCAGCTTAGAATAAAAATCCACAAACCAATCTGCGTTTCCAGTTCTCTCTGGCTGGTGGCGTGCTATGGGCGGTGAGCGGGACTGTCGTGAACTGAGTGAACTGTCAGTTTCTTGTCTTGGGAGATCGAAAAGATAACCATTTACTCCAGAGTATCCTTGATAATCATCTTTCCCTTCATCCGACATATAAGAATCCCAGTCACTATCAGAATTCTCTCCAAAACGTGATTCCATATCGAGACTGGTCTAACCATTTTCGTTCTGCGCACAAGAACGAAATCGATACCTGGATTGTTACACATGTGACGTCACGCACCCCTTCGGGATCTTCCAGTGCAGTCTCGGCAGATTCCGTGAAAATCGGCTGATCTTATTGATTTTCCATCAATTTATGGCCTTTTGGATCAGCTATGGTTCGAAAACACATGGTCAGTCAACATAAAGATTGTTGCTTTATACAAGGAAAAAAGTGTGGTTTAGGGGCATTACATTCACTTAAAAAAAAAAAAATGCCCTCTTGCTTGTCCCTCTCTCAGTAGGTCTGATCAATGAAATTTGCCCAGGGTAGCCAGGTGTTACACACATTTGAGAGAGAAAGAGAGAGAAAGAGAGAGAGAGAACGGTGGTTCACAGAGACAGACTCAGAGGACTTGCTCTAATTTCATCAGCTTCTGACTCAACATGGTTGCTGACTGCCAGTTAGCAAATATGAAGAGTTGGGAAGGAGGAGGAGGAAAAGTGAATGAGGATGAACAGCAGCACGTAAAGCTGAGAATCATGAAAGTGGGCCATAATCAGAGTGAAAATAAATGCCACCTCCTGGCTACTGTACATAATTAGTCAGAAGGACAGAGGCTGTGCCCCCAAAGCTAACTAACAGAAGAGTTCTTATTAGAACTTACTCTTGTGACTGTCCAGTAATGGCTGTATATGTGAAGTACAAAGAGATAATTCTTGGTTTGAAAAAATAAAAAGCTATAACTTTGCACTATCGTAGTGTATTCAGAAGCTACAACCCCGAGTCCAAAAAAGTTGGGACAAAGTACAAATTGTAAATAAAAACGGAATGCAATAATTTACAAATCTCAAAAACTGATACTGTATTCACAATAGAACATAGACAACATATCAAATGTCGAAAGTGAGACATTTTGAAATTTCATGCCAAATATTGGCTCATTTGAAATTTCATGACAGCAACACATCTCAAAAAAGTTGGGACAGGGGCAATAAGAGGCTGGAAAAGTTAAAGGTACAAAAAAGGAACAGTTGGAGGACCAAATTGCAACTCATTAGGTCAATTGGCAATAGGTCATTAACATGACTGGGTATAAAAAGAGCATCTTGGAGTGGCAGCGGCTCTCAGAAGTAAAGATGGGAAGAGGATCACCAATCCCCCTAATTCCGTGCCGACAAATAGTGGAGCAATATCAGAAAGGAGTTCGACAGTGTAAAATTGCAAAGAGTTTGAACATATCATCATCTACAGTGCATAATATCATCAAAAGATTCAGAGAATCTGGAAGAATCTCTGTGCGTAAGGGTCAAGGCCGAAAAACCATACTGGGTGCCCGTGATCTTCGGGCCCTTAGACGGCACTGCGTCACATACAGGCATGCTTCTGTATTGGAAATCACAAAATGGGCTCAGGAATATTTCCAGAGAACATTATCTGTGAACACAGTTCACCGTGCCATCCGCCGTTGCCAGCTAAAACTCTATAGTTCAAAGAAGAAGCCGTATCTAAACATGATCCAGAAGTGCAGACGTCTTCTCTGGGCCAAGGCTCATTTAAAATGGACTGTGGCAAAGTGGAAAACTGTTCTGTGGTCAGACGAATCAAAATTTGAAGTTCTTTATGGAAATTAGGGACGCCGTGTCATTCGGACTAAAGAGGAGAAGGACAACCCAAGTTGTTATCAGCGCTCAGTTCAGAAGCCTGCATCTCTGATGGTATAGCATCACTAATGCTAACAATGCATTAGTGCATGTGGCATGGGCAGCTTACACATCTGGAAAGACACCATCAATGCTGAAAGGTATATCCAGGTTCTAGAGCAACATATGCTCCCATCCAGACGACGTCTCTTTCAGGGAAGACCTTGCATTTTCCAACATGACAATGCCAAACCACATACTGCATCAATTACAGCATCATGGCTGTGTAGAAGAAGGGTCCGGGTACTGAACTGGCCAGCCTGCAGTCCAGATCTTTCACCCATAGAAAACATTTGGCACATCATAAAACGGAAGATACGACAAAAAAGACCTAAGACAGTTGAGCAACTAGAATCCTACATTAGACAAGAATGGGTTAACATTCCTATCCCTAAACTTGAGCAACTTGTCTCCGCAATTCCCAGACGTTTACAGACTGTTGTAAAGAGAAAAGGGGATGTCTCACAGTGGGAAACATGGCCTTGTCCCAACTTTTTTGTGATGTGTTGTTGTCATGAAATTTAAAATCACCTAATTTTTCTCTTTAAATGATACATTTTCTCAGTTTAAACATTTGATATGTCATCTATGTTCTATTCTGAATAAAATATGGAATTTTGAAACTTCCACATCATTGCATTCCGTTTTTATTTACAATTTGTACTTTGTCCCAACTTTTTTGGAATCGGGGCTGTAATAGCCACCACCTGACAGTTAGCAAATATGAGGAGTTGGGAAGGATTTTTGGCATTAATCATGCCACGCTTTCAGTTTGACAATAATAAATATCTATGGAGACTTATAAGAGTTCAACTGAGCAAGTTTTCATCTTCTATGGCTTGAGATCAAATGCCACTGATAGAGCAAATGTCTATCTCTCCTGAAAGATTACTGCTTCTCAAATTCAAATTGACCTCATCTCCAATCATTGCATATTTATAATGTGAAGAAACACAACTTAGTTCTATTCTGACCCATTACCACACATTTTATTATTTTTTCTATGTGCATAGCTAACGTATTTTACAATACTCTAATCCATCTTCTTTTGTCTAGAGAAGAAAGAACATTAATAACAAACTGTCATGATGGAAAACTGGGTCACGTAGTATCTGGGTTATTTTATCATCTGTGGGGTATTTTCCAATAACCCTGCACTCCTGGCTTTGCAGTGCACGTGTTGAAGGAAGCATTCACCTCACGTAATGTCTTGATGCCTTTTTCTACAGCCTCTGCAGGAGTGAGCAAGCCTACGAGCTGAAAAATATATATGGCTATTTTAAAATGTGATATGAAATTAAACAGGGTAGCATGCAGATATACTGTATGCTTTCACTCTATAGTTACTGACATCAGCTGTGTTTAAACTCTGCTTAAAAATGATTTTATTATTGTAAATTCACATTCTCATTGAACTAAAATGTTATGATTCCTCCATATTGTTATTAATACTTAAAGGATTAGCCATCACCTCGCCTAAACCTTGGAAATAGATTGCTTGTAATGAATAGCAGAATATGGCATGAGCATCTGTGCAGTGTGTTGCCAGCTTTCAAACAAGTGCTAAAACTTTAGTTATTTGTCTTTATTGTGAACAAGTTGGGATTAATATGGATTTCCTGACACAAGCTAAATCACCAGGCCTTACCCATTTGTTTTGGCTCTGGGAGATGATTACCGTTACTCCCAGTCCTTTATGCTCATTAACAGACAGGCAGTAGACCACAGCACTCTCCCTGGCACTGTTGACACTGTTTATATCTGATATATACTATCCGCAGCAGTGTGCTCCAGCACGTCAGCTCCTGTAAACTATTGTATTTGTATATTGCTGGCAAGAAGCCTCTAATGGGCATTTATTTTTGTCCCTGAGCTGTAAGAGAACACTGGTGTCAAAGTTATTCTGATTAACTGATTTCTGATCATATCTCGAAAACCATTACCTTAAGAGAAGTCAAACTAGCTCAGTTTTCTGACACTTAGTGGTACTTACACAACTGTACCTACAATAAACTCACACCTTTTTTTTTAATCATTAAAGTATTTGTGGTTAATGCGTTCACTGTCCATCCATCCATCCATTATCTGTAGCCGCTTATCCTGTACAGGGTGAGCTGGAGCCTATCCCAGCTGACTATGGGTGAGAGGCGGGGTTCACCCTGGACAAGTTGCCAGGTCATCACAGGGCTGACACACAGAGACACACAACCATTCACACTCACATTCACACCTACAGTCAATTTAGAGCCACCAGTTAACCTAACCTGCATGTCTTTGGACTGTGGGGAAAACCGGAGCACCCGGAGGAAACCTACACAGACACAGGGAGAACATGCAAACTCCTGTGTTCACTGTGTTGAACTTTATTATTGTAGTATCAGGATTATAGTCCACCCTGTGATGACCTGGCGACTTGTCCAGGGTGTACCCCGCCTTTCGCCTGTAGTCAGCTGGGATAGGCTCCAGCTTGCCTGTGACCCTGTAGAACAGGATAAAGCGGCTAGAGATAATGAGATGAGAGGATTATAGTCCTGGATACTGTGGTTAAAAGATGCTGGGTCAGAAGACCAGCCTAATATCCTGGGTCATTACTACCCAATGCTGTGTTTGTCCAATACTGGCTCAGCACTGTGCGGTGATAATGAACCAATTTGGGTCCATTAAACCCAACTTTTTTAGTGCACATGCTCCAGGCTCATCCTGATGTTTTTGTAAATCTGGTAAAACTCTTCACATGGTTAAACTCTGTCATTTTCTACTTTATGTAGTTCTCCAAAAACAGGTTATGCTAAACCAAAATGTTCCTCTTTGCTATATATCTCAAGCAGAAGTAAAGGTTAGCTTCTTAAATAGTATTTTAAAGTCTGGCTACCCCTCCAAAAGTGAAGAAAGGCAAAATCACATTCAAAGATTCCACAGAAAGACCTCATATAAAGAATAGCCTCATATAACCATGGACAAACACAAGTCTCATCATCGTCTCTTCACTCGAATGAACTCTGTTCAGATGAACATCAGTGGACTAATCATTTTCAAACATTATCCAAACTCTAAAGTGTCTCTTAGCGCTTTTTGTTCTTTTAATGATGTAAGAGCAAAGAAGATCCAGTGACATTTTGACAGTCAGTATCTGATCACAATTTGAATTGATTAGGCTCAAGTTATTTCACTATGGCATGGAATTGTCCAACAATAATCAAATCATAACATTTATTGTGTGAGAAAATCACACTTTATTAGCAAGGCTTTAGACATCTTGAAGTGCATCGTTGGCAATCAAACCCAATTTTGGTCAAAGCCCTTTTTGTTATTTTTGGCCATTCTATTTGTTTCAAAATTAAACCAGAACAATCAGTTTTCCCAGGCCATCACACATTTTCACTACCACCTACACACACACACACACACACACACAACCTTTTTGCTCCACATTAACAAACACCAGCCATTTTTTAAAATTAACACTATTTGCACTTACTACTCTCAGATTTAAAAATTCAACATTGCATTCACACAACCATATCAGATTCTATTACAGAGACAAAGGAATGTTTCACATTGTATTTCCAACATTAAAGCTACGGAAGGCAAGATATTTTAGAAGCATTTTTGCTATATTTCTTGAAATTCTGTTTACATCTAGACAGCAATTAATAAATCAAATGCTCTGACAAGAAAAAGAAAAAAAATCCATTATGTATGGCGGTTACAGGGCTGTAAAAAGCCCATTCGATCATTTATATTTGGTCTGCATGAATTGATTCCATGATTACCTGCCTGTCTACCTATCTACGTACCTGTCTACCGTGCACTCACCAAACGTGACTAGAGTCTTCAAACAAGGTTCAGCAGACATATTGCTAAAGCTAGTGAGTTAGTCGCACAAGAATGGCAGAGAAAGGGTAACAAAAATTTTCAGTTACACCTATTGTTATACCTATAACAGCTTGCACTGCTAAACAAAGCGAGAAAAGAAAGACTGAAGTAGAAATGGCTACTGCCAAAAAGAGTTTGGATAAAGAAAGAAGTCAATCCAGAGTGAACATCAGTGTGGCTTTTCAATGATGGTAACAACTGAGGGAGATGAAGGGCCTGAAAAGTGGATGATTTCTGTTGGACAGGTAATTATCTGCTTTGTTTGCTGTGAGTTCTAACAATAGCCATGTTTGTTGTTGACATTCATTGTGATAATGTTAGGTGCTTTCTTACATGTGAATGAGGTAGTTGGATATTGTGCCATTACTCTGTAAAGCTCTGTAAAGCGTCCTTGGGTTGGTGAAAGGCGCGATATACATCGTTGGTATTGTTGTTGGATATGACAGTGATCCTCCTCCCCCCAGCACTCTCTCTCTCAATGACTCGTCCTTCAGCAGTAGTCAGGCAGTCAGTGTTGTGCATGAATGCGTTCAAAAGAATGCGTTCACTGAACACGCTCGTTTTTCCATGAACTTTGAACTGAACGCAACAACTTTGTAATGAAAGAACTTGAACGTGAATTCGTTCAAATTATGCGACATGAACGACAAACATGAAGATGAACGAAACATGAAACCTGATGAATCGAGTGGCACGTCTACTTGCAAGATATTTTACGTTCTACTACTCCACTGTCAGTCTGATGTTGTTGTCACTCACTGCCCTGAGGTGCCGCGTGTGTGCAATGCATCATGGATAACGTAGTGTGAAGCCGGAGATAGTGGATGGCTCTATGATTTGGCTCCATACTACGTTACCCATGATGCAGCAGAGCAGAGTAGGCGTAACCCAGCGTTCCCTAGCTAAAGGCAGCAGACAGCGCACACACCACAGCCGGCACACACTCACAGCAACATGGCCAGTGAAAGTTCAAGTAGCGGCACGGAGAACACAGATGAGTACAATGCCAAATAATTTTAGAAATTTGATTGTTGTGTGCATACACAGATGTGTACTGAAGAATGAGGCTATCTGAAGTTTTCCTGTTTTGTATTTTGAGAAATAAAAAGCCCTTGAGCATGCATCCCTCTGTCTGATCAATATGGTTGATATGGTCAATGCTGTTGATATGGATCTTAAAATAGCACTCCTTCAGTGTATATACATATTGGCAGTCATCTTTTTAGAAACACACACATTTATGAGGAAGTCTAGTTGTCGTTTATTAGAAGTTACTGTTAGTTGAAACTGAAAGCATTTGTTTGAAGTCACGTGTAACGTTTTGGTAGCAGTGGTTGAGTCAGTGAAGAAATCAAAATATTTTGTCCTTTTTTCCATATATAGTATGTACAATAACTTCCATTTTGTGTGATAGAATATAATATCTATAATATGTGAGCAGTTTTGAGCTAGAATGTAGCATATGATTTTAGTCTTTATTTTCATATCCCACCTAAAAGTAAAATGAACTGAACTTTGAACTAGTTCAGAATTAAAACTGTGAACTATGAACGTGAACAGTTCACTTTTAACATGTTTGAACTGAACTTGAACTAGTTCAAAAAAAAAGTGTGAACTTGCACAACACTGCAGGCAGTGCACATTCATGTATTTTAGAGGAGTGGCTTTGGAGGGAAGCCGGGGGGGGGTTCGATTGGATACATTCAAAATCTAGATTACTCTTGCTGGTTTAATTAATTGATTTGAAATAATTGTTTATTTTTAGCACTCGATCACTTGTAAATAATCCTGCAATTATTTTTTTTAATTATTCCAGGCATTTCAAATGCACCAAGTTTGCTACCAGTTTGGGAATCCAGTTTTCATATACAGTAAGAAGAAAGGTCAACTGTCAGTATCAGTGATAAAAACTGGAGTTAGGAGCGGCATCCAAACATGGCCGCTGTGGACTACACTTCCCAAGTGCCACTGAGCCCCTCCTCTCCGGAACTCTGAAGGCGCACCTGTTCCCCATTGCCTCAGTAATTAGCCCTACTACTTAAACACAGCAAACACACATGCTCACTGTGAAGTATCGTTCTGTGTCTCAGTACCCAATCATACCAAGCCGTTTACTAACTTCCTGACTGCCCATGACTCTGACCTAGTTTCCTGTTTACATCCGACTTTGAACTCTCGTCTTGTCTCTGATAATCTGTGCGCACATCAACCAACCCCTGCTCGACCCTGACTATGTCTTTTGGCTCATGCTTTGGATTTGGTTTCCAGTCTGCAACGCACCCGCTCTCCCCTGCATTTGCATCCGTATGTGCCTGCACCCTGACATCAACAAATAATGGGCACAGTGATGGATGATGTCACTAGTTTTCGGAGTACTGATCTGCTGAAATGGAGTTGTCAGCTTCTGTGAAAAATGGGACATGGCAGATATCGGTTTCTGAAACAAAACCATAAATATAGCAAGATTTTACAATGGAGATGTTTGGTTTTGTGACAAAACAATTCCCAAAAAACATGCTGAACAGAAAGACGGCACCAGCATCACCATCATCTACCAACGCTGATGGCATTGGTTGATTTTTTTTTTCTTTCCAGGCTGGATCTTGTCGGCTTTTGTACTTGAACTCCTCAAATATATATATTTTTTTATAAATACCTCCATTCCTCAGCTGTACCCAGAATGCTGAGCAAAGTGCAATAAAAACCCAGAAAGATGAATTTTAAAAAGTAAACCAGCTTAACTTACTTTACCTGTATATTTAAACATTATTTAAAAGTGCTGACGGCAAAGTCATCTGAAATTTTCTTTTTTTTTTTATTGTGCATGGTATTTTCCTATGTCTTGCAAGAACAATATCATGCGGATGAGATGGGATCATTTTGATGTGCTGAGGGTTGATTTTCTGTGTTATGGGGCCATTTTCCTCCCTCTTGAGGTAAACAGTACGGCCCTATGGAAACAGCCGAATGTAAGGAACTTTAACTAATTAGCATAACTATGGAACTGCGCCACACCAAGATGGCGATGTGCGGAAAACATCATGACTCTACATCGACCTCGGAGAGTTTTGAGTCACAGGGATGTAATTTGTGGTTGCTTTTGTATTCTTGTTTCTTTCTCTGTAAGATCAAAACATTAGGTATATAACTCTATACTTGCTACCGTGGAGTCAAGCCTATGCATTCTAAGGCTAAGATAGCTAAGCACTCGCTAGAATGATTTAGTTATCTGTCCATAAAAATGACACGTCATCTAACCTTGCTCTATCTTGTAGTTGCACTCACTAGGCAGGCTTTCCTTTTCTTTTCTTCTGACTTTTAGTTGGTGAGAGAGCAGAATCCACCATATTTGCCCATGCTGACTTGTTTTAGTTAAAAGTAGGTCAAAAGTAGGTTTTATCTTGATAAAACATTTACACACAAAATACATGGTGCGGGGTGGCACGGTGGTGTAGTGGTTAGCGCTGTCGCCTCACAGCAAGAAGGTCCTGGGTTCGAGCCCCGGGGCCGGCGAGGGCCTTTCTGTGTGGAGTTTGCATGTTCTCCCCGTGTCCGCGTGGGTTTCCTCCGGGTGCTCCGGTTTCCCCCACAGTCCAAAGACATGCAGGTTAGGTTAACTGGTGACTCTAAAATTGACCGTAGGTGTGAATGTGAGTGTGAATGGTTGTCTGTGTCTATGTGTCAGCCCTGTGATGACCTGGCGACTTGTCCAGGGTGTACCCCGCCTTTCGCCCGTAGTCAGCTGGGATAGGCTCCAGCTTGCCTGCGACCCTGTAGAAGGATAAAGCGGCTAGAGATAATGTGATGTGTGTGTGATGTGATTATGGAAGCATAGTTTCTTGGGGTTTTTGCTTAGTGGAAGGATAGTTTTATTTTATTATTTTGTAATGAAATGCATGACAAAATATCACGTTTTTTCGTAACGTGTTCTGTTTTTTTGTGTGTTTTCTGCTCTCTAAACAACACAATCACAGCTAGGAAAAACCAAACAATAACATGATAATTTTTTTTTATTTCATCGATTCAAAGGGTCATAAATTTGCATGACAATTTATCATTGCACAATATATCATTCCAGGCCCTCTATAGATTTTTTTTTGAAAATGTGAAATTTAAAATGTGAATCTCTGAACAGTAGATTACAACTAATTTTAAATTAAAGGAGGCTAATTCAAACATTTGTGGACACCAGACCATCACACATCCATGTAAACTGTGAGCACACAAATGTCTTTGTATGCTGTTGTATTACAGTTTCCCTTCGCTGGAAATAAGGGGACAAAAACCTGCTCCAGAATGACAATGCCACTGTGCACAAATGCCCCTTTTCCACTGCACAGTACCGTCTCGACTTGACTGTACTCATTTTGTTATCAGTAGTTTTCACTACAGCCGGTTGTCATAACTACGACATATAAAACTGTAGTAATGTCATCTTAAACATGACATATAGGAACGTTATTATCTCATCTCATTATCTCTAGCCACTTTATCCTGTTCTACAGGGTCGCAGGCAAGCTGGAGCCTATCCTGGCTGACTACAGGCGAAAGGCGGGGTACACCCTGGACAAGTCGCCAGGTCATCACAGGGCTGACACATAGACACAGACAACCATTCACACTCACATTCACACCTACGGTCAATTTACAGTCACCAGTTAACCTAACCTGCATGTCTTTGGGGGAAACCGGAGCACCCGGAGGAAACCCACGCGGACACGGGGAGAACATGCAAACTCCACACAGAAAGGCCCTCGCCAGCCACGGGGCTCGAACCCAGACCTTCTTGCTGTGAGGCGACAACGCTAACCACTACATCACCGTGCCACCCAACATTATTATTATTATTATGTAATATTATTAATACTACTTATTGCATGCAAGTTTTTGTGTGTACGTGTGTGCACGCAAAATGGTGTTATGTCAAGCAGAATTTGCCACAATTCATGAGGTTTCTAATATGTTTTGTTCAATAAACAAGCAAACAAAAAAAAAAAACTGCGTTCAAACTGTCAGGACATAACGGTAGCAGCATAAAATGTGCCATCAGTTTAAAATAAATAAATAAATAAAAACCAACCCACAGTGTTAAAATGGCATAATGGTTAAAGCACAGTTTTACTCAGCGAACATGGGTTCACATCCCTGCTTGGTGTATTTTATTTGGTATACATTTTGCTGCAGGTAACTTATTTAAATTTAGCCACCCTGTAGTGATATTTTACAAACAGAGGGTTCGACAAAATGTCAGTACAGACTGGCTAATTTTAAATGAGGTACCTGCAGCAAAACTTTCCCCAAATAAAATATGCCCAGCAGGGATGTGAACCAGCATTCGCCAAGGGAAAGCCCTGTGCCTTAATGATATGAGCAACACAAGTCACAAGCATAGCCATATAATGAAACACAGAAGCCTGCAATCATTTCCATGGAGAGCTGCCACTTTATAGAAACAGTAAAGCAATGTGCTGCTTCGCATCCCAGGCTGAAAGTGTCAAGTGAGAAAAAATGGAGTATTATGATCAGACAAGTTGATAAGGTGAAGGTGAAAGACAGCTGGGAAGGAAACAATGGGCTCAGTGCTCTCTCAATTTGTAATAGTGTTTGTGTCTCATCATTTCTCCACTGTACAGGGTTCATACACTTTAACCAGCTTCTGGGAATTTTCATGATTTATCCAGAAAAAAAATCCAGTATCAATAGTACAGAAATATCCACAGTATGGTACAGACACAATATATTCTTACGTACGCTTATGATGATTGAAAAGTGGGTGTGTCCCGTGAACTGGGAGCTAAACTCTTGCTATGACATCACGGACTGGGATGTGCTGCTTAGCCCACACTGTGAGGACATAGAGGGGCTGACACACTGTCTGACAGATTACCTCAACTTCTGTGCAGACGTGGTCTCCCCCACTAAAGGACAATTTATGCTGACAACGCAGTCCTCGCAGATGGCGTCGCAGATGGCGTCTGCGTAGCCCCCCCCTTCGCAGATGCTCTGCGCGCACCTCCCAAAAATTGTGACCACCGCAGAAGCCTCGCAGACAGCGTCGCAGACAAGAGGGCTCTGATTGGTCCACTCTACATCCACTGTACACGCACTTCCGCTTCCCTACTTTCCCGGTTTGGTTTGTTTTCACTACCGCCATTTTTAAAAACACGAGCGAAGATGGAGCAGCACGAAGAGCGGTTGATCGAGGAAGTGAGGAAGTACATACATCTATACGACTCCAGTTCTAGTCATTATAAGTAACCGGAGGATAAACACTCCACTAACCACACCCACCAACTACTCCTAGCGATTTCGTGACTTCGCGCCCCCTTGCGTTGTGGCGGTGAATAACATCGCGCACGCCTATTACTCCCCGCTCAACGATAAATTACAACTGTCTGCGAAAAGCTATCTGCGAAAGCCTTGTCGCAAGAGCATGCAGAGGCCCTAAGACTGTATGGTGTTACCCTAATAACAAGCCATGGGTAACACAGGAAGTCAAAGCTGTCCTCAACAGGAAGAAGGCCGCCTTCAGGAGCAGGGATAGGGAGGCGATGAAAGCAGCACAGCAGGAGGTGAAACGCTGTGTGAGGGAAGCTAAGGATAGCTACAGGAGAAAGGTGGAGCAGAAGCTGAAGGAGAACAGCATGAGGGAGGTCTGGGAAGGTTTGAAAACCATCACAGGCCACAATACAAAGACCAGAGTCGTTGAGGGGACAGTGGAGAGGGCGAACGAGTTAAATGACTTCTTCAATCGGTTCAACCAGCCCACGTCCCCCCCACCCTCTCCCTCACTGCAGCCATCTCTCCTTCTTCCCTGAACACACCTCCCCCCAGTCATCACAGCAGCCCCCTCCTCCCCCACCTCAATACAGACTCCTCTATGCATTACTGCAGACCAGGTCAGAGGTCAACTGAGGAAGCTTCACCCCAGGAAAGCAGCAGCCCGGACAAGGTGTGTCCACGACTACTGAAGACCTGCGCTGCTGAACTGGGTGAACCACTCCAACGCATCTTCAACCTCAGCCTACAGCTGGGGAGAGTGCCAACCCTCTGGAAGACATCATGTATCGTTCCAGTTCCCAAAAAGAATCGGCCCAGCGAGCTGAACGACTTCCAACCGGTGGCACTCACTTCACATTTGATGAAGACGTTGGAGCGGTTCTTCCTCAGCCTCCTCAGACCCCAGGTACAACATGCCCAGGACTGTCTGCAGTTTGCGTACTGGGCAGGTGTTGGTGTGGAAGACGTCATCCTCTACCTGCTACACTGAGCCCACTCACATCTGGATAAGGGAAATGGCACAGTGAGGATCCTCTTCTTGGACTTCTCAAGTGCCTTCAACACCATCCAACCCCTACTGCTTCAGGACAAACTGAACAGGATGCGAGTGGACCCCTGCCTGGTCACCTGGATCTCCAGCTACCTGACTGACAGGCTGCAGTACGTCAGGCTGAAGGACATCACGTCTGACACTGTAATTAGCAGCACCGGAGCACCCCAGGGCATGGTGCTGGCCCCTCTTCTCTTCACCCTGTACACCGCGGACTTCTGCTACAACTCGGAGCTGTGTCACATTCAGAAGTGTGCCGATGACACAGCCATCGTTGGGTGTATCAGTGACGACAGAGAGGAGGAGTATAGGAGCCTGGTGAGGGACTTTGCTGTGTGGTGCAACAGGAACCATCTGCAGCTCAACACCTCGAAGACCAAGGAGCTGGTCATTGACTGTGGGAGGTCCAGACCAAGGTCATGACCAGTTCTGATCGAGGGAGTTGAGGTGGAGGCTGTGGATTCTTACAAGTACCTCGGGCTGTGGCTGGACAGCAAGCTGGACTGAACTTGCAACACCAATCACTTATACAGGAAGGGACAGAACAGGCTATACTTCCTTAGGAGGCTGCGGTCCTTTAACATCTGCAGGAAACTCCTGTGGATGTTCTATCAGTCTGTGGTCACCAGTGTCCTGTTTTACACAGTGGTGTGCTGGGGGGGCAGCACATCCAAGAAGGACACATCCAGGCTGAACAAACTGATCAGGCGGGCTGGCTCTGTGGTCGGCATGAAGCTGGACTCTCTGGTGACGGTGGCAGAGAAGAGGTCTATGGACAAACTATTGAACATCATGGACAATGCCAGTCACCCTCTGCACACCGTCATCAGCAACCAGAGGAGTCTGTTCAGCGACAGAATGCTCCTTCCCAAGTGCAGGACGAACAGACTCAAAAACTCCTTTGTCCCTCACACCATCAGACTGTACAACTCCTCTCTGGGGGGGAGGAGGGGTAACAGGAGGACAGAGGATGGGAAGGAGCAGTAGCCTAGCCTAACAATAAGCAATACCGGACAATGTGCAATATAAAGTGCAATATCTTTCCTGCTCCCACCCCCCACCCCCACCCCCCACACACTTACCCTAACCCCCCTGTGACGGTCATGAAGTGACCGCACAGAGAAGCCTCCATCGAGATTGTTCTACACACAAATGCACACACGGACATTCGCATACAGTATATACACACGCATATAATCGTACATGGACTTTTTACATTTGCGTTCGTATATGACATTATGGAACAGACATTGGACTGGTGCTCAAATGCATTGTTGTAGACAGAAACACGCAAGACTATTTTATTATGCTGTGAACATTTATTGTACTTTAGTAGGTGCACACACTTGGGTTCAAAACAAATGTTGTTGGCATAAAATGATTACCAGTTTAGCGGTGAATGTTTGTTGCAGTCTTCGGTCTGGCAGCATCTGTCCGGCGGCAAAAGAGTGCCAACTGGAAACGTCATGTTATTTATTTGTTCCGGGCCTAATTGGGCTAGTTCATCCTGGTTGTGGCCATGGGGATGCCGGAGGCGGCCCTCATCAAGCCTCCTCCGTTTTGTGTCTTTTCATGTGCTATTAGGATTGAATGTTTATTGTGTTTATTTTGTAAATCTGCTTGTTTGCATGTATACAAACTTGTGCTTTTGTCTCAGAGTCTCTTTTGTTGTTTATGTGTTAATTGATATGTGTTCACCTTTGTTTGTAAATGGCGCCGTCACTTGGTATATATGTGCTTGTCTAGTCTTATGTCTTCAGTCTTGATTGTCATGTGTTTCATGAGCACTGAGGCTCTGTAAGTACTGTGAGTTGTCCTCTGCAATTTAGAGGCTAGCAGATTTAGAATTTTGAAGTATTTTGAACGTTTCTGACTTTTGACTTTGTTTGAATTTTGGATTTTTGTTTTTTTTGTCTTCATAATCCTATTGCTATTTTGAAATTCTTCTTATGGACACTTCTTGATTGATTTACATTTTTTAAAGCCTGAAATTAAAATTTTATTGTTTATTCTCACTCACTGACTGATTTTTGTGGCCAAATCTACTCCCACTAACAGCGTCCGCTCCGCTACCTTTACAACTGGTGTCAGAAGTGAGATGGCCATTAGAGGGCAGTAGTGAGTAGTTTATTCCCCCCTCCCCCCAATTTTTTTTTTTTGCATCTTTGGAAATTTTCTGCCTTTCTCTCCTGCACCGCCTTGCCTTCAGTTGTTAAAATGGCTCCAAAGAAGAAAGCCGTCCAGCCAGAGACCGGGGCCATTGGCAGTGAGGAAGATGATGGTCCTGAGCCAGAACTGGCCAGTGTGGCTGAAGATGCTTCCCTGCAGGCGCTGCAGGACATGTTCTGTACCCACCTGGCAATGCAACAGGCACGAGAGGCTCGGCTGGAGCAAGAAGCAGCACATCAGGAGGCATGTTGAAAGACGTTACAACATCAATTTAGTCTCCTACAGCAGGAGGTACATGTCAGAACCACACCAGATCCTGGCGGTGCTGCTAATGTCATTGGTGGATCTGAGGCACCAGAGAGGGCATCAGCTATGAGCAGCCGTCCATCACCACCAGCTGAGGTACCACGGGCAAGTAGTCAAGCTAGAGTTCATGTAGAGAGGGAACCTAGACTGCAATGTCTGAGTGAGACTGACAACGTTGAACACTATTTAGTGATGTTTGAAAGAATTGCGGTGGCGTGTCAGTGGCCGACAACTGACTGGGCAGTTAGATTAGCACCCCTCCTGACAGGCAAGGCTAGGGCTGCCTATGTCAACATGGACCAGGATGACTCCCTCAATTATGCACGGTTGAAGGAGGCCATCTTGGAGAAATATGACATCAACCAGGAGACCTACCATCTGCAGTTCCGAGGAGCAGAGGTGGGCAGAGAGGTGATCCCAAAGGAGCTGTACATCCATCTGCGCGATCTGTACCAGAGATGGGTTCAGCCACAACGTCACACCAAAGAGGAGATTGGAGAGACAATCATTATGGAACAATTCCTGCGTTTGGTCTCTCCAGAACTTCAAGTGTGGATTAAGGAACGTAACCCTACATCTGCAGTTGATGCTGCTGCTCTGGCGGATGTCTTTGTGGCAGCCCGACAGAAAGCCCAGCCTTGGACGTATGCTCAGTGTAGAGGGGCTAAAGATTCCAACAGACTCCGGCAGCCTCTACCTCCCAAGAAGATCAGCAATGAGGGTAAGTCTGTGGCTGATAGGGGTGGTCCGTCCAAACAGAGCCCTGGGTTGAAGACTAGTGGCCCCAAACCACCTGTGTGTTATCAGTGCAGACAGGAGGGTCACATAAAACCAAAATGCCCCAATAACCCAGCCAGCCAATCCTGTATATGTACAGTCCCTAGGCTTAGTTCCCCGAAGAAGTCTGTAGCTCTCCATTGCCATATTGTGGTCATGAATGGGCGGGAGGTTAGGGCACTGATAGATACTGGCAGTATGCAGTCTTTAGTGTCTTCTGACTTAGTCCCAATACAGTTAAGGAACTACTCTGTGATGACCCAACTGAAGTGTGTTCATGGGGAGGAGAGAGGGTATCCCACGGCAAGTGTGTATGTGCAGGTTTTGGGACAGACTTACTTACTTGAGGTTGGGGTGGTGGATCAGTTGTTGTATCAGATGATTTTAGGCCAAGACTTTCCCCTTTTGCTTGATTTAGTACCTGGAGGTGGGGAGTGTAATATGACAGTGATGAGGGCCATGTCCAAGAAGAGTGAGGAAGAAGTACCACTTTCTGTATTACCTTTTCATAATGCAGACATTGAAGGTCAGCCTGGGAAGACCAGGAAGACAAAAGGACAGAGGAGGCAGGAAAAGTTTCAGTTTGGGGTGGCTCAGGGTCGAGAGGAGATTTGTCCAGAGCTATTAGAGGTCCCTTTAGAGATTCTTCAAGATATGGGTTTAATGCAGCAGCAAGACTCAGATACTGGCCCCTTATATCAGCAGGCAGAGCAGTTTAGTGGTGAAGTGGGAGAGACTTCTGGACAGGGGTTTGCCATTAAGAATGGGGTGCTGTTTAAAGTGGGAGGGGCAGAGGCAAGGATGGTGGTCCCGCAGAAAGTTAGGGGGGTAGTCCTTGACCTAGGCCATTCTATTCCATGGGCAGGCCATTTAGGCCAACACAAGACTATCTCCTGAGTCAGCCACTACTTTTATTGGCCAAATATGGCTAAAGATATTGCTGAGTTTTGTCAAACATGTCCAGAATGCCAGAAAACCGCTAGCCGATGTCCCCCAAAGGTCCCCTTAGAACCCCTTCCGGTGGTAGGGACACCTTTTGAGCAGTTGGGGATGGATGTGGTAGGCCCCCTTGAGCACAGTAAAGCAGGGAACAGGTTTATGTTGGTCATAACCGATTACGCCACTAGGTACCCTGAGGTCTTTGCTTTGAAAGCAGTGAAGACTAGAACTGTAGCTACCTGTCTTGTACAGTTGTTTTCAAGGGTGGGGTTTCCTAGGGCTATAATTACTGATCAGGGGTCCAATTTTATGTCCAAGCTTCTTAAGCAGGCCTACTTGTTGTTAGGGATAAAGGGCTTATGGACTACACCCTATCATCCGCAGACTGATGGTCTGACCGAGCGGTTTAACCAGACTCTTAAGCAAATGTTACAGAAGTTTGTTAGCAAGACCGGTGCAGACTGGGACAACTGGCTCCCCTATTTTCTTTTTGCATACAGTGAAGTCCCGCAAGCTTCAACTGGATTTTCACCCTTCGAGTTGTTATATGGCCGTGATGTGCGGGGACCCCTGGCATTGTTAAAGGAGACCTGGATGCAAGATGAGGACCTGCCACAGCCTCAGAACATCCTCTTGTATGTTTTGCAGATGAGAGAAAGGCTGAAGAGCATGGCTGAACTAGCACAACAGAACCTCGAACAGGTCCAGCTGCGTCAAAAGTCCTATTATGACCAGAGAGCTTGTTCCCAGAGTTTTGTGGAAGGTGATAAGGTGCTGGTGATGTTGCCAAGTGACTCCAGCAAATTGCTTGTGGAATGGCAAGGCCCTTTCCAGGTCACTCGCAAGCTGGGGTCTACAACGTATGAGGTTGTTAAGCCCGGGCAGAAGCACTCAAGATGGGTCTTGCATATTAACCTCCTGAAATGGTGGAGGGAGAGACCAGGTTCGGCTGCAGAGGTCTATATAATAATAATAATAATAATAATAATAATAAGTTAAATGTATATAGCGCCTTTCAAAAAACCCAAGGACGCTTTACAATTAGACAAAGAAAAAAAATAACAATAAAAAATAAATAAATA
Source organism: Neoarius graeffei (assembly GCF_027579695.1). Taxonomy (NCBI): domain Eukaryota; kingdom Metazoa; phylum Chordata; class Actinopteri; order Siluriformes; family Ariidae; genus Neoarius; species Neoarius graeffei. Next base: position 74,196,199 of record NC_083583.1, on the reverse strand, counting down.
AATGAATAATAATAAAAAATAAAAGTCCACCAAGTAGGGGTCAAGATGTAATTCCCGTGGTGTAGCAGCCACAGTCCCACCAAAAGGTGCATGAAAACGAGTCCCACATCTCCAGCACAGCCGCTGTGACGCCGTCAGCCACATCGCTCAAACACCACGCCATGGATCCACAAAGCGAGCAGAGAAGCTTCACCATGCAGAGCGCTGGTGTGTCCCAGACCACCTGCACAGCCGCCGCGATGCCACCGAGCAACATCGCTCAGAACATCACGCCAAGCGTCAAAGCGCAGAGCGCTGGACAACCACGATGTAAAATGAGCAGGGAGCTCACTGCAGTCCACAGCCGGGAGCGCAGGCATCACCTACGGCAAACCAAGGCCTGGAGGGAACCGACGCCCCAAACTGGGTCCGGAGCTACACCACCACCGGTGGACAAAACACTCAAACAAACATCAAACTACACAAACACAAAAAAACAACAAATAAAATGAAAATTGAAAAAGAAAGAAAAAAAAAGTCCGACGTGCTAGAGGAGGATGAGGTCGAGGAGCAGTACCTACCTTTACCAACAGAGGGCACCCTTGATCTCAGCCATCTCTCCCATGCTCAGCAGGTGGACATCAACTGTCTCTGTGGTCCAGCCCTGTTCAAGGAGCAGCCAGGGCACACCACGCTGGTCACCCACCACATCACCCTGGGTGAGAGCGCAGCACCTCAATGGAGGAGCTGCTGTATACCTGAATGGCTCTTTGCTGGTTTGAGGAAGGAGGTCGATCAGATGCTGGCCATGGGCATTATTCAAAGATCAAGGAGTGAATGGTGCAGCCCAGTGGTGTTGGTACCCAAGAAAGAAGGGACCCTTCGGTTCTGCATTGACTTTAGGTACTTAAATTCTGTCTCTAAATTCGATTCGTATCCAACCCCCCGAATTGATGACCTCATCGACTCTTTAGGACCTGCAAATTGGGTAACCACCTCGGACCTGGCAAAAGGTTACTGGCAGGTACCCCTTAGTGACTCTTCCAAGGAGCTGACTGTGTTCCGGACGCCCTGGGGTCTCTTCCATTTCTCTAAAATGTCATTTGGGCTACATGGAGCCCCCACTACATTTCAGAGATTAATGGACCAGGTGTTGGCCAGCACCAATGGCTAAGCGGCAGCATATCTCGATGATGTCATTATATACAGAGCATCATGGGAAGACCATGTTCGGCATTTGAGAGATGTTCTGGGCAGGATTGAGTCTGCAGGCCTTACCATCAACCCTGCCAAATGTGCTATTGCCAAGAGGGAGGCTGAGTACCTGGGCTATGTGATTGGTGGGGGTATCATCAAGCCACAGGTCCAGAAGCTGGAGGCTATCCAGAGGTGTCCTATGCCTCAGACTAAGACTCAGGTGCGGTCATTTCTGGGCATGGCTGGATGGTACAGGAGGTTTGTACTGAACTTTTATGTTTGAGCAGCTGCCCTTACGGATTTGACGCATAAGAATTCTCCAGTCCAGGTGCAGTGGTCTGAAAAGGCCAGGAAGGCTTTTGAGGACATACAGAATGCACTGTGTAATGAGCCTGTACTGTATTGTCCTGATTTTACAGAACAATTTGTGTTGCAGACTGATGCCTCGGACACAGGTATAGGTGCGGTGTTACTCCAGGGTGAACTGGACCAGAGGCATCCAGTGGCGTACATTAGCCGCAAACTGTATCCAAGAGAAGTGCGATACTCGACGATCGAGAAGGAGTGCTTGGCGGTGAAGTGGGCCTTCGACGCTTTCAGGTACTGCCTCCTAGGCCGCGAGTTTCTCTTGGAGACGGATCATCGGCTTCTGCAATGGATGGACCGCATGCGGGACTCCAACGCGCGGATTACCCGCTGGTACCTGTCCATGCAGCCGTATTGTTTCACCATCAGCCATATCCCTGGGCAGAGCAATGCTACAGCTGACTTTCTCTCTTGCCTGCCGGCATGAGACCTGAGGTGGGGGGGGTAACGGTCATGAAGTGACCGCACAGAGAAGCCCTCCATCGAGATTGTTCTACACACAAATGCACACACGGACATTCGCGTATATACACATGCATATAATCGTACATGGACTTTTTACATTTGCGTTCGTATATGACATTATGGAACGGACATTGGACTGGTGCTCAAATGCATTGTTGTAGACAGAAACATGCAAGACTATTTTATTATGCTGTGAACATTTATTGTACTTAAGTAAGTGCACACACTTGGGTTCAAAACAAATGTTGTTGGCATAAAATGATTACCGGTTTAGCGGTGAACGTTTGTTGCAGTCTTCGGTCTGGCAGCATCTGTCCGGCGGCAAAAGAGTGCCGACTGGAAACGTCATGTTATTTATTTGTTCTGGGCCTAATTGGGCTAGTTCATCCTGGTTGTGGCCATGGGGATGCCGGAGGCGGCCCTCATCAAGCCACCTCCGTTTTGTGTCTTTTCATGTGCTATTAGGATTGAATGTTTATTGTGTTTATTTTGTAAATCTGCTTTTTTGCATGTATACAAACTTGTGCTTTTGTCTCAGACTCTCTTTTGTTGTTTGTATTAATTGATTTTGTTATGTGCTCACCTTTATTTGTAAATGGCGCCGTCACTTGGTATATATGTGCTTGTCTAGTCTTATGTCTTCAGTCTTGATTGTCATGTGTTTCGTGAGCACTAAGGCTCTGTAAGTACTGCGAGTTGTCCTCTGCAATTTAGAGGCTAGCAGATTTAGAATTTTGAAGTATTTTGAACGTTTCTGACTTTTGACTTTGTTTGAATTTTGGATTTTTTTTTTGTCTTCATAATGCTATGGCTATTTTGAAATTCTGCTTATGGACACTTCTTGCTTGATTTACATTTTTTAAGCCTGAAATTAAAATTTTATTGTTTATTCTCACTCACTGACTGATTTTTTTGGCCAAATCTACTCCCACTAACAGCGTCCGCTCCGCTACCTTTACAACCCCTTTCCCCCTCTTCCCCATATCTTATTCTTTTATATTTGTATATGTAAATACTTTATTTTAATTTATTTAGAAGTTTTCTCTATTTCTTTTCTCTGTTTATCTGTAATGATGCTGCTGGGATCTTAATTTCCCTGAGGGAACCTGCCCAAAGGGATCAATAAAGTTTTATCTAATCTAATCTAATCTAATCTAATCTAATCTAATCTAATCTAAAATATCACACAGTGATTCTAGCACCTCCCCAAAGTCTAACTTGAGCATTTGTGCTAGGATTTGTGGTTTCAGCTTCCATCATAAACCAGCACAGATTCATTAACTTTCAGCACTTTCTGTACGAGCACTGACATAAACGAGCACTGACTCATGCTCCCCACATGGAAATGACTTGACTATCATGATATGGTAACATCTCACATGACTTGTATGAACAATGTTTGTCCATCACACGTAACAGCCAGAGGATTTTGAATTATTGTTCAGATCCCTATTATGCTGTTTATCACATAAGAACACACAAGATGGCGGGGCTGAAGCAGGACCACTAAACAAACAAGTTTAACTAAATTCAATATGACTGTGACTGATATTTAGTGTAAGCTACTTGCTAATACACGAGACAGGATAAACGGTAACAAATAAGGGAACACGAGGTTCTTGACCACGTGGAAAATCTAATGAGACTCCTATTAAAGTTTGGTGATGTCATGAAATAAAACAATCACAGGACCTTTTGACAATTTCCATGACTTAAGTATGTTTTTAGATTTTATTATTCATCAAGAACAGTTAAATCCTGGAATTTTCCAGGACCTTATACGGTAGGTTTTCCAGGACCAAATCATTTTTCTGTGTGGCAGTGTTAATGTACTGCTCTTAGACCCATAAGGATAGAAAATCAAACACACACACACACACAAACCAAGATGAACAGGCTGGTGTTAATGAGGGCTGATATCGGATTGGTACAGTACCTTCTGTGTGGCGTGTTCATACACAAAAAGACAACATTTCTGATAGTTTTGCTCGCATAGGTTTTGTAGGTCTGGTTCAGTCTGGTTCAAAACATGGGGTTTTGAGTTAACTTTAAAATCTAAATAAATAATCAATCAATCTGCAAACTTGACGTGCTGGATGTAATAAATACCAGAAGAGTGATTTCAGTACTTGAATATTGTCACTTCAAAACAGCAAACCAGGTATTCAAATACTGTACACACAGCCTCTCAATCTTCAAAACAAATACTATACTATGGCAATAATGATGCATCATAGGTATTTTGTACCCTGAACACTCATCTGTTTATGAAAAAAATGCAATCACATTATTAACTAAATTAATTTAATGAAGAAATTACTATTTTATCCCTATACTAGGTCAACTTTATTATACTTGTAAATAACTAATTGCCAAGTGACAAACATCTATTCAAGGTAGAAACTTTAATTACTTCATCATCGTCTTGACGGGCTAAACTGTGGTGGGTTTTCCAAAGCCTCTTAACACTAAGAGCATCTTCACTAGGAGAAAGAGAGAGTGTTCATTGTGCTGCTCGCTCTACTATTTAACAATGATCTTTGTGCTGCGATGCTTTTGGGAAACTCACCCCTGTACATTTCTCTTGTCACTGAAATCCTTTGTACCTTTAGTGTGTCTTTTATTAAAGGTGACACATTATACCCTTTTTCCACAAGGTGACACAGTTCCCTGAGGTCATGATGAAATGTCTGTGACACACATTGGTCAAAATACCACAAGGATGAAGCACCACAGCTCCTTCTCACCCTGTCTAAATAGCCCTGTTCAAAATGGCTGGTTTGAGTGCCTGTTCCTTCAAATGATAAGGAGCTCACTCCATGCCCCTCTTCCGCTGGCCAATCAAGTAGCACTTTCCTCATGAGTATACATTCACAAAGGCAGTTCTCAAGCCATAAGTGGCAATACACAGATGAGGGAGTGGCAAAATTCTAATGAGTTCCCCTTGTAATGTAGAAAGGGAAGACAAATCTGAACGGCTTGTTGAATCACATGCTTTCTGAAATAGGCAGCTCAAAAGAGCCTGACCGGGTCGTCTTATTTCAGAGTTTATGGGTTGGAAGACACTCCAGATACCCAAATGTGTGTGCCCAAGCACTGAAAAAAGTGAGCTTTTCCTAATGTCTCTTTAAAAAGCGTACCTAAGGTAGATGTACAGTGGTGCTTGAAAGTTTGTGAACCCTTTAGAATTTTCTATATTTCTGCATAAATATGACCTAAAACATCATCAGATTTTCACACAAGTCCTAAAAGTAGATAAAGAGAACCCAGTTAAACAAATGAGACAAAAATATTATACTTGCTCATTTATTTATTGAGGGAAATGATCCAATATTACATATCTGTGAGTGGCAAAAGTATGTGAACCTTTGCTTTCACTATCTAGTGTGACCCCCTTGTGCAGCAATAACTGCAACTAAACATTTCTGGTAACTGTTGATCAGTCCTGCACACCGGCTTGGAGGAATTTTAGCCCGTTCCTCTGTACAGAACAGCTTCAACTCTGGGATGTTGGTGGGTTTCCTCACATGAACTGCTCGCTTCAGGTCCTTCCACAACATTTCGATTGGATTAAGGTCAGGACTTTGACATGGCCATTCCAAAACATTAACTTTATTCTTCTTTAACCATTGTTTGGTAGAACGACTTGTGTGCTTAGGGTCATTGTCTTGCTGCATGACCCACCTTCTCTTGAGATTCAGTTCATGGACGGATGTCCTGACATTTTCCTTTAGAATTCACTGGTATAATTCAGAATTCATTGTTCCATCAATGATGGCAAGCCGTCCTGGCACAGATACAGCAAAACAGGCCCAAACCATGATACTACCACCACCATGTTTCACAGATGGAATAAGGTTCTTATGCTGGAATGCAGTGTTTTCCTTTCTCCAAATATAATGCTTCTCATTTAAACCAAAAAGTTCTATTTTGGTCTCATCCGTCCACAAAACATTTTTCCAATAGCCTTCTGGCTTGTCCACGTGATCTTTAGCAAACTGCAGACGAGCAGCAATGTTCTTTTTGGAGAGCAGTGGCTTTATCCTTGCAACCCTGCCATGCACACCATTGTTGTTCAGTGTTCTCCTGATGGTGGACTCATGAACATTAACATTAGCCAATGTGAGAGAGGCCTTCAGTTGCTTAGAAGTTACCCTGGGGTCCTTTGTGACCTTGCCAACTATTACACGCCTTGCTCTTGGAGTGATCTTTGTTGGTTGACCACTCCTGGGGAGGGTAACAATGGTCTTGAATTTCCTCCATTTGTACACAATCTGTCTGACTGTGGATTGGTGGAGTCCAAACTCTTTAGAGATGGTTTTATAACCTTTTCCAGCCTGATGAGCATCAACAACACTTTTTCTGAGGTCCTCAGAAATCTCCTTTGTTCGTGCCATGATACACTTCCACAAACGTGTTGTGAAGATCAGACTTTGATAGATCCCTGTTCTTTAAATAAAACGAGATGCCCACTCACACCTGATTGTCATCCCATTGATTGAAAACACCTGACTCTAATTTCACCTTCAAATTAACCGCTAATCCTAGAGGTTCACATACTTTTGCCACTCACAGATATGTAATATTGGATCATTTTCCTCAATAAATAAATGAGCAAGTGTAATATTTTTGTCTCATTTGTTTAACTGCGTTCTCTTTATCTACTTTTAGGACTTGTGTGAAAATCTGATGATGTTTTAGGTCATATTTATGCAGAAATATAGAAAATTCTAAAGGGTTCACAAACTTTCAAGCACCACTGTAGTGTACCTTAAAAATACTATTCTAAGGCCCTGTTTACATTATTTCGAATCAGCGGATCATCAGATTAACGTTTTTAAAACGATTCGCGTACACACAAAAAATTTCTGTGCCCGCAACAAAACCGTTCCCCGTGCACACAGCAACGCCAATACATGGATACGCTAATCACATGACTAATTAGACGGCACGTCACATGTCCACGAAGTTGTCCCACCAAGCGCTGCTTCTTCCCGGTCTAACCCAAAACCGGCGCTCCATGTACGGCTTCCGTTGCCGCAGTTGCAGGGTATTCACATCGCAGAAGGCTTGCAGAATCTCGCGCCTCCTCGCCAAGTACTTCTGGGCAAACTGTACTGCCAGCAGTAGGACAGAGAGCAGGTTCTGAAGATTCTGAATGCGACCGTCATTGTCCATGTTGTTTTCCATGCTGTATTTCCATCGACAAATAGCAGGAAGTGAAGTCCGCGCCGTTTTTCAGCAGTCGCGTCACATGACCAACGTGGCATGACCAACGCCAGCGAATCAGGAAGGTGGATGTCACAGTGACGTTGTCCAATGACGACGTCAGCTAGAGCTCAGCACTGCGTATCCTCGTTCCTCAATGTTTACACAGCACCAGATCAGATACGTACTGGGTTGAATATGTGGGCCCTGGCGGATTCAAATTGTTCTGCCTGTGGAGTCGTTTCCCGGCGTTTCAATGTGCACGGACAGTGCATCCGCAACAAAAACCATACGGATACGGTCTAATGTAAACACCACCTAAAACATTTAATGTAGTCCTTTAGGTCCTGTTATGTACCATAAATCATTTTAAATCTACATTCTAACTGGTGAGTTGGCTGAGTGGTTAGCTTGTCCTCCTCTCAACCAGGAAATCGCGAGTTCTACTTGATTGATTTATTCCGAACAGTAAAGAAGAAAAAAAAAATGCAATAATCAAAACATCGTCATGAACAAACAGAATAGCGTAGCCACAAGGCAATAACATAATAATGTTCGGAAAGGATTAGGAAGAAGTAAATAACATCAAATCCTAACCCTCTATGCCACCGCTAACCAAACGTCACTTTCCGCCATAATAAAAATATATATAAAAGAAAACAAAAGCAACAAACAAAAAAGAAAACACACCAACATACCAAGACATACCAACATGGTATAATATAGACCAAATCAAATCATATATACAGATACTTATGTTACATACACACATACAGTACAATACATATATACAGTACATACATATAGACATACATATAACTATACACATATCCATATGTACACATTATCAACAGAATGTTATTGTAATTCCTCCTCCCTATACCTCATAAAGATCTGTTCCTTATACCTTTTTTTGAACTGGTTTATAGTTGTACATTTCATGAGCTCCACATTCAAACTGTTCCATAGCTTTACTCCACAAATAGAAATACTGAACATTTTTAATGTTGTCCTAGCACTACGAATTTTAAATTTCAATTTCCCCCTAAAATTATAGCCCTCCTCTCTATCCAAGAACATTGTTTGGATATTCCTTGGTACTTTATAATTCATACCAAGGACCATCATAAAAATGGTACCTACTGGCGAAGCATGCCACAATACAGATGTGAGAAGGGCATCAAACTCTCACAGTTACCAGAGAACCAGCCCCCCACTGTAACCCTAGCTATGTAATAGGTGAGAGGCCGAAGGGCTATCGAAATGGAGATCAGTGTGCTGTTCGTACTTGATGGGAGACTGCCTGGGAATACCTGCAGCTGGTACGGGAGGGGCTTTGACTTCTTTATGACACATTCTCATTAAAGGTAGATACTAAAAATAAAATAGATGTACCAGTGATTTTTAATAGAATTGTGCACAGTTGTGCTGGGGAACATAGTGTTATCATGTTTCTGTGTTGTCTGGCTTCCTGAGGTTGTGTTTTTCTTGTGCAATGTGCTAAATCAAATCCTGCAGCAAAGACTGAGGTGTCTTTACTGCATTCCTGCTCAATTTTAATCATGCTTGTTTAAATGTACATGGAAATTTTAAAACAGTTATTGAGAATAAATGCTTACATTTTCTAATCCATTCAAAAGTGATAAACAAGAATAATGAGTCACTCTACCAAATTATAATGGAGATGAAGTTTGTGATAGCAGTGTGCACTACCTCAAAAGGGCTATAATGCAGAATTTTTTCATGAGTAGTGTTAGAAAAGCTAGTCTAACATTCAGGGGATTTCCTATTAAACATGTTCATCATAATGAAAGCTTATACAGGACACTTAGCTAATCTGTCAACTTTTGAGGTCTCTTTGAAGGTTGGGACATTTCTCAGCAAAGACATTTTGACATGTATGAGGTGTTCTTTTCTTTTGGATCACCCTGGTCATCTGCAAGACCGACAGAATATTCCAACACCTCACTCATAGAGAATCTGGATGTGTGAAAGGAACCCAGGTGAGATCAAGACATGAAGATAGAACAGAATTTCAGCTTTCATTACCTGATATTTACATCTTGACATAGTAAACAACTGAAAATATGGTACCTATTGTTTGAACCCACCCATTTTTCAAGTGATCAAAAATATTACGAACATATGTGTTTCTTATTGCCCAGGTGTGCCCTGGTAGGTTGACTGGTTAAACAATTAATAGCTCTGAATTTTTTACTCTTGATTTGGGCCCTGGGTTTCACCTATGAAGACTGCATTTGTTGTTAAAAAGGATAAACCAACATGAAGACCAGTGAGCTGTCTATGGGACAAAAACAAGCCATTCTGAAGCTGAGAAGAGGGAAAACTGAAAAAGCATCACTGCACAAGCATTGGGCATGTGAGAGATGTGAAGAAAAACCCCAAAACAACAGTGAGTGACATTACCAACAACCTCCACAAGGCAGGAGTGAAGGTATCACAATCCAACATTCAAGGAAGATTTTGAGAGCTGAAATACAGAGGTCATACAACAAAATGCAAACCACTGACTGGCAGTAAGAATCAAGATAAACCTCTACCAAAGTGATGGAAAGGCCAAAGTGTGGAAAAAGAAAGGATCTGTTCATATGACCTGTTGGGTCAAGCACAGTGGTCGTAGTGTCATGGCTTGGGCTTGCATGGCTGCTTCTGGAACAAACTCAATCTTTATTGATGATGGAACTCATGACAGAGTAACAGAATGAATTCAGAAGTCTACAGAAACATTGTCTGACCATTTACAGAGAAATGCATCCAATCTAATTGGAAGGAACTTTGTCATGCAGCAAGACAATGACCAAAAACACACTGCAGCACAACAAAGGACTTTATCAGGGGATAAAGTGGAAGGTTTTAGACTGGACAAGTCAATCACCAGACCTTCCCCCAATTGAGCAACATTTCACCTCCTGAAGAGGAGACTGAAGGGAGAAACTCCCTAAAACAAACAAACAAAAACTGAAAGAAGCTGTTCTATAAGCCTGGAAAAGCATCACAAAAGAGAAATGTACGTATCATATTCTCATATTTTTTTGATCTCAAACACAAACATCTTCAGTATGTTGCAGAAACAAAAGAATTTGCCTTAGGCAATTGGACAGCACAGTGGTGCAATGGTTAGTACTGTCATCTCGTAGCAAGGCTACACACTAATATATATATATATATATATATATATATATATATATATATATATATATATATAAAATACACACACACAGGGTGTTTCAAAAAATTTTATATCATTTCACAATTTAATAACTTTGCCAATTCTGACCTCAAATTTTAACAGCATGTGTGGAAACAGGTTAAAATTTTATGTTTAATGCTTTTTAAAAAAAATCTTTTTAGGTATGGAAATGCCATTCACTGGAAAAGAAAAGGTGTTTTGTGTGTTAGAGTACACTCAAACGCAGTCGAACAAGACTGTAGAGCATGCATTTATGAGAGAATTCTCAAAAATGCACCGACTGCAATGCAGATTTGGACATGGCACAAAAAGTTCAAAGAGGAAGGCTGTCTGTCTGTGTCTCAGGTTGCGCGCATATTGAAAATTTGTGAAACTGTTCATGGAATCCACAAACCTTTGAATTTCTCATTCATATTTTGAGGAATAAATATTATATTGCTCAACATTAAGCATTTTCAGTTTCATTTGCCTAGACTATGTAGTTACTGGGATATTTACATCTCATAATATCACATTTTTTGAAACACCCTGTGTGTGTGTGTGTGTGTGTGTGTGTGTGTGTGTGTGTGTGTGTGTGTGTGCGCGCACAAAACTCTTAGGCACCCTTTTTTTCATACAAACTTTGTTATAGATTTCTATTTTATGACGTCTACATTATTGAGTCAGTAAAAAAAACATTTTAGAGTCCAAACATTCATTTTCCAGCCCAAAATTAAATGTTACAGAAAATAAGTTTGCATCTGACCAGCATAAGAGAGCACTTTTCAGATTAAAAAAGAAAACATAATAAAGGCTACTGGGTTTTGCTGCAAAATTAAGAAGCAAATGTGACAGTCAAAGTGTCCAGAAGAACTGTGGCTGGTTCTGTAAGATGCTCAGTAAAACCTACAGCTCATTTCCTTATAAAACTGCACTCACTGGACCCGAGAATCCTTTTTTTTTTCTTAAAGCAAAGAGTCATCGCACACCAAAAATTGACCTTCTTTCATGTATTATGGCTTACTGGTGTTTATAGTATTTTTTTAATGTTGAAAAATTTCATGTAATTTTTTTACTGTATTCCTATACACACACACACATATATATATATATATATATATATATATATATATATATATATATATATACATATATATATATATATATATATATATATATATATATATATATATACACAGTATATATATATATATATATATATATATATATATATATATATAGTGTGTGTGTGTGTGTGTGTGTGTGTGTACACGTGTGTGTGTGTATATATATACACTGTATATATAAAAGCAACACCAACCGAAAAATATCAGTCACATTGCTGCAGTTCCCAACTGCACACCTTGTAATATTATGCTAATATTATGCTTTCCTTACTCTCCTTGGAAGAAATGCTGGCTTTCATGTCTTTTATAGGCTACTGGGTCTGATTAAATTGCTTATTGTGATATTTTAAATTGAAAATCGTGATCAAAGAAAAATCAATATTGCACAAGTCTAGCCCTAAAGGATTATGCAGATAACCTCGTATTTTATAAACATTATTTTTCCAAATTAATACTACATTAAAATCAAGGTATACTTGTTTTAATTTTTGTTTCTCCCATCTGGTCTTGTTCTTTATATAAACTTAAACTCACAAATGAGCATGCAGGTAAAACAAGCCAGAAAATTGAGCTATATTTAATGCAAATCAGGCCTGATGAATGGTACTGCCTTAAGACTGCATCAGTGTGATAATATCCTGAATATACAGTTTATGCCTTATCCCAAGGCAATTAATCCAACATTCCCATTTACATGTAAAGCAGTTACTCTCATTAAAAACACATCTTGCTTTGAATATTTCAATAATTCTGGGTAAGTATAACCCAAAAATTCATACCAGCTTTTCTTGTGCTCGTCAGTTGAAATATATATGAAGAACTATAATTAGTAACTAGATTGAAATCCATTGTTTAACCCTGTATGAGTATAATTAAATTTATCTTACTCTATTACAAGAATTATCACAGTCTATCACAGTAAGGACTCTAGCACTATTTTTTTTTAACAAAGTTCTTATTATTCATCGACCAAGATGGCGGCGCATACGAACGCAGCAGCTCGAGGCTCTCTAATCACAATTTCATTGTACCCCACTGTGCAATGACAATAAAAGTCTATTCTATTATATTAGCGTCCTTGCAAATAGTAACGGTCATCACCAAAATTTAAAGGCCCATGTTGTTTAGGATGGTGTACAGAAACAAGATGGTGCACCACAAACAAGAGCCACTCAAAGAGAAAACGCCAGGCTTCAGGCAAATCATGTTTGATTGACTTGGCCAAAAATTGCAGCAGTAGGGTGGCCAGTTCCTTTCTACACACTCACACCTATGGGCAATTTAGAGTAGCCGGTTAACCTACTGCATGTCTTTAGACTGTGGGGGAAACTGGAGCACCCAGAGGAAACCCACATAGACACAGGGAGAACATGAAAACTCCACACAGAAAATACCCCGTTGGCCACTGAGCTCAAACCCAGAACCTTCTTGCTGTGTGGCGATAGTGCTAACCACTACACCACCTTGCTGCCTCAAACAATGCTTTATTGGTGGTTAAAAATATAAAAAGTGGGCTCCTGAGTGTCACAGCAGAAAGTTTACCATGTCTTCAGGAAATTGCAGTCCCAGAGATGGCACAGCTACCCATGTCTAGGTGCCAAGGAAGTCAACTTAGTTATGTTCTCTGTAAGGGAAGGGTATACCCTCAATCCTCTGTCAATCACAATGACACTAGCCAATTATGTCTATCTGTAAGTGCATGTACATATGATATACAGTGGTGCTTGAAAGTTTGTGAACCCTTTAGAATTTTCTATATTTCTGCATAAATATGACCTAAAACATCATCAGATTTTCACACAAGTCCTAAAAGTAGATAAAGAGAACCCAGTTAAACAAATGAGACAAAAATATTATACTTGGTCATTTATTTATTGAGGAAAATGATCCAATATTACATATCTGTGAGTGGCAAAAGTATGTGAACCTCTAGGATTAGCAGTTGTTTTGAAGGTGAAATTTGAGTCAGGTGTTTTCAATCAATGGGATGACAATCAGGTGTGAGTTGGCACCCTGTTTTATTTAAAGAACAGGGATCTATCAAAGTCTGATCTTCACAACACATGTTTGTGGAAGTGCATCATGGCACGAACAAAGGAGATTTCTAAGGACCTCAGAAAAAGCACTGTTGATGCTTATCAGGCTGGAAAAGGTTACAAAACCATCTCTAAAGAGTTTGGACTCCACCAATCCACAGTCAGACAGATTGTGTACAAATGGAGGAAATTCAAGACCATTGTTACCCTCCCCAGGAGTGGTTGACCAACAAAGATCACTCCAAGAGCAAGGCATGTAATAGTCAGTGAGGTCACAAAGGAACCCAGGTAACTTCTGAGCAACTGAAGGCCTCTCTCACATTGGCTAATGTTAATGTTCATGAGTCCACCATCAGGAGAACACTGAACAACAATGGTGTGCATGGCAGGGTTGCAAGGAGAAAGCCACTGCTCTCCAGAAAGAACATTGCTGCTCGTCTGCAGTTTGCTAAAGATCACATGGACAAGCCAGAAGACTATTGGAAAAATGTTCTGTGGACGGATGAGATCAAAATAGAATTTTTGGTTTCAATGAGAAGCGTTATGTTTGGAGAAAGGAAAACACTGCATTCAAGCATAAGAACCTTATCCCATCTGTGAAACATGGTGATGATAGTATCATGGTTTGGGCCTGTTTTGCTGCATCTGGGCCAGGACGATTTGCCATCATTGATGGAACAATTACTTCTGAATTATACCAGCAAATTCTAAAGGAAAATGTCAGGACATCTGTCCATGAACTGAATCTCAAGAGAAGGTGGGTCATGCAGCAAGACAACGACCCTAAGCACACAAGTCGTTCTACCAAAGAATAGTTAAAGAAGAATAAAGTTAATGTTTTGGAATGGCCAAGTCAAAGTCCTGACCTTAATCCAATCGAAACGTTGTGGAAGGACCTGAAGCGAGCAGTTCATGTGAGGAAACCCACCAACATCCCAGAGTTGAAGCTGTTCTGTACAAAGGAATGGACTAAAATTCCTCCAAGCCGGTGTGCAGGACTGATCAACAGTTACCGCAAACGTTTAGTTGCAGTTATTACTTCACAAGGGGGTCACACCAGATACTGAAAGCAAAGGTTCACATACTTTTGCCACTCACAGATATGTAATATTGGATCATTTTCCTCAATAAATAAATGACCAAGTATAATATTTTTGTCTCATTTGTTTAACTGGGTTCTCTTTATCTACTTTTAAGACTTGTGTGAAAATCTGATGATGTTTTAGGTCGTATTTATGCAGAAATATAGAAAATTCTAAAGGGTTCACAAGCTTTCAAGCACCACTGTATATGCATTATTACACCGTGCAAAAAGATGGCAATGCACATCATGAAAATCAGCATTCTGTTAATTATGCACGCAATGCAGTTGTGCTGAATGAAGACCAGAGGTCTCAATCTCCACAACCAATAAAGTTAAAATATATACAGAGCGCTCTGGTTATGTGATCATATTCTTTCATGGAGATCTGCTATGGAGCTAATTATATTTCAGTTGATCATTTTCAAAGTCTGCAGGTGACACACTTTGTTTATACCAATATATTTATAAAAATACAGAGTCTTACCTGTTATTTTGTGCTTATACACATTAGTATGTTCTAGTAACTGGTGTAAGAAGTCATTAAAAGTGATGATTCATTCAAAGCTAATGAGAGCTCACACTGTAACTATCTGATTTCATGTTGAAATATTTCTCTACCAATGGCTCATGTTTATCCTTTTATGTTGAATAATAACACAATATCAGGGCGGCACGGTGGTGTAGTGGTTAGCGCTGTCGCCTCACAGCAAGAAGGTCCGGGTTCGAGCCCCATGGCCGGCGAGGGCCTTTCTGTGCAGAGTTTGCATGTTCTCCCCGTGTCCGCGTGGGTTTCCTCCGGGTGCTCCGGTTTCCCCCACAGTCCAAAGACATGCAGGTTAGGTTAACTGGTGACTCTAAATTGAGCGTAGGTGTGAATGTGAGTGTGAATGGTTGTCTGTGTCTATGTGTCAGCCCTGTGATGACCTGGCGACTTGTCCAGGGTGTACCCCGCCTTTCGCCCGTGGTCAGCTGGAATAGGCTCCAGCTTGCCTGCGACCCTGTAGAACAGGATAAAGCGACTAGAGATAATGAGATGAGATAACACAATACCCATAATTTTACTATTTTTTATGTGATATTACTGTTTTATGCTTTTGCCATATTGCCCACCATGTCGTTGCCAAAGGAAATGATTATCCATTTCCATAATTTTCCTTTTCAAATGTATGATCAAATAATAATATCACCAGATGTGTGCATCCTGAAAAACAGGGCATAACAGGTCACACTGGACTTCATTTAACAAGAAGTAAAGCTAACCTGACTCGTGCCAACCCTGGAGACCAAGATTTTCTTCCATGCACATGAAGCCATCAAACTCGGTGGCCTGAATCCAGGCCCCAAGAGAAAAGAGAAAAAAAAATCATCACACTGCTCATTTTTATTTATGGATCCAGCTATAGAGGCTCTGACAGTCAACTTTTCAGAAATCAGAGGAGAACATGAGTCCTGAAGTGTTCAATTAGCCACACAAGATTTTTCTGTACAATCATGAGTGACGGCAGCACTGAAGTAAAGACAGTTAACAGCTCCTCAAGACATTCCTGACAAAAGAATCCCAAACATCTTTGGTTGTAACCTACAAAAATATTTTTATTTATTAAAGAAATCTGTATAAAACTTTAATGAATACAAATAATCCGATGGTGTCACTGCTTCAGTCTGTACTCACAAAAGGGTAAAGGGCAATTCCTTTAATAATCCCTGGAAAGAATTTATTTTCTTTAGTAATTGTTTGGAATCCTAAACGGCAACCATACCATGAAAATTTTAAACTTTAAAAATCAGGTTTATATTTAACCGCTTTGTTGTCTGTTAAAGGAAACTGCATGATTTCTCCAATTGTCATATGGAACTGCCACAACAGTTTACTTAAAAATCTACAAAATACAAAGATCGATACTTTTTGAAAAGGTCATCTCCCAAAAGCCTCCATCAATGTGAGGTTACAACCACAAAGCTGAAGGATATCTGCAGAGTGTATCAAAATATCTTATAGATATTGATCTGAATTTGTCCTGACATATCACATGACTGAGTCTGCACTAATGTGGGGCACTGATGTTGGAGATGCCCTGTATTAGTGCTCAATAACTGAGACAAGTAAAGCAGTTCTGGATACCGCTGTATGTAATGGCAGGAGTCAGTTATCTAAAATGTCACTGAGACGAGAAAGCAGTCTAAAGTAGAAAAGAAATTTAGTTCATATTAAAGAATTCATAAAAGGATCCATGACTCAGAGGAATGCAAAAACCACAGATCTACTGTATGTACAGTGTCATGCAAAAGTATTTATCCCCTTTAGTGTTTGTCCTGTTTTGTCGCATTACAAGCTGGAAATAAAATGGATGGGGGGTTACCACCAAAAATTTGATTTACACAACATGCCTACAACTTCAAAGGTGCAAAATTTTTTAATTGTGACAAACAATAATTAAGATGAAAAACCAGAAATCTGGAGTGTGCACAGGTTTCCCCTTATTGAGGGGTTTCATACCCCCTTTCATATGAAACCCCTCAATAAGAGCTGGTCCAACCAATTAACTTCATAAGTCACATAGCTAGTTGATTAAGATCCACCTGTGTGCAATCAAAGTCTCACATGATGTCTGTCACGTGATGATCTGTCACATTATCTGTCACATTATGTCTGTAAAAATCAATCTGTTCTGGAAGGACCCTGACTCTGCAACACTACTAAGCAAGCAACATGAAAACCAAGGAGCCTCCAAACTGGTCAGAAACAAAGTTGTGGAGAAGTATAGATCAGGGTTGGGTCATAAAAAATATCCCAAACTTTGAATATCCCACGGAGCTCCATTAAATCCATTATAGCAAAATGGAAAGAATATGGCACCACTACAAACCTGACAAGAGAAGGCCCTGCCCACCAAAACTTACAGACCGGGCAAGGAGGGCATTAATCAGAGACACCAAAGATAACACTGAAGGAGCTGCAAAGATCCACAGTGGAGATGGGAGTATCTGTCCATAGGACCACTTTAAGCCATACACTCCACAGAGTGGGGCTTTATGGAAGAGTGGCCAGAAAAAAGTCATTGCTTAAAAAAAATAAATAAATAAAATAAAATAAAATATATATATATATAAGAAAACATGTTTAGAAGTTGCCCAACAGCATGTGGCAGACTCCCCAAACACATGGAAGAAGATTCTCTGGTCAAATGAGACTAAAATTGATCATGGGAAACATTATGTGTGGTGCAAACCCAATGCTTCCCATCACCCTGAGAACACCAATCCTACAGTGAAGCATGGTGGTGGCAGCATCATGCTGTGGGGATGTTTTTCATCTGCAGGGACAGGAAAGCTGGTCAGGACTGAAGGAAAGATGGATGGCACTAAATACAGGGCAATTCTGGAGGAAAACCTGTTTGAGTCGGCCAGAGGTTTGAGACTGGGATGAAGGTTCACATTACAGCAGGACAATGACCCTAAACATACTGCTAAAGCTACACTGGAGTGGTTTAAAGGGAAACATTTAAATGTCTTGGAATGGCCTAGTCAAAGCCCAGGCCTCAATCCAATTGAGAATCTGTGGCATAACTTGAAGATTGCTGTACACCAACACAACCCATCTAACTTGAAGGAGTTTTGCCTTGAGGAATGGGCAGAAATCCCAGTGGCTAGATGTGCTAAGCTAATAGAGACATACCCCAAGAGACTTGCAGCTGTAATTGCAGCAAAAGGTGGCTCTACAAAGTATTGACTTTGGGGGGTGAATACCTTGGCACACTCCAGATTTCTGTTTTTTTTTTCATCTTAATTATTGTTTGTGTCACAATAAAACAACAATTTTCACCTTTAAAGTGGTAGGCATGTTGTGTAAATCAAATGGTGCTAACCCTCCAAATATCCATTTTAATTCCAGCTTGTAATACAACAAAACAGGACAAACACCAAGGGGGATGAATACTTTTGCAAGACACTGTACGTGTACATACTACTTCCAGTGTGTTATACTACACACATGCGCGTGCGCACACACAACTTTCATTTCATTTTATTAAGCTTCTGAGTAAGAAATCAGGCTTAAGCTTTTTTTTTTTCAAGCCCAAATAGAATTCAAAAAGGTTTAACCAAAATAGCACTTTACTTTACTTTTATATACATGAAGCTAAAGAAAAAATGTTTTTAAACTAAGGAATAAGCCCATCCAATCTTTCCATCAAAGCAAACCACCCTGCAGTGAAAGGAACTGCTCAATGCAAGGCAATTTCCATGTTTACAGGGTAACTAAATCCCTGTTGAATAAAATGCAATCGTTTCCTATTATAAATGAATTAAGCACTCAGAGAAATATGCAGCCATGGCACAATTAAACATATTAAGGTGTCATAAACTGCAGTATGCAATTACTGAACAGCAATGCAGCAACAAACAATGAGGAGAAATACTCCTGATGTTAAACGCTGCCTATTGTCACAGAGAAGCCAGTGTTGGTCCTTTGGCCATAATACACAGGAGTGGACCATTCATCAGCGTGGGTCTGTGGGACAAGCAAATTTTGTGACGGGGTTAAAATTTAAGACTTTTTATCATAACAAAATACCAGAAGCTGGTAACAAGTCAGGTATAGCAATAATCAGTTCATTCATGTTCAGTCAGGGTTTTTTTTTTAAATACCGATTACAAGGTCAGAAATGCTCGCAAAATTCTCATCTCATCTCATTCATCTCATCTCATTATCTCTAGCCGCTTTATCCTTCTACAGGGTCGCAGGCAAGCTGGAGCCTATCCCAGCTGACTATGGGTGAAAGGCGGGGTACACCCTGGACAAGTCGCCAGGTCATCACAGGGGCTCGCAAAATTCATCTCATCTCATCATCTCTAGCCGCTTTATCCTGTTCTACAGGGTCGCAGGCAAGCTGGATCCTATCCCAGCTGACTACGGGCGAAAGGCAGGGTACACCCTGGACAAGTCGCCAGGTCATCACAGGGCTGACACATAGACACAGACAACCATTCACACTCACATTCACACCTACGGTCAATTTAGAGTCACCAGTTAACCTAACCTGCATGTCTTTGGACTGTGGGGGAAACCGGAGCACCCGGAGGAAACCCACGCGGACACGGGGAGAACATGCAAACTCCGCACAGAAAGGCCCTCGCCGGCCACGGGGCTCGAACCCGGACCTTCTTGCTGTGAGGCGACAGCGCTAACCACTACACCACCGTGCCGCGCTCGCAAAATTGAAGACTGTAAATAAATGTAATGTGTTATCAACTATAACTAAGTTCATTATGAAACAGAAATAAAATTAGATAAAATATGCATGCATGTGGGCGGCACGCTGGTGTAATGGTTAGAGCTGTCACCTCACAGCAAGAAAGTCCGGGTTCGAGCCCCGTGGCCGACGAGGGCCTTTCTGTGCGGAGTTTGCATGTTCTCCCCGTGTCCGCATGGGTTTCCTCCGGGTGCTCCGGTTTCCCCCACAGTCCAAAGACATGCAGGTTAGGTTAACTGGTGACTCTAAATTGAGCGTAGGTGTGAATGTGAGTGTGAATGGTTGTCTGTGTCTATGTGTCAGCCCTGTGATGACCTGGTGACTTGTCCAGGGTGTACCCCGCCTTTCACCCGTAGTCAGCTGGGATAGGCTCCAGCTTGCCTGCGACCCTGTAGAACAGGATAAAGCGGCTAGAGATAATGAGATGAGATGAGATGAGATGAGATGAGATGAGATGAGATGCATGCATGTGCTTGTGTTGAACAGCAGCAGAGGTTCTTGTGTAGTGAAGCTGAGGGTGTTTTCACACCTGAAAGTCCAGACCAAGGTTCATGTTTTTGTTACGTTATATACATTTGATCCGTTTAGTTTTCTAGCCTGCATTTTCCCTACACATGATGTTTGATTGGTTTATAGATGGCCGTGCGTCTGACCTTGACATGTCAATTTGGTGGGTTGTCTTTTCTGTTTGAAAGGAGAAAAATGAATTAATTTCATTGCCACTTTACTATTATCTCATCTCATCTCATTATCTCTAGCCGCTTTATCCTTCTACAGGGTTGCAGGCAAGCTGGAGCCTATCCCAGCTGACTACGGGCGAAAGGCGGGGTACACCCTGGACAAGTCGCCAGGTCATCACAGGGCTGACACATAGACACAGACAACCATTCACACTCACATTCACACCTACGGTCAATTTAGAGTCACCAGTT
The DNA here is from genome assembly GCF_027579695.1 of Neoarius graeffei. Taxonomy (NCBI): domain Eukaryota; kingdom Metazoa; phylum Chordata; class Actinopteri; order Siluriformes; family Ariidae; genus Neoarius; species Neoarius graeffei. The sequence continues at coordinate 74,175,363 of NC_083583.1, read as the reverse complement.
AACCTAACCTGCATGTCTTTGGACTGTGGGGGAAACCGGAGCACCCGGAGGAAACCCACGTGGACACGGGGAGAACATGCAAACTCCGCACAGAAAGGCCCTCGCCGGCCACAGGGCTCGAACCCGGACCTTCTTGCTGTGAGGCGACAGCGCTAACCACTACACCACCGTGCCGCGCTCGCAAAATTGAAGACTGTAAATAAATGTAATGTGTTATCAACTATAAGTTCATTATGAAACAGAAATAAAATTAGATAAAATATGCATGCATGTGGGCGGCACGCTGGTGTAATGGTTAGTGCTGTCACCTCACAGCAAGAAAGTCCGGGTTCGAGCCCCATGGCCGACGAGGGCCTTTCTGTGCGGAGTTTGCATGTTCTCCCCGTGTCCGCGTGGGTTTCCTCCGGGTGCTCCGGTTTACCCCACAGTCCAAAGACATGCAGGTTAAGTTAACTGGTGACTCTAAATTGACTGTAGGTGTGAACATGAGTGTGAATGGTTGTCTGTGTCTATGTGTCAGCCCTGTGATGACCTGGTGACTTGTCCAGGGTGTACCCCGCCTTTCGCCTGTAGTCAGCTGGGATAGGCTCCAGCTTGCCTGCGACCCTGTAGAACAGGATAAAGCAGCTAGAGATAATGAGATGAGATGAGATGAGATGAGATGAGATGAGATGAGATGAGATGAGATGAGATGAGATGAGATGCATGCATGTGCTTGTGTTGAACAGCAGCAGAGGTTCTTGTGTAGTGAAGCTGAGGGTGTTTTCACACCTGAAAGTCCAGACCAAGGTTCATGTTTTTGTTACGTTATATACATTTGATCCGGTTAGTTTTCTAGCCTGCATTTTCCCTACACATGATGTTTGATTGGTTTATAGATGGCCGTGCGTCTGACCTTGACACGTCAATTTGGTGGGTTGTCTTTTCTGTTTGAAAGGAGAAAAATGAATTAATTTCATTGCCACTTTACTATTATTATTATTGAATTACTCCCAGCAGCACCAACTTCAAATGCAGTACTCAAGAATAGTTCAAATTTACCAAAGTAAAGTCTTCATAACGTAAAAATTATAATTAAAAATTAATGCAAGCAATCCTACGAGACTTGTAACAGTATTTCATTTCTCTTGTATTCACTTTTTTCATCACACACTGCTGGATGATTAATCCACTCATGTACTCACACTTATCATTATATAATCATTTTTACCGACATTATTGGTGCTTTTTGGAAGCTGTGTGTATTGCCGAGCCAGCTGCACCATCCGCAACCACCTCCATGGTACCACCAGTGGATGGATCACAACAGTTATAGCATTGTCATATCACCCAGGTCTACTAAAAATGTGCCTGCTTTAGCTGTTTAAGCACTAACTGAGAAAAATCAGCCAACTTTTCACAAGATCTGGTGATGCAGTCTAGACAACTACTATTTTAAAACACAGCACGAACCAATCCTATATACGACCATGAAAAAATGAAACCTGATGGTCCATTCAATAGCAAAAATTCTACAACAGATTTTCAGAAACATCTGTTGTATAACAATTAGGACTGATAAGATAATCAGATCTTTTCACCCAACAGATGGTGTAATTGTTTCACACCAGTGAGGATGTTGGTTTCCCGATAGGAAAAACTTCAGTACCACTGTCACTGAGACATGTGCATGCAAACCAAAGCATATATAAAATAAAGTCAGCATTCATACATTTAATCATTCATTTTAAGAATATATTCAGCAGTACTCATTTTGCATTAGCAAAAGAAAAAAAAGTCTATGACAATACTATTCTTTGTAGGGAGTAAAGTACAGAAACTGATGTTTGCACTATAATTATGAAATCTAGTGCCATCCATTTACATTTGAAAAGATATTTAGATATCATAGGTTATTTCAATAATTGTATTTTAAAGAAATGGCCAGCTGATATATGCATTAAGATACTAATACATATTACATATTGTACAACACATAACACAAATACGCATAAGCATTAAACATCTGCAGAATACATATCCACAATATTTTAAAGCTGTTTTTGGTTAGTTCCCTATGCAGTTTGAGTCTGACAGTCTAATCTGAGGCATGTGGTGAAAAACATGATATTTAACCAATGTTTCATATCATATTCATAGCTGTATATAAAAACACGCATTCCTAGGTTATAACTGAAGATGTTAAGTCAAAGCTTTCACTAGTCATCCTAAATCACATCCACTTTGAGGGTTCAATGAAAGCATCTATTTCTCCTCAAGACTCCATGAACATTCAACCAGATCTGGAAAGAAAATTACTCCTTCTTGGATGCTATTCACTGTTTTTGCAATTTATTTCACATTTGCTCAAGAACTATTGCACTAATCTCGTCTACACTTTCAGCAAAAGCAGAGCTAAAGTTCACAGTGAAAAACGAAAGAAGCTTTTTGTTACTGTTTGTTTTTACCTCGAAAGAGAAAGGCTTTGCTGCTGTTGTGAAGACCTGCAGTTTGAATTATTCCATGTGTCGCATTGGCCAAATCCAACTCTCTGATCAGATCAACCTGAAAATCAGGATCTAATCCAAACACTGGAAAGAGAGAGAGAGAGAGAGTCCTTAAACACATAAAATGATGTGTTTAAGTTTTAAAGTCGCTGGTCACAATATCAAATGTTACATTAATTCATTTAATTCAGCTCTTACATAAGTTAGTTTGTTATTTTCGAAAAGTATTTTAGAGAAAAAAAGTACTCTCATATATATATATATATATATATATATATATATATATATATATATACACACACAGTGGTGCTTGAAAGTTTGTGAACCCTTTAGAATTTTCTATATTTCTGCATAAATATGACCTAAAACATCATACATCATCAGATTTTCACATTAGTCTTAAAGTAACCCAGTTAAACAAATGAGACAAAAATATTATACTTGGTCATATATTTTATATATATATATATATATATATATATATATATATATATATATATATATATGAGACTTCATGAACTGTATAAAAATGTAAAAAAGTAATCAATTAATCAGTTAATCAATCAATCAATCAAAGTTTATCTGTATAGTGCTTTTAACAGACATTGTCGCAAATCAGCAGAAAAATAAAGACTTTAAATATATTAACTAATTTTATCCCTAATAAATGTATTTATCCCTGAATAATAATAAACACCTGAGATCATCTTAGAATTATGAATGACACCTGATATTCCTTTCCACCCTGTGCATGGCACTCTGATTAACCCAGGGAGGAAAATAAATAAATAAATAATAAATTTCGTAGTTATAATTTGCTTTAATGCTTATTGATAGAGACTCCAGGTGAGGATGATGATGATGATGATCTGCCATCCCGCGGCTCTGAGACGGAAACAGCAGCCGCCCAAACGCGCTGCGCTCAACTCCACTCTCTCCCATTCAGCTCTAATCCCTCCAGCCTCAGACCTCAGCCCTGCGCACAGCCTACCTGCTGTCATCGCGATCACAGCCCCGAGAAAAACTGCCACAACAGCCATTTTCCTCAGAGTTTATCCTCCTGCACTCAGGTCAGAAATCCAGAAGCGAACCCGGTGCCGCAGCCGTGAGACTGAAGCGCAAGCAGCTGCGCTCGCAGGAGTTTTATCACCCGAGCGGCTTTTCAGCGCACACTGGATGGCGATTGGCTGCAAATCGAAGCCAACAACCAGTGAAACCAGAGACACGGGCGGGGTTTAAGGTACCTGCGCACGGAACCTCTCAGACAGAAATCTGAACAGGGTTGGACTGAAGAAGAATTTCTGATGGTCAGGGTCATTTAGGAGAATTATAGTCTGGGCCCTTTGGGGGATTTATCCCTAATCACACACCAAGTTTGCCCAATGAATGGCACACATGGCAGTAACCCATCTATTTCATTCAAATTTAAGGAACTTAAATTTTAACACAATTCGGGAAAATTGATGTGTTATTATTTATAACACTCTAAAAATACAGATTAAATGTAAAATAGTCTGGGTCATATGCATTCACCAGCCAGGAACAAATCTACTCATTCATGCAATCATCAGGCAATCAGGTAACATACAGTGGTGCTTGAAAGTTTGTGAACCCTTTAGAATTTTCTATATTTCTGCATAAATATGACCATCATATTTTCACACAAGTCCTAAAAGTAGATAAAGAGAACCCAGTTAAACAAATGAGACAAAAATATTATACTTGGTCATTTATTTATTGAGGAAAATGATCCAATATTACATGTCTCTGAGTGGCAAAAGTATGTGAACCTCTAGGATTAGCAGTTAATTTGAAGGTGAAATTAGAGTCAGGTGTGAGTGGGCACCCTGTTTTACTTAAAGAACAGGGATCTATCAAAGTCTGATCTTCACAACACGTTTGTGGAAGTGTATCATGGCACGAACAAAGGAGATTCTGAGGACCTCAGAAAAAGCGTCGTTGATGCTCATCAGACTGGAAAAGATTACAAAGCCATCTCTAAATAGTTTGGACTCCACCAATCCACAGTCAGACAGATTGTCTACAAATGGAGGAAATTCAAGACCATTGTTACCCTCCCCAGGAGTGGTCGACCAACAAAGATCACTCCAAGAGCAAGGTGTGTAATAGTCAGCGAGGTCACAAAGCACCCCAGGGTAACTTCTAAGCAACTGAAGGCCTCTCTCACATTGGCTAATGTTAATGTTCATGAGTCCACCATCAGGAGAACACTGAACAACAATGGTGTGCATGGCAGGGTTGCAAGGAGAAAGCCACTGCTCTCCAAAAAGAACATTGCTGCTCATCTGCAGTTTGCTAAAGATCACGTGGACAAGCCAGAAGGCTATTGGTAAAATGTTTTGTGGACAGACGTGACCAAAATAGAACTTTTTGGTTTAAATGAGAAAAGTGTTAAGTTTGGAGAAAGGAAAACACTACATTCCAGCATAAGAACCTTATCCCATTTGTGAAACATGTGGTGGTAGTATCATGGTTTGGGTCTGTTTTGCTGCATCTGTGCCAGGACGGCTTGCCATCATTGATGGAACAATGAATTGTGAATCATACCAGCGAATTCTAAAGGAAAATGTCAGGACATCTGTCCATGAACTGAATCTCAAGAGAAGGTGGGTCATGCAGCAAGACATCGACCCTAAGCACACAAGTCATTCTACCAAAGAATGGTTAAAGAAGAATAAAGTCAATGTTTTGGAATGGCCAAGTCAAAGTCCTGACCTTAATCCCATCGAAATGTTGTGGAAGGACCTGAAGCGAGCAGTTCATGTGAGGAAACCCACCAACATCCCAGAGTTGAAGCTGTTCTGTACGGAGGAATGGGTTAAAATTCCTCCAAGCCGGTGTGCAGGACTGATCAACAGTTACCGCAAACGTTTAGTTGCAGTTATTGCTGCACAAGGGGGTCACACCAGATACTGAAAGCAAAGGTTCACATACTTTTGCCACTCACAGATATGTACACTACCGTTCAAAAGTTTGGGGTCACCCAGACAATTTTGTGCTTTCCATGAAAAGTCACACTTTTATTTACCACCATAAGTTGTAAAATGAATAGAAAATATAGTCAAGACATTTTTCTGGCCATTTGGAGCATTTAATCGACCCCACAAATGTGATGCTCCAGAAACTCAATCTGCTCAAAGGAAGATCAGTTTTATAGCTTCTCTAAAGAGCTAAACTGTTTTCAGCTGTGCTAACATGATTGTACAAGGGTTTTCTAATCATCCATTAGCCTTCTGAGGCAATGAGCAAACACATTGTACCATTAGAACACTGGAGTGATAGTTGCTGGAAATGGGCCTCTATACACCTATGGAGATATTGCACCAAAAACCAGACATTTGCAGCTAGAAATTAAGAATAGTCATTTACCACATTAGCAATGTATGGAGTGTATTTCTGATTAGTTTAAAGTGATCTTCATTGAAAAGAACAGTGCTTTTCTTTCAAAAATAAGGAAATTTCAAAGTGACCCCAAACTTTTGAACGGTAGTGTAAGTGGATCATTTTCCTCAATCAATAAATGACCAAGTACAATATTTTTGTCTCATTTGTTTAACTGGGTTCTCTTTATCTACTTTTAGGACTTGTGTGAAAATCTGATGATGTTTTATGTCATATTTATGCAGAAATATAGAAAATTCTAAAGGGTTCACAAACTTTCAAGCACCACTTTACTTAAAATCATCCAGATACAGGTCAAGAGCTTCAATTAATGTTCACAGCAAATATTATAATAACAACAACAACAAGTGATCTTGAGTTGATTTCATTGTGTCATGGTTGTTGGTGTTCACAACAAGCCTCACTCAAATAACGAGTCTTTCCAACTGTGGTGAGCAGAAAAGTATCTTAATACAGTCCATACAGCATGCCAAACCTTGAAGGATATGCGCTACAACATCAATCAGAGGGATGTACCAGAATGTTTCAGAATGACAGCCGGCTTCACTTAAACAAACATTCACACTCTGGATTAATCTGTACTTGTTTAAGTTTAACCAAGTTTTCCTCATCAAGTCCTACACTTTAAAAATCTCACACTGGCTCAAGTGCTTTTGAGAAATGCTGAAGGTGGAGAGGATTAAGGCAATATACAAACCCCATTTCTAGAAAAGTTGGGATATTTTCCAAAATGCAATAAAAACAAAAATCTGTCATTTGTTAATTCACATGAAACTTTATTTAACTGACAAAAGTGCAAAGTAAAGTGTAGTGCTTCGTGTGGGTGGGTGGAGCACAGAAGGACGGCAGGCCAGAACGGAGTTCACAAAACTCTTTTATTTTCACTTTTCAGTGGAATTTAACTCTCCCAGCCACACACGCACGCACACACACAAGCTGTCTGGTTGGGGAGAGAGCTCTCTTCCTCTGCTCTCTCTCTCCTTATATAGGGCGTGGTCACTGGGAAGACACACAAACACAGGTTAATTGACATCAGGTGCAGTGATTCTGCCACTTACCTTCTCTGACTCCGCCCTCTGGTCACAGACCAGCACTTGACCATGCCCCCGCTGCCACATAGCCCCACCACCTGACTCAGGCCAGGCAGCCGTCCGGCCTGCAGCCAACTCCCCCCTTGACGGGAGAAAAAGTCCGCCACAACCATCTGCGCCCCCGGCCTGTGGATCACCTTGAAGTTAAAGGGCTGGAGTGCCAGATACCAACGGGTGATCTGCACGTTGGCATCCTTTATGCAGTGGAGCCACTGTAGGGGCGCGTGGTCCGAACAGAGGGTGAAAGGGTGTCCCAGCAGGTAGTAGCAGAGGGGGAGGACCGCCCAATTGATGGCAAGGCACTCTTTCTCAATGGTGCTGTAGCACCCCTCATGCACCGACAGCTTCCTGCTGATATACAGCACTGGACGGTCCTCCCCCTCCACCTCCTGGGACAAAACAGCCCCCAGCCCTCTGTCCAACGCATCCGTCTGTAACATAAAGGGGAGAGAAAAGTCAGGTGAGTGTAACAGTGGCCCCCCACACAGTGCAGCTTTCACCTCAGAGAAAGCCCACTGGCATTGCTCCGTCCACTGGACCGGATCTGGTGCCCCCTTTTTAGTGAGATCAGTCAGTGGGCTGGTGACGTCCGAATAATTAGGTATAAACCTACTATAGTAGCCAGCCAGCCCCAGGAACTGTCTCACCCCCTTTTTGGTCTTGGGCCTCGGGCAGGCCGCAATCGCTGCAGTCTTGTTAATTTGGGGACGCACCTGCCCATTGCCCAAGTGGAAGCCCAGATACCGTACTTCCACCCGCCCAATCGCACACTTCTTCGGGTTGGCCGTGAGACCCGCTTGCCTCCGCGACCTAAGGATGGCCCTCAGGTGTTGCAGATGCTGCGGCCAGTCATTACTATAGATTATTATGTCATCTAAGTATGCAGCCACGTAGGTGGCGTGGGGGTGGAGGACCCTGTCCATAAGCCGCTGGAACATAGCGGGCACCCCAAACAGCCCAAAAGGAAGTGTAACAAATTGCTGTAAGCCAAACGGTGTCAAACAGGCCGTTTTTTCTCAGGATAGTGGAGTCAAGGGGATCTGCCAATAACCCTTTGTCAAATCCAGTGTAGAGTAAAAGCGAGCCATGCCTAGTTGATCCAGCAACTCATCAATACGAGGCATTGGGTGCGCATTGAATTTAGACACTGCGTTGACTTTTCTATAGTCTACACAGAACCGGACCGACCCGTCGGCCTTGGGCACCAAGACCACTGGGCTGCTCCAGTCACTGTGGGACTCCTTGATGATGCCCATTTCGAGCATGGCCTCGAGGTCGTCCCGAACCACTTTTTTCTTGTGTTCGGGTCGCCTGTAAGGGCGGCTGTGCTCTACCCCCCCAGGGGGTGTCTCGATGTGGTGTTCTATGAGGTCGGTGCAGCCGGGCAGGGATGAGAACACGTCTGAAAATTTGGTCTGCAACTGGGCAACCTCCGAGAGTTGGGTCAGGGAGAGGTGGTCTCCACAGGGGACCGGAGAGGTATGCGATGTCAATGTTCCCTTTTGAGCCTCCGGCCCCAGCTCCGCCTTCTCCGGAACCACCGACACCAATGCCACGGGGACCTCCTCATTCCAGAGTTTGAGCAGATTGAGGTGGTAAATCTGTAGCGCCCCACCCCTGTCCATTCGCCTCACCTCATAGTCGACATCCCTGACTCACCGTGTGACCTCAAAGGGTCCTTGCCACTTGGCGATCAATTGGGAGCTCGATGTGGGCAACAGTACAAGTACTTTATCTCCCGGTACGAACTCCCTAAGGTGCGTACCCCTGTTGTACAGGCGGGTTTGCTGTTCTTGGGCCTGCTGCAAATTCTCCTGGGTTAGGTGTGTGAGTGTGTGGAGTTTTGCACGCAGGTCAATAACGTATTGAATTTCATTTTTGCTCGGGGAAGGTCCCTCCTCCCAATTTTCTCGCAGTACATCTAGGATGCCGCATGGCTTACGCCCATATAATAATTCAAATGGGGAGAACCGTGGAGGCTTGTGGGACCTCTCACACTGCAAATAACAAGGGTTCGAGCCATTTAATTTTTGAATTTATTTATTTTATTTTGAATTTATTTATTTATTTCAAACATGTATAAAAAAAATGTAACTATTTGTACATACAAAAGAAAGAACATGAGAAAGTGACAAAAAAAACCTAATAAATACATAAAGAGCTAAGACATTACAATACACCGCACATTGTTCGAAAAAGGAGTACAATACTTTTTTAATTTCCCACCCCTTTTTAACTACCCTGAAATCCAAACTTCATTAATACACCTATAAAAATGTATACCATATATACACTTCATGAATATCTTTATAATTACAAAAATAAATAAATAAATATATACTACACACCATATATATACACACTTCCTAAATATCTATATAAATATTTAATTACAAAATAAATATATACACTACATTCCATATATACACTTCACAAATATCTATATAAATATATAATTACAAAAATAAATATCTACTACATACCTATCCCTGTAAATATGAATATATAAACTATCCCCATAAATAAATACATACCATATACTAAGTTAGTTCTAATATAACAATCAACTCTATTATATTTATCCCTCATCATCCTCCATTGACATACTTCCTCTTCTATATACTTATTTTAAAATATTTTTTGTATCTTTTTTAAAACAGATTTATATTTGCACTTTGTTTTATTTCTGTCTCCAGTCTGTTCCATAAAGTCACCCCACAGCTCGATACGCACATGTTTTTCATATTTGCTTGAACCTTTGGTTTTTTAAAATTTAGGTCTCCCCTTAAATTATATCCCCCCTCTCTCTCACTAAACATTCCTTGTATATTTTTTGGCAATAGATTATTTCTCACTTTATACATTATTTGTGCTGTTCTGAATTTGACCAGATCCATAAATTTCAACATGTGTGCTTTTATGAATAGTGAGTTTGTGTGATCTCTGTATCCTGTTTTGTTTATTGTCCTTATTGCTCTTTTCTGTATTGTACATATCGGCTGCAGAGTGGTTTTGTAGGTGTTTCCCCAGACTTCGACACAGTAAGTCAGATATGGCAAAAATAATGAGTAATATAGAGTATACAAAGATTTGCAATCAAGAATATGTTTTGTTTTCCACAGAATTGCCGAGCACTTTGCCAGTTTTGCTCATACGTATCCTACATGAGGTTTCCAGCAGACTTTATGATCCAAAATCACACCAAGAAATTTAATTTCCTGTACCATTTCTATCTTAGTATTGTCTATTATCAATTCTACATTACAATCTATTTTGTGTCTCCCAAACAACATGATCTTTGTTTTGCTTAGATTTAATGATAATTTATTTTTGTCAAACCATAGTTTTAGTTTATTTATTTCAGTTGTGATTGTCTCTAAAGTCCGCTGCAAATTCTCACCAGAACAAAAAATATTGGTGTCATCTGCAAACAAAACAAATTTCAGTACTTGCGAAATTCTACATATGTCATTAATATATAATATGAATAATTTCGGACCTAATATTGACCCCTGTGGTACCCCGCATGTAATGTTCATGAAATGAGATTTATGGTCACCTATCTGCACAAACTGTTGCCTGTTTCTTAGATAGCTCGACAGCCAGCTCCACCCCACTCCCCTAACACCACACTTTTCTAGTTTACTTAATAATATACTATGATCAATGGTATCGAATGCTTTTTTTTAGGTCCACAAATACTCCAATTGCTATTTTTTAATTGTCTATACATTTTGTGATTTCCTCTATTAGTTCCATTAGTGCCATCGATGTTGATCTGTCCGTTCTGAATCCATATTGACTGTCTGTAAGGAGATTGTGTTTTTCAATGAATTTGTCCAATCTATCTGAAAAAAGTTTTTTGAGTATTTTGGAGAATTGGGGGAGTAAAGAAACAGGCCTGTAGTTTGTGAAATGGTGTCTATCTCCGGTTTTAAACAATGGTATCACTTTTGCAATTTTCATTTTGTCTGGAAATGTACCTGATTGAAAAGATAAATTGCAGATGTGGGTGAGTGGTTTCACAATTCCCTCAATAACTGTCTTTACTGTTAACATGTCTATATCATTCCAGTCTGCAGAGGTTTTGTTTTTACATTTTCTTACAATTTGGATAATTTCTTCCTCATCAGTTGCAGTTAGAAAAGTTGTACTTGGATTTCTATCCCCCATATCTTCTATGTCCCCACATTGTGTTGTCTCGGGTTCCTTTATTTTTGCCACTAAATTTGGTCCCACATTTACAAAGAATTGGTTAAAACCATTCACCACATCCTCCATATTTTTTATGGTCTTATCATTTTCAGTGTAGTACTCCGGGTAATTTGTAATTTTGGATCCATTTCTCACAATACCATTTAGTACAGTCCATATACCTTTAATATTGTTTTTATTTTCTCCACTAATTTATTATAATAGTCTTTCTTACATATCCTCATAATATTAGTTAATTTATTTTTATATTTTTTATATTTTTCCTCTGCCTCTATAGTTCGATGCTTTAAGAATTGTCTGTATAATATATTTTTCTTTTTGCAGGCATTTTGTAGCCCCTTGGTGACCCACGGACTATTTATATATTTATGTATATTACTGTATTTCTTTATAGGACAATTTTTATTATATAGTTCATTGAATATTATTAAAAATTCCTCATATGCTTTATCAACATCTTTTTCTTTATAAACTACATTCCAGTCCTGTATCATTAAGTCATTTTTTAGTGCAATCATGGTTTCTTCAGTTTTCACTCTTATATATTTATAATTTTTAGTATCCTTTTTCTTGTTATAATTACAGTAATATACATTAAAAATAGGTAGGTGGTCACTGATATCTGTTAATAGTAGTCCACTCTCTATATTATTTTCCAAGATATTAGTAAATATATTATCTATTATAGTGGTGCTGTGAGACGTGATCCTGCTTGGTCTGGTAATAGTTGGATACAGTCCCATACTGAACATTGAGTTAATGAACTCTTTTGTCATTTTATGTTTTTTATGATTTAAGAGGTCGATGTTAAAATCACCACAGATGTACATGACCTTCTGTGTTGATTTTATAAACATACTTTCCATCCAATCTATAAAAACGTCTATGCTTGATCCAGGAGATCTGTATATACAGCTCACTGTTATATTTTTCATTTTTTCACAACATATTTCTACTGTAATACACTCCATCCAATCATCAACAGCTACCGTCATTTTGTTATTAATTTTATATTCCAAACTATTATCAACATATATTGCCACTCCCCCTTCGCTTCTGTTCTTTCTATTTATATAATTAAATTCATACCCGTTCAGCTCAAAATCTACTCCCATCTCATCATTAATCCAAGTTTCTGATATGGCTATTATATTGAATGGAGTATTGAACTGACTGAGATATTCCTTCATTTTATGGAAATTGGCATACAGACTTCTGGTATTGAAATGAATAATTGATATCTTATTTCCTTCTCTGGTTGTTGCATTGTATTGATTTTCAGTATAATACCGGCAGCTGATATTCATGTTGCTGAAAAGATTATTTTCCGGATCAATATTATTTTCCATATCTTGTGTTTTATGCTCTGTATAAAGGAAAGTGTCCAGTTCTTGTGTACAGTGTCCAGTCCTTGTGTCATGATTGTAAATTGCTTTGATTGGCTCCCTCAGAATTTGTCCAGTTCCCCAATATCTCGGATGACCAGGATCTTGGCCTCTTCTGGAGATCCCTTCAGCTTTATGAAAATCTTACAGTTTTGTGTCCAAGTGTTCTAGATTTTACCCTGTTTCCTGAGGAGTCTCGCCTTTTTTGCAATGTCTGCATTTTTTTTTTGTTAAGTGCTCATTCAGAAAAACATCTGAGCCTTTCAGTTTCCTCCCTTAATTTAATAGTTGCATCTTATACTTTCTATTGGCAAATCGTATTATTACAGCTGGTTTTTCTGTGTTGCTTCTCCGTGGGAGAGGGTGACATGCTTCGATGTTAGTATTTTTTACCAATATACCCTTGGAGTGCAGGAATGCTAACATCTGTTGCTCCACATAATTAGCATCTTCCTCTTTCTGCTCCTCTCCATTTCCTATCGCCACTGCTCCAGCATATGTCCAGGGTTTTATCTGCAGTCCGGTCACAATGATGTTGTTTACCCGGGTGTACTGCTCCAGCTCCTCCACTCGGTTCTCGAGAAAGGCAATCCTCTTTGCCTTCTCTGTGTTCTGCAGCCGCAGAGCTCTGACCTCTTCCACCAAGTCCAGGATGGTCTTCTGCTGCATCCTGACAGCAGAGATTTCTTCACCCAAAAAGTTGAGGGATTTTTTAATGTCATCAATCTCCTCGACCGTAGGAGCTCTCTTCGGGGGCATTGCGTTGTTTGTTGTTACTCGGCCCGTTCCTGCGAAGCCTCTCGGCTTTCTTTCTCGCAGCCTCGCTCCCGCGCAACCTCTCGGTCCGCTCTCATGCAGCCCCGCTCCCGCGCAACCTCTCGGTCCGCTCTCACACAGCCTCGCTCCCGCGCAACCTCTCAGTCCCAATTATGTGCATCCTCGCAAACAAATTTTAAATTATATTCTTGAGTGTGCGATTGAACCGTTCGACTAAACCATCCGTTTGTGGGTTATAAATGCTGGTGCGGATTGGCTTAATTCCCAATAACCCATACAGTTCGCTCAGTGTGCATGACATAAACAAGGTGCCTTGATCAGTCAGAATCTCTTTGGGGATTCCGACTCGGGAGATGACACAGAAGAGCACCTCCACAATACTGTGTGCTGAGATATTGTGAAGAGGCACTGCTTCCAGGTATCGCATTGCATAGTCCACTAGAACTAAAATAAAGTGGTACCCTCGTGTTGACCAATCTAATGGCCCGACGAGATCCATCCAATTCTTTCGAATGGGGTCCCGATTAATGGTAGAGGGTGCAAAGGCGCTTTTGGAATGGCCACTGGATTTACTAACTGGCATTCGCAGCATGCCGTACACCACCTACGGACATCGCTGCGAATCCCTGGCCAATAAAACCGGGCCATTATTCGGGCTAGTGTCTTATCCTGCCCCAAGTATCCAGCCATGGGATTAAAGTGAGCCGCCTGGAATACTAATTCCTGGCAGCTCTTTGGAATCAAAAGCTGTGTAATCGGCTCCTTAGTCTGAGTGTCCTGCGTCACTCGGTATATTCTATCCCTCATAATGGAGAAATAGGGGAAGGACAGGGTGGCATTTGGCTGGAGCATTTGACCATCAATTACTCTCACTTGGTCAAACACATGCCGCAGAGTCTTGTCTCGCGACTGTTCTAACGGGAAATCCGCAAGGGATTCCCCGAGAGATGGAGGAGGAGCCTGTGGCTCCTCCCTCTGACATGGTGATGACGTAGACAGCTCTGTGACAGCTGCTCCTGCCAATGCCACACCAGGACCTCCCTCTGCTGAACTACGGCAGGACCCACTCTTCACTAAATGCCTCATTAACTCCCGAAATCCCGGCCAATCAGTCCCCCAAATTATCGAGTGGGTAAGGCGAGGATTAACCGCTCCCTTTACACTACATTTTTCCCCTCAAAAAAGAATGTGGACCGACACTAAAGGGTAGTTGTGAACATCCCCATGCACACACAACACCTTCACTAATTGTGCTCTCCTCAATGCCTCGTCTTGCACCAGGCTTTGGTGGATTGAGGTCTGATTACAGCCGGAGTCCACCAACGCCTGATATGTATCCCCTTGGACACTCACTGGTATGCGATACGCTCCAGCCCGATTGAGGGTGGCTCCTGGCGCGTCAGGGATCTGAACCACTGCGCTCACCTCCATTGCTGAGCACTGCTGCTGGAGGTGGCCCGGCTCCCTGCAGCTCCAGCAAACCGGCCCGGGCTTTCTCTCTGCACCGACGCTCTGGAGCTCAATCACCTGAGGGGGGGAAGAGACAGACACAGGCGTGGGAAATGGGAGGGCACCGCGGGTGCGGCGGGCCTGCTGGGGTGGAGCCAACCCCCGCCTATGTGGTGGGGGAACGGGGCGAGGATGAGACACAGAAGGGGAGGGGGCGAGAGAGAGAGGAGAGGGGAGAAGAGGAGATCTGCTGTCCTGCCGTCAGAACAGCCGCCAAATGGTCCTCCGCCAGCTCGATGGCCTGATCCAGTGACGCCGGGCGATGGCACTGGACCCACTCCATGGTCCCTTTGGGTAGTCAGGCGATGAACTGTTCCAGTACCACCTGATCAACGATTCCCTCGGCGTCGCGGTTGTCAGCCCTCAGCCACCGCCAGCAGGCATCCCAGAGTTGCTGGCCAAACACAAACGGCCGGCCGACTTCCTCCAGGCGCAGAGCACGGAAGCGCTGTTGGTGTAGTTTGGGGGTATGCCCCACACGCTGGAGGACGGCCTGGTGGAGGTCCACATAGACCATCCGGCTGTCGGCGGGGAGCTGTAGCATGGCCAGCTGCACCTCACCCGTTAGCAGGGGGAGGAGGTGCGCCGCGCGATGTTCCACCGGCCAGCCTGAGGCCTCTGCTGCCTGCTTGAGGAAGAGCGTGAGGAAGGCCTCGGGGTCATCATGCGGGCCCATCTTCGTTAGGGTGAGGTAGGAAGGGCCCGTGGTGGTGGAGGTGGTGGACCCCGCCGATGCGAGGAGGTGCCAGAACATCTGTCGATCTTCCTGCTGTGCCAGCACCAGGGCATCGAGCCTTTGCTCCTGCTTCTTCTGGAGGGCGATTAGCACCTGGTGCTGGCTCTGCTGGGCCGTGGTGAGGGCATGGATCAGGTCCGCGAAGGGGGAGGATTCCATGGGGCTGTTCTTCTCTGTGCTCCGTCCCGGGTTTCGGCACCACTGTAGCACTTCGTATGGGTGGGTGGAGCACAGAAAGATGGCAGGCCAGAACTGAGTTCACAAAACTCTTTCACTTTTCAGTGGAATTTAACTCTCCCAGCCACACACGCATGCACGCACACAAGCCGTCTGGTTGGGGAGAGAGTTCTCTTCCTCTGCTCTCTCTCTCTCTCTCTCTCCTTATATAGGGCATGGTCACTGGGAAGACACACAAACACAGGTTAATTGACATTAGATGTAGTGATTCTGCCACTTACCTTCCCTGACTCCGCCCTCCGGTCACAGACTGGCACTTGACCACGCCCCCGCTGCCACATAAAGATTTTCAATAGTTTTACTGACCAACTTAAATTTATTTTTGAAAATATAAACAAAGTTAGAATTTGATGCCTGCAACCCATCCATCTCCGCTTATCCTGTACAGAGTCGCAGGCAAGCTGGAGCCTATCCCAGCTGACTATGGGTGAGAGGCGGGGTACACCCTGGACAAGTCACCAGATCATAGCAGGGCTGACACACAGAGACACACAACCATTCACACTCACATTCACACCTACAGTCAATTTAGAGCCACCAATTATCTTAACCTGCATGTCTTTGGACCGTGGGGGAAACCGGAGCACCCGGAGGAAACCCACGCAGACATGGGGAGAGCATGCAAACTCCACACAGAAAAGCCCACACAAAAAATTTGGGAGAGACACAATTTTAACTTTGTTTTATATCACCTTTCCTTTTAATACCACTTTTTAATCATATGGGAACTGAGGATACTAATTGTTGCAGTTTTACAATTGGAATTTTTGTGCAATCTTGCTTGCTTCAGTTGCTCAACTGTCCATGGTCTCCATTGTCTGATTCTCTTCTTCATAACGCGCCATACATTCCCAGTAGGAGACAGATCTGGACTGGCAACAGACCAGTCAAGCACATGCACTCTGTGTCTATGAAGCCACACTGTTGTAGCCCATGGAGAATGAGGCCTGGCATTGTCCTGCTCAAATAAGCATGGACTTCCCAGGAAGAGACATTGCCTTTATGGCAACATATGTCTCCCTAAAATCCCAATATATGCCTCCATGTCAATGGTACCTTCACACACATGCCCACATATCCATGCCATGGGCAGTGATGCCCCCCATACCATCACAGATGCTGGCTTTTGCTCCTGTCTCTGATAACAAACTGGATGGTCATGTTCACCTTTGGTATGGAGAACTCAGTGTCCGGTTTTCCCAAAAACAAGCTGAAATGTGGACTCATTTGATCACAGTGCACATTTCCACTGTCTTTCAGTCCATCTGAGATTTGTTCAGGCCCAGAGAAATCTGCAGCATTTCTGCATAGGATTGATGAATGGCTTCCTCCTTGCATTATACAGTTTCAGGTTGCAGTTCTGGATGCAGAAGCCGACTGTGTTCTGTGACGATGGTTTTCCAAAGTACTTCAGAGCGCATGTCACATTATTTGTCACATTAGTATGACAGTTTCTCAGGCAGTGCCACCTGAGGGCTCGATTGTCACACACATTCAACAGGAGTTTCAACCTTGCTCTTTATGCACTGAGAGGTCTCCCCTGAATGTTTTCACAATATTATGTACTGTAGACTCCAAAAGACCTAAAAACCTTGCAATGAGAAATGTTCTTTTTGATTTGACTAACAATTCTCTCATGAATTTTGGCACAATGGGGTGAGCCTCGCCCCATCCTTGCTTGCAAAGACTGAGCCTTTGGTGCTGCTCCTTTTATACCCAATCATGACACCCTCACCTGTTACTAATTAATGTGCTTATTGTGGAATCTTCCAAAATGGTGTTAGTTGAATATCCTATAAACTTTTCAGTCTTATTTTGCCTCTGTCTCAAAATTTTTGAGTGTGTTACAGGCATCAAATTCTATCTTCGTTTATATTTACAAAATACAATTAAGTTGGTCAGTAAAACTATTGAAAATCTTTTCTTTGTATTTTTGTCAGTTAAATAAACGCTCACATAAATTAACAAATCCCAGATTATCAGGGTCATTATTGCATTTTGGAAAATCTTGAAATATATACAGTATAATATGCTAGCGAACACATATCCAATATTACTACTGGGCTGCCAACTCTCACACAATGAGCGTGAGACACACGCATTTGACTGTCTTCACACACTCACACGCCATACCTTCAATTTCTCACGCTAGAAAAAAATCTAGTTTATCTATCTGGTCTAGGCTACCCATTGTGTCGCGCCAACCGCTTGTGAAAAACCACTTGTAGGGAAAAATTTTGCCGTCGACCCCCCCCCCCCCCCCAAAAAAAAAAAATCTCACTCCAAGGAATTTTGAAAAGTTGGCAGCCCTGACTACTAGCAGTTTTAATTACAAACTATTCATTCCAGTACACTGTACAGTCTCTCTAGATCTCTAAGATGCTTAAATACTTCCACACATACATACATACAGGGTGTCCGATAAGTCAGGAACAACTGGGAATATGTTGAGCAAATATGTCAATCCAAATTTGTTGAGCAAAATCCACAAAAAACAGGATATAGCAGCTGAGAAAATGTATAGAGTGTAAGATTGAACATGTAGAGCATATGCTGTAAATAATAAATACAAAATTAAGTACATGTAGTTTTGCAGATAATTTGTCTGCGTCATGAGGTACCTTGTCCAGTGTAGAAGACAGAATCAGAGAGGAAATGTGATAATTTGAAGGCACTTTAGGTGGTGTGATACATGTAATTTGTCTTAATATGTATCTAAAGGGGCCTGTATATGTATCACTTAACTTCAGCATTGTTAACCACGCCATCTGTCTTAAATACAAGTGAGGTCTGCTTGCTTTTTCTGATGTCAGTTGGCTTAGTGGAGGAGGATATGAGCAGCTGCCCATGTCTTCTTTTCATTCACTCATTTATTGCCATTACATCTGAATGTTTTCCTGACCAGGGAAAATATGGGGGCAGATATCCTAAAATGGGATCAGTCCAGTGGATGCATTGTTAAATAAAATTGTGCATGTGTGTGTCTTTCCCAGGGTACATGGTGGTTCCAGCCATTGTTTGAAATGCTACTTTGTGAACATAGAGATCTTCCTATTTCCTATTTGAGGCATCATTTGTGACAATTGACATGTGAAGTAAAATTTATTGTGATTGATATTTAACAGCTTGCTGAATGATTTGCATGCATGCAGTGTTAAGTATCAACTCCTGTGAGAAAAATCTTCAGGTAATCTGTTCAGTCAAAGCACAATTAAATTATGGTTACAGGGTTTCAGCCCTATATTACATTGAGAAGGAGGAGCATTAAGGGCATTTTCACATCACCAAGGTGAAACACAGCAGCTTCATATCATCACCTGGGTTAGAATAAAACTCAAACTCAGTGGTTAAAAAAAAATGGAAAGTTAACCTCAGTGGTCCACAATTTTGTTGTACCCCACTGTGCAATGACAATAAAAAGTATATTCTCTAGTCTCTTGAGTTTGTTACTTCCTCAGTTCTTCAGGGCCTTAGGAAAGTGGAAAAAGAAACAGAAGTAAAGCAAAATAATATCTAACATAAGTGCAAATATATCCACCATAAAACTTAAATACTGTGATAAATTCCTAGTATGATTATTGACCAGTTCAGTGTCACAGTTTTCAGTGCAGTGAGTCAGCGGTTCTCAAAGCGGGGAACCCCCAAGAGTCTGTTTTTTTTGTTGTTGTTGTTCTTTTTACATGAATCACTACCATTGCCATTATTATTTACTGAGTTTTAATTCTTATAGTATAGTCTGTTTGAATAGTCACTTGAACTGAATGGGTTTGATACAAACCTCAACAACTCAAAAACTAGCCAGCCTGTGAATAATGTCAGTGGAAACTTCTGGAATGTGGCCTCGATAAATAGTCTGATTTTATTGTACACATTTAAATACTAGTGCATCTCAAAAATTTTAATATTGTGAAAAAGTTTTTTTTCATAATTTAATTCAAAAAGGTCATATATTTCATATATTCTATATTCACTACACATAACGTGAAATATTTCAAGCCTTTTTTGTTTTGCTTTTGATGATTATGGCACATAGCTCATAAAAATCAGAAATCCAGTATCTCAAATTATTAGAATATTTCTTAAGATCAATCAAAAATGAATTTACAATACAGGAATGTATTGAAAATGTAAACTTTTGAAAAGTTTGTTCATGTGTACACTCAATATTTGGTTGGAGCTCCTTTAGCATGAATTATTGCATCAATGTGGCATGGCATGGAGGCAATCAGCCTGTAGCACTGTTGAGGTGTTATCAAAGCCCAGGTTGCTTTGATAGTGGCCTTCAGCATGTCTGTATTTTTTGGGCCAGGTGTTTCTCATCTTCCTGTTGACAAAACCCTATAGATAAGGCATCTCCTCTTCCACATCTGGGTCAGTCTAACCACATCTCCCTGTTCTTAACTCCAGCACATATACCCATTATCAACACAGTTAAACCAACAACTAAAGTTATACAAGTGCAGCCTTGTGGAGCTTCTGAACAACTTCAGTTGCACTGACTGGACCATATTTGAGGATGAGGTCATTGACACCTACACTTCCACTATCCTGCTTTACTTAAATAGCTGCATGGACACTGTGACTACTACAAAACAAATTTGTGTCTTCCCCAATGACAAGTAATCGATCACAAAATATGTCTCATTACTGCTAAAGGCCCACAACAGGGCTTTCAAGGCCAGGGACACACAGCAGTACAGTGTTGCCACGTCAGAACTGGGAAGAGGTATCAGAGATGCCAAAGCAGCCTACAGAAAGAGGATTGAGGGCCACTTTGATAACTCAGACCCCCATCAGGCATGGCAAGGTATATGCCACATGACAAAAAGAAGAAGAAGAAGAAGAAGAAGCCTTTATTTGTCACACACACACACTCAAACATGGTGAAATTCATTCTCTGCATTTAACTCACCTGAAGCAGTGAACACACACACATACACATGCACACACAAGTGAGCAATGAGCGCACACACATACCCAGAGCAGTGGTCAGCCATGCTATGGCACCCAGGGAACAGTTGAGGGTTAGGTACCTTGCTCAAGGACACTTTGGCCCAAAGCCACCCCATGTTAACCTAACTGCATGTCTTTGAACTGTGGGAGAAACTGGAGCACCCGGGGGAAACCCACGCAGACACAGGGAGAACATGCAAACTCCACACAGAAAGGCTCCTGTCTGCCACTAGGCTTGAACCCAGAATCTTCTTGCTGTGAGGAGACACTGCGAACCACTACGCCACTGTGTTGCCCAACAGAAGCAACTCCCTGACCACCACCAGCAGCAGTGCCTCACTAGCAGAGCAGCTCA
Organism: Neoarius graeffei; assembly: GCF_027579695.1. Lineage (NCBI taxonomy): Eukaryota > Metazoa > Chordata > Actinopteri > Siluriformes > Ariidae > Neoarius > Neoarius graeffei. The sequence continues at coordinate 74,154,196 of NC_083583.1, read as the reverse complement.
ACCACTTCTTTGGTCATCATGAGAGGGACAGCACAAGGACTATCACAACCACTGCTCCAGCCACAGACACAAGTTGCCTCATCATACAGAGTGTGGATGTCACACACACACACACACACACACACAGTAAAATAAACATATGGCCCAGATTGTGTCCCAGGACAGGCCTTCAGAGACTGTGCTATGGAATTAACTAAGCTATTTACAAACATCTTCAACCTTTCCCTGTCACAGTGCACTGTCCCCACCTGCCTGAAGACATCCACCATCGTGCCAGTTCCCAAGCAGTCTGTAATAACCTGCGTCAACAATTACAGGCCAGCAGCTCTGACCCCTATACTCATGAAGTGCATAGAGAGGCTAGTCCTCAAATATATCAAGGATGCTTTCCCACCTACTCTGGACCATCATCAGTTCACATACAGAACCAACAGATCAATAGATGACGCCATCTCCATTGCCCTCCACACTGTACTGCATCACCTAGAACAACAAGGAGCATATGCACAACTGTTGCTTGTGGATGACCACTCTGTATTTAATACAATCATCCCCAGAAGACTGTTCCACAAACTGTCCAACCTAGGCCTCAATCATAACATCTGCCTGTGGATACTGGACTTTTTAAGTTCTGGCCACAATCAGTCAGTCACTCCCCTCCTTCAGGGGAGTGTAAAAGTGCCCCCCCACACAGTGCAGCTTTTACTTTAGTGAAGGCCTGTTGGCACTGCTCTGTTCACTGGACCGGATCTGGTGCTCCCATTTTAGTGAGATCAGTCAGTGGGCTGGTGATGTCCAAATAGTTAGGTATGAACCTGTGGTAGTGGCCAGCCAGCCCCAGGAACTGTTTCACCCCCTTTTTGGTCTTGGGCCTCGGGCAGGCTGCAATTGCTGTGGTCTTGTCAATTTGGGGATGGACTTGCCCATGACCCAAGTGGAAACCCAGATACCGCCCAATTGCACACTTTTTCGGGTTAGCTGTGAGGCCCGTATGCCTCAGCAACTCCAGGACAGCCCTGAGGTTTTCTAGATGCCATGGCTAATCATTACTATATATAATGATGTCGTCTAAATAGGCCACAGTGTGCAGGCATAGGATTTTGTCCATGAGCCACTGGAACATAGTGAGAGTGCCAAATAATCTGAAAGAAAGAGTGACAAATTGGTGTCAGCCAAACAATGTGGAAAATGCCATTTTCTCATGGGATAGAGGAGTCAAGAGGATCTGACAGTATACCTTTGTCAAATCCAGTATCAAATAAAAGCAAGCTGTGCCTAATCAATAGAGCAATTCATCAATGTGGGACATTGGGTACGAATCAAATTTAGACACTGCATTTTCTTTTCTGTAGTCTACACAGAACAGGACCGATCCATTGGTCTTGGGGACCAAGACCACCAAGCTGCTCCAATTATTCCCATTTCGAGCATAGCCTTGAGTTTACCCCAAACCACTGCTTTCTTGTGTTTGGGCAAGAGGTATGGGTGGCTATGCACCACCACTCCTGGAGGCATCTTGATGTGGTGTTCTATGAGGTGAGTGCAGCCAGGAAGGGGCGAGAACATGTCAGAAAACTTTGCTTGTGACCTGGCAACCTCCGTGAGTTGGGCTGGTGAGAGATGGTCTCCACAGGGGACCAGAGTGGTTTGAGTGGTTACTTTCATTTTTACCTTCAGCCCCAGTTCTGCCATCTCCGGAACTACTGATGCCAATGCCACAGGGACCCCTTATTCCAAGTTTTTAGTAGGTTGAGGTGATATATTTGTCATGCCTCGCCCCATCCATTTGCCTCACCTCATAGTCGACATTCCCAATTCACCGTGTGACCTCGAAGGGCCCTTGCCACTTAGCGATTAATTTTGAGCTCGAAGTGAGCAATAATATGAGCACTTTATCTCATGGTGTGAGCTCACTAAGGTGCGCACACCTGTTGTACAGCTGGGCTTGATGTTCTTGCTGTGAGGTTTATGCCCATACAATAATTCGAATGGGGAGAATCCCATGGAGACTTGCGAGACCTCTCATACTGCGAATAATGGGGGCTTGAGCAATTTATCCAAATTAAGTGTGTCTTCACTTACAAATTTCCAAATTAAAGTTTTAAAAGTTTGGTTAAATCGTTCCACCAAGCTGTCTGTTTGCAGGTGATAAACACTGGTGCAAATGGATTTAATCCCCAATAACTCATAAAGCTTGTGAAGTGTGCATGACATGAATGTAGTGCCTCAGTCAGTCAGGATTTCCTTGGGAGTCCGAACTCGGGAGATAATTTTAAACAGTACCTCTGCTACATTGCATGCAGAAATGTTACACAATGGGACTGCTTTCAGGTATTGCATTGCATAGTTCACTAGGACTAAAATAAAGCAATATCCTCATGCCAACTGATCTAATGGCCCAATGAGATCCAAAGTAATTCTTTCAAAGAGGGTCTTGATCAGTGGGCAAGGGCACTTTTTGAGTGGCCACTGGAAGAAGAAGAAACCTTTATTCGTCACATGCACACTTCAAGCACAGTGAAATTCATCCTCTGCATTTAACCCATCTGAAGCAGTGAACACATGCACACACTCAGAGCAGTGGGCAGCCACACCAGAGTGCCCGGGGAGCAGTCAGGGATTAGGTACCTTGCTAAAGGGCACCTCAGCCCAAGGCCACCCCATGTTAACCTAACTACATGTCTTTGGATTGTGGGGAAAACTGGAGCACCCAGAGGAAACCCACACAGACACGGGGAGAACATGCAAACTCCACACAGAAAGGCCCTTGCCAGCCGCTGGGTTTGAACCCGTAACCTTCTTGCTGTGAGGCGACCGTGCTAACCACTACACCACCGTGCTGCTTCACCAGCTGGCATTCACTGCACATTGCACACCACCTACTGACAACCTCGTGAATCCCTGGCCAATAAAACCAGTCCATTATTTGGGCTAGTGTCTTATCCTGATCTAAGTGTCCAGCCATAGTGTTAAAATGAGCTGCATGGAATATGAGTTCCCTATGGCTCTTTGGGATTAACAATTGGGTCATTTGCTCACAAGCTTGAGTGTCCTGCATCACTTGGTATAACCTATCTTTAATAATTACAAAGTACAGGAAGGAGAGTGTTGCATTTGGCTGGAGAATCTGACCATTGATTACTCTCACCTGGTCAAAAGCATGACACAGAGTCTCATCTCACATTTGTTCTAAAGGGAAATCCTTGAGGGAATGCCCAAGAGATAGAGGGAAGGGGCAGGCTGCTCCCCTCTCCTTGTACCACTTCAATGCGGTGTTGATGTGGACAACTCTGAGATGGCTTCCCCAGTCAACGCCACACCAGAATCCCTCCATGACGTGTTACCACAGGACCTGCTCACTACTACATGCTACATTAAACCTTTAAACCCTGGCCAATCTGTCCCCAGAATTAGCTGGTGGGTGAGGTGTGGGCTAACCACCGCCTCTACACTATGTTTTTCTCTCCCTGAAATAGAATGTGGACAGACACTAGCAGATATTCATGAACATCCCCATGTGCACACAAAACCTTCACCACTTGTGCTTCCCCAATGCCTCACCTTGAACCAGGCTTTGGTAGATTGAGGTCTGGTTACAGTTGGAATACAGCTGGTTACATGTGATATGTATCCCCTTGAATACTCACTGGTATGTGATATGCTCTGGCCCAATTGAGGGCAGTCTCTGGTGTGTTGGGGATCCAGACCAAGGCTCCTACTTCCATCACAGAGCACTGGTCCTGGAGATGTCTGGGTTTCCTGCAGGGCCAGCATACCGGCCCAGGCTTCACCTCTGCATGGGCATTTTGGGGATCACTCACCTGAGGGGGAGAAGAAACAGACACCGAAGGGAAAGGAGGGAGGGGGCACCACAGGCTCGGCGAGTCAGCTGTGGGAGGGTTGGCCCTCATTTCTGTGGTGGGGGGGTGGGGTGGGGATGGGAAGAGGAGAGAGTGAGAAGGGGAGAAAGAGAGAGGAGAAGCATGATATCCACCTGCCACTGGTACTGCCACCAAATGGTCCTCCACCAACTTGATCGCATGATCCAGCAACATCGGGCAATGGCACTGGACCCACTCTGCTGTCCCTTCTGGCAACCACATGGTAAACTGCTCTAGTGCTACCACGTCAATGATCCCTTCGGCATCCCAGTCTTCCACCCTCAGCCATCACTGGCAGGAATCCTGGAGCTGTTGGCTGAAAGCAAATGGCCGGCCGACTGACTTCCTCCAGTGTCAGTGTGCAGAAGCTGTAACAGTGTTATTCCATGGAGCGTCCGACATGCTGCAGGATGGCTTGCTTCAAGTCAGCGTAGTTGAGCTGACTGTTGACAGGGAGCTGGTTCGTGGCGAGCTGGGCTTCTCCAGACAGGAACGGCAGCAGACAAGCCGCACATTGCTCAACTGGCCACCCCCACCTCTGCCGCTTGCTCAAAGAGTGTGATGAAGGCTTCTGGGTCATAATGTGGCCCTATCTTCACTAGGGTGATGTGGGGGGGCTCAGCAGCTGTAGTGGTTGAGAACCCCTGCTGACACCAGCAGGTGCCAGAATATCTGGCAATCTTCCTGCTGGGCCAGGAGCAAGGCTTCAAAGCACTGCTCTTGTTCCTTGCAGAGGGCAATCAGTGCTTGGTGCTGGCTTTGTTGGGCAGTGCCAAGGGCATGGATGAGGTCTGTGAGCAGGGAGGACTCCATGGGTGGTTTTCTTCAGTATTCCCGGGTTTCAGTACCACTGTAGCACATCCCTGAGGTGGGTGGAATACTGAAGTGCAGGCAGGTGGGTAATGATGTTCAAACACCATTCTTTTATTGTGGAAATAGCTTTTCAGCATTACTTTAATCTTTAACCATAATGGATATCAAAATCAATGCGGAGGATATCAAAATCAAGTTCACTCAGGAGGATGTCAGTGGAAACAACCTAGCCTTTTTGGACTGCAGCATACACACTGAACAAGACAGAAGCCTTAGCATCAAGGTCTGCCAGAAACCCCCACACACAGACCAGTACCTACTGTTTGACTCTTACCACCCACTGGAACACAAATTGTGGGTCATTAGGACCTTACATCACAGGAGTCAGACTATTCCTACAATGGTAGAGGGAAAAGAGAAGGAGCAAAAACACATCAAGGAAGCACTTCAGAAGTGTGGGTATCCCAACTGGGCTTTTGTCAAGACCAGAAAAAGAAACATAATGGACAGAGAAGAAGTACATTTCTGGACTATCTGAGAAACTCAGGAGGAACTTCTACAAACACAACATCCCTGTACACTTCAGACCCAGTAACACTCTGAGGCAGAAATTGGTCCACCCTAAGGACAGAATACCCAGACACAAACAGGACAATGTAGTGTATGCAATTCAATGTAGTGAGGAATGCAAAGACCTGTACACTGGGGAAACAAAACAACTGCTTCACAAGCACATGGCTCAGCACAGGACAGCCAGTTCCTCAGGCCAGGACTCTGCAGTCTATCTTCATCTCAATAACAAAGGACACTCATTTCAGGACTGCAATGTATGCATTCTAGCCAGAGAAGACCGGTGGTTTGAAAGAGGAGTAAAAGAAGCCATCTTTGTCAAACTGGAATGATGATCACTGAACAGAGGAGGTAGTCTGAGATACCACTTATCAACTACATACCATGCAGTCCTTGGCACACTTCCCAGAAAACTGAATACATATCCACATCAAGACGCATCTGACTTCAAAGATGGCACTCCCCACTAGTCAGTCAGAACTGAAGAAGTCTTTCGGATGAGAGGTGAAACGTCTTCAAGAATTTCAATCACGTCTGGTTGTCTTCTTTAGCACCTATGGTTTATGATGACCTGGATGACTGAGAACCTTCACAGACATTACTTTAATCTACACACACGCTCTGGTCAGGAGACACCTCTTCTCTGCTCTCCCTCTCCTTATCAACACTCGGCCATCACTGAAACAGACACACACACACAACATCAATTAACAACAGGTGAGATCACTTTGCCACTCACCTTCCCTGGCCCCACCCTCCACTCACAAACTGATGCTTGACCAGGCCTCTGCTGCCACAATATATTATGTGAATGTTTGTACATTAGTGAATCTTTCATGTTTGTAAATTTTGTCTATATCCTTGTAAATTTGTAAACACTTACTGTATGTCTGTACATCTTTCATGATTGTAGATCTTGACTCTTTTATGTATATACTGTAACTGAGGACCATTTTGTAAGGCAGTGCAATAAATTTCATTATGTGTCTTAGACAATGACAATAAAGCAAACTTGAATCTTGATGCACTGACACCAGCCTCAGTCCACTCCTTATGAAGCTCTCCCAAGTTTTTGAATTGACTTTTTCTTGACGATCCTCTCAAGGCTGTGGTCATCCCTGTTGCTTGTGCACCTTTTCCAGACAGCCTTTTCAGCAATGACCTTCTGTGTCTTTCCCTCCTTGTGGAGGATGTTGATAGATTAGATTAGATTAGATTAGATTAGATTAGATTAGATTAGATTAGATTAGATTAGGATTAGATAAAACTTTATTGATCCCTTTGGGCGGGTTCCCTCAGGGAAATTAAGATTTCAGCAGCATCATTACAGATAAATAGAGAAAATAAATAGAGAAAACTTCGAGATAAATTAAAATAAATTAAGTATTTACATATAGAAATATTAAAAGAATAAGATATGGGGAAGAGAGGAAGGGGGAAGGGGGGAAGGTGGGGAGAGAAGGGGGGGTGGCAGCAGGAGAGATATTGCACATTATATTGCACATTGTCCAGTATTGCTTATTGTTATGCTAGGCTACTGCTCCTTCCCATCCTCTGTCCTCCTGTTACCCCCCCCCCCCCCCAGAGAGGAGTTGTACAGCCTGATGGCATGAGGGACAAAGGAGTTTTTAAGTCTGTTCATCCTGCACTTGGGAAGGAGCATTCTGTCACTGAACAGGCTCCTCTGGTTGCTGATGACGGTGTGCAGAGGGTGACTGGCATCATCCATGATGTTCAATAGTTTGCCCATAGACCTCTTCTCTGCCACTGTCACCAGAGAGTCCAGTTTCATGCTGACCACAGAGCTGGCCCGCCTGATCAGTTTGTTCAGCCTGGATGTGTCCTTCTTGGATGTGCTGCCCCCCCCAGCACACCATGGTGTAAAACAGGACGGATAGAACATCCACAGGAGTTTCTGCAGATGTTAAAGGACCGCAGCCTCCTAAGGAAGTATAGCCTGCTCTGTCCCTTCCTGTATAATTGATTGGTGTTGCAAGTCCAGTCCAGCTTGCTGTCCAGCCACAGCCTGAGGTACTTGTAGGAATCCACAGCCTCCACCTCGACTCCCTCAATCAGAACTGGTCATGACCTTGGTCTGGACCTCCCAAAGTCAATGACCAGCTTCTTGGTCTTCGAGGTGTTGAGCTGCAGATGGTTCCTGTTGCACCACACAGCAAAGTCCCTCACCAGGCTCCTATATGCCTCCTCTCTGTCATCACTGATACACCCAACGATGGCTGTGCCATCGGCAAACTTCTGAATGTGACACAGCTCCAAGTTGTAGCAGAAGTCCGTGATGTACAGGGTGAAGAGAAGAGGGGCCAGCACCATGCCCTGGGGTGCTCCAGTGCTGCTAATCACAGTGTCAGACATGATGTCCTTCAGCCTGACATACTGCAGCCTGTCATTGAGGTAGCTGGAGATCCAGGTGACCAGGCAGGGGTCCACTCACATCCTGTTCAGTTTGTCCTGAAGCAATAGGGGCTGGATGGTGTTGAAGGCACTTGAGAAGTCCAAGAAGAGGATCCTCACTGTGCCATTTCCCTTATCCAGATGCGAGTGGGCTCGGTGTAGCAGGTAGAGGATGGTGTCTTCCACACCGACACCTGCCCGGCACGCAAACTGCAGACAGTCTTGGGCATGTTGTACCTGGGGCCTGAGGAGGCTGAGGAAGAGCTGCTCCAACGTCTTCATCAGATGTGAAGTGAGTGCCACTGGTCGGAAGTCGTTCAGCTTGCTGGGCCGATACTTTTTGGGAACTGGAATGATACATGATGTCTTCCAGAGGGTGGGCACTCTCCCCAGCTGCAGGCTAAGGTTGAAGATGCGTTGGAGTGGTTCATCCAGTTCAGCAGCACAGGTCTTCAGTAGTCGGGGACACACCTTGTCCGGGCCTGCTGCTTTCCTGGGGTGAAGCTTCCTCAGTTGACCTCTGACCTGGTCTGCAGTAATGCATGGAGGAGTCTGTGTTGAGGTGGGGGAGGAGGGGGTTGCTGTGATGACTGGAGGGAAGTGTGTTGAGGGAAGAAGGAGAGATGGCTGCAGTGAGGGAGAGGATGTGGGGGATGTGGGCCGGTTGAACCAATTGAAAAAGTCATTCAACTCATTCGCCCTCTCCACTGTCCCCTCAACGACTCTGGTCTTTGTATTGTTGCCTGTGATGGTTTTCACACCTTCCCAGACCTCCCTCATGCTGTTCTCCTTCAGGTTCTGCTCCACCTTTCTCCTGTAGCTGTCCTTAGCTTTCCTCATGCAGTGTTTTACCTCCTGCTGTGCTGCTTTCATTGCCTCCCTATCCCTGCTCCTGAAGGCGGCCTTCTTCCTGTTGAGGACAGCTTTCACTTCCTGTGTTACCCATGGCTTGTTATTAGGGTAACACTGTACAGTCTTAGCAGGAGAGACCACATCTGCACAGAAGTTAAGGTAATCCGTCAGACAGTGTGTCAGCCCCTCTATGTCCTCACAGTGTCTTCTAAGCAGCACATCCCAGTCCATGATGTCATAACAGTCCCTGAGGGCATCTTCCATTTCAGGGGACCACCTCCTGATGGAGCTAGTTGTTGCAGGCTGCCTTTGAACCAGAGGGGTGTACTTCGGCTGTAGAAGAACCAGGTTGTGGTCAAACCTCCCTAGTGGGGGGAGGGGTGTGACTCTGTATGCATCCCTCACATTAGCATACAGCAAGTCAATTGTCCTGTTGTTCCTTGTTGGACAATCCACAGCCTGGTAAAAAGCAGCCAAAGTAGAGTCCAAAGTACCATGATTAAAGTCCCCAGAAATGTTCATAAATGCCTCAGGGTGCTGTGTCTGCAGCCTTTCTGTGACAGAGTGAATCTTCTTACATGCAGCGGCTGCGGCTGCCCTTGGAGGGATGTAAACACAGATGGTGATCATGTGACTCAACTCCCTCGGCAGATAATATGGCCACAGGCTAACGGCTAGCAGCTCCAAGTCCGGGCAACATAAAACTATCTTTATGGAGATATGTCCTGGGTTACACCAGCGGTTGTTAACATAAATGATGAGTCCCCCACCTTTGCTTTTCCCGCATGTGTTAGTGTCTCTGTCGGCTCTCACAGCAGTGAATCACCACAGGTCCACGTTAGGATCCGGTACAAGGTGTGTTAGCCATGTCTCCGTAAAGATAAATAAGTTGCTCTCCCAGTAAATCTGTTGGTTGTTCAGAGTGGAAAGCTTGTCAACTTTATTCGGCAGCGAGTTCACATTCCCCATGATAACGGAGGGAATGGATGGTTTGTAACGCCACCAGTTGTCTGCTAGCCTAGCCTTTAGCTTAGCTCCAGCCTTGCAGCCCCTGGGTTTTCTCCTCAGCTCGGCCGGGATGGGGTGTCGTATCCTGGCTCGTCACATAGTTTTCAGGGCCAGCAGCTCCTCTCTCGAATAAGAGAGAAAAGTGGCTCCTGGTTGCGTGTTAAAGTTAAATATATCCATGTTATATAGGAAAACACACTATGTCTTCGTAAGAAGAGCAGAAAAGTAAAAAAAGGTGGAAAAAGAGGTTTAAAGAGCTAAAAACTACAGAGCTACTGGAGAGGCAGCCATCTCACACAGCGCCCATACAGAATAATCATCTTTTGGACAACTGTCAAGTCAGCAGACTTCCCCATAATTGTAGTTGCATGAACTGAACTAGGCCGAGATGTACCCGGTATTTATACTGTTTTACTCAAACTCAAAATGAAATATTCTAATAATTTGAGATGCTGGATTTCTGATTTTCATGAGCTATAAGCCATAATCATCAAAATTAAAACAAAACAAAAAACTTGAAATATTTTTCACTTTAATAAATATAGATGTGGAAATCAGAGCAGGTGGGTGGAGCACAGAAGTACGGCAGGCCAGAACTGAGTTCCAAAAACTCTTTATTCGCACTTTTCAGTCGCAAACACACTCTCCCAGCCACACGCATACACACACACATAAGTCATCTGGTTGGGGAGAGAGCTCTCTTCCTCTGCTCTCTCTCTCTCCTTATATAGGGCGCGGTCACTGGGGAAGACACACAAAAACAGGTTAACTAACATCAGGTGTAGTGATTCTGCCACTTGCCTTCCCTGACTCCGCCCTCCTGTCACAGACCGATGCTTGACCACGCCCCCACTGCCACATACCCCCATCGCCCGACTCAGGCCGGGCAGCCATCTGGCCCACAGCCGATTCCCCCCCCCCTTGATGGGAGAGGAAGTCCACCATGACCATCCGCGCCCCCGGCCTGTGGACCACCTTGAAGTTAAAGGGTTGGAATGCCAGATACCAACGGGTGATCCGCGCATTGGCATCCTTCATGCGGTGGAGCCACTGGAGGGGCACGTGGTCCGAACAGAGGGTGAAAGGGCGTCCCAGCAGATAGTAGCGGAGGGCAATGACTGCCCACTTGATGGCCAGCCACTCCTTCTCTATGGTGGTGTAGTGCCCCTCACGCACTTACAGCTTCCGGCTTATGTACAGCACTGGGCGATCCTCCCCCTCCACCTCCTGGGACAAAACAGCCCCCAGCCCTCTGTCCGACGCGTCCGTCTGCAATATAAAGGGGAGAGAAAAGTCAGGGGAGTGTAACAGTGGCCCCCCCACACAGTGCAGCCTTTACCTCAGAAAAAGCCTGCTGGCATTGCTCCGTCTGGTGGACCGGATCTGGTGCCCCCTTTTTAGTGAGATCAGTCAGCGGGCTGGGGACATCCGAATAATTAGGTATAAACCTACGATAGTAGCCAGCCAGCCAGCCCCAGGAACTGTCTCACCCCCTTTTTGGTCTTGGGCCTCGGGCAGGCCGCAATCGCTGCTGTCTTTTTAATTTGGGGACGCACCTGCCCATTGCCCAAGTGGAAGCCCAGATACCGTCCTTCCACCCACCCAATCGCACACTTCTTCGGGTTGGCTGTGAGACCCGCTCACCTCAGCGACCTAAGAATGGCCCTCAGGTGTTGCATGTGTCACGGCCAGTCATTTCTATAGATAATAATATCATCGAGGTATGCGGCCGTATAGGTGGCGTGGGGGCAGAGGACCCTATCCATCAGCCGCTGGAACATAGTGGGTGCCCCAAACAGCCCAAAAGGAAGTGTGACATACTGGTGTAAGCCAAACGGTGTGGAAAAGGCCGTTTTTTCTCAGGATAATGGAGTCAAGAGGATCTGCCAATATCCCTTTGTCAAATCCAGTGTCGAATAAAAACGAGCTGTGCCTAGTCGATCAAGCCACTCGTCAATACGAGGCACTGGGTAGGCGTCGAATTTCGGCACCGCATTGAATTTTCTATAGTCCACACAGAACCGGACCGACCCGTTGGCCTTGGGAACCAAGACCACCAGACTGCTCCAGTCACTGTTGGACTCCTCGACGATGCCCATGTCGAGCATGGCCTTGAGTTCTTCCCGAACCACCTTTTTTTTGGTGGTCGGGCAGCCTGTAAGGGCAGCTGTGCACTACCACCCCCAGGGGCCTCTCAATGTGGTGTTCTATGAGGCGGGTGTGGCCGGGCGGGGGTGAGAACACGTCCGAAAATTCGGCTTGCAACTGGGCAACCTCTGTGAGTTGGGTTGAGGAGAGGTGGTCTCCACAGGGGACCGGAGTGGTAGTCAATGTTCCCTTTTGAACCTCCGGCCCCAGCTCCACCTTCTCTGGAACCAGCGACACCAATGCCACGGGGACCTCCCTCGTTCCAGAGTTTTAACAGATTGAGGTAGTAAATCTGTAATGCCCCACCCCTGTCGGTTCGCCTCACCTCATAGTCGACGTTCCCGACTTGCCGTGTGACCTCAAAGGGTCCTTGTCACTTGGCGACCAATTTGGAGCTTGACGTGGGCAACAGCACGAGCACTTTATCTCCCAGTGCGAACTTCCTAAGGCACGTGCCCCTGTCGTACAGGTGGATTTGCCGTTCTTGGGCCTGCCGCAAATTCTCCTGGGTTAGGTGCGTGAGAGTGTGTAGTTTTGCGCGCAAGTCGAGAACGTATTGAATTGTATTTTTGTTGGTTGAAGGTCCCTCCTCCCAATTTTCCCGCAGCACATCTAGGATGCCACGTGGCTTATGCCCATATAATAATTCGGAACCCCATGGAGGCTTGTGGGACCTCTTGCACTGCGAAAAGCAGGGGTTCGAGCCATTTATCCCAATTACGTGCGTCCTCGCTTACAAATTTTTTAATTATGTTTTTGAGGGTGCGATTAAACTGTTCGACTAAACCGTCCGTTTGTGGGTGATAAATGCTGGTGTGGATCAGCTTGATTCCCAATAACCCATACAATTCGCTCAGTGTGCGTGACATAAACGAGGTGCCTTGATCAGTCAGACTCTCTTTGGGGATTCCAACTCGGGAGATGACGTGGAAGAGCGCTTCCGCAATACTGCGTGCTGAGATATTGTGCAGAGGCACTGCTTCTGAGTATCGCATTGCATAGTCCACCAGGACTAAAATAAAGCGGTACCCTTGTGTTGACCGATCTAATGGCCTGACGAGATCCATCCAATTCTTTCGAATGGGGTCTCGATTAATGGTAGAGGGCGCACAGGCGCTTTTGGAATGGCCGCTGGATTTACTAACTGGCATTCGCGGCACGCCGTACACCACTTACAGACATCGCTGTGAATCCCTGGCCAATAGAACCGGGCCATTATTCAGGCTAGTGTCTTATCCTGCCCCAAGTGTCCAGCCATGGGATTAAAGTGAGCCTCCTGGAATACTAATTCCTGGCGGCTCTTTGGAATCAAAAGCTGCGTGATCTGCTCTTTAGTCTGAGTGTCCTGCATCACTCGGTATAATCTATCTTTCATAATAGAGAAATAGGGGAAGGACGGGGTGGCGTTTGGCTGGAGCATTTTACCATCGATTACTCTCACTTGGTCAAACACATGCCACAGAGTCTCATCTCGCAACTGCTCTAATGGGAAATCCTCTAGGGATTCCCTGAGAGAGGGAGGAGGAGCCTGCTGCTCCTCAATCTGATGCAGCGATGACGTAGATGGCTCTGTGACAGCTGCTCCTGCCAATGCGACACCGGGACCTCCCCCTGCTGAACTATGGCAGGACCCACTCTTTACTAAATGACTCATTAACTCCCCAAATCCCGGCCAATCAGTCCCCAGAATTATCGAGTGGGTAAGGCGAGGATTAACCGCCGCCTTTACACTAAATTTCTCCCCTCGAAATAGAATGTGGATCGACACTAAAGGGTAGTTGTGAACATCCCCGTGCGCACGCAACACCTTCACCAATTGTGCTCCCCCCAATGCCATGTCTTGCACCAGGCTTTGGTGGCTTGAGGTCTGATTACAGCCGGAGTCCACCAAAGCCTGATATGTATCCCCTTGGATACTCACCGGTATGCGATACACTTCGGCCCGATCGAGGGCGGCTCCTGGCGCATCGGGGATCCAGACCACCGCGCCCACCTCCTTTGCCGAGCATTGATGCTGGAGGTGGCCTGGCTCCCTGCAGCGCCAGCAAACCGGCCCGGGCATTCTCTCTGCACCAGTACTCTGGGGCTCACCCACCTGAGGGGGGTGAGAGACAGACACGGAAGCAGGAAATGGGAGGGCACCGCGGGTGCAGCGGACCGGCTGTGAGGGAGCCGGCCCCCTCCTCCGCGGTGGGGGAACGGGGCGAGGATGAGACACAGAAGGGGAGGGGGAGAGAGAGAGAGAGAGAGAGGAGAGAAGTGAAGAGGGGATCTGTGATCCTGCCATGGGAACAGCCGCCAAATGATCCTCCGCCAACTCGATGGTCTGATCCAGTGACGCCAGGCGATGGCACTGGACCCACTCCGCCATTCCTTTGGGAAGTTGCACAATGAACTGCTCCAGTGCCACCAGGTCGATGACTCCCTCGGCATCGCGGTTGTCAGCCCTCAGCCACCGCCTGCAGGCGTCCCAGAGTTGCTGGCCAAACGCGAACGGGCAGCCGACCTCCTCTAGGCGCAGAGCACGGAAGCACTGACGATGTTGTTTGGGGGTGCGCCCCACACGCTGGAGGATGGCCCGGTGCAGGTCTGCGTAGACCAGCCAGCTGTCGGCAGGGAGCTGTAGCGCGGCCAGCTGCGCCTCGCCCGTTAGCAGGGGGAGGAGGCGCGCCGTGCCCTGTTCCACAGGCCACCCCGAGGCATCTGCTGCTTGTTCAAATAGCGTGAGGATGGCCTCGGGGTTGTCATGTAGGCCCATCTTCGTTAGGGTGAGGTGAAGTGGGCCCGCAGCAGTGGAGATGGTGGACCCTGCCGACACGAGGTGCCGGAACGCCTGATGATCTTCCTGTTGCATCAGCACCAGGGCCTTGAACCGTTGTTCTTGCTCCTTTCGGAGGGCGAGCAGCGCCTGGTGCTGGCTCTGTTGGGCCGTGGTGAGGGTGTGGATCAGGTCTGCAAAGGGGGAGGACTCCATGGGGCTGTTCTCCTCTGTGTTCCGTCCCGGGTTTTGGCACCACTGTGGAAATCAGAGCGGATGGGTGGAGCACAGAAGTACGGCAGGCCAGAACTGAGTTCCAAAAACTCTTTTTATTTGCACTTTTCAGTTGCAAACACACTCTCCCAGCCACACACATACACACACACATAAGTCAACTGGTTGGGGAGAGAGCTCTCTTCCTCTGCTTTCTCCTTATATAGGGCACGGTCACTGGGGAAGACACACAAACACAGATTAATTAACATCAGGTGTAGTGATTCTGCCACTTACCTTCCCTGACTCCGCCCTCCTGTCACAGACTGATGCTTGACCACGCCCCCGCTGCCACAATAGAATATATGAAAGTTTAGCTTTTTGAATTAAATTACAGAAAAAAACTTTATGATATTCTAATTGTTTGAGTTGCACTAGTAATAAAGAGTTAGATTATGTTCAGATGGAATTCCTGGCTAAGAATACCTGCATCATTACATCTTCCTTCTCACTATTTTAGAGATCACTATATACCATATATTTCAGATTTCCCTATCATAATAATATCATATGAATATGTGGTTTGCGCAGTCGCCTCACAGCAAAAAGGTTCTGGGTTTGAGCCCAGCGGCCAATGGGGATTTTTGTGTGGATTTTGCACATTCTCCCTGTGTCTGCATGGGTTTCCTCCAAGTGCTCTGGTATCCCCAAAGTCCAAAGACATGTAGTTAGGTTAAATAGCTACTCTAAATTACCCATAGGTGTGAATATCTGAGCTGCATTCTGTGGTCAGATATGAGTAGTATGGTGGCTGCTAGTGGTACCCTTATATGCCTTTGACTTGGCCATGTTGACCAGTGTCTTTCATAATTCAGCTGCAAGAAAGGATGATTAGCCACTTCAATACTAATACAAACCACTGACAGAAAAATATTCTAATTGCATATATTGAATTTTTTATTTATCATTTACAGCATATGCTCTATCTTATACTCTATATATTTTCTCAGCCACTATATCCTATTTTTGTGGATTTTGTTCAGCATATTCAGATTGACATATTTGCTCAACATACATACATACATACAACCCCAACTCCAAAAAAGTTGGGATGCTGTGTAAACTATAAATAAAAACAGAATGTGATAATTTGCAAATCATGGAAACCCTGTTGTAATGTTTCCCTGATTATGATGGATGCTGAATGAACTGGCAGGCAGGTTCAGGTTCACATTTCCATCCATCCATGATCCATAATCGCTTATCCTGTGCAGGCAAGTTGGAGCCTATCCCAGCTGACTACAGAAGTGATGCCATTGTTGCTATGGGGAGTGGCTGACTAGTTGTTGGATTGCATGCTTCAGGTCTGCATAGTCCAGCCGGTTATCTGCGGGCAGTTGCTGAGCCATGACCTGTGCTTTGCCAGTCAGGAGTGGTAACAGGTGGGCAGCTCGCTGCTCATCCAGCCACCCCCATGCCTCTGCTGCTCACTCGAAGATCTCCAGAAAAGCCTCCAGGTTGTCATGTGTCCCTATCTTTTTGAGGGTGACATGGGGGAACTCCACAGACTCAGGCTGGTGCAGCTGCTGGAGTGAAGAGGCGCAGGAGCGCCTAGTGGTCCTCTTGCTGGGCCTGCAGCAGGGCCTTGAAGTGCCACTCCTGCTCCGTTCGCATTGTGACCAGCGCCTGATGCTGTTTTGTTTGGGTGGTGGTGAATGCATGAACCAGCTTTTTACATGGGGAGGACTCTATAGCGACGGTCCTCTTACAGCGTCCCGGGTTTCAGCACCAGTGTAACATTTCCTGGATTCTGGTGGACACTGAATGAGCTGGGAGGCTGGTTCATATACATACATACACTGGTGCTTGAAAGTTTGTGAACCCTTTAGAATTTTCTATATTTCTGCATAAATATGACATAAAACATCATCAGATTTTCAAACAAGTCCTAAAAGTAGATAAAGAGAACCCAGTTAAACAAATGAGACAAAAAATACTATACTCGGTCATTTATTTATTGAGGAAAATTATCCAATATTACATATCTGTGAGTGGCAAAATGGGCGCTGTGTGAGACATCTGCCTCTCCAGTAGCTCTGTAGTTTTTAGCTTTTTAAACCTCTTTTTTTCACCTTTTTTACTTTTCTGCTCTTCTTACGAAGACATAGTGTGTTTTACTTATATCATATGGATATTTTTAACTTTAACATGCAACCAGGAGCCAGCTTTCTCACTTATTTGAGAGAGGAGCTGCTGGCCCTGAAAACAATGGGACAAGCCAGGATACAACACCCCATCCCGACCAAGTTGAGGAGGAATCCCAGGGGCTGCAAAGCCGGACCTAAGCTACAGGCTAGGCTAGCGGACAACCGGCGGCACTACAAACCATCCATTCCCTCCGTTATCATGGGGAATGCGAACTCGCTGCTGAATAAAGTCGACGAGCTATCTGCACTGAACAACCAGCAGATTTATCGGGAGAACAGCTTATTAATCTTTATGGAGACATAGCTAACACACCTTGTACCAGATGCTAACGTGGACCTGTGGGGATTCACTGCTGTGAGAGCCGACAGAGACACTAACACATGCGGGAAAAGCAAAGGTGGGCGACTCATCATTTATGTTAACAACCACTGGTGTAACCCGGGACATATCTCCATAAAGACAGTTTTATTCTGCCCAGACTTGGAGCTGTTAGCTGTTAGCCTGCGGCCATATTATCTGCCGAGGGAGTTCAGTCACCATCTGTGTTTACATCCTTCCGAGGGCTGACACAGCCGCTGCATGTGAGAGGATTCACTCTGTCACAGCAAGGCTGCAGACACAGCACCCTGAGGCATTTATGATAATTTCTGGGGACTTTAATCATGGTACTTTGGACTCTACTTTGGCTGTTTTTTACCAGGCTGTGGATTGTCTAACAAGGAACAACAGGACAATTGACTTGCTGTATGCTAATGTGAGGAATGCATACAGAGTCACACCCCTCCCCCCACTAGGGAGGTTTGACCACAACCTGGTTCTTCTACAGCCAAAGTACACCCCCCTGGTTCAAAGGCAGCCTGCAACAACTAGCTCCATCAGGAGGTGGTCCCCTGAAATGGAAGATGCCCTCAGAGACTGCTATGACGTCACAGACTGGGATGTGCTGCTTAGCCCACACTGTGAGGACATAGAGGGGCTGACACACTGTCTGACGGATTACCTCAACTTTTGTACAGACGTGGTCTCCCCGGCGAAGACTGTATGGTGTTACCCTAATAACAAGCCATGGGTAACACAGGAAGTGAAAGCTGTCCTCAACAGGAAGAAGGCTGCCTTCAGGAGCAGGGATAGGGAGGCAATGAAAGCAGCACAGCAGGAGGTGAAACACTGCGTGAGGGAAGCTAAGGACAGCTACAGGAGAAAGGTGGAGCAGAAGCTGAAGGAGAACAGCATGAGGGAGGTCTGGGAAGGTGTGAAAACCATCACAGTCCACAATACAAAGACCAGAGTCATTGAGGGGACAGTGGAGAGGGCAAATGAGTTGAATGACTTCTTCAACCGGTTCAACCAGCCCACGTCCCCCCCACCCTCCCCCTCACTTCAGCCATCTCTCCTTCTTCACTTAACACACCTCCCCCCCAGTCATCACAGCAGCCCCCTCCTCCCCCTCCTCCCCCACCTCAACACAGACTCCTCCATGCATTGCTGCAGACCAGGTCAGAGGTCAACTAAGGAAGCTTCACCCCAGGAAAGCAGCAGGCCCGGACAATCTGATGATGTTTTTGGTCATATTTATACAGAAATCAAGAAAATTCTAAAGGGTTCACAAACTTTCAAGCACCACTGTACGTACATACATACACACACACACATTTTATATATATATATGTGTGTGTGTGTGTGTGTGTGTGTGTGTGTGTACGTACAGTGAATGTGGAGATATATATATATATATATATATATATATATATATATATATATATATATATTTCTATCCACATTCACTGGATATGACCAATCACACACTCTAATTGGCTACTCTACTACCAGGATATCCGTTCATATAATGTGAGTGTCACACCCACGTGTTTTGACTGACTCTCATGCGTGCTCTGGACAGTGCGCACTAGGAAATGACTCACATCAATAGTGGATTAAGGTGCAATCAGCACACATAGTATATAAGGATGCCTAAGACTGACTCACTTTACGAAGTATTAGTTGTTTTTGACACCTTACTGAGTCTTGTGTTTGATTGTTCTCCTGGTTTCCTCATACTGTTCCTGTATTCCTGTTCCTCATCTTTGATTCTGCTTTTGGCTGTTATAGTCTGTTTGTGCCTCACTTGACCTACTGCTTGTTTACCATTCATTATTTATGCCTGCCATTTTGGATTGTTTGGCTGATTGTCTTTTTTTTAATAAATATATTCTGCACCTACATCCGTCTCCGCCACCCATCCCTGAAAGAATACTTCACCCTCTGACAGAATACTTTGCCACTACATGGATTTAGCAGAAGATAACAAGCACACCCCTCTATGCCATGCCTGGGTTTCCATGCCTCAACCCGTAACTGTATTTTTCTGGCAGCAAATTGGGACAGACACCCTGGCACCCTGTGATGGAGTGGGATATCACCCCAAGGAGTTCATGTTGTAATGTGCCTTATTTTATGCTGACCTGGAGGAGCCCAAGCCTACAGAACCAGTCTGGGTCAGCTGCATGATTAACTGACTCATGGGACAAGCACACCAATTGGCTGATTACCTTGTGTGAGTGGAACATCCGTGCCTCCGTAGCTTGCAGTCTTTTCATGTAATGCTTTGGTACCTGTATGAAGCTTTAGAGCCAGAGGCAAAGCCAGAGCCAGCAACAGTGGTAACACCAGCACCAGCACAAGAGCCAGAGCCAGTGCCAGAACCAGCACCAGAGCCAGCACCAGAGCAAGAGCCAGAGCCAGCATCAGAGCCATTCCCAGAGCCAGCTGCAGAGCCTATTCTAGAACCAGTGACAGAGGCAGATGGAGCGGCCTCTGCCCCAGACTTCAGTAAAGATGTCATCCTCCCACCACCACCCAGCTTTGAAGACATCATCATCCCACCACCACCTGGCTTTGAAGATGTCGTCATCCTGCCACCACTCGGCTTTGAAAACATTGTCATCCAGCCACCACCCAGCTTTGAAGACGCCGTCGTCCTGCCACTGCCTGGCTTTGAAGATGTCATTCCCTCACTGGGTCATGAGGATGTCGCCGCTGTGCCACCAAGTTTTGACAAGGACAAGAGCAGTGCTCAGACAGAGCCCTGTCTGGAGCCCATGTCCAGTTCAGAGCTCAAGTCCTGCCCAAAGCCCATATCCAGGTCCTGCCCAGAACCCACATCCAGTCCGGAGCCCAAGCCCGGTCCAGAGCCCAAGTCCAGGTCCTCTCCAGAGCCCAGGCTTAGGCTCAAGCCCATGGCCAGTCCAGAATTCAGGTCCTGTCTAGAGCCTGAGCCCAAGCCCTCCACCTGGGCCAAGAATCCGGTGCCACATTGGCCCAGAGCAGAGCACTGATGGCACAGCATCCAGCGTCAGGCCCTCATCCCTGGGGCCATTGAAGATGGATTTAAGCTTGGGTGGGGGGGTCTGTCACATCCATGTGCATTGGATGACTGTTATGACAGTCATCCAACGTGTAAAGTCATGTCTGGACAGCTTGCACTATGAACTGTCTCATGCGTGCATGCCACTAATGACTCACACCAGCAGTGGATTAAGGTGCAATTAGCGTGGATATATAAGGACACCTAAGACTGACTCACTTTGCAAAGTACTGAGTTGTTTGTGACATTTCCAAGCCTTGTTTCTGATTGTTCTCCTGGTTTCCTGACCCTGATTCCTGTTCTTCGTCTTTGATTCTGCTTTTACTGTTATATTCTGTTTGTGCCTTGCCCAACTTATCACTTGTTTACCATTCATGATTTATGCCTACCATTTTGGATTGTTTGCCTGATTTTTTTCTTAAGAAATATCTTCTGCACCTACATCCATCTCCACCACCCTTCCCTGAGAATGAGCGAAGAAAAATAAAATGGCAGAGCATTTTGCTGAACCAACCGAGGATGAAATAAAACTCTATTTGAAAACAACCCCCCAAATAGCAAAAAAGGAAACAAATTAAAAGTATTTGATGGTAAGAACTTATCTTTTTTATTTTTCAAGAATTATGATGCCAGCATTTTTTGCAAATTGCTACTGTCTTTTTGCTGGTTTGTTTACATTCTAAGTGGAAATTATTTTGTCCAATGTTTTGTATTGTCGGAGTGCAGGCACTTACTGATGCATGTGCAGGGGAGAGCGGGTGCATCACAAACTGGCAGCCAAATCCAAATCGTGATCCGGAAGTCATAGTCAAAGTCAGACAAGGGTCAATCGATATAATATCAGTGCGTATATCAGAACATAATATCAAAGGGTACACAAAAGTTGAGGTCAGAAACAAACAGAAACAAGGAAAACTAATACTATAGTAAACGTATCGCAAGAGCTGACACATTCGCTGACTACCTGGATGTCCTGTCACTGGGGATGAATGGGCCCAGGTGATGAGCTTTCCTCAAAACTGTGGAGGTACATATGTGAGACCTGAAGGGTGTTACGGTTTTGCTGGGATTCGAACCCGGGTCGCTGGTGTGATAATCCAGCAAACCCCCACTAGGCCACCAGGGGGATGACGCAAGTGCAGAGGCGTGAGGCAAAAGTAGAGTATCAAAAACAGTTTATTTACACTATATACAGTCCAAAGGAAAAAACAAAAGGAAAATCCAAAAGCTCAGATGTACAAAAAACAAAAATATCCAAAGGGTCAAAGTCCAAAATCCAACTAAGAAAAGAAGAGGCAAAAACTCAAACACTCAGAAGATCAAAAGGTCAAAACAAAATCCACAAAGTCCAAAAGAAAGAAGCAAAAACCAAGAATACAAAGACACAGGCAAGGTACATGGGACAGAGGGAACTAGCACTAACAGCATAGCATAGGAAAAAGACTCCGTGACAAGGGAACAAACAGAGGGGTATTTATACACACACTAAAATAGGACACAGGTGACACTAATGAGGACTAGGAGGGGCACAAGACACATGGAAAACATAAAACACAGAAACAGTTGCGGCCTCTAGAGGCCAAAACAAACATGACAAGAAAAGGAAATAACAGCGGCCTCTAGAGGCCAAAACAGTCCCAGTCCTAACAGAGGGCAGGTGTCTGGGAGTTCATGGGGCTGGGCCTGGGCTATGTCTTTATCCATCTCCCAGGTGATAGCATTGACAAAACAGTTTGGGGTTAAGATAAGCCTAGGTTTGCTGTGAGTGCTGGAATTTGTGTGAAGTCAGGAAAGAGCGTCAGCCTTAGTATTCTTAAAATTAGGATGATAGGAGATGGTGAACTGAAAACAGGTGAAGAACAGCACCCGTCTGGCCTGACAGGGATTCAATCATTTGGCAGTCTTGAGGTACTCTAGATTTTTATGGTCCATAAGAATAGTGAAAGGATGGTTGGTGCCCTCTAGCCAATGTCTCTATTCCTCCAGGGCTAGCTTGATGGCAAGAAGTTCTCTGTTGCTGATGTCATAATTTTGTTTGGCTGGTGACATTTTTTGGAAAAGAAGCTTATGGGGTGCAGCTTCAGTTTTTTTTCTCTGAAGCACTGGGATAATACTCCTCCTACTCCAGTTTCTGAAGCATCCACTTCTACAATGAAAGGTTTGGTGGGATCAGGGTGTCAGAGGATGGGTGCTGAGGTGAATGCGGCCTTGAGATGCTTGGTTCCACTGTAGGCATCTAGGTCCCTTTATCAGGGAGGTTAGAGGAGTTGTGATGGCAATAAACCCGATGATGAATCTATGGTAGAAGTTTGAGAACCCCAGGAAACATTGTAACTCCTTAACAGTGGAGGGTGTAGGCCAGGAAGTGACTGCTGTGACCTTATTTTTGTCCATGCTTTCCCCTTCAGCACTGATAGTGTACCCCAGGAAAGAAATCCAAGCCACATGAAACTCACACTTCTTTGCCTTAACATAAAGTTGGTTCTCAAGGAGCATGGTGAGCACTGAGGTGACATGTTGACAGTGAGCGACCTCATCAGGGGAGTAGATGAGAATGTCATCAATGTATCTTCCTAGCATATCATGAAGGATGTCATTGATTAGGCACTGGAACACCCTTGGAGTGCACGAAAGCCAATATGGCATTACCAAATATTTGAAGTGCCCTGAGGTGGTGCTGAAGGCAGTCTTCCACTCATCATCCTCATGAATTCTGACCAGGTTTTAGGCACTCCTCAGGTCCAGTCTAGTGAAGATGCAGGCTTCTCTAAGCTGCTCTAAGGCCGATGGTACAAGTGGAAGTGGATAGGGGTACTTAAGGGAGACTTGATTTAACCCTCCCCAGATAGCAAATGATGTTATTTCAATGTTGATATTTGGTCAAGATGGTTGATTTACAGTTATAGTTGAACACTGATGGTGGATCAACCATTAATCAACCACTGATAAAATAAAAAGTTGAAAAAATGTGTTCGAATCAATGTAATGGTTGAAGGAAACATTTGATCAATGTTGAATATATGTTGATTTTGTTGTCATCATACACTGCACCACTGGACAGGAGCCTGGGGTGCACTCTGGGTGAGACCATTTTGTGGGAGGGGGTTTCCTATATTTCATTGAATTTCATTTATTTAATTTAGAATTTTAATAGAGCACAAGGAACTATGAAGAATAGATTATTATTTATCTCATCTCATCTCATTATCTCTAGCCGCTTTATCCTTCTACAGGGTCGCAGGCAAGCTGGAGCCTATCCCAGCTGACTATGGGCGAAAGGCGGGGTACACCCTGGACAAGTCGCCAGGTCATCACAGGGCTGACACATAAACACAGACAACCATTCACACTCACATTCACACCTATGGTTAATTTAGAGTCACCAGTTAACCTAACCTGCATATCTTTGGACTGTGGGGGAAACCGGAGCAAATATTCAAATATTTTGTTAGTCAGGCAGTTATTTGAATTGTACAGTAAGTTTAACTGCTAGTACTGTATTTAGGCAATATTTTATTGTCCAGGTAAAGACTGTATAATCCTTTCTGGTTCATATCATATCTGGTTCATGTCCACAGACAGGCCTTTCCATCATTGTGTATGGTGAAACATCAATGTCAACCCAATTTCTCACGGTGGTGCAGTAGTTAGCACGGTCACCTCACAGCAAGAAGGTTCCAGGTTCGAACCCAGCGGCCGGCGAGGGCCTTTCTGTTTGGAGTTTGCACGTTCTGTCTGTGTGGGTTTCCTCCACAGTCCAAAGATGTGCAGTTAGGTTGACGTGGGGCGGCCTTAGGCTGAGGTGCCCTTGAGCAATTCCCAAATAGCAAAAATCAGTTGAATCAACATTGAAATAGTGTTTGGCAGAAAACATTGAAATGATATTGAAAGTGTCCCCTTGAATTTGGGTTGAATCAAAGTTGAGTTTTCAACCCTATCAGAATTGAATCAATAGTGATTCAACCATCATCTAAATAGAATTAGATGATGGTTGAATCACTATTGATTCAATGCTGATAGGGTTGAAAATTCAACGTTGATTCAACCCAAATTCAAGGGGACACTTTCAATATCATTTCAACATTATTTCAATGTTTTCTGCCAAACGCTATTTCAATGTTGATTCAACTGATTTTTGCTATCTGGGTCAGTAGTCAATACATGGCCGCAGACCCCCTCCTTTCTTTTCTACAAAGAAGAAGCTGTCAGAAGCTGGAGAAGTGGATGGACAGATATAACCTTGTTTCAATGCCTCTTGAACGTATTCTTCCATGGCTCCCTGCTCCTTAATGGATAGCGTGCAATCCATGCAATTGATGCAATTGCATCAAGGGGTCTTACCCAGGAGGAGGTCTATGGCACAGTTGTATTGGCAGTGAGGTGGTAGGCCACTGTATTTACCCTTGCTGAATACTTCTTTGAGCTTATGATAACAGATAGGAACATGCTCAATGCCCCCAGGCAAGGGGCTCTCCATGGACATGGATGCCAGGGTGACTCGTGGAAGTTGCAGGCACTAGTAGAAACAGGAAGGTGACCACTGCAGGATTTCTCAATGTTGCCAGGAGATGAGGGGGTCATGTCCTTGTAGCCAGGGAAACCCCAGAACCACAGCTTGATGAGCAGTATGGGTGACAAACCGAGAAATCTGTTCAACATTTAGGGCACCGACTTGAATTTTTACAGGTGTGGTGTGTGAGGTGATGAGCCCTTCCCCTATGGGTCCACCATCAATAGGCTTAGTGGTCATGGGAGTCCTTCTGTGGGCAGGTTGAGGCTCTGGATGACCTCATGATCGATGAAATTTCCCTCTGCCCTGGAGTCTATGAAGGCAGAAAGGACATGGGTGAAGTCTGAGAGTCTCAATAAAACATGAAGCTTGAGAGATTGTGGAATATGTGTTAGGCTGTGACTCACCAGGCTGTTGGGGCTGGATTCAGGTCCACGGTTTCTGGCAAACTGGACACAGTGCCAGGAAATGACCCTGTCCTCCACAGTAGAAACATAATCCCTCCTTCCACCTTTTCTCTCCCTCCGAGCACGGCATGCAAGTGTTGGAGACTTCCATTGGCATGGGGTTTTGTGAAGGTAGTGATGGAACTAGTTTGTGCTGTGGGGATGGTCGGTGGAGGAGCAGATGGTCCAGTCTAATCGCCAGGTCGATCAAGGAGGCTAGAGACAACTGTTCATCATGACATGCCAATTCGGTGAGGATTTTGGGGTTCAGGCCCTGGTGGAATGTGGCTTTAAGTGCTGGGTCATTCCAGCCACTTCCTGCTGCTAGCATGCAGAATTCCAGCGCATACTCAGCCACTATCCTCTCTTCTTGCCGGATTGTGAGTAACTTCTCTCCCACTTCTACTCTGTCAGACTGATCATCAAAGACCCTCTTAAATAGCTCAATGAAACAATCCTAAGAGGTGGTCTGCTCACTGCCATGCTCCCATATGGCACTAGCCCACCTCATAGCTTTGCTGATGTGAAGGTTAACACATTGGGCAATTTTGTGTTCTTCAGTGGTGCCTGTAACGGTAGTGAAGTACAATGAACATTGGAAGAGAAAGCCTTTACATTCTAATACCTCTCCAGAGAATTTCTCTGGTCAAGAAACCATCATTGCGGTACTGGCTGATGATGTGGGATATGTCAGGAGGATGTGTGAGACAACAGTTGTTAATTGTTACATTTGAGTATTGAGTTCACTTAACATCTGCTGGTGTTCTTCCAACAATTGTCCCTCCACATTCATAGCAGTTTACTTTGCTGCATCCGTAACAGTGAAATACAGTGGTGCTTGAAAGTTTGTGAACCCTTTAGAATTTCACTTAACATCTGCTGGTGTTCTCCCAACAATCGTCCCTCCACATTCATAGCAGTTTGCTTTGCTTACTTTGCTGCATCCATAACAGTGAAATACAGTGGTGCTTGAAAGTTTGTGAACCCTTTAGAATGTTCTATATTTCTGCATAAATATGACCTAAAACATCATCAGATTTTCACACAAGTCTTAAAGTAGATAAAGAGAACCCAGTTAAACAAATGAGACAAAAATATTATACTTGGTCATTTATTTATTGAGGAAAATGAACCAATATTACATATCTGTGAGTGGCAAAAGTATGTGAACCTTTG
The DNA here is from genome assembly GCF_027579695.1 of Neoarius graeffei. Classification (NCBI taxonomy): domain Eukaryota; kingdom Metazoa; phylum Chordata; class Actinopteri; order Siluriformes; family Ariidae; genus Neoarius; species Neoarius graeffei. Next base: position 74,127,837 of record NC_083583.1, on the reverse strand, counting down.
CTTTCAGTATCTGGTGTGACCCCCTTGTGCAGCAATAACTGCAACTAAACATTTCCAGTAACTGTTGATCAGTCCTGCACACCGGCTTGGAGGAATTTTAGCCCATTCCTCCATACAGAACAGCTTCAACTCTGGGATGTTGGTGGGTTTCCTCACATGAACTGCTCGCTTCAGGTCCTTCCACAACATTTCGATTGGATTAAGGTCAGGACTTTGACTTGGCCATTCCAAAACATTAAATTTATTTTTCTTTAACCATTCTTTGGTAGAATGACTTGTGTGCTTAGGGTCATTGTCTTGCTGCATGACCCACCTTCTCTTGAGATTCAGTTCATGGACAGATGTCCTGACATTTTTCTTTAGAATTCGCTGGTATAATTCAGAATTCATTGTTCCATCAATGATGGCAAGCCATACTGGCCCAGATGCAGCAAAACAGGCCCAAACCATGATACTACCACCACCATGTTTCACAGATGGGATAAGGTTCTTATGCTGGAATGCAGTGTTTTCCTTTCTCCAAACATAATGCTCCTCATTTTAACCAAAAAGTTCTATTTTGGTCTCATCCATCCACAAAACATTTTTCCAATAGCCTTCTGGCTTGTCCACGTGATCTTAAGTAAACTGCAGATAAACAGCAATGTTCTTTTTGGAGAGCAGTGGCTTTCTCCTTGCAACCCTGCCATGCACACCATTGCTGTTCAGTGTTCTCCTGATGGTGGACTCATGAACATTAACATTAGCCAATGTGAGAGAGGCCTTCAGTTGCTTAGAAGTTACCCTGGGGTCCTTTGTGACCTCGCTGACTATTACACGCCTTGCTCTTGGAGTGATCTTTGTTGGTCGACCACTCCTGGAGAGGGAAACAATGGTCTTGAATTTCCTCCATTTGTACACAATCTGTCTGACTGTGGATTAACACTTTAGAGATGGTTTTGTAACCTTTTCCAGCCTGATGAGCATCAACAAAAAAGTCGCAGTCAAATTCAGGTAAGGGTTGATCAATGTGCGAATGTAATACCATAGGGTACACAAAAGTCGAGGTCAAAAACAAACAGAAACAAGGTCACAAACACGGGAAACCAACACTGGAGTAAATGGCTCAGTATAATCAGGTGTAGAACGCAGAGCAATACTTCACAAAGTCTATCTGTCAGACTCATGTTTATATAGGTGTGCTGATTAGTGGGAAACTAGGAACCAGGGTGTCATCAGTACTTAGGGGCACTGTGGCACTTGGGAATTGTAGTCCATTGTGACCATGTATGGAGACCGCTATAGACTGAGATCCTCTGTGCTGTTACTGACATGTATAAAGTTTTTGTTTATCGAATTTGTAAAAAATAAAAATGCTCTGTTTCTCAAAATCTAGTGGTCTGGAAAAATCAGTCCAGAAGCAATCTCACTGATACTGATAAACCCAGGCCTGGGCTATAGGTATCATTGTCAGTCTGGTGTGACCACCAACCACATAAACTGCAGGGGACTGATTTATTTATAGTTATTGTTATAGTTGTAGTTATAGGTATAGTTATCGATGTTGTGGGACCGGGCCTTAAGACATTGCGCATTAGCCTTAAAAGGCATTGCCTTATAACACTAATTGACTATCAACTTTTTTGAAATTAGAATAGTACAATATATTCATATTAAAAAATAAATTTAATTGGAAGCTATATTCCTTTTTTCCTCTTTCATATAGATACGGTAAGTGTCACAGTATGTCAGAAACCACTTCAACAAAGCAATTTAATAGCAAATTGAAAAGCTGTTTTTTTTATATGTGAGTATGATGATTAACACTTGCAGTTTCTATGGTTCTTAACTGGAGACTAGAATGCTTCTATATTTGTTAGTTTCATTAGTCTTATAGTTTCAGTATAAAACTAAAGAAGTGAAGTTGAGACACGAAACATATCTTGGATAACTACATTTGGGATGAGAAAGACACTGTGTATATTTAATTTGCTGCCCAAGGAAAGTGATGTCTCTATATTGTTCTGATGAATTGCTAACAGCTAAGAGCCATTCTCTTAATAAGTCTGCTTTGAGCAATATTCTTGCAGGTGTTCTAATCCAATAGCTGAACACTTGCACTGCTACTGCAGTGTTGTATCACTTGATGTCAATGGGAAGCTGTAAGCCAATGCTGTGATGTACTGAAAATTATCTTAAGCTGCCAAAGTTGTAATTTAACTGTCCAATCATTCATAAAATCAGAAATCAAATAGTATAAGTGTCACATCTATCTGGAACATTTCACTGCCATACACCAGAGGGCATGATCCCTTGAATTCTAACAGCTCTTACTAGGTTATTATTCCCACTTCCTGTCACTAGCATATGTATCATGAACATGGATACTTTACATAACTGTGAAGCCTTAGTGATTACTCATAATAAGTTCTGAGCTGTTTGTGCCATTATCTATTTTCTGCATATGACCCTAAACCCCTGTTCTGGTTATTTCATTTTTGGATTATCCTCTTATTTCAATTTTCTGAGCATTTTCTATGTGTTGACCTCTGCTTGGCTTTTGACTCTGATTTGGATCACCCTCATCTCATCTCATTATCTCTAGCCGCTTTATCCTTCTACAAGGTCGCAGGCAAGCTGGAGCCTATCCCAGCTGACTATGGGCGAAAGGCAGGGTATACCCTGGACAAGTCGCCAGGTCATCACAGGGCTGACACATAGACACAGACAACCATTCACACTCACACCTACGGTCAATTTAGAGTCACCAGTTAACCTAACCTGCATGTCTTTGGACTGTGGGGGAAACCGGAGCACCTGGAGGAAACCCACGCAGACATGGGGAGAACATGCAAACTCCGCACAGAAAGGCCCTCGCCGGCCCCGGGGCTCGAACCCAGGACCTTCTTGCTGTGAGGCGACAGCGCTAACCACTACACCACCGTGCCGCCCTGGATCACCCTTGGATTTGGAAATCATTGTGCCTTTCCTTTTATTTATGACCCTGGACTGTCATTATGTAAGTGATGGATTATGAAAACCTTGTGTACACCCTGGGCTTGTTGCTTGAGGGCGGCACGATGGTGTAGTGGTTAGCGCTGTCGCCTCACAGCAAGAAGGTCCAGGTTCGAGCCCCGTGGCCGGCGAGGGCCTTTCTGTGCGGAGTTTGCATGTTCTGTCCATGTGGGTTTCCTCCGGGTGCTCCGGTTTCCCCCACAGTCCAAAGACATGCAGGTTAGACTAACTGGTGACTCTAAATTGACCGTAGGTGTGAATGGTTGTCTGTGTCTATGTGTCAGCCCTGTGATGACCTGGTGACTTGTCCAGGGTGTACCCCGTGCCTAACCTCATGCCTATGGATCCTAATATTCTCTTTGAACCCTGTTCATTACAAACTGAACTCTGGCCCACTTTTATGTCTAACATGAGTTATTAGGTCACTAGGACAACATCAGGGAACATGAACTAATAATGTGGATTCTTCATAATGTAGTTTTATTACAGCTAGTTTTGGTCCACTTCCAATGCCGATTACCTCATCATTTAAAATATAAATGTAGAGCATGTAGAGCATGACCGTGATTATGGGAATAATTACTATAGTCATTGTCAAAGATTCAATTTGAAAGTGTTATTTGTGATTTGAACATTATTTAATATAAAAATATCACAATGAATGCTATTGTCAGGATCAGAAGCTGCTTAACACTAGTATCACAGAAAAAAAAACCCCACCAAGAATAAATGTATGAAAAGTTTCTTAATGATGTTGCTTGAGGGCGGCACGATGGTGTAATGGTTAGCACTGTCGCCTCACAGCAAGAAGGTCCAGGTTCGAGCCCCGTGGCCGGCGAGGGCCTTTCTGTGCGGAGTTTGCATGTTCTGTCCATGTGGGTCCCCTCCGGGTGCTCCGGTTTCCCCCACAGTCCAAAGACATGCAGGTTAGACTAACTGGTGACTCTAAATTGACCGTAGGTGTGAATGGTTGTCTGTGTCTATGTGTCAGCCCTGTGATGACCTGGTGACCCTTGTCCAGGGTGTACCCCGTCTTTTGCCCATAGTCAGCTGGGATAGGTTCCAGCTTGCCTGCGACCCTGTAGAACAGGATAAAGCGGCTAGAGATAATGAGATGAGATGTTGTCTGATAGGCCTGCCTTCCTTGTACCTTGGATGGTAAGATGCTGCAGAGAGGGGTTTGATAAGTGCCTTCATGCAGGTAGGGGCTGGTCTGTTTATAGCATTGCATATTATTATTTATTTATTTATTTATTTATTTATTTTAAATGTGGGCAGGTACAGGAAGCCAGTGGAGGGAACAATGCAATGGAGTTATGTGTTCAAAGACTGAAATCTGCAGCTATATTCTGGATCAGTTGCTAGGGTCGGATGGCACTTGTGGAAAGACATGGCAGGAGCAAGTTGCAGTAGTCCAATCGTGAGACTGAAACAAGCTCCTGGGTGGCCTTTGTGGAGAGAAATGGCCATATCCTCTTGATATTGTAAAGAAGACCTGCCTAAATACTGTAAGTCAGGTTAGCAACATGATAGTTGGTTGTCTAAAACTACACCAATGTTGCAAGTGTTGTCAGGTGGTGTATTTTGCAGGAGATCACAGATCTTGACATAGGGACTATCACGCTTGCCTTCCTCCTATAGTGAATTCTGGTGGTATCTCTTCCCCAGGTAAGCAATGCATATGCAACTGGCCATCCACATAATGTAAAAGAAAACATGGTTCCTTAGACCAGTTCACCTTCTTCCATTGTTCCATGGTCCAGGTCTGATGCTCATGTGCCCACTGTAGGCACTTTTGGTGGTTGACAGAGGTCAGCATGGGCACTTTGACCAGTCTGCAGCTATGCAACCCCATGCACAGCAAGTTGCAATGCACTGTGCATCCTGACACCTTTCTGTCATAGCTGAAATTTGCCTTTACAGCAATTTGTGCTGCAGTAGCTCTTCTGTGAGCACAGAGTATTATTCCTTGGACCACATTTGGTAGGTACTAACCACTGCATACCGGGAACACCCCACAAGACCTGCTGTTTTGGAGATGTCAAGGTCAGTTTATTTGTCTTCTTGGTAGTTCATCGGTTTAGATGATGACAGCTTGCACAGCTCATCTGTTGTGGACTCACAGGTGGCTGTGGAGTCCAATTCTTCAACGGCATAATCATTTGCAGTGGGGGCAAGGGAACTGTCCTGGTTCAGCTGGCACAGTTGCTGCTAACTTCCTCCTCTCACAGGCCGCCGTAATGCTTGCACAGCATCCTTCTACAAAGCTGTCATGTGCCTTCCTTGAAAGAGCTTGCCAGCCAAGCCTGTCCTGCACACAATGCTTGAGCTGCTTTGGAGTGATCCCGGCAAGGACTGCGTTGGCCTTCACACAGTATTTGAACCTCTTGCATGGCCTGCCTTCATACTGCTTGCCTGAGCAAAGCTTGCCATACAGCAGCTGCTTAGGCATCCTGGAGTCTTCCATTCGAATGATGTGCCCCACCCATTGAAGCTGGGTTTGCAAAACCATGGCTTCAATGTTGGTTGTCTCAGCTCTGTCGAGGACCTCCAAGTTTGTGATTCAGTCCTGCCAGCAGATGTCGAGTATTGACCTCAGGCTGCACATGTGGAACTGTTGCAGCTGTTTCAGGTGCCTTCTGTACAGAGTCCATGTCTCACATCCATATAAGAGACTGGTGAGAATGATGACCTTGTATACCTTGAGCTTCGTGCACTGCCTGATGTTGTGCTGGTTCAGGATGCGTGTTCTCAAATGACAAGAGCTTGGTTCACTTTGCAGATCCTAGCATTGACTTCTCTGTCCAGGGTTACATCACTGGAAATGATGCTGCCAAGGTACTTGAATTCTTCTACTGTCCTCAGCTCTGTCCCTTCAATGGAAATAGAAGGGTAATGAGCAGTGGAAGTGGGGGCAGGTTGTAGCAGGATCTCTATCTTGCCAAGGCTGATGGTGAGACCAAAGAGACCGGAGGCTTCAGCAAACTTGTTGATGATGAGCTGGAGGTCAGACTCCTTATGTGCCATAAGGGCACAGTCATCAGCAAAGAGTGCTTCCAAGATGATCCTCTCCATTATCTTGGTTTTGGTGCTCAAACGATGAAGATCAAAAAGAGATCTGTCGAACCTATACCTCAGGTACACCCCAAGTTCAAGGTCCCTGACAGCATGGTTGACCACACAGGTAAAGAAGAGATTGAAGAGAACAGGAGCCAGAACACATCCTTGCTTGATACATTTGTGATGCTGAATGGCTCTGACACTTCTCCACCAGAGAGTACCAGTCTAGTCATGTCATCATTGAACAGACGAATCCGGTTGACGAACCTGTTTGGACATCCAAACTTTGACAGGATTGTCCAGAGGGCATCCCTATTTTGTTTTCTCCAAGATGGCGGCGCGCACACACGCAGCGGCTCCTCTCTGTCCCAACAGAATGGTGTTTTCGTGTTTTTTGTGTTTTAAAACAGTGTGTATCTGTTTGTCTTTGTCACATCCATCAGTCTCAAGGCGCACATACTCCCGTGAGTTTCTGCTCGACATCCGCAGAACTATATTCACGGATATAAATCCAGCAGACACGGAAGTGCTATGCGGCTACGGTTTGCTCCGGAGGCCTGCTCAATCACCAACCCCCACTCCTGCATCCAGCCCACAGTAGAAGCGCCACAGGCGGAACATGCAGAAGCAGAAGAGAGGCAAGCATGGAGGTATCTGAGCTAGGCTAGCGGCTAGCCCTCACCAGCCAGCTATCCCTACCATCACTCTGGCCAACGGACGCTCGCTGGACAACAAGCTGGATTATGTCCACCTGCTCTGCTCATCTTTTAAATCTGTGAGTGAGTGCTGTGTCCTTGTGTTTGTTGACAGTGTCTCAGACTGTGCCATTCAGCTAGCCTGGCTAACATGTTACTGGTCAGACAGAGCGCTAGTCGAGGGGGGGGAGACTCATGGTGGAGGACTCTGTGTTTACATCAGTGATGCCTGGTGCCATGATGCTGTTGTGGTCTGCAAACACTGCTCACCACTGGTGGAGTTTATGATTATTAAGTGCCGGCCATTCTACCTGCCAAGGGAATTTACAGCCATATTGCTGGTAGCAATATACATCCCTCCCGGCTCCAATAACAGGAGTGAAGCACTGAATGAACTCTATCTGCACATCAGTGAGCAGCAGACAGCCCACCCAGATGCTTTCCTCATCCTGGCTGGGGACTTCAATCATGCAAACCCCAAGAGCATGTTTCCAAAACTCTATGGACATATCAACTTTCCCACACGTGGAAACAGTACTCTGGACAATGTTTACATCATGCATAAAGACACCTACAAAGCCCTACTCCTCCCCCACCTTGGGGCCTCAGATCACTCCACTGTTACGCTAATGCCAGCATACAGGCCGCTGGTTAAAGTCACCAAACCAGCTACAAAACAGATACATGTGTGGTCAGAGGGGTCCTCAGAGGCAGTCCAGGACTGTTTTTCCACCACTGACTAGAGCATGTTCAGACAGGCAGCCACCTACAGCAACATCACAGATCTCCAGGAGTACACGGAGACCGTCACTGCCTACATGAGGAAGTGCATGGACGACGTTACGGTTACCAGAACCATCTCCATTCAGGCCAATCAGAAGCCATGGCTGACAGGGGAAGTCCACAGGCTCCTGTGTGCTCAGAATGCCGCCTTCAGAGCTGGGGACGAGGTGGGTCTGAGGACAGCTAGGGCCAATCTGTCATGAGGCATCAGGGTGGCCAAGAGACAGTATTCCAGGTACATTGCTGACCATTTCAATGACAGCAGAGACACCAGGAACCTGTGGCAGGGGATTCAGACCATCACAGACTACAAGCCCTCACCGCAGACCTGTGACAACTCCACGTCTCTGCTGAATCAGTTGAACAACTTCTTCACTCGCTTTGAGGCAGACAACAGCACCATGGCACAGAAGACCCCACCACCTCCTGGCAACCAGGTGTTGACGCTGTCCCCAGACAGCGTGAGGAGTGCTCTCAGGATGACAAATGTATGAAAAGCCCCGGGTCCTGATAACATTCCTGGTCATGTCCTGAGAGACTGCGCCGAGGAGCTCACAGATGTCTTTACAGACATCTTCAACATCTCGTTGAGCCAGGCTGTTGTCCTCATGTGCCTCAAAACCACCACCATCATCCCGGTCCCGAAGAAGCCATCTCCCTCCTGCTTCAATGACTACCGCCCTGTCGCACTCACTCCCATCCTCATGAAGTGCTTTGAGTGGCTAGTCATGCGGCATATCAAGTCTGCCCTCCCCTCCGCCCTGGACCCTTTCCAGTTTGCATATCAGTCCAACCGTTCGACCGATGATGCCATCTCCACTGCCCTCCACTCAGCCCTCACCCACCTGGAGACAAAAGACTCATACGTCAGAATACTGTTCATAGACTTTAGCTCAGCATTCAACACAATCATTCCTCAGCAGCTCATTCATAAACTGGACCAGCTGGGACTCAACACCTCCCTGTGCAACTGGCTGCTGGACTTCCTGACGGGAAGACCACAGACTGTACGCGTCCTCCAGCACCATCACATTGAACACGGGGGCCCCCCAAGGATGTGTGCTGAGCCCCCTCCTCTTCACTCTGCTGATCCACAACTGCACACCAACATCCAACTCTAATCTCTTCATTAAGTTTGCGGATGACATGACTGTGGTGGGTCTCATCAACAATGGCGATGAGACAATCTACAGGAGTGAGGTGAGCAACTTGGCCATGTGGTGCAAGGACAACAATCTCCGTCTGAACGTGGAGAAGACAAAGGAGATTGTTGTGGACTTCAGGAGAGAGCACACCCAGCATGCTCCACTATCTATCGACAGTACTGCAGTGGAGAGGGTGAGCAGCACCAAGTTTCTGGGTGTACACATCTCTGAAGACCTGTCCTGGAGCAACAACACTGCATCACTGGCCAAAAAAGCCCAACAGCATCTGTACTTCCTCCGCAAACTGAGGAGAGCAAGAGCCCCGGCCCCCATCATGCACACTTTCTACAGAGGCACCATCGAGAACATCCTGACTAGCTGCATCACCGTGTGGTACGGCGCCTGCACCGTGTCCTGCTGCAAGTCTCTGCAGCGCATCGTGAGAGCACCTGAGAGGATTGGTGTCTCTCTCCTTTCTCTAATGGATATTTATAACTCCTGTCTCGCCCGCAAAGCCATCAGGATTGCAGGTGACCCCACCCACCCATCTCACAGCCTCTTCAGTCTGCTGCCGTTGGGGAGGAGACTGCGGAGTCTCCGGGCCAAAACCAGCAGGCTCAAGAACAGTTTCTTTCACCAGGTGGTCAGGAGGCTCAACTCCCTCCCTGTTCTGCCCCTCCTCCCCCCTCTGCCCCCTGCCACAGATTCTGCTCGCACACCCCCCTGCCCCCCCTTCAGCATCTGACATGTCATCCTCACAGTTCCCCCCCCAAACACACACACACACACTCACACACACACATCTCATTGTTCATTAACACACTGAACTCAGGGACCGCACATCTCACTTTACCTCGCTCATTTGCACTATTCCACACTACCTCACCTTAACAGCTGCTAGTTTGTTTATACTGCTTATTTCATGTTTACCTGCTATACCCCAAGTGCCCTTGACTGTTTGTTTATTTGCACCAATTTACGTGTGTGTGTGTGTGTATATATATATATATGCATGTATATATGAGTGTTTAGTCTATGTCTAGTTCTTATCTAGAGTGTTTATACTGTTTAGTCTGTCCAGTTCTTATCTAGAGTATTTATACTGTTTATATTGTCTGTTTATGAGTGTTTAGTCTTTGTCTAGTTCTTATCTAGTGTTTATGCTGTTTATTTTTATACTGTTTATATTGTTTGTCTGAGTGTTTAGTCTATGTCTAGTTCTTATCTAGAGTGTTTATACTGTTTATATTGTTTGTTTTTTCAATTATTATATTTTTATTTTTATTTATTGCATTGCCTGTTTGCACCGTGGGTCAGAGAGGACTGAAATTTCATCTGTGCTGTATGTCGAGCATGTATAGCATATTTGACAATAAAGTTGACTTGACTTGACTATTGACAGTATCAAACGCCTTGGTTTAGTCTATGAAGACAGCATAGAAGTCCATATCTGCTCAATACATTTCTCTTGAACTTAACGGACTGTGAATATCATGTCAATGGTGCTGTGACCTGGACAGAATCCATACTGTGCCTTTGGCAGGTTTTTCTCTGATATGTTGGTGATCAGATGGTTGAGAATGACCCAATCCAAAATGTTCCCAGCAATTGACCGGAGGGAGACACCCTGGTAGTTGCCACAGTCAGCTTTGCTGCCCTTATTCTTGAACAGTGAGATGACTATGGCAACCCTAAAGTCCTTGGGCATGTCTTCCTCCTCCCAGATGCTGGTCAGGAGGGCATGGAAGGCTTCAAGAGCCACCGGACTGACAGAATTGAAGATCTCTGCAGGAATTCTGTCCATCCCAGGGGCTTTACCTGAGCTAGTCTACTTAATTGCCTTCATGACCTCATCCATTGTGGGAGAAAGGTCAAGGCTGTTGAGTATGGATTGTTGGGGGATCTGGTCCAGGGCAGTAGGAACAACAGTGGAGAGCCTGTTGAGTAGGTTGTTGAAATGTTCTCTCCACCTCAAGCTGATACTGTTCTTCTCCTTCAGCAATGTAGAACTGTCTGCCAACAGAAGTGGTGTGGTGCATAGCTTGGCTGGTCCATAGACTTCCTTGATAGCACTGAAGAACATCTTTGCGTTCTTAGTGTCCGAGTACCTCTGGACTTCATCAGCTTTTCTCTCCCACCATTCATCCTGCATTCTCTGTGGTCTGTGCCTGTTTCTGGAGATCCTTAAAGAAATCACACTTAGAGATGGAGGAGCTATCATTCTGCCACTCAAGGTAGGCCTTCTGCTTTTCCCCCAGAAGGTGTCTAATGCACTCATCATTCTCACCAAACCAGTCCTGATGGACTAGTTTTTTTTGGTCCACTGGTGGACTTTGCTGACTCCTTCACCAGAGTTTTGGACTGTTCCCACTTTTGTGTTGTGCTTCCAGTCACTGGTCCATGAGAGGTCAGCCTGTTGTCCAGGTCATCAGCAAACTCCTGACATCACCTCATTTGCTTCAGCTTTGCAACATTGAAGGCTAGTCTGATGTCTTTTGGCTTCTTACGGTGTGTCAGGGCAATGTGCACTGACAGGATGGACCTGACCAAACGGTGGTCAGTCCAGCACTCTGCTCCATGCATGGTCTTGTTGATCTTCACATCACAGATGTCTTTCCTATGACAGATGGCAAAGTCAATCAGATGCCACTGGGATGCATCCATGTTGTTTTGTACTTGTCCACCTGCCTAAAGCGTGTGTTGGTGATTGTCAAGTCATTCTCTGCACACCGACTCAAAAGCCTTAGGCCAATGAAATTCATTTTACCAATGCCGTGATGTCCCAATATCCCTTTCCAGTTCCTGTGGTCATTGACAACTCTGGCATTGAAGTCACCCAGCAGGAGAAGCTTGTCATTTAGGGGAGTGGCTTTCACAAGGCAATCTAGGTCACTGTAGAAGCTATCCTTCACTTCATCACTGCTCGTCAGGGTGGGCACATAGGCACAGATGACAGTGGTGTGGTGGTGGAGATTGAGGGGGAAGTGGAGTTTAATCAGACGCTTGCTGATGTAAGTAGGAAGGTCTGGGAATTGATTCAAGAGGCCAGATCTGATGGCAAAGCCAACTCCGTGGATTCTGTCTTCATTCTCTGCCTTGCCTTTCCAGAAAAAGGTGTAGCATCCCTTGAGTTTGGCTACTGATCCTTCTCCTGCAAGCCGGGTTTCAGTCAGGACAGCTATGTCAATGCGATAGCAAGCCAGTTCTCTTGCGATGAGAGCTGTTCTCCTCTCTGGTCTCATGGAGATCTCTCTGTCCATGAGCATTTGAACATTCCATACTCCAAAAATCATCTTTCTGTTTACTGTTTTTCAACCGTAGGGGTAAACTGCCAACTGCAGTATGCCAGCCAGTTCTGTTAGGACAAGCAATGTTTGGGACACCTTTTCTAGTCCCCTCCTTCATATGAAGGTGAGCAGTGCTGTCCCTGAAGAGGGCTGCTCAGTTGCCCGGAAGGCTGCCGAATATGTCTGTTGTCCTAGGTCAGAGATGAGCGACCACTGGTCCGCAGGCCACCTATGTGCAGGTTTGATGCTATGACTCCTAGTGGTTACCTCCATCTGTCATTTTGCCCCTCCCCATCGCCATAGGGCTTGTAGAAAATGAGATGAGTTTGTGCAAAGTACCTATGCAGGAAAGCTTTTAAAGCGGAAAGGCCATTGCACTGGGGCAGTTCCACTCTCTCGGCCTCAGAAGCTGAGGTCCAGTGGTACGAAGAACCATCATGACTGGAGACTTCCATGGCTGCAGTGGATGGCCATGACATCTCGAGTGCCTGGTCATGCTCTGAGCTCTCCCCAGAGCCCTGCAGCACCGCCTTCCTGGCCATTGGATCTCACTATTGATTTCATCCACCCAGGCCACTGGAGCCGTCTTTGCATGCTAGGGTAGGTATATCCCTAACTCACAGAGTTACAGACCCATCGGCTACCCTCACTTAGTTTAGCTGGTCCATTAAAGCTGTTGCCCGGGGTTGGGCGCTGCAGTATGCAAGCAGCTTCTAGGACCTATAGGTGAGAGCTGGATGCCAGGTGAGGACCAATAGAGGATGAGATACTCCTAAGGGGTGTGATGAGCCCACCCCTCTAGAGGTACTACCCCTCCCGTACAACCCTGTACCCCCAGTTTATTTGTATAGCACTTTCAACAACAGACATTGTCACAAAGTGGCTTTACAGAAAAACAAAGACTTTAAACGTATAAACTAATTTTATAACTAAAAAACTTATTTATCCCAGGGCCCAGATGCTCTGATCCAGTCATCTAGCGATCACAATGTGGCCCTTGTCAAAGTCGCTCAGATCCTTATGCTTGCCCATTTTTCCTGATTCCAACACATCAACTTTGAGATCTCACTTGCTGCCTAGACAATGCTATTCACTTCACCGGTCAGTGATTTTAATATTATGGCTGATCAGTGTATATAAAATTGTAAATAGGGTAGGGTATTTTAAAATTAAGTCTTATAGTGAACTTTTTTAAAATCAATTAAATGTTTTAATTAGAGAAGTTGAAGCAAAATTTGTAAAATTAATTTTCACTCTTGTTCCAAATCACTGTGATCCTGAGAAAGCAGAAGGGTTAAAGGAAATATAGCAGAGAGAGATGTGGAAATAAGGGAATAATCATGTATCAATCCAACATAGAAAACAGCACAGATCCAAGTACAGAAACCATCATATTACAGTGTTCATGTGTGATTCATGAAATATTCATATCTCACCAGTTACAGCATAAGAATGATCAAGTGTTGATAAATGTGGTGGCTGAAAACCATCATCATTTACATATGACACCCTTAAATATTCTCTTGGTTTAGAGGCCCTGCACCTTGACTTCACAACATGGAGAGACATAATATGGCCAAGAAGAGAAACTTCTCCACCCTCAAACTAGAAGCTCTATCATTACAAGTCCAACCGAATGAATTATTTCTGTTTGGCAGCCTGAAAAGTATTAGCATAGGATGTCAGAAAAATGCAGTATGGAAAGAAAGCACTGCTGCAGTCAGCAGCATTGCCGTCCAACTGTCCATTCAAACTCCAGGTAATATTTGAATATTTAATTTATAAATCTGCAATATGTATAGCCTATATAATGTTTATAATAGTAATATAATAACATTTACTATATAGACACAAGTGTTTTACTGGGAAATATGCCACTCATGTTTTTCGTATGAACTACAACCAGGACATGGAGAACCGGGATGTTGACTAACATATTTTCCAATATTCTCCCTCATGAGGATATCAATAAATTGTTTTGATAAATTTGTGTACTTTGTTTGTGAATGTGTCTATATAATAAAAAGAAAATTACACACTGACTTGAACATATGAAGTTTTATGTTGAAAAAAATCATATTTTTCATATGAACTACATCCTGGACCTGAATGACATATTTCTCAATATTTTCACCTCCGATGATGCCACTCCCAAACACAGTGCAGGAGGAGAAACACAGTGCACCAAAATGGCGCTAGGAATTTTTCCAGTTGTTGTCCTCATTATTTTTATTATTTTAATGAGTTTATCTTTAAAAAACTCAACTGAGATTTACTCCAGCGGTAAAATAAGATTTATTTATAGATTTATAGATCACAGAGAAAGGTTATTAATGCAGGATGATGACCATTTAGTGATGATATCGTGGATGAAAAAGTGGTTGGCAGGCACACTGGTGTTGACAGGAAGTGACCTTGACCTTCGCAGGCAGACTAAATGGAAACAAACCAAATGGAAGAGAACTATTAAATCTGGATTATATTTGTTTGTATTGTTAATCCTCATGTCAGGAGATGTCCAGATTCAACCAGGTCCACTCGATCAAGCTACTAAAATCACAGCCATTGAATTTCCACATGGAATATGTGAAAAGAATGTCAAGAGTAACCAAGCAGCCCTGCAGTGTGATAGTTGTGACATATGGACTCATTGTAAGTGTTTGAATATGCTCCACTCAGAATATTATCATCTTGGTAAATCAGATGATGACTGGATCTATGACCCATGTTCACTCCCTGGGTATTCGGAGTCATTTTTTGAAGAAGACGTCCCTGAGCTTGATGTAGCTTCACTCTCTGATGGACATCCTCTTGAATTTGAGTGTTTTAAAACTAAAGGGCTTACCTTCATCCATTTGTATACCCATAGTCTCCTACCAAAAATTGATGAGCTCTGTATACTCGCAGAGAACACCAAGGTAACAGTGACTGGCATAACTGAGATGCTGCTCAATGCAACTATCAATGATGCAGAGGTAGAAATATAAGGATATCTGATTGTACAATGGGACTGCAACCAAAATGGAGAAGGCATCTCTATGTACATCAGATTGGATGTACAGTGGTGCTTAAAAGTTTGTGACCCCTTTAGGATTTTCTATATTTCTGCATAAATATGACCTAAAACATCATCAGATTTTCATACAAGTCCTAAAAGTAGATACAGAGAACCCAGTTAAACAAATGAGACAAAAATATTATACTTGTGTCATGGAACAGACAGGAGAGGAGATCAAATGTGCTCAAACCACAGTTTATTAATAATAGGGGAAAGGAAAAATGTGTGTGGGTGAAGTCCAGTGGCAGGAGAACTGAGAGGCAGGGATGGCTGGTGGTGACATCGGAGGTCTCCCATCCAAGTACTGACCAGGCCTGACCCTGCTTAGCAGCAGAGATGAGACAGGACCAGGTGTAGTCAGAGAGGTATGGCTGTAGGGCTGAGCAAGCTGGAGATCAGGTGAAGGTACAGGAGGAGCAGGCAAGCGGCAGAGTCGACAGAACAGAAGGCAGATCAGGTTACCAGGGCTGGAGAGCAGACAGAGTCAGACGGAACAGGAAATCTTCAGGAGTCAGAGTAGTAGGAACACAGAGCAGGTTATCAGGCTGAGAGTTGCAGACGATCTGACACTGAGGCTAGGGAGAACTGCAGCTTAAATACACCCAGGGGGAAGCAGGTGATTGGCAACAGCCAATGACAGTCACTGAAAGTTAATAAGAGGAAGCGAGTGCGGGCGTAACCGGTAATGCTGAGTGGAGATGTACCTGAAGAGAGAAGCCCACAGGTAGGACCATGACAGAACCCCCCCTCAAGGGACGGCCCCAGAAGTCCCTAGCCACAGATCACCAAAGACGGGCGGGAGGAGGGGGAATACCAGTGAAGGGTTAGAACTCCTCAGACCGGTCAGTGTCCATAGCCTCTGCACCCTCTTCACCGTCAGAAGAATCGTCATCCCAGGACCCCCACCCAGGATTCGGTTCGGTGTCAGGCTCAGGCGTTGGAGCAGGGGCAGGGTCTGGGAGTGGATCCGCATGGTGAGAACCCCTACGTCGGCCCTGTCGGATGGAGGGCTGGTCGGGGTGTAGCCGATGGAAGTCGGCGATGAGGGCCGGATCCAGAATCCTTCCAGCAGGAACCCACATCCTCTCCTCAGGACCATAGCCCTCCCAATCCACCAGGTATTGGAGGCCCCTGCCCCTGCATCGTGACTTCAGCAGTCGCCGGACAGAGTAGACCGGGCCACCAACGAGGAGGAGGAGGAGGTGCAGCTGGGACCTGAGAGCTGGGGCTCTCATGTACTGGCTTGATCTTAGAGACGTGGAAGGTGGGGTGCACTCTCATGGACTTGGGCAGTCGGAGCCGGACAGCAGACTGGCTGATTATCCTCTGGACCGGGAGTGGTCCGACGAACCAAGGTGCTAGCTTACGAGACTCCACCTGGAGGGGCAGGTCCTTGGAGGGGGCAGAGCTGGCAGGTGGAGTACGGGGGGTTAGAGTGGTGGCCCGTAAGCAGGTCCGGTGGCAGACCTTGCCCCATTCACTTATCGCGCCAGTGGCCCAGTCGAGGTGAGGACTGTGTTGGCGGAGCCATGGATAGCCCAGGATGAGAGGTTGGTTGGGGGAATGGAGCAGGTGAAACTGGATGGTTTCATGGTGGTTGCCTGACAGAGTCATCGGGACAGGGGCAGTGAGACGGGCGACGGTGCCAAGAAGATGGCCATCCAGTGCCCTGGCTGGAACGGGAGAGGATAAGTGAAGGCTTTGCAGACCCAACTGGTGCACAAGCTCGGTGTCCATGATGTTAGCCTTGGTGCCAGAGTCGACCAGGGCGGTCAGGGTGTGGGTGGAATCCAACAGGTGAAGATGAACTTGGAGCATAGGGCTCTGGCTGGTGGAGGACTGGAAGATCATTGAGCCCAGCCGGACCCCTCCCATGTCCAGTGAGCTTGTCACTTTTACTGGGAAAGAGGCGACACGGTGACCGTCACCCCCACAGTACAGGCACAGATTGGAGGTGATCCGACGCTGGCGCTCTGCCAGGCTGAGGGAAGCACGGCCGATCTCCATGGGCTCTGCCTGGTCCAGAAGGTTCAGTGGAGAAGCAGCAGGAGACGTAGAAGGGGCTGGGTTTCTCCGTGCGCTGGTGACTGACTGATTCTGGCGGGCTCTCTCTCGTCGACGGGTCTGGACCCGGCGGTCAATGCGGACGGCCAGGGCAATGGCCTCATCGAGTGTCGATGGTTATTCATGCGAGACCAATTTGTCCTTAATGTAGTCGGCCAGGCTGTGCAGAAAGGCATCCACCAGCGCCTGCGTGCCCCACTTGCTGCGCCGGGCCAAGGTCTGGAAATCGATCGAGTAGTCAGCCACTGTTTGTCTGCCTTGGCGAATACTCATCAGTCCTCCGGATGCCTCTACTGACAATGAGCCCAGGTCGAAGACCTTAGTCATTTCCGCTGAAAACAAGGTGAAGGAGGCACACGCCGGTGTCCGGCGTTCATACTCAGCAGTCCCCCACAGGCGGGCGCGGCCAGTCAAACGAGTGATGACGAAGGCCATCTTCGCTGCCTCCAACGCGAAGGTTCTGGGCTGCAGGTCGAACAGCAACTGGTCAGGAAGGCACGGACTTGGGAGGGGTCACCGTCAAAATGCTCCGGACTGCCAACCTTGGGTTCCGGGGCCTCGAGTGTAGCAGGAGCCCCTCCCAGAGCTGGCACGTCAGCAGCGGGTATGACAAGGGCTGATGCAACGAAGGACTGCAGTGATTGGGCGGTGAGCAGCTGGAGTGCTTGGTCCAGTCGTTGTTGCTGCTGATGACCAAACTGGATCAGGGCTGAAATGTCGGCAGACATGCGACTGACATCTTCTTCGACGTGCTGCAGCTGGTCTAGGGCAGAGGGTTCGGGCGCTGACTCCATGTTGTGGTCAGATCATTCTGTCACGGAACAGACAGGAGAGGAGATCAAATGTGCTCAAACCACAGTTTATTAATAATAGGGGAGTTGGAAGAATGTGTGTGGGTGAAGTCCAGTGGCAGGAGAACTGAGAGGCAGAGATGGCTGGTGGTGACGTCTGAGGTCTCCCATCCAAGTACTGACCAGGCCTGACCCTGCTTAGCTTCAGAGATGAGATGGGACCAGGTGTAGTCAGAGAGGTGTGGCTGTAGGGCTGAGTGAGCTGGAGATCAGGTGAAGGTACAGGAGGAGCAGGCAAGAGGCAGAGTCGACTGAACAGAAGGCAGATCAGGTTACCGGGGCTGGAGAGCAGACAGAGTCAGACGGAACAGGAAATCTTCAGGAGTCAGAGTAGTAGGAACACAGAGCAGGTTATCAGGCTGAGAGTTGCAGACGATCTGACACTGAGGCTAGGGAGAACTGCAGCTTAAATACACCCAGGGGGAAGCAGGTGATCGGCAACAGCCAATGACAGTCACTGAAAGTTAATAAGAGGAAGTGAGTGCAGGCGTGGCCGGTAATGCTGAGTGGAGATGTACCTGAAGAGAGAAGCCCACAGGTAGGACCATGACAACTTGGTCATTTATTCATTGAGGAAAATGATCCAATATTACATATCTGTGAGTGGCAAAAGTATGTGAACATCTAGGATTAGCAGTTAATTTGAAGGTGAAATTAGAGTCAGGTGTTTTCAATCAATGGGATGACAATTGGATATTTTAACAATATCTATTGTTAAAAGTGCTATAAAAATAAACTTGTCTTGACAAACAGACTATCCAAGACAAAAGCATAAACCAAAAGGCCAAGAACAGAAATCAGGAAACTTGGAGAACAATACAAGAATACGGCTTGATAATGTGTCACTAAACAACTCAATACTTTACAAACTGAGTGTGTATTCAGAGTCCTTGTATAAGCATGCTGTTTGCACCTTAATCTGCAGCAGGTGTGTGTCATTAGTGGCATGCGCTGTTCAGAGCACGCACAAGAGTAAGTTCATAGCATGCGCTGTCCAGAGCATGCATGAAAGGAAGTCTACTGAACCCCACCCTGAAGAGCTCCAGGATCTTCAGTGGCCCTAGAGATGAGGGCCTGGTGCTGGAAGTCATGCCATCGGCCCTCTGCTCTGGGCAGACAGGGCTCTGGATTCATGGCTCAGGTGGGGGCTTAGGCTTGAGCTCCGGACAGGACTTGGGCTCCAGACTGGACAGGGGCTCGAGCTCTGGACAGGACTTGGGCTCCAGATTGGACATGGGCTTGAGCTCTGGACAGGACTTGGGCTCTAGACAGGGCTCTGTCTGAGCACCGCTCTTGTCCTTGTTGAAACTAGGTGGCACGGCGGTGATGTCCTCAAGACCCAGCAGTGGACTGATGTCTCCAAAGCCAGGTGGTGGCGGGGCGACAGGGCGACAGCGTCTTTGAAGCCGGACAGCGGCAGGACAACAACATCTTCGAAGCCAGGCAGTGGCACGATGGTGAGCTCATCTTCACTGAAGTCTGAGCCAGAGGCCACCCTGTCGGCCTCTGGTGTGAGCTCATGAACTAGCAGTGGGGCAAAGGCTACCCTGTTGACCTCTGGCACCGGTTCTGGAACTGGCTTGGTTGCTGGCTCTGATTCTTGTCCTGGTGCAGGTTCTGAGACTGGCTCTGGCTCTTGCACTGGCACTGGCTCTGGGGCTGGTTCGGGCACTGGCTCTGGAATTTCTTCTCGAACTGAGGCCTCTGGAAGGGGCTCTGGGGTGACGGCCTCCTCTGCTGCCACTGCGTCAGCCATTGGAAGGAGATCTGGGGTGATGGCCTCCTTTGCTGCCAATGTGTCAGCCATTGGAAGGAGCTCTGGAGCGATGGCCTCCTCCACTGCTGCTCTGTCAGCATCTAACATCATAGTGCCCGCCCCCCCCAAAAAAATCGTGGGGGTCCTCCTTCTCCAGAGCCTCATACAGGTACCAGAACATGACATGAAATGACCGGGGGTTTCATAGGCAAGGGTGTTCCACTCTAAGCAGGTAATCGGCCTGTCAGCATGTTCGTCCCGTGAGCCAGTGTATCATACAGCTGACCCAGACTGGCTCTGGGGGCTTGGGCTTCTCCAGGTCAGCATAAAAAAAGGCACATTGCAAGGTGAATCCCATTGGGTGATATTCCACCCCATCATAGGGTGCCGGGGTGTCCATCCCAATTTGCTGCCAGAAAAATATGGCTAGGGGTTGAGGCACGGAAACCCAGGCATGGCGTTGAAAGGTGTGCCAGTTATCTTTTGCTACATCCATGTAGGGGCAAAGTATTCTGTCAGAGATGGGTGGTGAAGGTGGCTGAATGTGCAGAACAGTTTTATTAATTAAAAAAACAATCAGGCATACAGTCTGAAATGGTAGGCAGAAATTGTAAACAGTAAACAAGAAATGGGTTGGGTGAGGCACAGACAAAATCAAGAAAACAAAAGACCAGGAACAGGAATTAGGAAACCCGGAGAATAATATGAGAATAAGGTTCGGTAATGTGACACTAAACAACTCAATACTTTGCAAACTGAGTTGGTATTCAGAGTCCTTATATAAGCACTCTGATTGCACCTTAATCTGTGGCAGGTGTATGTCATTAACAGTGCACACTGTTCAGAGCACGTGCAAGAGTCAGTTCATAGCGCTCGCTGTTCAGAGCACGCATGAGAAGTTTGTTGCATGCACCAGTGTGCATGGGTGTGACACCAGTCATGTTTATGTTGATAAATCTAAACACAGTTTTATTGTATATTTGTTTCATAAATGAGGGACAAAGTGTTATTTTCCTTGAAAACTAGGGATGTTTTTGAACCCATCTGGGTTGATGTGTGTGACTTCAGGCATACTGTGTGTGAAGGCCCAGCAGGGAGTGTGTTTTACCTACTGATGTTTGTTATACTCACAGCAGAGGAAAGGCTCTCTTACTCTGTCTCTCTGTTTCTCCACAGTAACTGCATGACCTACTGTGTAAAAATAACTCATCTCTCCACTCCTCTACATTCACAGACTTTAATTCTTATCCCTATGAATTTGTACTCTTTCTCTTCTGAAAGCAACTAACTTTATTTTCCTTCACTTCCTTTCTTTATTACTTTGATAAATAATTTATTTAATATTTTGACTTGTTCAGATGATTTTATTTATTTATTTATTTATTTTTTACAGTGAAACTAAAGGACTGCATCAGCTGCAGACTCAAAGAATATCACTGTCTTAATGACAACTGTGATGCTGAGCCTCTCACAAGGGTTCCATCATGCCCAGAGCACCACTGGCAAAAAGGGATAAACACCATGGGGACCCAGAAACAAACAAAGGCATATGAAGCAGAGCCGGGGCAGAATTCAGCCTTGCATGGCTGGAGAAAGATAATTACTTTGATCACTCAATTGGGCACGTTACATGATTTCTGGTATGTATAATTGTCAGAAATGGCAAGCTGAGGTGAAGTGAGGACCCAAGAGCAGACTCAAGACAGGCAGTGTACAGAGAATACTTCTTTAATGAAGTAGAGGGCAGAGGTACAGTAGGGCTCAGGCAAAAATCAGTGGTCAAAGAATGGGCCAGGAGGTCAAAAACACAGAGGAGCAGGTAGGTATGGTCAGGGACAAAAACCGAAGAACACAGGGACAAGGGAAATCCAGGCAGAGGAAGCAAAAACACAATCCAAAAGAACAGGCAGGTAAAACAGGAGCAAAAACTGGACAGAAAACTAGACAAAAAAAAAGGAACAATTCAGGCAGGGGGAATCTAGAAGACACAATACAAAAGAGCTGTAGCAAGGCGAGGAAAGTCTACAAGAGACAGTCTGGCAACTGGAGTAGCTCCAAACAGTTCTTAAAAAGGCCCTGGCTGATGGGAGAGGAGTGGTCGCAGGTGTGGGAGTGCCGCTTCAGGAAAATGGCCTTCGGCAAGGCAGGACTGAATTCCTGTCCCAGATCCGGCCTGGAGCCAGCCTGGAAGTCCCACAAACTCAGGCATGGATGGACTGGACCGGACTGTGACAATAATAGCAGGACAATGAACTGCATTTACCAAGCAAATGAACTGAGGGCTGAAAGGCACTTTTTTCAGGAACTCAAACAAAGGTAAAGCAGATCATGAATGGTGTCTACTGAATTCAAGGGTATACAGAAATTTGTTTCCAATTTAGTTTGAAAACCAGGGACCCAAAACTACACTACCCATAGTCCTCTTGATCTCTGAAGTACAACTAAGGGTTGCTAAATAGCTCAACTACTCTCCAATACACTATATCTGTTCCCTCATGCAACAGAAGATTAGGGCTAGACAGAAGGTAAAAGATATAGACTTTCCTTTTAATTAAAAAAAAAGACAACCAACACCCCCCCCCCCCATTTTCCTTTTAAATTAAGTTTAAGCAGAATAATGAATTATTCATTTGAGTGCCTCAGGGATTCTAGGAGCTATGTTGTCAGGGCAATTGCCACAGGTAGGGTCTCCCAAGGCAAACAGGTCCTAGATGAGAGGTCAGATGAAGAGCGGTTCAAAAAGGACCCTTATGAAAGAAAAAACTTCCCAGACCAGGGATACCGGGGCCCCACCCTGGAGCTAGGCCTGGGGGAGGGGCTCGTCGGCGAATGCCTGGTGGTCGGGCCTAGATCTGTGGGACCTGGCTGGGCCCAGCCTGAATGAGCAACATGGAACCACTCTCCTGTGGACCCACCACCCGCAGGAGGTGCCGTAAGGGTCCGGTGCATTGTGGATCAGGTGGCAGCCAAAGGCAGAGGCCCTGGCATACTGATCCCTGGCTGACAAAACTGGCTTTTGGGACATGGAATGTCACCTCTCTGGTGGGAAAGGAGCCTGAGCTTGTGCGTGAGGTTGAGCAGTACTGAGTAGATATAGTTGGGCTCATTTCAACACATAGCTTGGGCTCTGGAACCAATTTCCTGGAAAGGGGTTGGACTCTCTTCTATGCTGGAGTTGCCAAGGGTGAGCGGCGCTGGGCAGGGGTGGGGCTATTGGTAGCCCCCCAGTTTGGCACGCTAACATCGGAGTTCTCCCCAGTGAATGAGAGGGTCGTTTCCCTGTGCCTTCGGGTTGGAGAACAGTCACTGACTATCATTTGCGCTTATGCGCCAAATGGTAGCTCAGAGTACCTGACCTTCTTGGAGTCCTTGAGTGGGGTGCTAGACAGTGCACCACGAGGGGACTCCATTGTTTTACTGGGGGATTTCAGTGCTCACGTGGGCAATGACAGTGAGACCTGGAGGGGTGTGATTGGGAGGAATGGCCTGCCTGATCTGAACCCGAGTATTCAGTTGTTGGACTTTTGTGCCATGCATGGTTTGGCCATAATGAACACCATGTTCGAGCATAAGGGTGTCCATAAGTGCACGTGGCACAAGGACACCCTAGGCTGCAGATCGATGATTGACTTTGTCATTGTTTCATCTGATCTACGACCATATGTCTTGAACACTCGGGTGAAGAGAGGAGCAGAGCTGTCAACTGATCACTACCTGGTGGCAAGCTGGATCAGATGGCAGGGGAGGAGGCCAGACAGACCAGGCAGGCCTAAACGAGTAGTGAGGGTATGCTGGGAATGTCTGGCAGAGGCTCCCGTCCATTGAATCTTCAACTGTCACATCCGGCAGAGCTTCAACTGCATACCGGGGGAGGATGGAGACATTGAGTCCGAGTGGACCATGTTCCACACCTCCATTGCTGAGGCAGCCGTGCAGAGCTATGGCTGCAAGGTTGTTGGTGTCTGTTGTTGTAGTAATCCCCAAACATGCTGGTGGACACCTGTGGTGAGGGGAACCGTCAAGCTGAAGAAGGAGTCCTATCAGGCTTGATTAGCCTGTGAGTCTCCAGAGGCAGCTGACAGATACCAACGGGCCAAGCGGAATACGGCTCTGGCAGTCACTAAAGAAAAAACCTCGGGTGTGGGAGGAGTTCGGAGAGGCCATGGAAAGTGACTTTCAGTCAGCCTCAAAGAGATTCTGGCAAACCGTCCAGTGGCTCAGGAAAGGAAAACAGTGCACTGTCCCTATTGTTGACAGCGAGGATGGAGTGCTGTTGACCTCAACTGGGGACATCATCCAATGGTGGAAAGAATACTTTGAGGATCTCCTCAATCCCACCTTCATGTTGGCCGAGGAGAACGCAGAGTCTAAGGGTGCTTGGGAGGACTCGCCTATCACAGGGGCTGAGGTTGCCGAGGTGGTTAAAAAGCTCCTCGGTGGCCAGGCTCCGGGGGTGGGTGAGATTTGTCCTGAGTTCCTGAAGGCACTACTCGGAGTAGAACCGCTGCTCCTCCACATTGAAAGAAGGAGTCAGTTGAGGTGGTTTGGGCACCTTGTTAGGATGTTCCCTGGATACCTCCCAAGGGAGGTTTTCTGGGCATGCCCCACCGGGAGGAGACCCCGGGGCAGACCCAGGACACGCTGGAGAGATTACATCTCTTGTCTGGCCTGGGAACGCCTCGGTAATCCCACAGAAGAGCTGGTGGAGGTGGCCAGGGAGAGGGAAGTCTGGGCTGCACTGCTTAGGCTGCTACCCCCGTGACCTGGATCCAGATAAGCGGTAGAAGATGGATGGATGAATTATTCATTGAATATTAATTAAGTAGCTATAAGTTAATTAAAATTGGTCCATGCTAATTTGACTTTATTTTGAAGAAATATGCGGTGTTTAGTGGACACAGAAGCAGCTTTTAGTGGCTTGGAGTACAGTCATTGTTCAATCTCTTAATATCACTCTGAATTTGTCTTACCAGACTGAGTCTTAGAATTTGCCAATTTTTATTTCCATTTTCAATTCCACATTAAAAGATAAATAGAACAAAGGGAAAAATCTGCTTATTTCTAATACTATCATCATATCATTTACAAAGTATCACAAATCTGACATATGAAATCACATATGATATACAGTGTAACACTTCCTCAATACTCAAATACAGGAAAGGTAACTTTGTCTCTTATTATCATATTTGTGAAAGACTTTGAAAGTGAGGATATAATAGCATAGATTTTTCATGGCAGAAGTCTCATCTCATCTCATTATCTCTAGCCGCTTTATCCTGTTCTACAGGGTCGCAGGCAAGCTGGAGCCTATCCCAGCTGACTACGGGCGAAAGGCAGGGTACACCCTGGACAAGTTGCCAGGTCATCACAGGGCTGACACATAGACACAGACAACCATTCACACATGGCAGAAGTTTTCACACAAAAATAAATAAATAAAAAATTCAGCATATGAGCCAGTTGGACTACCAACAGACCAGAATTTACTAGCCCAAATGAAGTTTTAGTAGCCTGAACCTGTCATCAGTCATTTGTACACTTATGACCTAATACAAATGTTATTTTTAACACTGGTATAATTGAACAAACGCCAGCTGTCATTAAATCAATACACTTTTTATTTCATTTGTATCAAAGGATTGTTTGACAGTATTCCTAGGTATCTATTGAGCATGTCATTCACAAAATCCTCGCTCATTTCACTGTCAGATTCATCTGATGAATATCCATCATCAGCATCATCAAAGTCAGGTACAGTAGGTTCTGGCCTGTGGCATGATCATCCATCAACTAAAAGAAAATCATAAAACACAGGTTGATTTCTGCACAAAATATATATTTTGTTTTAATAATAAATTATGGGTAGCACGGTGGTGTAGTGGTTAGCGTGGTTGCCTCACAGCAAGAAGGTCTGGCGAGGGCCTTTCTGTGCGGAGTTTGCATGTTCTCCCCATGTCTGCGTGGGTTTCCTCTGGGTGCTCCGGTTTCCCCCACAGTCCAAAGATATGCAGGTTAGGTTAACTGGTGACTCTAAATTGACCGTAGGTGTGAATGTGAGTGTGAATGCTTGTCTGTGTCTATGTGTCAGCCCTGTGATGACCTGGCAACTTGTCCAAGGTGTACCCTGCCTTTCGCCCGTAGTCAGCTGGGATAGGCTCCAGCTTGCCTGCGACCCTGTAGGACAGGATAAAGTGGCTAGAGATAATGAGATGAGATAATAAATTATGAACTAGAATTTCCCCTTGCATTAATATTCATAACTCTGTCACTTTAACTCATTATCTAATATTATTGTTGTTGAAATTCATGAATGTTTATTTATTTACCTTCAAAAGTAACAAGAAAATAATGACGTCACCATCAGAGGCCAATTTAGCTAGTCCTTCTGCCTTGGTGTTGATATGTGAAGCATTTTCTAGTTGAGTCCTGATGGCATGATATCCACTAACAAACTCATTAAGTGACCTCTCCATGTGGGGCAGCCATGTCGTGCCTCCAATGCGGGTAGGCAGAATCTGCTTTTTCTTCAAACTTTCCAATGCACATTTCAACTGTTTCTTCATCTTTGGACTTCTCCGGTACAAACAGTAGAGACCAATGAGTAAAGTCAGAGTTCGGCAATATTCGTATGGCATGAAAAAGACACGCAATCTTTAGAAAAAAATTACCATTGGTCAAAGAGTTCACCATGAACCAATCAATCATGCTTGAGGTTAAAAATAGCAAATGTCAAAAGTTGACACTAATAGACCCCTTGCGCATGACATCACACATCACGTGATAATTACACCTGGGTCAAACAGACACAGTCTTTTGTGTAAGCAAGGCTTAATTTGTCTTCAATATGGTTCATTTTTGCACTGTTTTTGGTTGTTCAGATTGAGAAATAGATAAAAGGTATTACTGTCTCCCCACAATCAAGAAAAATATTAACAAAGAGAAGCAAATGCTTCAAGAACAATGAAGAAATGAGTGGTTAAAGAGAATATGACAAGAGGAGCTAAGCCTGAAAACTCCAGAGAAATTTGTGATTGTATTTAAAATGTATTTTTAAATAATAGAAAGTTGGAAGTGAGTGTGGAAAAGTTTGCTTAAGGCTCTCGTTTTAATTTTTCTGCTTGCATTCGAGTTTGGGTCTTCATGAAAGTGTTTGATTTTCTTACAGGTGAAGCAGCTTCCTTATTCGACACAGACAACCCAGATTGTTTTCACACAACTTGGACATAACTCAGTAAAAAAGGCAACAAGGAGCGACATGCGCAATATATCTGGAAAGAATAGAAAAGATTAAGAGCAAAGAGCACTGAAGCTTTGTTTCTGTTATCAGAGGAACCCAGTCCTGTGCAAAACATCACCATGGAGCCAGAGTGTAGTAATGAACCCACAATTTGAGAGAGTTCTACACAAACACACTGAACTTTACAACAGCTGAATGCATGTGAAATGGAAATAAATTGACTATGGCAGGAAAACCTATTCCAGATAAAATTGATGATTGTCTTCACTGTGCTCCATGGAATATCTAATGCCATGGAAAAAAATTTGTACCCTTCTCCTGACTGATACCTTTCAATAATGAGATCCCTTTGATGCTTTGAAAGCTCTCTGTGAACCATAGGTTTTGCTGGAGGATGCAACTGAGTAAATGTCTGAACTTTATTTGGGGTTAATCAGAGTCATTTTAATTGATGGCAGGTGTGAACCCAAAAAGACTGAATGCTGTAATTAAATCAAAAGGGACTTCAACAAAGTAATATAAAATTAGGTCTTACCTAATAGCGGAGCTTCCATTCAAATGAAAACAAGCATGCAACAGATGAAGTACTTTGATGTGTTTCAATTTTACCACGAGAAGATAAATTTCTCCAAACTCACATGCATATTATTATTTTTATTACTATAAACTACAGTGTGCTTTAGGGATTTATAGCAAAATGATTTGAAAACAAAAAGATACACGATTCATGAAAACACTGAGTGGATTCAGGTCAACTTGTCAGATCCCAAAGGATTTCGCAGTGATTTCAAAATCAACATCACTATTTAGAATTAAATTCCTACAACTCATCATTTCTATTAATTAATTTTTGACGTTTTCTTTCTCTTTCAGCTTGTTGCTTTTCTTGTGAAAGATTTCTTCACCTTTATCAAGCTCTTTCACTGCTTCTTTCCTTTTCTTCCTTTGTCAAAACTCTCTTTCTCTTCCTGGTTTTGACTTCATCTTTCTCTCCTTGGTTCACTTGTTCTGACATCTTTTTAAAGTTTGTATTAAAGTTTGTAAAAATGATTATTATTTTGTTGCGCTGTTTAAGTTGTTCTTGGTGGAAAAACCTGATAAATATGAAATTATCTGTAGACAAAAATAAGTTATGTAGGCACGCTCGCACTTCTAGTTCCCGCCAAAATCAAACAGCCAATCAGAACTGTGAGGGGCACAGACGTACACGGCTGGGATCCCTGTGTGTCCATGAAAAATCAACTCGATGGGTTACCATATTTTCTTAAGTATGGAGCTCCGCTATTAGTTTAAGGGTGTGCACACTTATGCAACCAGCTTATTGTACATTTTTTTATTTTTTATGTTTTTCCCCCTAACAGATTTGTTTGTTTTTCAATTGAATTGTACAGGTTATAGGTCACATTAAAGGTGTGAAAAATTTTGAAATTATTTATCGTGGTCTCATTTTTTTACATCAGAAAAACTAAAAACATTTTAATGGTGTGTGTACATTTTATATCCACTGTAGCTCTGTACCTAGATGTCCTTGGGGTTGTTGTGACATGGAGGGCAGGGAATACCATCTAGCCCACAGATCAGGTCAGAGTCCTTTGAGAGTAAATGCTTTGGCTTTTGCAACACTCTGTACCCAAAAGCTGATGCTAAGAAAAATTCTTCACACAAAGAAGGTTTTTTTGCTTTTGTAGTTAGTTTTTTAACTGTTCTTCTGCGTTGGGACTCTTCAGGGAAAAAAGGTACAGTGGTGCTTGAAAGTTTGTGAACCCTTTAGAATTTTCTATATTTCTGCATAAATATGACCTAAAACATCATCATGTTTGTGACCTTGTTTCTGTTTTGTTTTTGACCTCGACTTTTGTGTACCCTATGGTATTACATTCGCACATTGATCAACCCTTGCCTGAATTTGACTACGACTT
Organism: Neoarius graeffei; assembly: GCF_027579695.1. Lineage (NCBI taxonomy): Eukaryota > Metazoa > Chordata > Actinopteri > Siluriformes > Ariidae > Neoarius > Neoarius graeffei. Next base: position 74,098,985 of record NC_083583.1, on the reverse strand, counting down.
TCAGATCACAATTTGGATTTGGCTGCTAGTTTGCGACGCACCTGCTCTCCCCTGTGCATGCATCAGTAAGTGCCTGCACCCTGACAGGATACAGTGGTGCTTGAAAGTTTGTGAACCCTTTAGAATTTTCTATATTTCTTCATAAATATGACATAAAACATCATCAGATTTTCACACAAGTCCTAAAAGTAGATAAAGAGAACCCAGTTAAACAAATGAGACAAAAATATTATACTTGGTAATTTATTTATTGAGGAAAATGATCCAATATTACATATCTGTGAGTGGCAAAAGTATGTGAACCTTTAGGATTAGCAGTTAATTTGAAGGTGAAATTAGAGTCCGGTGTTTTCAATCAATGGGATGACAATCAGGTGTGAGTGAGCACCCTGTTTTATTTAAAGAACAGGGATCTATCAAAGTCTGATCTTCACAACACTTGTTTGTGGAAGTGTATCATGGCACAAAGAAAGGAGATTTTTGAAGACCTCAGAAAAAGCATTGTTGATGCTCATCAGGCTGGAAAAGGTTACAAAACAATCTCTAAAGAGTTTGGACTCCACCAATCCACAGTCAGACAGATTGTGTACAAATGGAGGAAATTCAAGACCATTGTTTCCCTCTCCAGAAGTGGTTGACCAACAAAAATCACTCTAAGAGCAAGGCGTGTAATAGTTGGCGAAGTCATAAAGGACCCCAGGGTAACTTCTAAGCAACTGAAGGCCTCTCTCACATTGGCTAATGTTAATGTTCATGAGTCCACCATCAGAACACTGAACAGCAATGGTGTGCATGGCAGGGTTGCAAGGAGAAAGCCACTGCTCTCCAAAAAGAACATTGCTGTTTGTCTGCAGTTTACTCAAGATCACATGGACAAGCCAGAAGGCTATTGGAAAAATGTTTTGTGGATGGATGAGACCAAAATAGAACTTTTTGGTTAAAATGAGAAGCATTATGTTTGGAGAAAGGAAAACACTGCATTCCAGCATAAGAACCTTATCCCATCCATGGTGGTGGTAGTATCATGGTTTAGGCCTGTTTTGCTGCTGCATCTGGGCCAGGATGGCTTGCCATCATTGATGGAACAATGAATTCTGAATTATACCAGTGAATTCTAAAGGAAAATGTCAGGACATCTGTCCATGAACTGAATCTCAAGAGAAGGTGGGTCATGCAGCAAGACAACAACCCTTAGCACACAAGTCATTCTACCAAAGAATGGCTAAAGAAGAATAAAGTTAATGTTTTGGAATGGCCAAGTCAAAGTCCTGGCCTTAATCCAATTGAAATGTTGTGGAAGGACCTGAAGCGAGCAGTTCATGTGAGGAAATCCACCAACATCCCAGAGTTGAAGCTGTTCTGTACGGAGGAATGGGCTAAAATTCTTCCAAGCCGGTGTGCAGGACTGATCAACAGTTACTGGAAACATTTAGTTGCAGTTATGGCTACACAAGGGGGTCACACCAGATACTGAAGCAAAGGTTCACAGACTTTTGCCACTCACAGGTATGTAATATTGGATAATTTTCCTCAATAAATAAATTACCAAGTATCATATTTTTGTCTCACTTGTTTAACTGGGTTCTCTTTATCTACTTTCAGGACTTGTGTGAAAATCTGATGATGTTTTAGGTCATATTTATGCAGAAATATAGAAAATTCTAAAGGGTTCACAAACTTTCAAGCACCACTGTATATTCCAACACATAGCTAATGCTAGGCCATTAAATCTGCACCATCATGCCAGTCATTTCGAGGAATTTTGTATGGAGCATAACCGCTAATAAACTCCAGTATTCACGTATATCTATCATTCTCTTCTTTCTGACTAAGATTATCCAAGTAATCCAGTAGTAGAGCTTTTTTAGCTGTAGTTTTCTTTGGACAATGGCAACAGATGCTGGGCATCTTTGCTTGGCTTCAGTATGTGAACAGTATATAAACAACGTTTGCTTGTCCCCCAGGCATAGGGTAGTGACAGTTGCTAAAGTAAATGTGATGTCAGTGCAAGGGGTCTATAGTGGAAACAGCCAGGAAAACACGAGTGCATCATGTACAGTATGTGACTATTTTTTGTACAGTTGGCTTTTCCAAAGTAGATCGATGTCAAGTTTCATTTTGACAAATACTGATTTTCGGAACAAATTATTACACTATTTTCGGAGACTATTTTCACACCAGCCCATCAGACTAGTGACCTAAATAAATCCACTAGATTGATACAAGTGTTCAACCAGCCTCGGGCTTCAGACTACCAGCTAAGTTCAAAGTCTGTCGCAAATTTTTTTTTCTTTCTTTCTTTAGTTTACATGATTGTGTAGCCTACGATGACCTGGCAGCTTGTCCAGGGTGTACCCCTTTGATGCTTATCCAGAAGTTAAGCACCAAAGGACTAAACTTCGTTGATGTGAATGCTAGGAGTCTACTACCCAAGCTAGAAGAACTCCAAGACCTGGCAAGTAAGACCAAACTAGCTGTGATTGGCATAACTGAAACCTGGTTGGATGACTCGATATCTGATGCAGAAATCAAAATCACTGGATTCCTCATTGTTCATCGTGATCACAATTGTGAGGGTGGTGGAGTATCCCTGTATGTGAACAATGACATTGAGTTCACTCACCATGAGGACATAATCAATAACATGGAAGCAGTTTGGATTGATCTCTGTCTCCCCAAGACCCATCCAATACTTGTTGGTATGTGCTACAGACCTCCTAAACATAGCGACTTTATTTAATCAACTTGGACAGTCTTTGATGAATATTGATTCTTTTACAGGTCAAGAGTGTTTTATGCTTGGTGCTTTTAATGTGGACTGTTCAAGCAATAACAAAGTAACTAGTCTGTAGAAGTCTTTTAGTGATATCAACTTTTGATTTAAACCAGTTAATAACAGAACCAACACATATCACAAAGTGTACCTCAACATTATTAGATCTAGTTCTGGTATCAGATCCCAGTAAAATATGTTCATCTGGTGTTTTGGATTACAGTTTGAGTGACCACCAATAAATTTTTTGTACAAGAAAGTGTAAACATAATCCGGTTAATATGCACAAAACTGTTACATTTAGATCTTGTAGGAATTATTCAAAAGAAGTGTTTAATGGTATGTTGAGGGAAGCGGATTGGAATTCTGTATATGAATGTCAAGATGTCAATATTGCTTCGTCAATTTTCAAATGTAAATTTCTTGGCATTATTGATGAAATATCACCAATGGTAACAAAACATGTGAAGCAAAGGAGTGTTCCTTGGATGACTGGTGAATTGTTACAGTTGATAAATGAGCGTGATAAGGTGTTTCGGAAGTTTAAAAGAACGAAAAATCCTGAGTACTCTGAATTGTATATCAAACTTCGTAATCATGTTCAATATAGTAAGACTACTGCCAAAACTGATTTTGTAAATAGAAAACTTGAGGACTTTAAAGATCAACCAAGGAAAATGTGGCAGATCTTAAAGGGTCTTGGTACCTCAGGTTTATGTAAAACTAAACCTAGGGACATTGGCCTTGATATAGATGGAGAATTGTGTTTTGACAAGTCTGGGGTGTCAAATGCTTTTAACAAATTCTTTACAACTGTAGCCACTCAACTTGTTGACAAACTTCCTGTACATATTGGCAAATATGGAAAGAGTCAGGTGTTAGAATATTATCGGTCAACAAATGTAATGCCTAATTCTTTCTGTTTTGCAGAGGTGTCTGTGGAAGAGGTTCATAAGATCTTGTGTAATCTAAATTCGAGCAAGGCTACCGGTTTAGATCAGCTGTCCCCTCATTTTGTTAAAGATGGTGCTGAGCTCATTTCATCTCCCCTTGCCTTTATTCTGAATTTGTCTCTGTCTTCTGGCATTTTTCCTGATGATTTTAAAGTGGCAAGGGTAACTCCTCTTTACAAGAAAAATTGTAAATCGGATCCTGGCAATTACAGACTGGTATCAATTCTCAGTATCTTACCCAAATTATTTGAGAGAGTGGTGTATGATCAACTGAATCACTACCTCTCTGATAGTGCTTTCCTATATGAGTATCAGTCAGGTTTTCAATTAACGTTTTCGACTGAGACCTGTTTGGTTCACCTTTTGGATTACAACCCCGATTCCAAAAAAGTTGGGACAATGTACAAATTGTAAATAAAAATGGAATGCAATGATATGGAAGTTTCAAAATTCCATATTTTATTCAGAATAGGACATAGATGACATCAAATATTTAAACTGAGAAAATTTATCATTTAAAGAGAAAAATTAGGTGATTTTAAATTTCATGACAACAACACATCTCAAAAAAGCTGGGACAAGGCCATGTTTCCCACTGTGAGACATCCCCTTTTCTCTTTACAACAGTCTGTAAACGTCTGGGGACTGAGGAGACAAGTTGCTCAAGTTTAGGAATAGGAATGTTAACCCATTCTTGTCTAATGTAGGATTCTAGTTGCTCAACTGTCTTAGGTCTTTTTTGTCGTATCTTCCGTTTTATGATGCGCCAAATGTTTTCTATGGGTGAAAGATCTGGACTGCAGGCTGGCCAGTTCAGTACCCAGACCCTTCTTCTACGCAGCCATGATGCTGTAATTGATGCAGTATGTGGTTTGGCATTGTCATGTTGGAAAATGCAAGGTCTTCCCTGAAAGAGATGTCATCTGGATGGGAGCATATGTTGCTCTAGAACCTGGATATACCTTTCAGCATTGATGGTGTCTTTCCAGATGTGTAAGCTGCCCATGCCACATGCACTAATGCAACCCCATACCATCAGAGATGCAGGCTTCTGAACTGAGCGCTGATAACAACTTGGGTCGTCCTTCTCCTCTTTAGTCCAAATGACACGGCGTCCCTGATTTCCATAAAGAACTTCAAATTTTGATTTGTCTGACCAAAGAACAGTTTTCCACTTTTCCACAGTCCATTTTAAATGAGCCTTGGCCCAGAGAAGACGTCTGTGCTTCTGGATCATGTTTAGATATGGCTTCTTCTTTGAACTATAGAGTTTTAGCTGGCAACGGCAGATGGCACAGTGAATTGTGTTCACAGATAATGTTCTCTGGAAATATTCCTGAGCCCATTTTGTGATTTCCAATACAGAAGCATGCCTGTATGTGATGCAGTGCCGTCTAAGGGCCCGAAGATCACAGGCACCCAGTATGGTTTTCCGGCCTTGACCCTTACACACAGAGATTCTTCCAGATTCTCTGAATCTTTTGATGATATTATGCACTGTAGATGATGATATGTTCAAATGCTTTGCAATTTTACACTGTCGAACTCCTTTCTGATATTGCTCCACTATTTGTTGGCGCAGAATTAGGGGGATTGGTGATCCTCTTCCCATCTTTACTTCTGAGAGCTGCTGCCACTCCAAGATGCTCTTTTTATACCCAGTCATGTTAATGACCTATTGCCAATTGACCTAATGAGTTGCAATTTGGTCCTCCAGCTGTTCCTTTTTTGTACCTTTAACTTTTCCAGCCTCTTATTGCCCCTGTCCCAACTTTTTTGAGATGTGTTGCTGTCATGAAATTTCAAATGAGCCAATATTTGGCATGAAATTTCAAAATGTCTCACTTTCGACATTTGATATGTTGTCTATGTTCTATTGTGAATACAATATCAGTTTTTGAGATTTGTAAATTATTGCATTCCATTTTTATTTACAATTTGTACTTTGTCCCAACTTTTTTGGAATCGGGGTTGTATATACTGTAAAGCTTGAACAGGACAAAGGCAACTACTAGTATATAGGGATGGTGCTGCTGGATCTCCAGAAAGCCTTTGATACGGTGGACCACAATATACTCTTGATGAAGCTGGAATCAATGGGTCTTCTTCAACAGACTGTGGATTGGTTTAGATCTTACCTTAGCAACTGCCAACAGGTAGTTGATATTGGGGGTACGCCTTCAGATCCAGCAGACATTTCTTGTGGAGTACCTCAAGGGTCGATATTGGGCCCTTTGTTATTTTTGATCTATGTTAATGATATTACCTCTTCTGTTAGCTGTAAATTACTGCTCTATGCTGATGACTCTGCCCTGATTGTGGCTGATAAGAGTCCAGAGGTAATTCAACATAGACTATCGATGGAGTTGGAGTCAATCAAGGAATGGCTGATTGATAATAGGCTACCACTTCATTTAGGCAAGACTGAATCTATTCTCTTTGCTTCGAAGAGAAAACTCAATAAAACGAAATCCATTCAGGTGCACTGTGGTGACAAAGAACTTGCTTGTTGTTCACAGGTCAAGTACTTGGGCCTAACTTTAGATCAGTCCTTTGTTGGTGAGAGCATTGTGGACAAGATAGTAAAAAAGTCCAATGCTAAAATAAAGTTTCTTTATCAGCATGCTAACGGTGTTAGCCAAGAAACAAAGAAAACATTAGTATCGGCCCTTATACAATGTCATTATAACTATGCTTGCATGGCTTGGTATTCTGGGTTGACTAAAAAGTTCAAGCAAAAATTGCAAGTTGCACAGAATTGGATTGTACATTTCATTTTGAATACACCGGCCAGAACACATATAGGGGATGAAGAATTTAAGCAGGTAAATATGTTGCCAGTTGAAGTGCAAAATATCCAGCTAAAGCTGAACCTAACCTTCAAAATTATCCATGGTAATGCACCAAATTTTCTTTCAGGCCAGTTCAGCTTTGTACAAAATTCTCATTCTTTTAACACAAGGTCAAGTGGTACTTCTCTGCAGATACCTCACATAGGTCCTTATGGTGCTTCCACTTTTATGTACATGGGTATCAAGGCCTGGAATGCTCTTCTAGGCCATATTAAATCCATAAATAGTTTAGTCAATTTTAAGTCTGCAGTTAAATTTTATCTTTTTTAATCAACTCGTACACCAGGAAAATAACATATATTTTTAGTTTTTGTTCTCTTTTATAACTTTTGGTCTTTTTTTTTTTGTAGTAATGTGTCCATGTTAGTTATGTGATTGACCACACTGAAAATAAGTGTTTTCACTTTCATATGTTACCCTGGTTCTTAATGTCTTTCATACACATATTTGTATTTGTTATATGTTTTACATTATTTACAGAATAAATCAAATCAAATCAAAAATACCCTGCCTCTCGCCCATAGTCAGCTGGGATAGGCTCCAGCTTGCCTGCGACCCAACACAGGATAAGCGGTTACAGATAATGGATAGATGGATGGATGATCATGTAGTGATCATGAGAAAGGAGGAAGATCTAAAAATGCTGAAACAAAACCTCAAGAATCAGCCAGACAGTTAAAATTTGGTTGCAACTGGGCAAGAGGTTGGATGGCACTTGGATGGCACTCAGTGAAGGACCTGGCAGGACAATAATCTTGCTTTTGATACCTCCAAAGTTTGAACAAAATGCCTGAAAGACAACTAAATGAATGTACAGAAGTGATCATCACAAGTCTCTCTCTCTCTCTCTCTCTCTCTCTCTCTCACACACACACACACACACACACACACACCAAAATTAACCTGGGAGAAAATTCGAAGGGATCATGGACTCATTGCACTCTTTCACAGATCTTGATGGAGTACTTTGGAGCACAGCAACCCACAATTCTGTAAATAAAACCCCCTCTGGGCCTCAAAGATCCTTCAGTGCGTGTGTGTGTGTGGGGGGGGGGTTCAGGTTCAGGTTGTGATGTTTGCATCATACAGCCTACTTGCCACAAATACCAAACAGTAGAATCACAACCAACTACACAAAACCACAACACACATGCCTTACATTTCAAAATCATTACTGCCTAAACAAACAAGACATCAGATTAGATTACTTTCCACAGGATTACATGATGGCCATAGAATGGGTGTGATGGAGGAAACGTCTATTAATTTCATAAATGTACCCCATGTACTGATTTGCTATGTATGTTGATATAGTTGGTGTGTTCTTATCAGAAGGCAGCTGCTTCATTAGGCAGCATTTTAACTGAAAAGGATCCTTAAGAAGCCATACATTTGTGACAGCCTTCAGAGTCATTATACATCACATTTCGAGTGCTTTGCTTGGAATATTTGTTTCTGTACTGTCAATTACTAATTTACCTCAGGATGGAGCATAAACTACTGGCAGCTAATTTCCTAGTTTAGCTTCTTTTGGGAATTAACCAAGGGACAAAGAATGGGATACTTCCAGAAGGAGGGGGATCCACAGGTTTTTTTTTCTTTATGCACTCATAAATATTACAGGAAACAATTCCAGTCACTTTATATTTTTTTAATTTCCTCAACTCCCACACAAGCACTTCCACTTAAACCATAATACAAGTACTTTACTTAAGTAAAAGGTACTTAAGTAAAGGTTAACAAAACCCAAAAAATAAACTCCTTTATACCTACAGATAATATGGGTTATCTTGACATGCTTGACTGTTCACTTGTTCATATTTGTCCCTGTATACTGTGTACAGATTTTATTTTAAAATAAAAACAATGTCTCTGGGCGCTGCCATCTTACTCTCTCTAAGGTTCAAATATCACGCTCTGAGTACAATTCATGAAGCCACTTACATGGCTTACCGAGGCTAGTGGATCTCGTGGATTTTTAGGGTAAACAACCCTAAAGATACCCGAGTGACAAGCATTTGGCTTTAAATATAAGCCCACTCACTGCTCACTTCACATGCAGTGAAGAAAAAGTGATCTTTTTAGATGACAAGTGTTGTGAAGTGATATTTCAGATATCACTACTCCCCAGAGCCAGTAGGGGGCGTTGGTAATGTTGACCCTGTGTGTTGTATCTGACTGCCGGGGATGAAGCTGCTCTCTGCCATGACTGGCTGTATATACCGGTGCTAATAATAAAAGCGGTTCCAGAAAAGAAACCAGCTCCTTTTATTGCTGATATATTGAAGATATCACATATGGCGACGAGGATAAAAGCACCGAGAGGTCAAGTGCCGGTCTGCTTAGCAAGTAAGCAAAGTTGTTGATGGTCCTGTAGTGTTTGCTAGCTAAGAAGAGCTAGTGAGGAACAATGGCGGCTGCAATGGTGGGTGCGGTGGCACCATTTGACAGCAATTTGCAGATGTGGGAAGAGTACTGTTCAGTTTTGGACCACTTTTTTTTCGCAAATAACATAATGGAGGCAGAACGGAAAAGAGCTGTGCTACTGAGCAGTGTGGGAGCACAGACCTATGCCTTGATGAGGAACCTGCTAAGCCTGGATAAGCCAGGAGACCGCTCCTATGAGGATCTGGTAGAGTTGTTAAACCATCATTTTCACCCCAAGACCAGGGAGATAATGCAGAGGTGGAAATTTAATACAAGGAACAGGATGCCAGATGAGTGTGTTAGTGACTATGTGGCAGAACTGAGAAAGCTCGTGCAGGACTGTAACTTCGGTGATACGCTGACGGTGATGTTGAGGGATCGTCTTGTTTGCGGCATAAATGATGACGGCATACAGCGGAGGCTGCTGTCGGAGGACAAGTTAACCTTTGACAAGGCATTGAAGTTTGTGCAGGCAATGGAGGCGGCAAACAGAGACATTGTGGATTTGCAGGGAGCCAGAGAGCATGCAAAATGGAACCGAGCATCAGGGTCGGTGCACAAGGTGAACAATGTCCGCGCCAGGATGCAGCAGGATGTGAGGACATGCTACAGATGCAAGGGAGACAACCACTTGGCAATGGACTGCAGGTTTGCCAAAGAAAAGTGTCATAACCGCGGGAAAGTGGAACACATAAAAAGGGCCTGCAAAATGAAGGACATGGGAAAAGGAAAGACTAAGCATGTACAAGGGGAGTCAGGAAAATTTAACAAAAGAGCTAATTTCATGCAGGAGGAAGGGGAGGATAGTGATAAGGAGGAAGTTTTCACTATGTACCACATAAAAGGTAATAATATTACCATACACAACATGCAGGAAGAAATAGTCATTCCCAGAGAAGAACCAATAAGACAAGTATTGAAAGTAAATGGACAGGATGTAACCTATGAAGTAGACACAGGCTGTGGCTATACAATAATGTCAGAGAAGGCATTTTACAGGTTATTCCGTAGTGTTAAAAAACCCAGGTTGCTCCAGTGCAAGATAAAACTGAAAACATATGGTGGTCATGTAGTACCAGTGTTAGGAGCAGCAAAAGTCAAAGTGGAACATGAAAGCAGTGCTAAGATGTTAGCAGTAGTGGTCGTCAAAGGTTCAGGGACCAGTTTACTGGGGCGAGGGTGGATGAAAGCTCTCCAGATAGATTGGAAAACTGTACATAAGATAGAAGACCGAGAAGAACCACTGCAAGAAGTACTTTTGAGACATGACACAGTATTTAAGGATGAGCTAGGGACGTTAAAAGGCTTTGCAGCAAAGATATATGTAGCGAGTGATGCAAAGCCCTGCTTCTACAAGCCAAGGTCAGTTCCCTTTGCAATGAAAAAGAAAGTAGAGCAAGAACTAGAGAGGCTTTTAGAGGAGAAAATCATTGAACCAGTGAAATTTTCAGACTGGGCAGCGCCTATGGTACCAGTTCTAAAACCAGACTCCAGAGTCAGGATTTGTGGGGACTATAAGCTAACAGTAAACAAAGTGTCACCAGTTGAGCAGTACCCCATTCCTAGAATGGAGGATATGATAGCTTGTCTTACTGGGGGTGAGAAATACACCAAGTTAGACATAAGCCATGCGTATCAACAGATAGTATTAGATGAAGATTCAAGAAAATATGTCACTGTGAATACACACAAGGGACTTTTCACATACACAAGACTACCCTTTGGTGTGAGCTCCAGCCCAGCTATATTCCAGCACATGATGGAGGGTGTGCTACAAGGAATCGAGAATGTAGCAGTATACCTTGATGACATCATTCTGACCGGAAAGAATGACAAGGATCATCTGCAGACATTGGATCAAGTGCTGCAATGACTGCAAGATGCTGGACTATGCTTAAAAAGGAGCAAGTGTCAGTTCATGGAAACTGAAGTGACATTTTTGGGACACAAAGTGGACAAGACAGAGTTGCACCCACTGCCAGCCAAGGTGAAAGCAGTGCAGGAGGCTCCCGCACCTACATCAGTGACTGAGCTTAAAGCTTATTTGGGACTATTGAACTTTTATAATAAGTTTCTGCCTAACTTGTCTACTGTACTAGCACCTATGCATAAGTTACTCAGAAAAGATGAAACATGGGTATGGGGGCAAGAACAAAAAAAAGCTTTCAAAGAGTCAAAGGAGCTCTTACAATCAAGCAGTGTGCTAGTGCATTATGAGGAGAAGAAAGAACTGATACTTTCCTGTGATGCCTCTCCATATGGAGTCGGAGCGGTACTAGCTCACCGTATTGCAGATGGTGAGGAGAAACCTATAGGGTTTGCATCACGCACACTCACCGCTGCTGAAAAGAACTATTCCCAACTTGATAAAGAGGGATTAGCTGTCATTTTTGGAGTGCAGTATTTTCATAAGTATCTGTATGGTAGAAAGTTTGTGATTTGTACAGATCATAAGCCATTGATAAGTTTATTCAACGAGATGAAAGCGGTCCCACAGATGGCGTCTCAAAGAATAATGAGATGGGCTGTGCTGTTGAGAGCATATGAGTATGTTATATGTTACAGGGCCGGTAAAAACCATGGTAATGCTGATGCTCTCAGTCGACTTCCTCTGCCAGAGAAACCCAAGGAGACAGAACCAGAGGAACATGTACTGATGCTGGACCGAGAACAGAGCCCTCTGACAACATCAAAACAGCTGCGCCAATGGACAACTAAGGATCCTATACTCTCAAGAGTCCGTGAGTATGTTCTCAGAGGATGGCCTGATAATGTGGACAGTAACTACAGTATATGCCTTACAAACAGAGACAACATGAGCTCAGTGTACAGGATGGCTGTGTGCTGTGGGGAGCTCGCATCGTGATCCCAGAGAAGGGACAAGCTCCTCTGATGGAACAACTACATCAGTCACACCCAGGCATGAGCCGCATGAAAGGACTAACCAGAGGCTACATGTGGTGGCCCAATATGGACATGGACATTGAGAAAAAGGTAAAGGCATGTCACACATGTCAGGAACACAGAAAGGCACCTGCCTGTGCACCACTCCACCCCTGGGAGTGGCCTGAAAAGCCATGGAGAAGGCTACGCATAGACTATGTTTTTGATTTTATTTGATTTTATTTATTGACACTGCTCAAGGTTGATACAAAAATAAATAAATAAATAAATAAATAAATAAATGAATGGTGCAGGGCGGCACGGTGGTGTAGTGGTTAGCGCTGTCGCCTCACAGCAAGAAGGTCCTGGGTTCGAGCCCCGGGGCCGGCGAGGGCCTTTCTGTGCGGAGTTTGCATGTTCTCCCCGTGTCCGCGTGGGTTTCCTCCGGGTGCTCCGGTTTCCCCCACAGTCCAAAGACATGCAGGTTAGGTTAACTGGTGACTCTAAATTGACCGTAGCTGTGAATGTGAGTGTGAATGGTTGTCTGTGTCTATGTGTCAGCCCTGTGATGACCTGGCGACTTGTCCAGGGTGTACCCCGCCTTTCGCCCATAGTCAGCTGGGATAGGCTCCAGCTTGCCTGCAACCCTGTAGAAGGATAAAGCGGCTAGAGATAATGAGATGAGATGAGATAAATGGTGCTTATGTACCTTGCACATATGTCAAAAGGATAACACAAAAAAGCTCAGATGAACTTATTTCCATTGTGGTCCTTATGCATAAAAAATAAAAAAAATAAAAAAATATTAAAATGTATATCTAAAAGTGTACAACTAAAATCAATATGGTGTACAATGTATGTGTAAAAAAAAAATAACACATGCAATACATACAAACATAACAAAGACAATAAATAAGTACATTTGAATTACCTTTATGCCATTTTGCTAGACAACCACTTTTTTAATGCTAACTTAAAGGTACTATTGGATGCCATGTTTTTAATATGGTCAGGTAGGTTGTTCCATAGGACTGCCCCTAAATATAAAAAAGAACTTTTACCCATTCGCGTATTGAATCTATGCAAAACAAGATCAGTGGAGCTTCTCCTTGTGGAGTAGCTATGCACCTCATTTACTCTGTTAAAATAATTAAGATAGATTGGGGTCTCACTGTTGATAATTCTATGTACCATATTGAGGTTAAAATATGTTACTCTATCCTCTACGGTTAGCCATTTAAGGCTTCTGAAATGGCAAGGTAAAAGATGGGTGCGTGGGTGTAGATTAAGAATCAACCTGATTAATTTGTTTTGAGAGGTTTGTAACTTCTTTTTAAGTAATTTAGGCAAGTTGTTGTACCAGGAGATGCAGGCATAGTCAAAGTGTCCTTGAACTAAGGCCCCTGCCAGAATCTCCATGGCTTCCCTGTTGATAAAATTAGTTATTCTTGCCAGGAATTTAATTTTCTGATTTAATTTTGTAATAACCCTGGATGCCATACCCTCTCCTGTCATTTTGCTGTCAAGAACACATCCTAAATACAACACAGTGTCCTTGGATAAAATTTCAATATTACCTACTTTAATGTTCAGACCTGGTGATCTCCGTAATTTTACACAGGATCCAAACAAGATTGATTCAGTTTTGCCTAGATGAAGGGACAATTTATTTTCAGCTAGCCATATACTTACTTTCTGTAGTTCAGAACTAAGTGTTCGCTCAACTTCTTCTTTATTATGATGGGATACCAAGAGAGCTGAATCATCTGCATAAAGTAACAAATTGCAGTCGCAAGCTGCCTTCATATGCAGGACCTTTCATGGAGAAAATCTCATCTCATTATCTCTAGCCGCTTTATCCTTCTACAGGGTCGCAGGCAAGCTGGAGCCTATCCCAGCTGACTACGGGCGAAAGGCGGGGTTCACCCTGGACAAGTCGCCAGGTCATCACAGGGCTGACACATAGACACAGACAACCATTCACACTCACATTCACACCTACGGTCAATTTAGAGTCACCAGTTAACCTAACCTGCATGTCTTTGGACTGTGGGGGAAACCGGAGCACCCGGAGGAAACCCACGCGGACAACATGCAAACTCCACACAGAAAGGCCCTCACCGGCCCCGGGGCTCGAACCCAGGACCTTCTTGCTGTGAGGCGACAGCGCTAACCACTACACCACCATGCCGCCCATGGAGAAAATGTTCTTAGTAATTGTGGATGTTCATTTGAAATGGTTAGATGTCTACCCAGTAACTTCATCTACTTCAGCAACCACAATAAACTGTCTTAGGAACAGTTTTAGCACACATGGTATTCCAGAGATGATTGTCTCAGACAACACACAGTGTTTTGTCAGTGAACAAACCAGAGAGTTCATGACACGAAATGGAATAACACATGTCACATCAGCACTGTATCACCCATCATCTAACGGGTTAGCTGAACGAGCGGTGCAAACTTTCAAAGAGCTCATGAAAAAGAGTAGTAGGGATACAGTAGAGACAAAGTTAAATAGGGCACTGTTTAACTATTGTATCACTCCACAGTCAACAACTGGACTGTCACCCACTGAAATGTTAATGGGTAGAAAATTGAGACGTACACTTGATCTCATACACCCAGATCTTAAAAAGAAGGTGGAAGCAAAACAAACAAGTCAGAAAGCATATCATGACAAACATGCTAGAGAACGCAACTTTGTGGCAGGAGATTCCATCTATACAAAGAACTATGGATATGGACCAAAATGGGTACCAGGACTGATACATAAGACTACAGGACCAGTTTCTTACACGGTGTTGCTAGGAGATGGAAAGCTGGTCAGATGACACATCGATCAGCTGTTCAGCAGACAGGAGTCAGAGCTGTCAGTTTTGAGTACAGATCCGGTGCCAGTGGAGGAGTTTGGGACACCCACACCACTGCCAAAAATGCTAGGACAAGATATAGGTCCTGGGCAAGAAGGAGACAGAGTCTTGCCTACAACAGAGCAAGTGGACAGTGCACCGGCTGGTGCTCCAACAACAAAATTGTTCCGTTCTCACAGGATCAGGAAACCACCAGCATACATGAAGGACTTTGTTCAGTGAGTGGATGTGGTTGAACATGCACCAATTATTAAAAAAAAAAAACAAGAGGAACTTTGTTTGAATTATAGGGCTGTGAACATGATTTTTGTTGGTTAACATGTTAGAACCAAAAAGGGGGAAAAGATTGACAGTGGTGTATTCTGTTGAAAAAATGATATGCATGTTTATACATGAATGTTCAGGGTTGTGTCAGTGTAACTGAAAATTTCACAACTGTTGTTTTGTTTGGACCAGATTTTTGTGGTTATTGTTGTGAATGTGAACTAAGGAATAGTTTCAATTTAAGAAGGGAGGTATGTTGTGAAGTGATCTTTCAGATATCACTACTCCCCAGAGCCAGTAGGGGGCGTTGTTAATGTTGACCCTGTGTGTTGTATCTGACTGCCGGGGATGAAGCTGCTCTCCGCCATGACTGTCTGTATATACCGGTGCTAATAATAAAAGCGGTTCCAGAAAAGAAACCAGCTCCTTTTATTGCTGATATATTGAAGATATTACAACAAGAATCGCTTTGCTATGGCAACAGGATTGTTTACTAGCATCTGTGTCAGTACTGCATATGCATTATCTAGCCAAGTGAGATTTAAACTACATTAAAGTGAAGTCTGTTGATTTGTGCATTTTGTTAACAGTGAATATCACATGGTTACAGAACATAACCATGACATAATATGAAGGGGCTATGGAATGTACTGAATAGTATTATTAGGAATAGAGCTAAAAACAAAAACACAAGCTACCCTGATCATTATATTGAGAATGACAGATCAATAAATAATATGGAGGAAGTGGTAAATGGTTTTAATAGATTCTTTGTAAATGTGGGATCAGATTTGGCAGAAAAGATTCAAGATACAGACACACCTGGAGGGGCGGAGGCTGCTCGATGGGAGAGAAATCCTAAATCTATATTCCTTGGTGCAGTTGGCATAAAAGAGGTCATAGACATTGTAAGGAGAAGTGAAAGTAAAACCTCCACTTACTGGAATGATATTGATATGAGTTTAATAAAAAAAAGTTATTGAAGAAATTGCAGAACCATTTACTCATATATGTAATATGTCTTTTCAATCTGGTAAATTTCCAAACAACATGAAAATAGCTAAAGTTATACCTTTATATAAATGTGGAGATAGACACCATTACACAAATTACAGGCCAGTTTCTTTACTCTCTCAGTTCTCCAAGATCCTCGAAAAACTGTTCACAGCAAAACTAGACAATTTCATTGAAAAATATAAACTTTTAGCTGACAGTCAATACGGATTCCAGAAAGACAGATCAACAACCCTGGCATTAATGGAACTTATCGAGAAAATCACAAATGGTATAGACAATAAAAAACATGTTATGGGAATTTTCATTGATCTAAAGAAAGCATTTGATACAATAAATCACGACATTCTATTCAAAAAATTAGAGAGGTATGGTATCAGAGGGGTTGGTTTGGACTGGGTGAGGAGCTACTTAAGTAACAGGCAACAATTTGTAAAAATTGGAGATCACACATCTGAGTATTTGCCCATAACATGTGGAGTACCGCAAGGGTCTGTCTTAGGTCCTAAACTGTTTATATTGTACATTAATGATTTATGTAATGTATCAAGTATAATGAAATGCATATTGTTTGCTGATGATACAAACATCTTTTGCTCCGGGGACAATGCACAGCAGCTTATGGAAACAATCACAACCGAAATGAATAAATTAAAAAGGTGGTTTAACGTAAACAAATTGTCATTGAATTTGAGTAAAACAAAGATTATGTTATTTGGAAAATATAAGTCGAACCCTCAAGTTGAATTGAAAATTGACAACATAACCATAGAAAGAGTGTATGAAATAAAATTTCTGGGTGTGATTGTTGATCATAAAGTCTGCTGGAAACCGCATATTAATCATGTTAAAGCAAAAATAGCAAAGATTACTGCAATTTTGGGGAAATCAAGACACATTCTGGACTATAAATCACTACATACTCTGTATAATGCACTCATACTTCCATATTTGAGCTACTGTGTGGAGATATGGGGTAATACCTACAAATCTAACCTGCAGCTGTTATGCACATTACAAAAAAGAGCAATAAGAATTGTCAATAATACGGGATATCTTGAGCATACAAATGCATTATTCGTAAAAGAACACACTCTGAAATTCACTGATCTGGTTAAACACAAGACTGCACAAATTATGTATAAAGCAAGACATAACCTTCTTCCGGGTGAGGTACAAAATACGTTTATGGAAAGGCAGGGTGGGTATAACCTGAGAGGGGAAATGAATTTTAAGAGAGTAAATGTTAGAACAACTATGAAAAGTATGTGCATAACAGTCTGTGGGGTGAAATTGTGGAATGGTCTGGATAATGAGCTCAAAAATAGCACCAACATAAAACTGTTTAAAAAATTATATAAAAACATGTTAATAAAAATATATGAGAATGAGGACAGGCAGACTATATAGGTGATGATGAAATTGAGAGTAAGTCTGTGACTGGTCTTCTTGTATTTAGTGTATAGTTATAGGTATGTGTATATGTATGTACTGTATATATGTATTGTATGTATGTGCGTCTATATGCATAACATAAGTATCTGTATATATGATTTGATTTGGTCAATATTATACCATGTCAGTATGTTTTGATATGTTGGTATGTTTTCTTTTTTGTTTATTGCTTTTGTTTTCTTTTGTATATATAGTTTATTATGGTGGAAAGTGACATTTGATTAGCGGTGGTATAGAGGGTTAGGATTGGATAAGTTATTACTTCTTCCTAATCCTTTCTGAACATTGTTATGTTATTGCCTTGTGGCTATGCTATTCTGTTTGTTTATGATGATGTTTTGATTATTGTATTTTTTATTTAAATTTTTATTTTTATATCTTTCTTCTTTATTGTTCAGAATAAAGTAATCAATCAATCAATCAATCAATCAATCAATCATTTCTGATTAGATTTTTAGAATTAGAAGTCTTTGTCTGTCACATATACATTACAGTACAGTGAAGTTCGTTATGTGTATTCAACCCATCTGAAGCAGTAAAAATGCACATGCACACACACACACGTGATGCCTGATGATTTTTTTTTTTTTTTGCTAGAATTAGAAGCCTTGATTTGATAGCTCTGTGTAATGAAGATACACAGTATACTAATGTGCCATACTACGTGTTCCCTCTGGAGTCTCAGGGTCAAGCCTTGGGCAAGCATGAGAATCCCTTTAGCCTCCCGTGCCAGGGAACAGTGAAGAGTTGGGAGCAGGATGTCAGATGGCTTATGGGGCAGAAGAATCCTTTTGGATCAGTGGTCAGCCACAGTGAACAGGCAGAAGATCCTTTTCTGAGAGGACAACGGCTGGACACAAACACCACTGGAAATGTGGTACTGCAAAAGTGGAAAGTAATGGTGGCCTACCACTCCTTTTTTTCACCTACACACTTGGCACATGACAGCATGAAACCAATTTTTTTCTGATATGAGGGTGGATGGTGGACCCACCAGGTTTGAAACCCTCCAAATTGCTACTGGCGAAGAGTCCAATTCGGGTGAGAATAGAAGTGTTACATATGATGGGCATGGATCAAAGCCGAAGGGAGGTCCATGAGCTGAAGAAGGCATTTCTGAAATCACACGAATGCAACTATGAAACACCATAAGAATAGCAACATGGAAGGTCTAAAGTATGTACTCTGTGAAAATAAAAATGGTGATAAATTAAGTTAAGTGAGTTAACATTGGTATATTAGGCATTGCTGAACACAGGTGGGCTGGACGAGGGCATTTTTGAACAGATGAAGGTGGAATCTTTGTTTTCTCAGGATGCAAGCAATTGGGGCAAGGTGGCATCAGAATATATCTCAGCGAGAATGCCTCAAAATCATTGATGGGATACAATCCTGTAAGTGATAGAGTCCTATCAGTCAGACTCCAGGGCACACCAACAAACATCACAGTCATGCAAGTATATGTGCCAACAACTTATGCAACTGATGAAGAGGTTGATCAGTTCTATGAAGCTATTCAGAAGACAATAGATGCAACCCCAGCAGGAGAGATGTTGGTATTGATGGGAGACTTCAATGCAAATATCGGTGAAGGTTTAAACCCAGGAGAAGAATCTATAATTGAATGTTTTGGGATAGGTCATCTAAATGAGAGAGGAGAACAGCTGGCCTCTTTTGCAGCTGAAAATGACCCAATTGTGTGCAATACAATATTCAAACACCACAAACGATGACCGTACACGTGGACAGCCGCAGATGGTAAAACCCGAAACCAGATTGACTACATCTTGGTTCAAAAAAGTAAAAGAACAAACGTGAAAAATATGTGCACCTTCCCAGGGGCAGACTGTGGATCAGATCACCAGCTACTGAGTATGGACATGTGCTACAAAGTCAAGACTAGAAGAACAGAGCAACCAATGAAGAGGTTTGATGTGGATCAAATACCACATACATACTCAGTAGAGATTAAGAATAGTTATGAAGAATAGCAGACGAGATGACACCAAATGAGTTATGGGAAACTACAAAAGAAACGACACTATCAGTGGCTGAAACCCATGTTCTAAAAAAGATAAGACAAAAAGGACCATGGATGACAGAAACGACAAGAGAACTCATCGAGAAAAGGAGAAAGATGAAAGCAACAGGTACCAGTATTGCAAGCACAGAATACAGGGCAGCAACAGCAGAAGTGCGACGGGCATGCCGGAAAGACAAAAAACAACATTTTCTGGACTGGTGCACCAATATTGAAACATACTACCAAACAGGCAACAGTAAATCTATGTACAAGGAGATAAAGCAATTGACCAGGAAGTTCTCACCCAGTTTAAATGTCATCAAGAGTAAGGATGGCAAAGTGCTAACTGAAACAACTGACATTCTTGGTCGGTGGCATGAGTACTGCAGCAATCTGTATGCTGACAACAATGACACTGATGACCCACAAGAGACAGACAATGAAAGAACAGAGGACAGTGATCTAACACCTCTACAAACTGAAGCTGAACAAGCCATGAAGGCATTAAAGTGCGGAAAATCCCCAGGGAGTGATGGAATCCCGGCCGAGCTTCTATTGGCTGGTGGTGATGCTGCAGTCACATTGATGCACAAACTATGTATCAAGATTTGGCAGATGACAGAGTGGCCAATAGACTGGTGTCGAGCACTCTTCATACCACTACCCAAAAAAGGTGACCTTCAACTGTGTAAAAACTACAGAACAAACCGCTTTAATCTGTCACGCAAGCAAAATTATGCTCAAAATTATACTAGGTAGAATGAAGAGAAAGCTGAGAGAAGAAATCTCAGTGGCACAGGCTGGTTTCATGGAACACTGGGGCACACGAGACCACATATTTAACCTACAAATGCTTATACACAAATGTCATGAAATGCAGCAAGACCTGTTCATTTGTTTTGTTGATGACATTGTCTTTGACAATGCAAGATACCAGGAACTGTGGTTTGTTATGCTAAAGATGGGTTTCCCACCCCATGTGATCAAGCTGATAAGAAGCTTGTATAAAGATCAGCAATCCGCAGTCAGGTTAGAAAACAATGTAACTGAGTGGTTTGGCATCCAGAATGGCATTCAGCAAATTTGTATACTCTCTCCTGCACTGTTCAACATATACACAGAAAATATCATGAGAGAGTTAATGGATTATGATCCTGTAGGTAATTATGACCTTCTTTGCATTGGTGGAACAATTCTGGGTGATCTGCGCTATGCAGATGGTACTGTTTTGCTTTCCAAGTCCTGAACTAGCTTAGCCACCTATGTTGATATGATGAACGAGTGAAGTGGGGCATATGGACTGAAGATGAATACAAAAAAGACAAAGGTAATGGCTGTAGCAGGAGGCCAAGACAACCAAAATGTGACAAACCTTTCGATAGAAGGCTCTAGACTAAATGAAGTCAACCATTTTACATACCTTGGCATCAGGATTGAAAGTAAAGGAGATAACAGCAGTGAAATTAATGTAGACTCATGATAGGACTCAGGGCTTTGAATGATATGAAGAAGCTGTGGCAAGGCCAAGACAAGTGGACAAAGTCGCAAATGCTTAGGGCTTGTGTTTTTCCGGTAGCCACATATGCGTGTGAGACTTAGGTGCTGCGCAAATCAGATGAGAAATGTATAGCAGCATTCGAGAACAAGAGCTATCGGAAGATAATTCATGTCTCCTGGCTACAAAGAACAACAAATGATAGCATTAGGGTGGAGCTAAAAATGAAAGATGACTGACTACTGCATTATATAAAGAAGCAGAAGCTAACATACTTCAGCCACATCAAACGCCATGATAGCATAGAGAAGACCGTTCTAGAGGCACATATCCCAGGAAAGAGACAGAGAAAGACCACCACTGAGATGGAAAAAGACTGGTCACAGATGCTCTAGGACCGATAGATCAAGCTGGAAGAATGTCAATGGATAGGGAGAGGTTTCGTGCTGCTGTGCAAGCAGCCATGCTCTGAGAAGAGTTTGCTTTTGATGATGATGAGTGTGCCATTAATAGTCACAGCCAGATATGCAGTTTCAGTGCAAATGCTTCTGTCCAAGTAAACCTATTTTAACAATATTATCACTTTTGAAATGGATAAATTGTTGTTCTAAAGTTCATTTCTAATTTAAATGCATGGAGAACACATCAGGGCACTTGCTGTGATTGGCAAACAATGTTTATTTTGGGGTTTTGTTTGACTTTGAGAAATATTGATCAATCAATCCATACTTGCAGAAGCTTCTTTATAAATTATTACATTTTTACAACACAAAAATCAGAAAAAATTGGGATGGTATGTTGAAATTGAAATTAAAAGTGAAAACAATGATTTGTAAATTCTCTTTGACCTGCATTGCACTCAAAACAAAACAACACATTATTTGATGTTTTACCTTGCAACACATTTTTAAAAAGTAGGGACAATAAAGTGTTTCCCACTTTATCATGCTGCCATTCCTTCTCACAACACTAAAAAGATGTTTAGGGACTGAAGGCACCAAGTGATGAAAGGTTTCAGGTGTTATTTTGTCCCATTCTTCCTGCAAACAGGTCTTAAGGTCTGTAACAGTACGGGGTCATCACGGTCATTTTTAATTTCTAAATTCTCCACACATTCTCTACTGGAGACAGAGGGGACACACCCTCTTCTTTCATAGCCACGCATTTGTAATGTGTGCAGAATGTAGTTTTGCATTGTCTTGTTGAAATCTCCCTGGAGAAGATGTTGTCTTGAAGGCAGCATATGTTGCTCAAAAATCTCAGTGTACTTTTCTGCATTAATGCTCCATCACAGAAGCGTAAGTTACCTTTGCCAAGAGCACTGACACTACCTCATACCATGACAGACCCTAGCTTTTAGACTTGCTGCTGGTAACAGTCTAGACAGTACTTGACAAAGGTTTGCCAAAGTAATCCTGAGCCCATGTGGTTATATCAGGTGAAATATCCAAATCCCTTTCTGTCTTTCTTTGAGGAACATTGTTTTAAAAATATTTAGATAATTTATTATACATTTGTTGACAAACTGGCCCATCTTTGCTCCTCAATTTCTGGATATTGCTTCTCAATTCCTCCTAAATTATATTGCTTCTCAATTCCTGGATACTGATTTTGTACCAAATTGTGATTACAATCACCTGTTGATATCACCTGTTTCAAATCACATTATTTAATTGTTTTCTCATTACTAGCCCTAAATTACTGCCTGCAATGAAATACAAGTCAAAGTAAATTTAGATATCACTGCTTTCTTTCTTTTTTTTAATTTGCATTTTCCATCCCATCCCAAGTTTTTTTTTTTCTGATTTGGGGTTGTACATTGAATTACACAGAGCTATCAAATAAAGGCTTCAAATTCTTGGAAAAAAAAAAACTTCCCTGGGCATCACTCTCTTTCTCTCTCTGCTTCAGATGGGTTAAATATAGAGAAAGAACTTCACTGTGCTGTAATGTATGTGACAGAAAGACTTCTAATTCTAAAACTAATCAGTAATTTTCTATAACCAATTGATTTTTACTGGCAACAAAACGAGGGTTATGTATATAACCACGGTTCTATGAGTTTCGGATGACTGCCAGAGGCGGTGCTTTCAGCACATGGATATCCATCACACGAACGTGCAGGTCGAGTAATAGTAACAACAAAGTCACGTGTGACCTGGATGACGTCACCCCGTGACCCCGGCACAAAAGACCGGTGAACCCAGGAAGTGACCTCTTGCAAATCTTCTCGTGTACACTCCGAGTGACTGCCAAGCTCTGGCGGTCATCCGAAACTCATAGAACCGCGGTTATATACATAACCCTTGTTCTATTTCGTTTCTCCTGACCGCCAGAGGCGGTGCTTTCAGCACATGGATGACTAATACCAACCAGGTCATGAGGAGTGCCTACCCGTACTCAGTGCTGCTGCGACGGGCCTGGAATGACGGCCGTCGCCACAGGATTATGTGGGACGACATTAAGACAGTAAAACCTGGTGAAGGTGCAGCTGAAAGCCCAGGAGGCTGCGCTGCATATGTCTGAAAGGGGTACGCCCTTCAGTGATGCCCATGAGGCCGCCACGCCCTGTGCAGAGTGCGCCCTGACAGCCGGAGGAATCGGGGAGCCACTGTGCCTGTAGGCATGTAATATGGCCTCGACTATCCACTTGGATAGCCTCTGTTTAGAGAGCGCCAGACCCCTCCTCGGCCCTGTGTGGCACAGAAACAGGGCGTCACCCCTACAGAAGCCCTCCGTATGGGACACGTACACCCTGAGGGCGCGAACTGGGCACAAAAGTTCCGACCTCTCACCATGGCCCGCCTCGAATGCCGCAACGCTAAGGGGCTGGTTGACGAAGGTAGCAGAGAGGGTCTTCGGGAAGAAAGAGGGGTTAGGCCACAGAGTGACCCCACTGTCGCCGGAGTGCCACTGCAGGCACTCCCCACTGACTGACAGCGCGTGTAATTCCCCGACGCGCCTTGTCGATGTAATGGCCAGAAGAAAAGCAGTCTTCAGGGAGAGCCATGAAATGTCTGCCGTGAGCAGGGGCTCAAACGGTGCGTCGCAGAGAGCCTGCAGCACCAAGTGAAGATCCCATTTGGGTACCTGGCTCCGTCGGGGGGGTCTCAACCGGAGAGCACCCTTCAAGAAACGTGCCACCAAGGGGTGGGACCCCACAGTCCTTCCCCCAACTCTGGCATGCTGAGCAGAGATGGCAGCTGCATAGACCTTGATGGTGGAAGGAGTAAGACCCTTGTCAAACAGAGATTGGAGGAACAGTAGAATGGTCGGCAGGGGGCAGCATGTAGGCTCCTCCCCCCGAGTCAAGCACCAGTTGGAGAAAAGCCTCCATCTGTTGGCGTAGAGGGCATTGGTGGAGGGTGCCCGAGAGCTTGCAATGGTGTTGACCACTGCCGGCTCACAAAGACCTAGCAGGGGGTCCGGCCCTTCAGCGGCCACACCCAGAGCTGCAGACGGGCTGGATCTGGGTGCCAGATCTGCCCTCCCAGCTGTGATAGCAGGTCCGTCCTCACTGGCAGGCACCAGGGGTCGCCGTTCAGAAGTTGCAGCAACTTGGGAAACCACACTCGGCCCGGCCACTGAGGGGCGACAAGCAGCAGCCCGTGGTGGTCCATCGCAACCCTGTGTAGGGTCGGCACGATCAGCGGCAGAGGGGGGAAGGCATACAGCAGTTGCCTCGGCCAAGCATGCGCCAGCGCGTCCTGACCCAGGGAGCTGGGGCCGTGGAGGCTGAACCACAGAGGGCAGTGTGCCGACTCCTGGCAGGCAAAGAGGTCCACCTCTGCCCTGCCAAAATGTTCCCAGATGGCAAGAACCACCACTGGGTTGAGTCTCCATTCCCCGGGATCGGGGTCCTGGCGGGACAGCAGATCTGCTGCCCTGTTGGCAGTGCCTGGCAAGTACATGGCATGCAGGCTCAAGAGATGTCGATGGGCCCACCGCAGAAGTTGGCCGGCCACTTCCAAGCACTGGAGGGACTTGGTGTCTCCCTGGTGGTTGATGTAGTACACTACCGTAGCGTTGTCCGTCCGCACCAGAACGTGTCTGCCGGCCAGGCCTGGGAGGAAGTGCTGTAGGCCGAGGAACACAGCCCGTAGCTCCAGCACGTTGATGTGCTGCTGTCGCTGCCCTGGACTCCAGCAGCCTCTGACGGTCCGGCATTGCCAGACTGCACCCCAACCTCCCAGGGAAGCATCCGTGGTGATGACCTACCTCCGGGAGGGGATAGCCGCCAGCGGAACACCCTGCAGAAGGTAAGCCCTCCTCCTCCATGGATGGAGGAGCCTGCAAAAAGTATCCATCACCTTCACAAGCCTGTGCCCGTGCAGCGCCGGGTGAAGGTGGAGACCGTTGAGCCACCTCTGAAGCGGACGTAAGTCCAGGAGCCCCAGCGGGACCAGAGAGGAGGCTGCCGTAAGCATGCCCAGCAGGCGCTGAAAGGTCTTCAGGGTGAGTGACCTGCCCCGTCAGAAGCGGCCAAGCAGCAGGCGGATGTTGTGGATCCTGGTCTGGGAGGGGGTTGCCATCAACGACCTCGAATCCAGGTGCATGCCCAAGAAAATCGTCTCCTGGCTGGGCACCAGCGAGCTCTTCTTGTAATTCACCCTGAGCCCCAGCTCTGCGACATGTGAGAGCACAGTCGCGATGTCTGTGTGGGCCTGACCTGCTGATCGTGAACAGACGAGCCAGTCGTCCAGGTAAGGCAGGACACGCAAACCCCGTGCCTGAAGTGGTGCCAATGCCGCTGCCACACACCTGGTGAACACACGGGGTGCCAGCGATATCCCAAAGGGCAGAACATTGAACTCGAAAGCCTGGCCCTCGAAGGCAAACCGCAGGAACTGCCTGTGGTGTGGCGCAATGGGAACATGGAAGTAGGCATCTTTCAGGTCGACAGTGGCAAACCAGTCGCCCGCCTGGATGTGGTGTAAGACATCCACTGTACGCAGCATGCGGAATCTCATGGTCTTCAAGTAGGAGTTGAGGGACCTCAGGTCGAGGATCGGGCGGATACCGCCGTCCTTCTTCGGAACCAGAAAATACCTGGAGTAGAACCCACCTTGCTGTCTCTGCCTGTCAACGGGAGAGATTGCTCCTTTCTCCAGGAGGGTGGCGATTTCCTGCAGGAGGACGAGGGACTTCCCCGGATGGCTCACGGTGGTGTGTTTGACCCCATGAAAACGCAGCGGTCGGCGGCAGAACTGGATGCGGTAACCCTTGGTGAGGGTCACCAGCACCCAGGGGTCTGGGGTCAACGCTCTCCAGCGTTGGAGCTGTTCGCTGGAAAAGCAGCCGACCGCCGGCGCGCTGATGTCAGCGCCGCTCAGACCGCCCCCGTTGGTCACCAGGGGGGCGACAAGGAGCGGACTGGGTGTAGGGGGTGGCGCTGCGGGTCCGGGAGGTGGTGGGGTGACGAAAGTCATCAACCCGTCTGGTCTCCTGGCGGGTGCGTGGCCGAGACGGAGTCGGTGTGGGCAACCTGAAGGACTGGGCAGTGTTGCCGTGGTGGTAGACCTGGCGGAGGCCAGCGAACTGCTGTCGCGCCTGGACGACCTGGGCACTCCGGTCCAGGGCTTGTTGAGTGGCCTCACCAAACAGCTCCCCGGGGACAACAGGGAGAGAGCGCAGCACACGCCAGTCGGGCTCGGCCAGAGGGGACTGCGCCAGCCATATCTGCCGGCGGGCGAGGGTGAGATACGACATCAGCCGGCCCAGTTCCCGCGACAAGTAGGCAAAAGCCTGGAGACCCACGTCGCACAGCTCCCGTGATGCCGCGCTCGTCCCCTCCAGCGTCTGGGCAAGGGCCAGCAGCAGGTGGGACATGGAATTGTCGATACGACCCATTCATGCTGCCATGTCGTATCCCCGCACGATGAGGTCGTCGGTCACACGGCATTGAGTGCAGGGGCATCGGGCGTCAGGCCGCAGAGCCTCATTGGGCGAAAGGACGAGGGCAGCCACGGAGGGCTCAATGTTGGGCATCTGCTGGAGGCCATAGGTAGGGGTGTCCTGCATTGCTTCCAGGGCCCTGCAGTCACTAGGAGGTGGGAAAGGCGTCTGGGGTCCGCCCAACACCTCTGTAACTCCTCGATGTATGGGGCCAAGGGCAGAACAGACAACGAGGAAGGCTGTGTGGAGCCTCTGAAAAAAGCACTCTGATGCTGGGCCACCAGGGGCGTGTCCAAACCCAGACGGGCCAATGCAGCCCTCAGCGTTGGCTGGATGGATGAGCGTCCGCCTTCCGACGCTGCCACGGTGCCATGGCTGGTGGCCTGGGAACCGGCCAGAGAGGTGGAGTCGTGACCGTCAGACCCACCGCAGTCAAAGCTCTCCGACGCCTGGATCGACAGCTCATCCAGGCCGCGTGCATCAACGGCCGGTGGCAGAAGCGGTGGTGATGGTGAACGGTCGGGCTGCCAGGCAGATGGGGTGGCTGCGGGAACACTGCTGCCCTGTGGCGGAGGCTGGAGATTCGCCAGCAGGGCCTTCATCTCCTCCAGCTCGGCGGACATCACCTCCACCTTCCGAGCCAAATCGCCCGAGCGCTTCTTTTTCGCCTTGGAAGCGGAGACACGTGGGGGAGCCCCACGGCGCTTGCTGGGCCCCGCTGCTGCAGCCGGCACCATGTCCTGTCCCTCCGAGGCCCGGGGGATGTCAGACGGAGGATCCATCCGAGCCAGCCTGGCAGTCCGCGCAGCCACGCTCAGGCACATGCAGTCTGCGCAGGCCATGTCCGTCAGCCCCTGCCACAGGTGATCAATAACCAGGCACGAGGGGCACTCGCGGTGGCCGTCCTCTGGTTCGAGGGGGGCCCGGCAGTTGGCACAGCAAGAGAATAGGTCCATGACACCTGGCTGGCAGAAGGGAACTTAAAAATAGGGCGAGAACACCCCAATAATTAGTAAGTAACACAAAATAAACAATCAGGTGGCAACGAAAAACGACCGGGCAAACACACTCGTGGTCGGAAGAAAATGGTGCGAGGGCCTAAGCGGGAGCACCCGGACCTCGCAAACCGCGAGCCTACTGCCGCGGGTTTAAAAGACTGCCGCAACTAAACAGTCACTCACTAGCGTGAGAAGACATCATACACCGCTAAAACACACAAGACAGCCAGCCCGTGAACAGGCCGGAGGCAAGGCTACACAAAACAAGGCGGTCGATAATACTAACAAAAATAGGCGCCGTGCGCCACAGAACTGATAACAAAACAGCACGAGAAACACCGCTTTAATTCAAATGAAATGAAAACCACTTACCTGAACGAAAACAAGCTGGCCTCCAGCGGTGAGGACACCGCCTCGGAGGGCTAGTCAGCTAACTCCACCGAGCGAGAGCACTCAGCTAACGGAGTAACAAAACA
Organism: Neoarius graeffei; assembly: GCF_027579695.1. NCBI lineage: Eukaryota > Metazoa > Chordata > Actinopteri > Siluriformes > Ariidae > Neoarius > Neoarius graeffei. Next base: position 74,070,604 of record NC_083583.1, on the reverse strand, counting down.
ATACGAATACAATGACAAGAGAAAAAAGAATTGATGGACTTAACGCAGTTTCTTGGGGGATGCGTAAGCACAGCCCCAACCCCACGGGTAATGAAACTAACATGGCGCTTTGTCCAAATTCCCAAATTCCAATCCAACTCGCAACCTGCAAAATGCGAGAAGATGCAAGAGGTCACTTCCTGGGTTCACCGGTCTTTTGTGCCGGGGTCACAGGGTGACGTCACCCAGGTCACACGTGACTTTGTTGTTACTATTACTCGACCTGCACGTTCGTGTGATGGATATCCATGTGCTGAAAGCACCGCCTCTGGCGGTCAGGAGAAACGAAATAGAACATGAATCAACAGACTTCACATTTATGAAATTTACTAGTGCATCTCAAGCAATTAGAATATCATGACAAAATTCAGTATTTTCCATGATTTATTTAAGAAAGTGAAAATTTAATATATTCTAGACTCATTACATGTAAAGTACAATATTTCAAGTATTTTTCTACAACCCCAGTTCCATAAAAGTTAGGATGCTGTGTAAACTGTAAATAAAAACAGAATGTGATAATTTGCTAATCATGGAAACCCTATATTTAATTGAAAATATTATAAAGACAAAATATCAAATGTTGAAACTGAGAAATTGTATTGCTTCTTTTGAAAAATATATGCTCATTTTGAATTTGATGTCAGCAACACATTTCAAAAAAGTTGGGACAGGGGCATGTTTACCACTGTGTTGCATCACCTCTACTTTTACCAACACTCTTTAAATGTTTGGGAACTGTGGAAACCAGTTGCTGTAGTTTTGAAAGCTGAGCTAATAGCTTACGTATATGGGCTGGCTTGGAATCAGCTGCAGTCAGCTGATGTAGCTGGGACTGAGGCCTGAGCTTGACTTTGTGGTCTGCCAGAACTACATTATGCTTGATTTTTGAAAAATAAATGTTGTCACATTCTTACCTGATATACAATTTCAGTTGCTCAAAATTTCAGGGTCTCTTTTGTCATATTTTGCGCTTCATAATGCACCAGATGTTTTAAATGGGAGACAGGTCTTGACTGCAGGCAGGCCAGTTTAGCACCCGGACTCTTTTACTATGGAGCCATGCAGTTTTAATACGTGCAGAAAGCAGTTTGGCATTGTCTTGCTGAAAGAAGGAAGGCCTTCCCTGAAAAAGATTTTATCTGGATGGCAGCATATTGCTCTGAAATGCATATCATTGAGCATTAATGATGCCTTCCCAGATGTACAAACTACCCATGTCATGTGCACTAATGCCCCCTCATACCACCAAAAATGCTGGCTTTTGAACTGTGCACTGCTAACAAGCCAGATGGTCCCTCTCCTCTTTAGCCTGGAGGATGTGGTGTCCATGATTTCTAAAAATAATTTCTACTTTTGATTCGTCAGACCTCGGGACAGTTTTCCACTTCACCTCAGTCCATTGTAAAAGAGCTCGGGCCCAGAGAAGGTGGCAGTGTTTCTGGATATTGTTTTAACTTGCATTTGTGGATGCAGCAATGAACTGTTTTCACAGACAATGGTTTTCTGAAGTGTTCCTGAGCTCATACAGTGATTTCCACTACAGACACGTGTTTGCTTTTAATGCAGTGTCTCCTGAGGGCCTGAAGATCACAGGCATCCAATGTCAGTTTTCAGCCTTGTCTCTTGCATACAGAGATTTCTCCAGATTCTCTGACTCTTTTAATGATATTATGGACCATAGATGATGTGATCCCCACCATTATTCTTAAATTGTTCCACTGTTTGCCCACACAGTCTTTCACTCTCCATTCAGTCACCTCCTATGCAGTGAACCCCTCCCCATCTTTGCTTCTGAGAGAATCTGCCTCTCTGGGATGCTCTTTTTATCATGTTACTGGCCTGTTGCCAGTTAACCAAATTAGATTTTTTAGCATTACACATTTTTTCAGTCTTTTGTTGCACCACCCCAACTTTTCTGAAACATGTTGCTGACATCAAATTCAAAATGAACATATATTTTTCAAAACACAATAAAATTTCTCAGTTTCAACATTTGAGATATTGTCTTTGTGCTATTTTCAATGAAATATAGAGTTTCCATGATTAGCAAATCTTCACATGTGAAGACCAGATGTCCCACTTTGTAACAGCTAGCACAAATCACTGTGACTTTAGGTCACAGACTATCTAGTTATTATTCTCTTAACATTTTTAGGATGCTATTTCTCCCTCAGTTTTCAACAAATCACCACCAAATTTCACATGCAGAATACCTCTGGGCTCACATAAGTTGCTATGACTTTTGGTGCTGATCTGGATCACTGAACTGAAATGATTCATGACTTTTTTCAATCACCCATTTCTCCCTCAGTTTTCAACCAATCATCACCAAATTTCATAGGCAGAATAACTCTGAGCTGACATAAGTTGCTATAACTTTTGGTGCTGATCCGGATCACTGATCCAGAATGATCCATGAAAAACAGGATTTTTTTTAGTCACTTATAACTCTGTCAATTTTCATGATTTTTTATCATTCCTTTTATTTTGTTCAGCAGAATGACCTATACCTTGACCTTCAATTGACAAAGGTCAGCCGGTGCAAATTACTGCGACTTTAGTCACAGTCTATCTAGTTATTATTATTATTATTATTATTATTATTATTCTCCTAGCATTTTTAGGACACTCGTTCTTCCTCAGTTTTCAACCAATCATGACCAAATTTCACATGAAGAATACCTCTGGGCTGAATTAGATTGCTTTGACTTTTGTTGGTGATCCGGATCACTGATCCAGAATGATCCATGAAAAACGGGATTTTTTTCAATCACATATAACTCTGTCAATTTTCATGTTTTTTTTAATCATCTCACCTGGGACGGAGTCCACTAGGGGGCGAGGTATTGTTTTTGTTCGCGTTTCTTCGTTTCTTGTTTGTTTTTTTGTAAACTATGTTACAGGAAAACAGCTGGACCAATCTTCATGAAACTTTCAGGACAGATGGGCACTGGTCTCAAATAGAACCTCCAAAATTTGGGGGATCATCCAGCCAAAATCAAGGGCATGGTGACCAAAAAGGTAGAAAAAAAAAGCTCTGAGCTCAGACTGCAGGAGCACTGCCTCAGAAAGACTCTGCCCACAAACATGCTGATTGGATCACTACCTGCTTCATTTGCATTCACTGCTGTCATTGGATGGTGTAACAGTTCCTGATGTGGATGGAGCACAGAAGCATGGCAGGCGAGAGTTGATGTTCACATACATGCTCTTTATTTTCCCTTATTTCAGCTTTTCAGCTTGCTGCATTCATTCATTCATTCATTCATTCAGTCCCACACATGCATTGGGGTCTCTGCTCAATCCATGCAACAAACAAACAAACAAACACACCCACACACATTAATGGACACCAGGTGTAATGACTTAGCCACTTACCTTCCCTGACCCTGCCCTCCATTCACAAACTGCCGCTTGGTCACGCCCCCATTGCCACATACCCCCACCACCTGACTCAGGCTGGGGAGCCATCTGGCCTGAAGCAGACTCCCCCCCCTGATGGGACAGGAAGTCTGCCACCACCATCTGTGCCCCCGGCCTGTGGACCACCTTGAACTTAAACATCTGGAGGGTGAGATACCAATGGGTGATCAGTGCATTGGCATCCTTCATGCAGTGGAGCCACTGGAGGGACGCATGGTCTGAACAGAGAGTGAAAGGGCACCCCAGCAGGTAGTATCGGCGGGCAAGGACCACCCACTTGATGACAAGGCACTCTTTTTCAATGGTGCTGTATTGCTTTCACACATCAAGAGTTTACAGCTGATGTACAGCACGGGGTGCTCCTTGCCCTCCACCTTCTGGGACAAAATTTCCCAGCCCTCTGTCCGATGCATCAGTCTGTAAAATAAAGGGGAGAGAGAAGTCAGGGGAGTGCAAAAGTGGCCCCCACACAGTGCAGCTTTTACCTTAGAGAATGCCTGTTGGCACTGCTCTGTCCACTGGACCAGACCTGGAGCCCCCTTTTTAGTGAGATTGGTTAAAGGGCTGGTGACATCCAAATAATTAGGTATAAACCTATGAAAATAGCCAGCCAGCCCCAGGAACTGTCTCACCCCCGTTTTGGTCTTGGGCCTCGGGCAGGCTGCAATCATTGCAGTCTTGTTAATTCGGGGACGCACCTGCCCATGAGCCAAGTGGAACCCCAGATACCATACTTCCACCTGCCCAATTGCACACTTTTTCGGGTTAGCTGTGAGGTCCACATGCCTCAGCAGCTTTAGAACAGCCCTCAGATGTTCTAGGTGCCACCGCCAATCATGGCTGTAGATTATTATATCATCGAGATACGTGGCTGCGTAGGCAGCATGAGGGTGGAGGACCCCGTCCATGAGCCGCTGGAATGTAGCAGGTGCCCCAAATAACCCAAAAGGGAGTGTGACAAATTGGTGTAATCCAAAAGGTGTGGAAAAGGCCGTTTTCTCTCGGGATAGAGGAGTCAAGGGGATCTGCCAATATCCCTTTGTTAGATCCAGTGTCGAATAAAAGCGAGCCGCGCCTAACCGATCAAGCAACTCATCAATGCGAGGCATTGGGTATGCATGAAATTTAGACACCACGTTGACCTTTCGATAGTCTACACAGAACCGAACCATCGGTCTTGGGAACCAGGACCACTGGGCTGCTCCAGCCACTGTGGGACTCCTCGATTATGCCCATCTCGAGCATGGCCTTGTGTTCATACCGGACCACTTTTTTTTTGTGTTTGGGTAGGCCATAAGGGCAGCTACGCACTACCACCCCCGGGGGCATCTCAATGTGGTGTTCTATGAGGTGAGTGCAGCTAGGTAGGGGTGAGAACATGTTGGAAAATACCTCCTGCAACTGGGCTACCTCTGTGAGTTGGGGTCGGGGAGCTCCTCTTCTCTGCTCTCCCCCTCCTTTTATGCTTGATCCCTGTGACAAACACCCACACCCACACACATTAATGGACACCAGGTGTAATGACTAGCCACTTACCTTCCCCGACCCCACCCTCCATTCACAAACTGCCGCTTGGCCACACCCCCGTTGCCACAGATGGTTTCTTGGTTCATTTACATAGGCAAAGAAAGGGGTTTTGGCCCTTCTACTCTTCTAGAAGTGGGCCACGCCCACTTTTAAACCCCATTAATAAAAACTTCCCTGCTCTGTTATTACTATAAATATAAATTATAAATAAAAGAACTAGAAACCAGAGTTTTAAGCTGTGACACATGGAACGTGGGGTGGATGCGTCGTATGGTGAGTGGTACCATAGTGCCAGTCTGACAGAACATGGGTTGATTACCTTTTTGATGAGGAAGGGTCCTAGGTACCTGGGAGCCAGCTTGCGGGAGACGGTTCTAAGTGGCAGATGGCGTGTGGAGAGCATGACTCGTTGCCCCACCTGGTAAGTGGGCGCCTTAGAGCGCTGTTTGTTGGCCTGCCTCTTGGATGCTAGGGCGGAGCAAATGAGCCTTCTCCGAGCCAATGCCCACGCCCTCCTGCAGTGGCATATGAAGGTCTGGGCTGAGGGTACAGCGACCTCCTCCTCTTGGTTGGGGAAGGGTGGTGGTTGGTAATCTAGGGAGCACTGGAAGGGTGAGAGATCTTTGGCAGATGAAGGAAGAGTGATATGAGTGTACTCAATCCAGGGTTACTTACTCCAAGAACTGGCATCCTTGGACGCCATGCACCTGAGTGCAACCTCCAAAGCCTGGTTCGCCTGTTCTGCCTGGCCATTGGTCTGTGGGTGGAAGCCTGAGGTGAGACTACAGGTGGCCCCAATGAGTTTGCAGAAGATCCTCCAGAACTGTGCAGTGAACTGAGGGCCCCGGTCAGAAACAATGTTGGTAGGTAGTCCATGTAGGCGGAAGATGTGGTGGACGAGTAATTCTATGGTTTCTTTGGCTGAGAGGAGCTTGGGCAAAGGAATGGAATGGACAGTCTTGGAGAAACAGTCAATGACAGTGAGGATGCATGTGTTGCCACCTGAGTTGGGGAGTCCTGTGATGAGGTCCAGGGCGATGTGAGACCAAGGTTGATGTGGAATCAGGAGGGGTCTTAGCAAGCCGGCAGGGGGTCGATTGGTTGTCTTGTTCTGGGAGCATGTGTCGTAGGCTGCCACAAACTTCTGGATGTCCTCCTTGATAGATGGCCACCAAAAGCGCTGCTGGATGAGTGCCAGGGTTTGGGCGGCTCCCGGATGACAGGCCAGCTTGGAGCCATGACCCCACTGCAGCACCTGGGTTCACACAGGACAGGGAACAAACAGATGGTTAGGAGGAATGTTGTTGGGGTTACCTTCACTGGACTCCTGCTCCAGGGCTTTCTGCACGAGCATCTCAACCTCTAGAATGGCGGCTCCCACCAGGCAGCATGGAGGGAGGATGTTCTCGGGCGGCTTAGACTCCTCTTGGTGGGAAGAAAACATCCTGGACAGGGCATCGGGTTTGCTGTTCTTGGAGCCTGGGTGGTAGGAGAGCATGAAGTTGAACCAGGGAGAGACCAACGGGCTTGACAGGAATTAAGGCATTTGGCGGACTTGAGATACTCCAGATTCTTATGGTGAGTTCAGACTATGAAGGGAGCTCCGACCCCTCGAGCCAGTGCCTTCACTCCTCCAAGGCTAGTTTAACAGCCAATAGTTCTCAGTCACCAATATCATTATCCCGTTTGGCTGGGGATAGCCGGCGGGAGAAGGAGCATGGGTGGACCTTGTCGTCACTGGCCCTCTGGGATAGTATACTGTAGCTCTGACCCTGGAAGCATTGACCTCGATAATAAACTGCTTGGTAGGATCGGGTATGGTGAGAATGGGTGCTGTGGTAAACCTGTGCTTGAGCATGGAAAAGGCTTTCTCTCCTTCCTCCCCCCACTTGAATTAGGTCTTGGTCGAGGTCAGGGCTGAGAGAGGTCTGGCCACCATGCTGAAGTTGTGGATGAAGCGCCTGTAGAAGTTGGCGAATCCTAGGAAGCGCTGAAGCTCTCATCTCAAAGATGGGGTGGGCCAATCGGCAACTGCCTTGAGCTTGAGGGGGTCCATCTGGATCCTTGCCAGAGAGATGATGAATCCCAGAAACGACACAGAGCTCTGGTGAAATTCGCTCTTTTCAGCCTTGAAGAACAACTTGTTCTCTAGCAGGCATTGGAGGACCTGCCGGACGTGGCCCAATGTTCCTCCAGGGAGCAGGAGAAGATCAGGATGTCATCCAGGTACATGAAAACAAAGATGTTTAGGAAGTCCCTTAAGACGTCATTAACGAGTGCCTGGAAGACTTCGGGCGCGTTGGTCAGGCCAAAAGGGACCACAAGGTACTCGTAGTGACCAGTGGTGGTGTTAAAGGTCATCTTCCACTCGTCCCCCTCCCTGATCCTGACGAGATGGTATGCATTGCATAGATCTAGCTTGGTGAATACCTTGGCTCCCTGGAGTAGTTCAAAGGCCATGGTCATGAGCGGTAGTGGGTAGCGGTTCTTGACCATGATGGCATTGAGACCCTGATAGTCAATGCAGGGGCGGAACAACTTGTCATTTTCCATGAAGAAGAATCCCGCCCCTGCTGGGGAAGAGGAAAAACAGATGATCCCAGCTGCCAAAGATTCAGAGATGTACTTCTCCATGGCTTGCCTTTTGATGGAAGAGAGAGAGTGGAGTCATCCTTTGTGTGGTGCTGTCCTGGGTAGGAGGTCAATTCCACAGTCATAGGGTCTGTGAGGAGGAAGGGACACTGCTCGGGTCTTGCTGAAAACAAGTTTGAGATCCAGATATTCCAAAAGGCACGTGAGAGAGGGCGGGGAACTCGCTGGCTGAAGGCTGCGGTGGTTTGGCAGGAGGTAGAGTGGAGTTCAGACAGGAAGCTAGGCAGGACTGGCTCCAGCCTAGGATGGTGTTGTCAGCCCAGTTAAGGTGGGGGTTGTGCTGCATTAACCATGGTAATCCTAGGACAATGGGTATGTGGGGGTTGTTCATGACGTGAAGCTGGATGGTTTCTGAGTGGTTACTGGAAATCCTTAGGGTGAGTGGGGTGGTAAGGTGGATGATGCTGGTCAAGCCAGTGCCATTGAGTGTCAGGACAGCGAGAGGGATGTCAAGAGCAAGTGGCGGGATTCCCAGACGCTTGGCAGTGGCGGAGCAGATCAGGTTCCTGTCTGCCCCTGAGTCAACAAGGGCCTGGAGGTGGTGATGCAGGTTGTCACGGATAATGATGACAGGAAGTAAAGGACGATTAGCGGGGGACTGGTTCCGAGCATTGCCTACCAGGGCCCCTTGATTCACTGGTGGGCTCATCCTTTTAGCGGGCAGGCTCAGCAGATGTGTCCCAGCTGACCGCAGTAGAAGCAGGCCCCCATGCTCCGCTGGCAATGTCGTTCTTCTGTTGACACCCAAACCTGGTCTACCTGCATGGGTTCAATGGACACGGCGGGAGCTGGAGAGGAGGTGAATCTGGGGCGGTTCGTCTCTCTTCTCTGTTGCTGGATCCAAGCGTCGATGCAGTTGGCGAGGTCCATGAGGCTGGAGAGGTCTGATGGCAGTTCCTGTGATACCAACTCATCCTTGATGGCATCAGACAAGCCGTGCAGGAACACATCGCTCTGGGCATTCTTGCTCCAACCACACGAAGCTGCTAACGTCTGGAACTCGATGGCGTAATCCGAGGTAGACCGGGACCCCTGCCGCAGCTCCATGAGCTCTCTGGCTGCCTCCCGGCCAGACAGAGAGCAATCGAAAGTTTGCCTCATCTCCTCGGAGAAATCCTTGAAACTGGAACAAAAGGGTGCATTGGCATCCCAGACCGCAGTTCCCCACTCTCTGGCCTTGCCAGTGAGGAGCATTATTGTATATGCTACCTGGGAGCATTCTGTGGGGAAGGCCAGAGGTTGCAGTTCTAGGATCAACAAACATTGAGATAAAAACAATTTGCAAGTACCTGGTTCTCCATTGTAGGGCTGAGGTGCTGGAAGTCTCGGTTTGTGGAGAAAGGCGGTGACAGGAGCTGAAGTAGGAGACAGCTGAGCAGGGGTAGGCACAGCTTGACAGTGCTGCATCTGAGTGGTGAGAAGGTTGAGTGCATTGGACAGGGTGGCGAGGTTCTGGGTAATTTGTTGTAGGTTTTGTTGGTGGGTCCCGAGGAGAGTCTCTTGCTGCTTGATGGCCGTTCTCAGATGGGTGAGTTCCGCTGGATCCATATTGGCCAGAATGTACTGTTAGGGCTGGTGGAGGTATGGTGAAGTTAGGATTCAAAAACAGAACATACAGTAGACAGTAATCCAATAAATAAGATGATTTAATACAGGGAAGAAAGGGTGTGGCAAAAGATAAACAAACAGGATGAAAAACAAATAGCAAAAATAGTCCGGGCAAAATGAGAACAAACAACTTAACAAAAACATGAGACAGGCAAAAACAAAAATGCTAGTGCAAAAAACCATAAACAAGAAAAGACCCTTAGTGCAAGAAACCATGAACCAGAAATAATCCTTAGTGCAAAAAAACAAGAACCAGAAAAACACTAGTGCAAAAACCATGAACAAGAGAAAATTGCTAGAGAGAAAAAACATGAGGAGTAAGAGAGGCACAGAAACTGCTAGAGAAGCAAAGAATGACCATTCTCATCTCCACCTTGGGCGCACTGTTCATTGGTTGCACTACTCACTAGATGCCATTGCTGCTATATCTTGCTGGCTGGAGTTGACGAGGTCCAGAGGTAGAAGAAAGTCAAAGTCCAACAAATGGTGTTTAAAGCTCATAATGAACTTTACCAATGTCCAGAAGTTCTTTCCTGCTATACCTTACTGTCACATACATCAGCTGTGCATTTAGGGCATGTAGTAAAACTACTATACATGCAAAGCTATGTTGGTGTTGGGAGAGCGAGACAAATACATCAGCCATTGCAGGTGCCTTATTGTATTATTTATTCATTGTGCTTGTATTGGAATTCCAGCACAGACACTGGAATGAAATGGTTGTCATACATAGAAATGCTGATTTAAGAAAAAAATGAAGTAGGTGGAGAGAAAGAGATTCATGTGAAAAAATAAGTACAGCCCATGGAAGGTGTAAACTTTTCTCAACATATTTAAACAAGCAAAGATTTCACCCTTTTGAGACAGTGCCTTCAGATAAAAAAGTGATAAAGAAAACAAGGAAAATCTGCTCTTTCAATCATTTATTCAACAAAAATATCAATAGATGTAACATTATTATGTTTAAGAAGTAAGTACACCCTTGGCTTCAGAAGCCTCATCAAAGCCCAGATTTGAACCCCACTGAAATGTTGTGGAAAGATTTGAAAAGGGCAGTACATGCAAGAAAACCTCAAACATCTTGCAACTGAAAGAATTTTGCATGGAAGTGGTCAAAAATTTCAGCAAGCTGATGTCAGAGACTGGTGGACAATTATGCAAAACACCTACAAGAAGTTATTTCTGTTAAAGGGGGTAATGCATAACCCTCCATTTCTTCTTTTTGAGCCATTACTTGGTGGATTTGTTCATGTGCTTAGGATCATTATCTTGTTGAAAGGTCCACCTCCTGTTCAACTTTTGAACAGATGTCCTCACATTCTTCTATAGCAGTCTTTGATTTGATTCAGAATTCATAGTTGAATCAGTGAACGCAATCTTCCCAGTCCCTGAGGCAGCAAAGCAACCCCAAACCATAACATTTCCAACACCATGCATCACAGTTGGTATGAGGTTCTTCTCCTGAAAAGCTAATTTTGGTCTGTGCCACATGTGTACTCTTGCTGTCTGTCCAGAGCATGTTATCCCAAAAGGCCTGGTCTTTGCCTGTATGTTCACTGGCAAACTGTAGTCTTGCTTTAACATTCCTTTTGGACAGCAAAAGCTTTTTCTTGACCCCCTCTGTAGTTCAAATCTGTCCAATCTCTTCCTGATTCACACCAACAGTTGCAAGAGTTACCTGCCGATCCTGTGATGAAAGCGGTTCTTTGAGACTTCTTTTAGCATCAAATGGTCTGCTCTGGGGCTGAATTTGCTGTGGCAGCCAATCCTGGACAACTTGGCAGTTGTTTGAAATCTATGCCACTTGTAGATGATTTTCCTGACAGTGTAATTATTTCTTTCTAATAATTTTGAGATGTTTTTAAACACCTTGGCATGTTCACTAGCATCCACAACTTTTTTTTTTTCCTGAGGTCCTTAGAGAGCTCTTTTGAGCTTGGCATGATGACACAAAACACTTCAATAGCAAAGAGAACACCAGACCCTAGATGTCCGGTTTAAAAAAGATGAACCCATCTCCACCTGCAGGAGCTTCTAATCAACAGCACCTAATCTGGAACACTTAAGTCTACTTTTATGAGATTTAAAGTGTGATAAATGTAAGGGTATACTTACTTTTTCCATGGTGACCTTACTTTTTTACCTGATTTTTTTTAGTTAAATTATGAAAATGACTACAAAATTTTAGTGTTATGTGTCATTTGTTGGAACATATCACCTGTATCAGAGGTACTGTATCAGAGAGGTACTGTAGGTACTATATGAGAGAAAGTGAAATGTTCCATCCATTATCTGTAACCACTTGTCCTGTGCAGGGTTGCAGGCAAGCTGGAGCCTATCCCAGCTGATGATGGGTGAGAGGCAGGGTACACCCTGAACAAGTCGCCAGATCATTGCAGGGCTGACACAGAGAGACAAACAACCATTCACACTCATTCACACCTACCGTCAATTTAGAGCCACCAATTAGCCTAACGTGCATGTCTTTGAACTGTGGGGGAAACCGGAGCACCCAGAGGAAACCCACAGGGATATGGGGAGAACATGCAAACTCCACACAGAAAGGCCCCGGTCAGCCACTGGGCTTAAGCCCAGAACCTTCTTGCTGTGAGGTGACAGTGCTAACCACTATACCACCGTGCCACCCCAACTTTTTCATATTATTATTATTATTATTATTATTAATCATCATATCTTATCATGCCACCACTGTATCCACACTAGGGCAGTTTTGTTAGCTTCCAGAAGGTCTTGGTCAGAGCAGCTTGGGCCCAATGGGCATCCTCAGAGTAAGTGATTCATGTTTTGGGCAGGTTCACCACAGGGGCATGCAGTGCTTGCAGCAAGTCCCTACTTCAGAAGGTTGTCTCCTGTTTTGCCAACCTTGGCTCTCGCACAATTTAATGTGACACAGTCTTTCCTGCAGATGGAAGTTCCATTGGGAAGATCCTCACTGGGTTTGAGGACAGCCTCGTTATGGTGGGATTGGTCATTCACCATCCATTCCCTGAGTCTGTACTCTGATGACTTCATGTTCTCTAAACCAGTTACTGTTGCAAAGCTCTTCTGTAACTGGAATCTTCTTGTTACTCCGTGATAATTGTAAAGTGGGTGTTTATTGTCAGTCATTTGCTTGTCTCTTTCAGTCTTGCTGATAGTGTCACGCCTGACTGAAGGTGGTGAGATGCTTGCTAGCTTGTAGAGAACTGGCAAGGGTGTTGGTGTAAGGTTCCCAGTGATAGTGCAACATGCTTTGTGTAGTTCTGGGTCGATCTTCTTTGTGTGGCATGATCTAGCCCACACAGGCACACAGTATTTGGCTGTTGAGTAACACAGTGCTAAAGCAGTCTGCTTAAGTGTGGTTGGGTCTGCTCCCCAGTGAGTGTTGGCAAGCTTGCCAAGTAGGTTGTTGCGACTTGAAAGCTTGTTCTTCAGCTGGTCTACGTGCTTTATGAATGAAGGAGTCCTGTCCAGGGTTACTCCCAGGTACACTGGGAACTTATGTGTTTCCAGCACTTTGTTTTCTTGTTTGATTTTTAGTGCCCTATTTGCTAGATGGTTATTAAGGTGAAAAGTGCACATCTGTGTCTTTCCAGGGTTAACATTAAGGAACCATGCTTCATAATATGCTGAAAGATCTTTAAGTGCACTGGTTAGTCTCTTTTCTCATCTCATCTCATCTCATTATCTCTAGCCGCTTTATCCTTCTACAGGGTCGCAGGCAAGCTGGAGCCTATCCCAGCTGACTATGAGCGAAAGGCGGGGTACACCCTGGACAAGTCGCCAGGTCATCACAGGGCTGACACATAGACACAGACAACCATTCACACTCACACCTATGGTCAATTTAGAGTCACCAGTTAACCTAACCTGCATGTCTTTGGACTGTGGGGGGAAACCGGAGCACCCGGAGGAAACCCACGCGGACACGGGGAGAACATGCAAACTCCACACAGAAAGGCCCTTGCCGGCCACGGGGCTTGAACCCGGGCCTTCTTGCTGTGAGGCGACAGCGCTAACCACTACACCACCGTGCTGCCCTAGTCTCTTTTCTATGGTGGAGAAAGTCTTTGCTTGAATAGTGATACATAGGTCACCAGTGTAGATGAATCTCCGGATGTTTTGGAAGCAAGGTTGGTATATATATAAATAAAACAACATGGGTGCGAGAACAGATCCCTGGGGCAATCCATTCTTTTGAAGTCTCCATCGGCTATGCTTGCCCTCCATCTCCACAAAGAATTGGCTGTTTGTAAGTAGTGATTCAATTATCTTAACAAGAGTGGTGTTCACTGTTTTGGCTACTTTGAGGAGTAGTGTTCAGTGGTTCACAGTATTGTAGGTGGCAGTTAGATCAACGAACACTGCACCTGTTATTAACTTACTTTCTAATCCATCTTCTATGAACTGCATGAGTATCAGAACCTCTCTGCAGCAAGCTTGCCCTGGTCTGAAACCTGCCTGATCTGGCAGTAGTTGTTCATCCATAGTTACTTGAATACGGGTCATCATCAATCGTTTGTACAGTTTATACAGGATACAAAGCAAGAATATTGGTCTGTAGCTCTTTGCCAACTTTGGGTCTTTCCCTGGCTTCAGTCGGGCCACTACTTTAGCTTTCTTCCATATTTTTGGGATCCTGAATGTTGTTGCACAGTTGTAAAATAATGCAAGGAGCCACTCTCGGGTTTTTATGCCAAAATGTTTTATCATTTTGGCATTATTCCATCAAGGCCCACAGCTTTGCCAGGTTTGATGGTCTTGATGGCCTCATCTAGTTCCTCCATGGTGAAAGGAAGGAACATCTCATCACTGCTCTGCATAACTTGATCCATTGTGTCCATCTTCTTTAGGTACCCCCGTTTTTTTTGTTCATTTTCTGTTTAGTAGCAATTGATTAGCTACCTTATTTGGGGTAACTGCTGCTATTCTTGTTCAAAGTTAAATTTCTTTATTGTTTTCCATGCCATTTTGCTATTATGGATCATATCTATGTTAGTTACCATTTCTTTCCAATGTTCCTTTCTCCCCTGGTGGACCGCGGCAAGTAGGGCTTCGCCAAGTTCTAAGGTGCTGTCAGCAAAAGGATCATCATTGTGTAATCGTGTATACTCTTGGTATAGTTCCTTATTCTCATCAGTAAGAGAAGGGATGTATGCTTTTTGGCAGCCTCTGGGGATGTTTTGCTTTGCTACCTTCCATACTAGATCTTGAAAGTTATTGTATTTATTTGGGTCTGTGTTAATGTGGCCAATTTCAGCATCCAGTTTGGTTGTAAAGTTTTCCCATTTGGTCTTCCGGAAGTTAAATATGAGGATAGGCTTGGTGTTGATCGGACTAATGACAGGTTTGGCTTGGATGACAATTGGTCGATATTGTGACCTTGGGATAGGTTCTGCAACGAGTTTTACAAAGTTACTGAGATGTCTGGATGACACAAAGTGTAGGTATTATGCCGCCATCTTGTGTCAGAACTACAATTCCCAGGCAACTTCCATGTGACCTACGTCACGCGTGGGCGGGATCATCTACGTCAGTCCGCCATGCACGCATAAGTCCAAGCGGGAGCTCCACCATTTTGTCTCTCGCGGCCGGATTTCAACGAGTCTAGACGCACCAAAGAGATGCTCTCCACCAGAAAGACGTCTTCTTTCTTGCAAGATCCATCACTCAGCGCGATTTTCTTTCTTACCCTTGGCAAAGGTAAACTCTAGAGTCACGCGATCTATAAACTCAACCTGAGTTACAACCGGTTTACTTGTATTAGAAGTGACGTCACGACTGCAGCCCAGGCAGTTAAAAGTTAAGAAGCGATTGAATCCTTTTTAACTCAAAAGCGCTGTGCATCTTATTCTGATCAGAGACTTTTCCTCACGAATGCTGAGGTTCGGACCAAGAATCCTCTGCTTTCCACGGGAACCACCCAAGTGCTCCGCTGGACCCGAAAGTTTTCTACGCCTCCATCACGAGCGGCTCACGTGCTCCCACGGCGAGGCCCGAAACTACACCGGCCAATAGTTCTTCATATCTTGCTAAAGGCAGGATTAAGTAAGATTTTGGCATTTGGGTATAATTAAGATAGTCTTAGGAATTTGCTTTTATTGGAATAGTGTGAATTTAAAACCAGGTTTACATGTTACACTGTTAGACACGCAGCGTGTTGATTTATTTTGGTTCTATGTTCTCTCAATTGTTTGTTTAATAGGTGTGCATGCTCCTCCCTGACTAACACTAATTTCCTTCTCATACATTTTGACCTTATCAAGGTTTCAGTGAGTTTGGTAATGTTATGAGTGTGGAATCTTTTTGTTACTGAGAAAACACATGCTCAACAGGCCTGACCAGGCCTGATACACTTTAGACAGCTTCCCTTTGTCTTTAGCAACACGTGCTCAGTAGGCCTCACCAGGCCTAACAAACACACTTTAGCTAGGCCATAGGGCCTTTCACAAACACATTAGCAACACAAGGCTAATCTAGGCCTCAACCACGTGTAGTTAGCTACACGAGGCTAAACACATGGTCAAGTCCTTCACACACACACACACACACACACACACAAGCACACATTAGCAACAGAGCTAATCCTTTGTTCTATTTAGATAACATTCCTTTGTTTTAGCTAGCAACAAGCTAGGCCATACACACACACCACACATGTATATACACACCTCACTGCTTGTATATATTGATTTATTATTTTTATCTTTGTTATAATAAATTCATTTATTAAACAAACTGTGTTTATTTGTGTGAACAATATCTGAAGTCCCCAATCTCCCTCGAATTCAAAAGGGTGCATATAAAAGTTATGTAATGTGGTAAGTGATTGTAATAATTTGGAAATATACCATAATCTAGCTGTTGATAATTTATTATTAAGCACCAGGATTAATGGTATGATTCACTAAATGATTCATTGAACGATTCACTAAATGATTCAATGAACAATTCACTGAACGATTCACTTCAAATGAGACTGATTCTATGGTATGATTCAATTCAAATGAGTCAAAGTAAACGATTCAATGGGATTGATTCATTTTAATTATTAACCTTCAAAATTTAATGAGACTGATTTAACAAGATTGATCACTTAATTTCAATAATTAACTGATTGCACCCACAGTTAAATTGGTGCCCCGTGTGAGGAAGATTGGTTTGTTGACTTCTGGAATATTGTTCAACAACAAATAAACTATCAGTTTAATTCAGCAACTGCTAAGGTATATCCCCAGGTGTGCTAAAACGGTTAACAGTAGCGTGATAACCATATCACAAATACTCATAACCTCTTTAACTTAGGATAAGAGAGCATTTCCAAATAAACCTTATTAATTAATTACATAGTTAATCTTAATTAATAATGATTAAATTAATAATTAACTTGATTAATTATCTAGTATCCAGCCTAAGTAAAATGGCATCCCCTCGTATCTCAAAAATGGAAGACAATGCTCAAGACGTGTCTCTCCTTGAGGTCATCGCAGGCCTCATTCACTGCTCTGCCTCCGAAAAGGCAAACATTAGGAACATGAGTAAGTGTGAATGCCAAAACAACTTAGATAATTCAAACAAACACATGAGAGATCCAAAAAGAGCAACTTTTCGTGTCCAAGCGGCACTAGGTAAGCTATTCCTATCATACTTCCAAGATGCTGATTCAGAAATCAGGCGCCTTCGCGGAGAGGTTGAAAGGCTGACCACCAGCAACACCAAGCTGACAGCCGATAATAATGATTTACATAGGGAGCGTGAGCTCTTGAAGACCTCCCTTGATGATTGCACCGAATGGCTAGAGAAAGCCGAAATGGTTGCTAAGAGGGCTGCCCAGGAGCAGACCCCCCAAGAGCAGCGCGAGGGGCGTGAAAGACCCCCAACAATGCGCCAAAGCTCAGAGCGGGAAGAGGCGTCCGAACCGGACACCGTAAATTATCTGGTCAAGAACCAGACATCCCGCCAAACTCCATCAACTCGCTACACGACTCCATCATCGTCTAGCCAGGATGGAGCCGCCCTGCGCTCATCCCGAGCCCAGGCCCGTAGCACACATGGGTCAGTGCGCTTCAGTTTCCCTGATCCATCTTCAGATGAATCAGACTATGAATCTAGTGCGAAACGGGAACAACACCAGAGTAGCTTAGATAGTGAGTGCTCAGAAGAGCCAAGAAGGTCGCACAAGGACGTGCACCAAACCCTTCGCTTACGGCAAATTGACCTACTTGCCAAAGATGTCGAACAATTCGATCCCGACAATCAAAGAACTAATGTAAATAACTATTTACGAGAAATTGATCGATGCCTGATGGACCTGCCAAACGCCACAACACGTGAAAAACTTAGACTAATCTGGAAGACCTCCAGTAGTAGCGTTCGTGCCTTTTTAGAAACACTACCCCCAAACATTCGCGATAGTTATTCGAAACTTCGCAATTACATGAGGGAAGAATATGCGCCATACATGGACGAAACCTCTACGACATTGTGTGCATTACAAATCAAACAAAAACGGTCTGAGGCACCTCGTGAATATTACAGACGGCTACGTACTGCCTATTTCCAAAGTAGTAGCGCACCAGGGTTGGAAGAAGATAGACGTTTCATATCTCTCTTCTTACATAACCTCCACCCAAGCGTGCGGACCCATGTCACACTGACGTGTCGACGAGGTCGCTATTCGATGAGGGAAATTAGGCGACTAGCCCAAATGACCTGGGAGACCATTGTCAAAACCGCAAACGGAAATGATGATGACCCCAGAGTCCTTAGGCTCCAGGATGCAAATGGGCCCCCGCTAACCTTAGAAGGAGGCGAAGCTCCAAAAGGGGGACCCACCTGGAAAAATTCTGGTCCAGCCCGATCCTTGCCGAGCCATCACAAGGGTGAGTGGAAAAATCGACAAGGTAAGGCCAGGAGGGACCGAGGGCGAGTCCACAGTGACAATGGCAATCGCCCATCACATGAAAAGGGTCGTAGGGAACAAAACGGTTGGCAGCAAAACCGTCATCCCCGCTCTGACCAGAAACGGCAGAAGCGTTCCGACCGTAGCTCTAAACGTAAGGGTAGAGACGACCAACACAGTGACTCAGACCAACCTGGTGAGTTCCCCTCAGAGCTGGACTCTTTAAAAGCCCAGTTGGCTGAGATTAAAGAACTGTTACAGGAGACCTCAGACCCCTCAACAGATAAAACAAAAGAGCTCAAGAAAAATGACAAAAAGCTATTCGCTGGCATGACTAGGCCAGGAACCACGGGTATATCTCGTGAAAGGGGGAGGAGATCCCTCTGAAACAGCAGGCGACAGTCAGGATGTAGGGCCCCCCCCCCCCCCCCGGTGGCGAAGGCAAACACACAAAACGCACCTCTCATGTGCGCTAAAGTCTTCACCACCATCTCTCAGACACACGGCTCTCACAAGGCGACCCAATCCCAACCAAGCCCTGCGACATAAACTTAGTCAACTTCACACAAAACAAAACCCCACAGTCGTTGGATCCCACAAAATATGCACAAAACCGTTGCGACGAGATTAGTGCGAATACTGATCAACCAAGTGCTACGCGAGATCAAATTTCTGATGAACTTCAGTTCATGTCTTTGCACACCGAGTCCGATGTCTAGACACCTGACATTGCGACTCCCCCTAGTGGCAAAAATCTCCCTCTATCCATCGACTCAGGCACAGACACCCATTTCACCGCTGGTGTAATGGCTGCGCTGTGGAACATGTTAGGCGTCGAGGCGAAATTCCATATCGCATACCACCCTCAATTCTCTGGTCAGGCTGAACGAGCCATTCAAACCATTGTGAGCATGCTGCGAAAGTATATCACAAACCATGGTAAAACTTGGGACGTGAAACTTCCCTTGGTGCTAAGGGCCATTCGGCCCACCCCTCATTGCGCCACTGAAGTCACACCCTTTGGGATGATGACTGGGCGAGAGTCGGTTCTTCCCCCGCATCTCCTATACAAACCAGAGGCCATGAGCGTCGCGATTGCATACACCGCACATCAACATGTCGCCGACCTACGACGCCACCTACAGTCAACCTTTACAGGTGCCCAAAGGAATCTCGATTCGAGAGTAGGACACAAAGCCTACTATGCCCGAATCTCAGAGAAGTTCCTACCACCCTGGTCGAGACCTTTCGATCGTGGGAAAACCGTTCCCCGTCGCGTATCACATTAGGACATCTAGGCCTAATCAAACGCTTTCATATCAATTTCCATGATAATCGAATCAAACCTTTTGAACAGTCCTCACTCCAAAAGGGGGTGGATGATAGCTAGGCCCATCATGTCCACCTAGCCTGTACGCATCACTCAACCATAAGCATACACTAACATTCCCGGTCAGACTTCACCAACCCAATGAAGTAATAACCCTTCAGTATAACATGGTAGATAAAATACTAAAATCCGCTATTATTACTAGTGTGTATTTATCACAAATACACCTGGCATATAGTCTTGGCAGTGCTATCCTCATTTTTTTTGTGAATCCACAAAACTTAGAGATGTGCACCTTCACTAAAGACATCCACTGGGTCTGCCCAGGCAACCCATACATAATACATGCCAAGCTAGATAAGATGGTCTGTGTCCCTGACAGCTTTAGCCGCAGTAGCGCACGCTCTCTGACCAGACCACCCACTGCTATTACCAAACACAGAAGATTTCTAGAAGATTAGGTTTGCCAACCCAAACACTAACACTTCTTTTCTTCCTTCATTTCTTCTCTTTTCTTGTTTTTTTATGCATAAGAAATTAAACACTACATGTTTCATGTTCAATGTTTAATTTTTTTTTGATGTGGTTTTGATCTAGTTAGTTAGTGATTATATGCCCAAAATGCCCATAGTGATTTGTATGCCCAAAATGCCTCTGTCTCCAACTGTCTTACTGGAACTCACAAGTTTACACAGTCTTCACAGGACACCATGGACTGTGCAGAGCAAGGCTACCTCAAGGACTATGGACACGGCGATGATACGATACGGTGCTCTCAGTGCTACGACTCCATCATACCCCTGAGACCAAAAGGGGGACTGTAGGTATTATGCCGCCATCTTGTGTCAGAGCTACAATTCCCAGGCAACTTCCGTGTGACCTACGTCACGCGTGGGCGGGATCATCTACGTCAGTCCGCCATGCGCGCATAAGTCCAAGCGGAAGCTCCACCATTTTGTCTCTCGCGGCCGGATTTCAACGAGTCTAGATGCACCAAAGAGATGCTCTCCACCAGAAAGACGTCTTCTTTCTTGCAAGATCCATCACTCAGCGCGATTTTCTTTCTTACCCTTGACAAAGGTAAACTCTAGAGTCGCGCGATCTATAAACTCAACCTGAGTTACAACCGGTTTACTTGTATTAGAAGTGACGTCACGACTGCAGCCCAGGCAGTTAAAAGTTAAGAAGCGATTGAATCCTTTTTAACTCAAAAGCGCTGTGCATCTGATTCTGATCAGAGACTTTTCCTCACGAACGCTGAGGTTCGGACCAAGAATCCTCTGCTTTCCACGGGAACCACCCAAGTGCTCCGCTGGACCTGAAAGTTTTCTACGCCTCCATCACGAGCGGCTCACGTGCTCCCACGGCGAGGCCCGAAACTACACCGGCCAATAGTTCTTCATATCTTGCTAAAGGCAGGATTAAGTAAGATTTTGGCATTTGGGCATAATTAAGATAGTCTTAGGAATTTGCTTTTATTGGAATAGTGTGAATTTAAACCCAGGTTTATCTGTTACACTGTTAGACACGCAGCGTGTTGATTTATTTTGGTTCTATGTTCTCTCAATTGTTTGTTTAATAGGTTGTGCATGCTCCTCCCTGACTAACACTAATTTCCTTCTCATACATTTTGACCTTATCAAGGTTTCAGTGAGTTTGGTAATGTTATGAGTGTGGAATCTTTTTGTTACTGAGAAAACACGTGCTCAACAGGCCTGACCAGGCCTGATACACTTTAGACAGCTTCCCTTTGTCTTTAGCAACACGTGCTCAGTAGGCCTCACCAGGCCTAACAAACACACTTTAGCTAGGCCATAGGGCCTTTCACAAACACACTAGCAACACAAGGCTAATCTAGGCCTCCACCACGTGTAGTTAGCTACACGAGGCTAAACACATGGTCAAGTCCTTCACACACACACACACACACACACAAGCACACATTAGCAACAGAGCTAATCCTTTGTTCTATTTAGATAACATTCCTTTGTTTTAGCTAGCAACAAGCTAGGCCATACACACACACCACACATGTATATACACACCTCACTGCTTGTATATATTGATTTATTATTTTTATCTTTGTTATAATAAATTCATTTATTAAACAAACTGTGTTTATTTGTGTGAACAATATCTGAAGTCCCCAATCTCCCTCGAATTCAAAAGGGTGCATATAAAAGTTATGTAATGTGGTGATTGTAATAATTTGGAAATATACCATAATCTAGCTGTTGATAATTTATTATTAAGCACCAGGATTAATGGTATGATTCACTAAATGATTCATTGAACGATTCACTAAATGATTCATTGAACGATTCACTAAATGATTCATTGAACAATTCACTAAATGATTCAATGAACGATTCACTGAATGATTCACTTCAAATGAGACTGATTCTATGGTATGATTCAATTCAAATGAGTCAAAGTAAACGATTCAATGGGATTGATTCATTTTAATTATTAACCTTCAAATTTAATGAGACTGATTTAACGAGATTGATCACTTAATTTCAATAATTAACTGATTGTACCCACACAAAGACAAGGTCAGGATTATAGCCCCTTCGTCATCGTGCACTCTGCAGTGATGGTTTATCTTTTGCATTGTGGAGGAGGGTCAGGTTTTGGGCCAGAGCCCATGTCTCTACTGCATCGCCATCACTGTTGGTTTGGCTAGATCCCCAAGCGGTGTTATGGCTATTGAAATCGCCCATGATGAGCCATGCTTTATTGTCAAAGTTGTGGTTAAGAGGCCATCTGAATGGAAGAGATGGAGGTTTATACACAGATATGATGGAGATCAGTGGGTTTTTACTTGGAGGATCTTGATTCCATTCTCTGATAAATCATCACTTTGGAGAATGGTTAATTTATCTTGTGCATATATTGCACTTCCATGAACAGGGCTTGGGTGATGGATAATGAGGTGCATTCCAGGTATGTCATGTGGCACCAAGTTCTTATGGGTCTCCTGTAGACAGATTATGTCAGCATTTAGGGTAGCAAGTAATTTTGCTTTGGTAGTCAAGAGTCCTTCAGCATTGAAGCTGATGATCTTTAGTGGGGACATCTCTGAGGGTTTATCCTTTTACCACCCTAGAGAGAGATAGTGGCTTTATGTGTTGCAGCAGTTGATCCCCGTGAAGGGTTAACAGGGGCACCATGGGAAGGTCTGATACTTGCCCCCATTATTACACACAAACTAAAGGATAAGTTCCTTTGCTCATTTGAGATTTGGAGCAGTTAAATATGGAATTGTAAATATGGTAGGGTGACTTCACCTTTTATGAACATCATTACAGCATTTGATCGTTTTATGCAATAATTTTGCTATAATGTTCATATTTTATATCATAGATAGATAGATAGATCGATCGATCGATCGATCGATCGATCTGTGCTGCATGTCCTGGTCAGAGTTGCTGTGAATTCAGAGCCAGTCCACAGAGCAATGTGGGAGAATACAATCTAGATGAGACACCAGACAATTTCAGGGAACCATGCAGAAACACACATTCGTGTATTCTTTCACACCTAGCAGCAATTTAGTATCTATCTGCATGTTTCTGTAGAACGGAAGGAAACTGGAGAACCCATGGACATGGGGAGAACATCCACAGAAACTCCACACAGTAACCCAAGCTCCACATTGACCTGGTGACTGTGGAGCTGTGAGGCAGTAATGCCATCCACTGCATCACTCTGCCATCCCTGAGAATTTCAATATTACCTAATAACAATAACGTGAATTTAAAAAAAATCCATGCTGATGACTCGTCACTTAGACAACAGTACATCTTTTTGAAACATCAGTTGCTGGCTTTACTAAATTGCACCATCTACTGTCGTGCATAGGAAATACATTTATTTAATTCAGTATGATGAAGCAGGGATAAACAGTTTCTCCACCAGAGATAAAACTAAGAAACAGAGTGGAGAACAACCAAATCAGAGATGGATAAATCTTCCCATTGCCACTGGCAATTCTCATCCAGCTTATTAGTTACATTAACCTCATATCTGCCACTGATGTACAAAAAATGACAAAATCAGCTAAAGCATGGCTTCTAATACCATTCTGTGCATCATTATAATGCCATTGTGAGCCACATTATCCACATTAAGTAAAAATCGTAATTGTTTTAGAGTAGCCAACAGTCATTTTGAATGAAGATCTTCAAATCCTGAAAACTATTGAGGGTTGAAACTCAGATAAAAATTAGATTTGGGCCAAAAAATAGCATGAGATGCAGATATTTTTAGAGGCCTAAAGAAGATCAATGCATTAATATAGTGGCCTAAATGAGAGCAATACATTAATAAAGAACAGGCTATGCTATTCAGAACAAATTATTAAAATGTGGTCACGACTAGTAAAACGTGGACAGAAAGTAATAAAATAATGGAACAAATATAAATAAATAAAAACACACACCCCACTCACCCTTCCTTCGGGTGGTCTTTTTTCCCCCCTCAAGCCTGGGTCATCTACCAGAGGCCTGGGAGTTTGAGGGTCCTGTGCAGTATCTTAGCTGTTGCTATAGCCGCACTTTTCTGTACAGAGATCTCCGATGTTTTTCCTGGGATCTGTTGGAGCCATTCTTCCAGTTTGGAGGTCACTGCACCAAGGGCTCCTATCACCATGGAGACCACTGTTGTCTTCATCTTACACATCTTTTCTCGCTCTTCTTTCAACCCTTGATACTTCAAGCTTCTCAAGTTCCTTTTTCCTGAGGTCATTGTCACTTGGTATTGCCACATCTATCACCACAGCCTTGTTCTCCTGTTTGACCACCACTACCATGTTTGATTGTTTTGACATTACCAGTTTGTCCGTCTGTATCTGGAAGTCCCACAGGATATAAGCTTGGTCATTCTCAACCACCTTTGTAGCTGTGTCCCACTTTGACCTTGGGACTTCCAATCCATACTCAGCACAGATGTTTCTGAACACAATGCCAGCCACTCGGTTATGGTATTCCATGTACGCTTTTCCTGCTAGCATCTGCCACCCTGCTGTTATGTGCTAGACTGTCTCGGGGGCATCTTTGAATAGTCTGCACCTGGGGTCTTGCCTCATGTGGTAGACCCCGGGCTCTATCAATCTTGTGCTTAGGGCCTGTTCCTGTGCAGCTATGATTAGTGCCTCTGTGCCGTCTTCCAGTCCAGCTTTTTCCAGCCACTGGTAGAATTTTTCAATGTCAGCCACTTCTTCTATCTGCCAGTGGTACATCCCGTGCAGTGGTTTGTCTTTCCATGATAGTTCCTCTTGCACTTCTTTCTTGGGTTTTTGGTGCCTGAAGTATTCACTAAGCACTTCATCATTCAGGGCCATCTCCCCAATGCACTTGTGGATCTTGGTTGTTTCATCCTGGATAGTGGCTCTGATGCTCACTAGTCCTCTGCCTCCTTCATTCCTCTTAGCGTACAGCCTCAGGATGCTGGACTTGGGGGCTGCCTCACCCCCTTTTCACAGGCAGGCTGCAATCACTGCAGTCTTATCAGTCTGGAGACACACTTGCCCAAGTGGAAGCCCAGATACCATACTTCCACCTGTCCAACCGCACACTTCTTTGGGTTGGTTGTGAGTCCAGTGTGCCTCAGTGACCTCAGGACCAGCCTAAGATGCTGTAAATGCTGCTCCCAATCATTACTATAAATGATTGCCATCTAGTTAAGCCACCGCATATGCATTGGGGGGGCGGAGAATTTGGTCCATGAGACGCTGAAATGTCACCAGAGCCCCAGACAACCCGAAAAGAAGGGTGACAAATTGGTGCAAGCCACACAGAGTGGAAAAGGCCATTTTCTCACAAGAAAATGGAGTCAAGGGGATCAGCCAATATCCCTCTGTTAAATCCAGTGTCGAGTAAAAGCAAGCATCGCCTAACCAGTTGAGCAGTTCATCAATGCAAGGCATCAGGTATGCATCAAATTTAGACACCACATTGACTTTTCTATAGTCCACACAGAACCGGACTGAAATGTCGGTGTTGGGAACTAAGACCACCAGGCTGCTCCAGTCGCTGTGAGACTCCTCAATTACTTCCATCTTAAGCATAGTGTGGAGTTCGTCCCAAACTACATTTTTCTTGTGTTCAGGGAGCCGATATGGGTAGCTGCGCCCCACCACCCCTAGGGGAGTCTCAGTGTGGTGTTCTATGAGGTTAGTGTGACCAGGGACGGGCGAGAACACATCAGAGAACTCCTCCTGCAACCTAATCACCTGTGCTCTCTGGGACGGTGAAAGGTGGTCTCCACAGGGGACCAGGGTGAATTGGGCCACACTTTTTAGATTTCCCTCCGGTCCAATCTCCACCCTCTCTGGAACTACCATCGGCAGAGCCACAGGAACCTCCTCTCTCCACGTTTTCAGGAGATTGAGGTGATAAATTTGATGCATCACCCCATTGAGCCATTTGACCTCATAGTTGACTTCCCCAATTTGCTGTGTGACTTCAAAGGGCCCTTGCCGCTTGGTGAGTAATTTTGAACTTGAGGTGGGCAGTAAAATGAGGACTTTATCTCCTAGTGCAAATTCCCTTAGCCATGCCCCTCTGTTGTAGAGGCGAGCTTGATGTTCTTGGGCCTGTAGCAAATTCTCCTGGGTTATGTGACTCAGTGCATGGAGTTTTGCTCTCAGGTCAAGAATGTATTGAATTTCATTTTTGTTTTGAAAAGTTCCCTCCTCCCAGTTTTCCTCCCATTTCTTGGGTTTCTGGTGCCTGAAGTATTCACTAAGCACTTCATCATTCAGGGCCATCTCCCCAATGCACTTGTGGATCTTGGTTGTTTCATCCTGGATAGTGGCTCTGATGCTCACTAGTCCTCTACCTCCTTCATTCCTCTTAGCGTACAGCCTCAGGATGCTGGACTTGGGGGCTGCCTCACCCCCTTTTCACAGGCAGGGTGAATTGGGCCACACTTTTTAGATTTACCTCCAGTCCAATCTCCACCCTCTCTGGAACTACCATTGGCAGAGCCACAGGAACCTCCTCTCTCCACGTTTTCAGGAGATTGAGGTGATAAATTTGATGCATCACCCCATTGAGCCATTTGACCTCATAGTTGACTTCCCCAATTTGCTGTGTGACTTCAAAGGGCCCTTGCCGCTTGGTGAGTAATTTTGAACTTGAGGTGGGCAGTAAAATGAGGACTTTATCTCCTGGTGCAAATTCCCTTAGCCATGCCCCTCTGTTGTAGAGGCGAGCTTGATGTTCTTGGGCCTGTAGCAAATTCTCCTGGGTTATGTGACTCAGTGCATGGAGTTTTGCTCTCAGGTCAAGAATGTATTGAATTTCATTTTTGTTTTGAAAAGTTCCCTCCTCCCAGTTTTCTCTAATGATGTCTAATATACCACGGGACTTGTGGGACATCGTACACTGCAAACAACAGAGGGTCAAACCATCTGTCCCAATTTTTAGCATCCCTGTTAACGAACTTACAAATCATGTTCTTAAGTGTTTGGTTAAATCGTTCAACCAGTCTGCCTGTTTGCAGAAGATAAACACTAGTATGAATCTATTTAATCCCCAATAATTCGTACAATTCATGCAATGTGCATGACATAAAAGTAGTGCCCTGATCAGTCAGGATTTCCTTTGGAATCCTGACCTGGGAGATAAACGCAGAAGAGTGCCTTTGCAACACTATGTGCTGAAATATTGCAGAGAGGCACTGCTTCTGGATATCATGTTGTATAATCCACTATGACTAACACAAAGTGATACACACATGCAGATTGATCTAATGGCCTGATGAGATCCATACCAATTCTTTTGAAGGGGATCTCCATCAATGGCAATGGGCATAATAATGCTTTTGGTGTGCTCGCTGGATTCACTGGCTGGCATTCGCTACATGCTGCACATCACCTGTGGACATCAGCACAAATCCCTTGCCAATAGAAACAAGCCATGAGATGATTTAGTGTCTTGTCATGCCCCATATGCCCAGCCATAGGATTATGATGAGCCGCATGGAATAAAAGTTCCCTACAGCTCTCTGGGACCAACAACTGTGTCATCTTTTCTTTCATTTGAGGTTCCTGCATCACTCGATACAGTCCATCCTTAATAACAGAAAGCTACGGGAAGGAAAGCGCAACATTAGGCTGGAGGATTTGGCCATCAATTACTTTCACTTGGTCAAAAGCGTGTCTCAGAGACTCGTCACGCACCTGCTCTAATGGGAAGTCTCCGAAGGGATTCCCCAGAAAGGGAGGAGGGCTCTCCCCACTCTCTGTGTCATCATGACATGGCACTGATGTGGACAGCCCTGGGACCACCTCCCCAGCTAATGTTGTAGTAGGATTCCCCCGTGACAAGCTACTGAAGGACCCACCCGGCAAAGCTCGGCAGGTTTAGAATCATACCTGTCAACCCTCCCGTTTTTCCCGGGAAATCCCTTATTTTGACTTATTTCCCGCTGTCTTCCCGTTTTTTTATTTTCCCGAAAATATTCCGTATTTTGACATTATATAAAAGTCCTGTATTTTCACAATATAAAAAAGTCGGTAGGTCCAGAATTCATGACGCGCCTCTGACAGGAGTTTACAGCAGGAAGTCGCGCCATGAATTCACGTCCCCGCCCTCTCAGGCATCAGTAATTACAGAACTCCGTCCGGAGCCGAGGCTGAACAAGTGATTAGGTCCAGTGTTGCCAGATTGGGCGGTTTCCCACCCAAGTTGGGCGGTTTCAAGTGCATTTTGGCGGGTTTTGAACATATTTTGGGTTGGAAAACGTCAGCAGTATCTGGCAACACTGATTAGGTCTGAGGTGAAGATGGCGATGCTAATAGCTAAGAAAAACATTAGCCTCTCTTTCTTTGATGATTTCAACAAGTGCATGGCTGGAATGTTCCCAGACTCTTCCATTGCAAAGAAATTTTCCATGAGGAAAACAAAAGCCTCCCAAATAATCAAAGGTAAGCTACACATATTTACATTAAGTATGTCCTGGCTAAGACCTCATAAATAGCCTAGTGTAAACTAATTGGTGTATTAACTGTTTTATACACTCATTGTCTATTTTATTTTCTATCTGAAACTTACCCATTTTAAATCACTCTTGGTTTAATATTTTATATTACTCTTTATTACTCTATCTATTTATCTATCTATCTAGTGTTCCGAGGCCATGATTATGGTAAAACCATAATAAATTGCAATGGAATTGAATTTATTGACTGGTTATATAATAACCTTTCTTATTTTAACATAAGATACGTATTTTAGCCCTTAATTTGGGAAATAACTGGTACCACTGAAAGCAAATAAAAATAAATGTATAGTTTATTCACAAATGCACTCTATAAACCATAAGCATATTGAGTTTGGGTCTTGGCTATCACCAACATGCACCAGAGTACAGGAAATCACAAATACTAGATAGAAAATTGCCCTCCATTCAACTACACACCCACTTTTGGTGAAGGATATGACTTTCCGAAATTTTCCCTTATTTTGAGTTAAAAATCTGGGAACTATCCCTTTTTTTTCAAACCTCAAAGTTGACAGGTATGTTTAGAATGAGTAATATTTAGATAAATATCTGAGTTTTTAAACATACAAGCATGATAAACATATTAACAGAAATGTTATACTTTACACTTTCCTAAGTGCCCACTGCCAAATAATATATTTTTTAAAATGACCTAAATTAGATGAAACATAAAACCTGTCACCTTACTCAATCACACGAGTCAAAATGCAGAGCACTCACTTACACATTCATAAAAGACTGTTCACATAGTAATGCCATGATGATCACTTTCAGTCTTTCGGTTTGTTTCTCTTTTGTGGTGGGAACGCCCACCATAAACAGGATAAAATCTGTCAGATATAGTTTAGGCTATTTGGAGGTAAAACGTGTTGCGAGATGGCACACAGATTTTATCTGCTTCAGATGATTCGGGGCAGTGATTCAATTTCAGCACAGCGAATCAATTCATGATTCAGGACAGCGATTCAATTCAATCTTGAGAACTGCGACATTGATGAGCAGTGCTTTGTTTTAATTTGACTCAATCCAGCCAAATTTCAACTCAGTGTAAATATTTCTTCTATTTATGAGCATATTGGTTGATATGCGTGCGGTATAGTGCATACACAGGAAAAATGACTGAGCAGTTTTTCCCAGAGTTAAAAGTATTTTCCTCAAAAATAGTTAATTTTGCTCTATTTTGAGTTTAGAGAGTAAAATTTGGAGTTAGAGCAAAATTACAGAGTAATTGTGTAACAGAGTAGGTTGTGGCTCTGAACTGAGTAAAATAGTACAAGAGTTCATTTCAAGACACACTGAATCGAGTCATATACCAAAATAAAGTCAAATACCAGATAAATGAAGCTGTTGTAAAAAGCAGTTTTATAACCGTGTTGGAATTTGTGAAAAAATATTGCCTTACCCATTATGACTTGAACTGATGGGATTAAGAAATGTCAGTGGGAGGGGTTTTCACTCTTCTCACCCTGGTGAAAAATAAATGTGCTAAGTGTACTAAAATTTAGCATACTTTTGTGTACTTGAAGCCACACTAATCATCAATATACTTCAAGTGTGTTTATGATTAGTTAACTTGAGGCATGCTATTTTGGAACAACTAATTTTGTACTAAATATAGTTTAATTGTAATTAAATTGTAGAAAAGTGCAACTTGAAGTGTATTTAGTGTACTTTTATGTGCTAAATTACACATAACTTTCACTTAAAGTATATTTTAGTATAATATATTTCTATAAAGTGTAATATAGTATAATTATTTTAAAGTGTGTTAAAAGTGTTAGTGTGAAAGCGTAATGTTAGTATACTTTTTATATATTTACAAAAAGTACAATTTGTGTAAGTACATTTTCAATATACTATTGAAAATATGAATATACTTTAAATACAATAAAGTACATTTATTTTTCACTAGGGCATTGAATGGAATGGAAATTTTTACCCTTCTCATTGAATACCCCTCCCACTACCAACCTTTTATCCCAAAACAATAGGACATAAATGTTTTGATGGTCAGTTAATTGTCCAAATCATTGGAGCAGATTTAAGTTTTTATGCTTGATACATTCCTAAGACTGAACAGAATCCCCTCAAGTGACCAAAACGATTTCTCACAATGGGTAAGGTAATGTTTTTTTGACACATTCCAACACAGTTCTAAAACTGCTTTTTACAACATTTTCATTTATCTGTTATTTTTTTAAAGAATAATCATGATATACATACTATACAGATATTATTGTAGCTGAATTTGTGCTGAATACAAAAAAAAGTCACAAGACTTTGAAAATGCTGCTTAGATTTGTTGAAATTGACGACAAAATCAGAGCATGCCAAAAATCATTAGAGTGCCAGAAAATACCCTCAGACCTCAGAGGGTTAAAGGTCAATAGTAGTATTTTATAATCAATATGAAATTTGATTGAGAGCCAATGCAATGTGGATAAGATAGGGGTGATGTGGTCATATCTTCTAGTTCTAGTAAGGACTCTTGCTGCTGCATTTTGAACTAACTGGAGCTTATTTATGAACTTATTGGAACATCCAGACAGTAAGGTATTACAATAATCCAACCTAGAGGTAAGAAAAGCATGAACTAGTTTTTCTGCATCATGTAGTGGCAATATATTTCTTATCTTAGCAATATTTCTGAGATGAAAGAAAGCTATCCGGGTAATATTCTCAATATGAGTTTCAAATAAAAGACTGGAGTCAATGATCACACAGAGGTCTTTTAGTGCTGCACGTGAGGAAACAAAGGCCATCCAGAGTTACTGTGTAATCAGAAAATCTACTTCAAGGGTCGTCCTGCGGCCCCATCTTAACCAGCTGGATGGACACACTAGCAGCAGGAACAACGACTGGAGTACCCCCAGACTACAGCTCCGAATCACCTGCCAGTCCTCTGCCTGGCCTTCAAGCAGAGCCTGGAAGCACCGGCCCTGATCTACGGACAGCATGTTGAGGGCGTGCTGCTGGCGCTGGAGGTCGTTAGTGAGCATTTGGTGGAGCGCTGACTGGTTCGGACTCCATGGCAGCGTTTGTTCCTCAGTCCCAGGTTTCAGCACCAGTGTAACACCTCTTTAACTTGGGGAAAACAGAGGAATGGGAAGGAAGCTTCAGAACAGGTGACATCTCTTTATTTTTACACTTTTCAGTGATGATTAATATGTAAGCTTTTCCACAGACACACACGTGGGGTGACACAGTGCGCACTCGCTCTCTCTCTCTCTCTCTCTCTCTCTCATTCCTGGCTGTCTGAAAGACACACAGACACAGGTTAATAGACAGCCAGCAATTGGACACAGGTGCACTTCATCACATTACCTGCTGGTTCAACCTGCCTCCTCGCTGTTCACAGCCAATGCTCAATCACGCCCCCACTGCCACAATTTCATTTTGAGTAAAATAGTATACATACTGTGTATCTCTTGGTCTAGTTCAGTCCATGCAACCACAATCATGTGGAAGACTGCTGACTTGATACTTGTCCAGAAGACAATCATCAACACTGTCCACAAGGAGATTAAGCCACAGAAGGTCGTTGCTGATTGCTGAAAAGACTGGCTGGAAAAGGTGCACAAGCAACAGGGATGACCACTCCTGAATCAGAGACAATGTTAGAAGTGTCCTACCTGGGCTAAGGACAGAAAGAACTGGACTGCTGCTCAGTGGTCCAAAGTCCTCTTTTCAGATGAAAGTAAATTTTGCATTTCATTTGAAAATCAAGGTACTGGAGTCTGGAGGAAGAGTGGAGAGGCAGATAATCCAAGGCATTTAAAGTCCAGTGTGAGGTTTCTGCAGTCTATTTTGGTCCACTGTGTTTTCTCACTTCCAAAGTCAACACAGCTGTCTACCAAGAGATTTTAGAGCACTTCTATCTGCTGCCAAGTTTGATGGAGATGCCAATTTCTTTTTTCAGCAGGACTTAACACCTGCCCACAGTACCAAAACTACTACCAAATGGTTTGCTGACCATGATATTACTGTGCTTGATTGGCCAGCCAGCTCACCTGACCTGGACCCCACAGAGAATCTTTGGGGTATTGTCAAGAGAAAGATGAGAGAAACTTGACCCAAAAATACAGATGAGCTGAAGGCCACTATCAAAGCAACCTGGGCTTCAATAACACCTCAGCAGTGTCACAGGCTGATTGCCTCCATGCCATGCCACCTTGATGCAGTACTTCATGATAAAGGAGCCCCAACCAAGTACTGAGTGTATAAATGGACATACTTTTCAGAAGTTGGACATTTCTGTAATGTAAATCCTTTAGTTGGAGATGCACATGTATATAATACAAGGTGCTTCAAAAAATGTTATATTATTTGAGACATAAATATCCCAGAAACTACATAGTCTAGGCAAATGAAACTGAACAGGCTTAAATGTTGAGCAATACAAGATTTACTCCTCAAAATCTGAATGATAAATTCAAAAGGTATGTAGATTTCATGAACGATTTCACAAATTTTCAATATTCGCACCACCTGAGACATAGATACACAGACAGCCTTCCTCTTTGAACTTTTTGTGCCATGTCCAAACCTGCATTGCAGTTGGTGCATTTTTAGAGAATTATCTTATAAATACATGCTGCACACTCTTGTTTGACTGTGTTCGACCGTACTCTAACACACAAAACGCTTTTTCTTTTCCAGTGGATGGCATTTCTAGACCTAAAAAGATTTTAAAAAAAACATTAAACATAAAATTTTGACCTGTTTCCACACATACTGTTAAATTTTTAGGTCAACTGAACGAGAATTGGCAAAAGTTATTAGATTGTGAAAGATCACATTTTTTTAAACACCCTGTATATTAGGCAATTTTTTTTTTAATTTCACTTGAATTTAACATGAAATTTTTTATAGCTTTCATGCGTTCTCACCTTCCACTTTATTAGGAATACTTGTACACCTGCTCATTTATGCAGTTATCCAATCAGCCAAGCATGTAATAGCACAACTTCATGTAGGTACAAGTCTTCAGTTAATGTTCACATCAAACAACAGAATTAAAAAAAAAAAAATGTGATCTCTGTGATTTTAACCATAGCATGGTTTTGGTGCCAGATGAGCTGGTTTGAGTATTTCAGAAACTGCTGATCTCCTGTGATTTGCATACACAACAGTCTCTAGAGTTTACACAGAATGGTGAAAAAAAGAAAAAGAAAAAAAATCTTGTAAGCAGAGGGTATGCAAGCTAAAACACCTTGTTGATGAAAAGAGATCAGAGGAGGATACACAGACTGGTCTGAGCTGATAGGAAGGATATAGTAACTCAAATAATCACTCTTTACAACTGTGGTGAGCAGAAAAGTATCTAAGAATGCACAACATATCAAACCTTGAGGTGGATGAGCTACAACAGCAGAAGACCACATCAGGTTTCACTCCTGTCAGCCAAGCACAGGAATCTGAAGCTATAATGAACATAGACTCACCCAAACTGGACATTTGAAGACTGAAAAAGACCAAGTGACTCCCCCCCCCCCAATATTTAATTATCTAGTTTGGTTGAGTCTGTGCCCATGATCGCCTCAGATTCCTGTTCTGGGTTGACAGAGGTGGAACCTAATGTGGTCTTCTGCTTTTGTTAATGCTGTAAGGAAAATGTGTCTTTAGGCTCCCAGCCAATCTCCCAGGGAAAAAAAACAAAGAAGATAGCCCCTGCCTTAACAAAAGCAAAAATAGGATGAGAGGGCAGAAGAGATGGAAAAAAAGAAACTCATGCGCCTGCATCTCAAGCTTGATCAGCTAGACAACAAAAACAGGGAACTATGTATCATGCATCACGTAGCTCACCTCCTGTCTAAACTGCAAAATGTCACCCTGACAGGAGGGGAGACCGCAGAGAATGACTGAACTAAACCAACAATGCAAGAGAATTTGGGTTGTCTTTTAAGTATTGTCTGTCTTTTAAACAAAGACTGTTTTTAGTAAGTTTTATTTGCTTGCACTTCAGTATTAAATCGTTAAGTCCAGCAGTGTTGACTTGCTCACTTTTTAGTGCAGACACTCTGGCAAGAGTAATTGAGTTTGGTTCCAAAACACAAAGTGTGATAAACTTGACAAATTTATTTTCTTTACCAGTAAATTAGTAGTGGTAAATTGGTACTAAACCAATGCTCAACATGGGAATCATCAAGGAGTTGCAGAGTGACTGGAACAGCTCTGTGGTCCCCAAAACTGACAGGTCAGTCCGGTTCTGTGTAGACTTTAGAAAAGTCAATGCGGTGTCTACATTCGACGCGTACCCAATGCCTCACATTGATGAGCTGCTAAATCGGTTAGGCACAGCTTGCTTTTATTCAACACTAGATCTGACAAAAGGATACTGGCAGATCCCTATAATTCCATTCTCCTGTGAAAAAAGGCCTTTTCCACCACATTCCATTTCCACCAATTTGTCTCCCTTCTGTTCAGGTTAGCTGGGGCCCTTGTGGTATTCCAATGGCTTGTGGACAGAATCCTCTGTCCATGTACCATCTATGTTGCAGCCCATCTTGATGACTTTATAATGTATAGTAATGATTAGCAGCATCAAATGCAACATCGGAGAATGGTTCTGAAGTTGCTGAGGCATGCAGGGCTCATAGTGAACCCAAAGAAGTGTGTGATTGGGCAGGGGCAAGTATGGTATCTGGGCGGGTCACGGGCGGGTGCATCCCCAAATTGACAAGACTGCAGTAATTGTTACCTGTCTGAGACCCAAGACCATAAAGGGGGTGAGACAGTTGGCTGGCTATTATTGTAGGTTTGTGCCTAACTATTCAGATGTCACCAGCCTGCTGACTGATCTCACTAAAAAGGGGGCACCAGATCTGCTCCAGTGATCAGAGCAGCCTTTTACCTGGGTAAAAGACTGCACTGTGTGGTGGGCCACTATTACACTCCCCCAATTTGACAGCCCTTCAAGTTCGAGGTACTCCACAGGCCGGGGGCGCAAATGGTGGTGGCAGATTACCTTGCCTGCTAGGGAGGGGAGACAGCTGCAGGCCGGATGGCTCCCTGGCCTGAGTCAGGTGGTGGGGGCATGTGGCAGCAGGGGTGTGACAGAGCACCAGTTTGTGAATGGAGGGAGAGGCTGGGGAGTGGCAAAGTGATCACACATGTCTCATTAAATGTGTGTGTGTGTGTGTGTGTGTGTGTGTGTGTGTGTGTGTGTGTGTGTGGTGTATGTATATTGCAGTGATGGCTGAGGGATTATATGGAGGGAGGAAGCAGAGAGGAGGGAAGCTTCCCTGCATGTCATGTTTTAGTGTGTGTGTGTGTGTGTGTGTGTGTGTGTGTGTGTGTGTGTGTGTGTGTGTGTACACACATATACACGTGTGTGAGAAAGTGCTTTCACTATCAGCTGAAAAGCTAAAAATAAAAGTTACCAGAGTAAATAACCCACCTGTCCCAGTGCTTCAGTATTTGACCACTCCCAAGAAAGGTGCTACAGCAGGATAATCTAAAATAATAATAATAATAATAATAATAATAATAATAATAATAATAATAATAATAATAATGAATAGATACTTACACATGACCTACCACTGAAATTTTACTTTTCCAACATTCAGCAATTGTAGTGTGAAAAAGTATATAAATCAAGTACACCACCGTGTTTTACTAATATGTTAGACTGTTTACTAATATGTTATACTGCAAAGGAACTGCTGTGAATTTAATCAGTACTGCATTGCTAAGTACATATTGCTCATTTATCCTGTAGGAGCTAAAAAAGTATCCTTCAACTGGGACCAGCACTGATAATGGTACCTCATGGCCATGGCACTCTGCCATGGATGAGCTTCTGAGCCAGAGGCATTCCATCTCACCACCCTTGGTGTGTGTCTTAATGGCCCTAGGTCTATTCATCACATAGGAACCAAAATCCTCAGGCGCCATGTCCTCCCCACTGCCACAAGCTCCGGGGGGGCAAGGACAAACATCACCCCAGCTTCACTGCTTTCCTGAAAGAGCAGAGGGAGGAGGTCAGGGAAGATGAGAAGCTGAGAAAGGTTGATGGACAAATTGAATGTCTTTGGGCTGTTCTGGAGAAAATAGCAGAAGAAAATTGGGAAAAACAGAACAATTAATGAAAATGATTGATTTGAAATTATTATTTAAATAAAAAAAATCTTTGGTTAATTTCAACAGTGGACACATTTCATGCACCACACAGATGGAAGGAGTGCTTTCAAATGTAGGCATGTTCAAATCTTGTCCATTTTGTTATGTACACTTAGTGGGAATATCTACATAAAATTTAAAAAGTGATGTTTTTTTGTTTTGAGAAATGATGGGACACAACAGAGTTTAGATTTGTTAAAATACCTTTAATTTTTCAAATCTCCCCAAGCAAGCCAAAATAATTCCATGAAAGGGGTAATGTTTGTGTCATTGAGTACGAATAAGATTTACCTGTCAACTATTTTTGTACAACTAAATAATATTGAAATATCAATTCTTTGATCACACAAACAGTACCAATTTCATGGAATGCACCGAGTTAAAACTCTGGGCAGTGGTGGGGAAGAAAAACTCCCACATGAGAAGAAATGTTAGGACTAGGACTGTTTTGGCCTCTAGAGGCCGCTGTTATTTCCTTTTCATGTCGTGTTTATTTTGGCCTCTAGAGGCCGCCACTGTTCCTGTGTTTTGTGTTTGTGTTAATTGCCTAATTAGTGTCACCTGTGGCCTATTTTAGTTTGTGTATTTATACCCCTGAGTTCAGTCCTCTTGTCACGGAGTCTTTGTGCTGTTATGTTTATCTCCAGTTTCCTTTGTACTGTGTTTTTTGATCTTCTTAGCTTTTGAATTTTTGCACTTTGCTTTTCTTTTGGATTATACTCTTTGGTTTTTTTTTGCCCTGTATATAGTGTATATAGTTTAAATAAACCTTTTGATTCTTTTTCTACTTCCGCCTCACGCCTCTGCATTTGAGTCATCCCCCTGGTGGCCTAGTGGGGGTTTGCTGGATTATCACACCAACGAACCAGGTTCGAATCCCAGCAAAACCCTAACAGAAAGACTCCGTCATGACCGACTCAGCAGAGGCTGCTTCAACTGTCTACCCGGCCAACCTTCAGGGAATTATGGCAGCTTTGACACGCTTCGGAGCGACCATGGACGCTCATGGACGTACGCTCACCAGCCAACGTGAGGCCCTCGCTCGCCACGAGGAACTGCTTCAGCAAATTGGGAAAACCCTGGCACAGCTGACATCTCTGCCTGCATCTCCTGCTCCTGATCCAGTTCCTGCTCCTGATCCAGCTTCCACTCCTGCTCCAGTGCCTCCTGCAATGCTGCCTTCTTCACCTCGCGAACCCAGCCTTCCTGCACCACAGAGGTATGACGGCAAGCACAGTGAGTGCCGAGAGTTCCTTACCCAGTGTCAACTCACCTTTGAGCTTCAGCCTACCACCTACACTACGGATCGCCGCAAGATTGCCTTTGTGATCACCTTATTAGCTGGTAAGGCGCGAGCCTGGGCTACTGCTATCTGGCAAAGACAGGGACCTGAGTGCTTTGATTTCCAGCTGTTTTCTGAAGAGATGCTTTGGGTCTTCGATCAGGCAGACATCAGTACCGACGCAGCCCGAAAGCTCATGTCCATCCGGCAAGGAGGAAGCGTCGCAGATTACGCCATCTCGTTCCGAACACTCGCAGCAGTAAGTGGATGGAACGAGACTGCCCTGGTGTCAGCCTTCCACCATGGTCTGTCTGACCCCATCAAGGACGGTCTGGCCTCTATTGGATGCCCAAGTGACCTCGAAACCCTCATCTCACATGCTATTCGTCTGGACAACAGGATGAGAGAACGCCACCAAGCCTTGAGCCCCCCCAGCCTCCCTACCTCTACCTGGAGACCGTCTACCTCCTTCAGTGACTGTCCAGAACCCATGCAAGTGGGTCGTACTCGCCTCTCCGCATCTGAGAGGGAGCGCAGAAGGAGGGACAAGTGCTGCATCTACTGTGGCAAGCCTGGTCACTTCCGAGCATCATGTCCCGAACTCTTGGGAAAAGGACCGCCCCGTCCAGCCGAGGGAGGGTTGTGACGGGGCCCACCCTCTCTCCCGGACTCCCTGGCCAAGGAATCTACATCCCGGTCTCCATCTCCTGGGGTGAGTCTGTCCACTCTTGTCAAGCTTTGATAGACTCAGGGGCGGCTGGGAACTTTATGGATATTCACTTCGCCCAAAGCATCAATATTCCGACTGCACCTCTTGAAGTCCCACTGTCTGTGTCTGCCCTCGATGGCCAAGCGTTAGGTGATGGAAGAGTCACCCAAGTTACTTCTCCAGTTTTCCTCCAGTCTCAAGGTCACAAGGAAGAAATATCCCTGCACCTGATTCCTTCACCTGAGTTCCCAGTTATTCTAGGCCTTCCTTGGCTTACTCGCCACAACCCTCGCATAGACTGGGTAACAAGCCAGGTTGTGGAATGGGGCCCTGCATGCCATGCCTCTTGTCTGCTCTCTAGCTCTCCTGTGTCTCCTGCCGAGCCCCCTGATCTCACCGAGTTATCTCAAGTTCCCACAGAGTACTGGGATCTCAAGGAGGTATTCAGCAAGAGCAGGGCTGCCGTTCTTCCTCCGCACCGGGCCTACGACTGTGCCATCGACTTGCTCCCTGGGACTACCCCTCCTCGTGGCAGACTGTTTTCACTCTCTCAGCCAGAACGCAAGGCCATGGAGGAATACCTCAAAGATGCCCTGGTCTCTGGGTTTATTCGACCCTCCACTTCACCTGCTGGAGCCGGCTTCTTCTTTGTCGGCAAGAAGGATGGGGGGCTCCGACCATGTATTGATTACAGGGGCCTGAATAAGATCACTGTGCGCAACCGATATCCCCTTCCGCTGATGTCCACAGCTTTCGACCTGCTCCAAGGCGCCACCATCTTCACCAAGTTGGACCTACGGAACGCATACCACCTCATCCGTATCCGACAGGGAGACGAGTGGAAGACTGCCTTTAACACCCCGTCTGGGCACTACAAATACCAGGTGATGCCCTTCGGACTCACCAACGCACCAGCTGTTTTTCAGGCCCTAATCAACGACGTCTTAAGGGACATGATTAACCTATACGTTTTTGTCTACCTCGACGACATCCTTATCTTTTCCAAGACCGTGCAGGAGCACCGCCACCATGTCCGCCAGGTTCTCCAGAGGCTGCTACAGAACAATCTGTTCGCCAAGGCCCAGAAATGCGAATTTCATGTTCCCGAGGTCTCCTTTCTGGGATTTATTGTACGGACAGGCCAACTCCAAATGGACCCTGCCAAGACCCTGGCCGTCTGGGATTGGCCTACTCCCAAGTCCGTTAAGGAGGTTCAGCGGTTCTTAGGATTCGCTAACTTCTACCGCAAGTTCATCAGGAACTTCAGTTCTGTGGCAGCACCCATGTCAGACCTCACCAAAGGGACAGGTGGATCTTATGGCTGGTCTCCTCAGGCAGAAAAGGTGTTCAAAGACCTCAAGGACCGCTTCTGCACGGCACCCATTCTGGTTCTCCCGGACACCTCCCAACCATTCATCGTGGAGGTGGACGCCTCGGACAGTGGTGTCGGCGCAGTGCTCTCTCAACGTTCGGAAGGAAAGCTGCACCCCTGCGCTTACTTCTCCCACCGCCTGAGTCCTGCTGAGTCCCGGTACGATGTGGGGGATCGAGAACTGCTAGCGGTCAAACTGGCCCTTGAGGAGTGGAGGCACTGGCTGGAGGGAGCACAACATCCATTCCTGGTTTGGACTGACCACAAGAACCTGGAGTACCTCCAGCAAGCCAAGAGACTGAACCCTCGACAGGCTAGGTGGGCCCTGTTTTTCAGTCGGTTTGACTTCACCCTCTCATACCGCCCCGGCTCCAAGAACACCAAACCTGACGCACTGTCCAGACTGTTCTCTGCCACTAACAGGGAGAATGAAGTCGGGCCTATTATCCCTGTGTCCCGGATTGTGGCCCCTGTCCGCTGGGGTATTGAGGAGGCTGTCCGACGAGCCCAACGCCAGGACCCCGGTCCTGGGACGGGGCCACCAGGCCTCTTGTACGTCCCACATCAAGCCCGGGCCAAGGTTCTCCAGTGGGGTCACTCTTCCCCTCTCACCGCCCACCCGGGAGCTCGGAGGACCCTGGACTTCCTGAAAAGACGCTTCTGGTGGCCTAACATGGAGAAGGAAGTAAGGTCATTTGTCCTGTCCTGTGAGGTTTGCACCAGAACCAAGAACCCACGACAGCGTCCCCAGGGTCTCCTGCATCCTCTGACCATTCCCCGGCGTCCCTGGTCCCACGTGGCAGTCGACTTTATCACGGGTCTCCCTGAGTCACAAGGTAACACGGTCATTTTGGTCTTAGTTGACAGATTCTCCAAGGCCTGCCGCTTCATACCACTGTGCAAACTCCCCTCTGCTCTTGAAACTGCGAAACTTTTGTTTAATCATGTCTTCCGAGTCTTTGGTCTTCCACAGGACATCGTCTCAGACCGAGGGCCCCAGTTCTCCTCCCGAGTGTGGCACGGGTTCTGCAAGGTCATCGGAGCCACTGCCAGCCTCTCCTCTGGGTTTCACCCACAGTCCAATGGTCAGACGGAGAGGCTCAACCAGGACCTGGAAACCACCCTGCGAGGCCTGGCTATGGATAACCCGACATCGTGGAGCACCTGGCTGCCATGGGCGGAGTACGCCCACAACACCCTGCAGTCATCGGCCACCAAGCTGTCGCCATTCCAGTGCCAATTCGGGTTCCAGCCACCTCTGTTCCCGGACCAGGAGGAGGACGCGGGGGTGCCCTCGGTCAACCAATATGTGAGACGGTGTCGCAAGACCTGGAGCAAGGTCAGGAAGACCCTCATACAGACCTCCAGAACCAACCAGACTCAGGCCAACCGCCATAGAAGACCTGCACACGCTTTCCGCCCTGGGCAGCGTGTTTGGCTGTCCACTAAGGACCTTCCACTGCGGGTGGAGAACCGCAAGCTTGCTCCTCGCTACATTGGCCCCTTCAAGGTGGTGCGCAGGGTGAACCCTGTCTCCTACCGGCTCCAGTTGCCCCGGACTCTGAGGATCAACCCCACTTTCCATGTTTCCCTGTTACGGCCCGTACTGACGTCTATGTATGCCCCTGCCCCTAGGAACCCCCCACCCCCCCGCATCTTCCAGGGGCAGACTGTGTTCACTGTGAATCGCCTGCTTGACTCCCGCCGGGTCCGCGGCGGGTTGCAATATCTGGTGGACTGGGAGGGCTATGGTCCTGA
Organism: Neoarius graeffei; assembly: GCF_027579695.1. Classification (NCBI taxonomy): domain Eukaryota; kingdom Metazoa; phylum Chordata; class Actinopteri; order Siluriformes; family Ariidae; genus Neoarius; species Neoarius graeffei. Next base: position 74,028,863 of record NC_083583.1, on the reverse strand, counting down.
GGAGCGCTGCTGGGTTCCTGCTCGGGATGTCCTTGATAAAGAACTATGTCGGGACTTCCATTCGGCCCATCCGGATCGCCCTGGGAACGTCAGGAGACGCTCCTAGAGGGGGGGGTCCTGTTAGGACTAGGACTGTTTTGGCCTCTAGAGGCCGCTGTTATTTCCTTTTCATGTCGTGTTTATTTTGGCCTCTAGAGGCTGCCACTGTTCCTGTGTTTTGTGTTTGTGTTAATTGCCTAATTAGTGTCACCTGTGGCCTATTTTAGTTTGTGTATTTATACCCCTGAGTTCAGTCCTCTTGTCACGGAGTCTTTGTGCTGTTATGTTTATCTCCAGTTTCCTTTGTACTGTGTTTTTTGATCTTCTTAGCTTTTGAATTTTTGCACTTTGCTTTTCTTTTGGATTATACTCTTTGGTTTTTTTTTGCCCTGTATATAGTGTATATAGTTTAAATAAACCTTTTGATTCTTTTTCTACTCACGCCTCTGCATTTGAGTCATCCCCCTGGTGGCCTAGTGGGGGTTTGCTGGATTATCACACCAACGAACCAGGTTCGAATCCCAGCAAAACCCTAACAAGAAACCCCAGGCGTGTCCAGGCTCAGGTGGCAACCACCCTCTGTAGCAATTCTTTAGAAAGTAAACTGTGAACATGAGGTGATGAAGGCAAATTACACACACACACACAAAGAACAGACCCCCTACACTTGCACCTATAAAATGTTAACAAAATTGGTTAACCATTTATACGAAGCCCATTTCCAGTATATTTGGGATACTTTCCAAAACACAATAAAAACAAAAATCTATGATTTGTTAATCCACATGAAACTTTATTTAACTGACAGAAATACAAAAAAGATTTTCAATAGTTTTACTGACCAACTTAACTGTATTTTGTAAAGAAGTTAGAATTTGATGCCTGCAACAACACACAAAAAGTTGTTTTTCAGGCTGGCAGAGGTTGTGAGAAACTGAAATAGATAACAGAGATGGAAAAAAAAGTTGAAACTGTATCTCCCCATTAAATATTCTTTTAGACAACCTAAATATTTGGTTGTTAGAAGAAGAAATCTTTGTCACATGCACACTCAAGCACAGTGAAATTCATCCTCTGCATTTAACCCATCTGAAGCAGTGAACACATGCGCACACACACACACACACACACACACACACACACACACACACAGAGAGCAGTAGACAGCTATGCTATAGCACCCAGGGAGCAGTTGGGGGTTAGGTGCCTTGCTCAAGGGCACGTCAACCCAAGGCCACCCCCTGTTAACCAAACTGCGAGTCTTTGAACTGTGGGGGAAAACAGAGTACCCGGAGGAAACCCACGCAAACACAGGGAAAACATGCAAACTCCACACATAAAGGCTCCCTTTGGCCACTGGACTCGAGCCCAGAATCATCTTGCTGTGAGGAGACAGTGCTAACCACTGCACTACTGTACCATCCTTGTTATGTATTGACACACAATTCAAGTACGGGTCATAATAGTTATAAGCTTGTATAATTAATGTGCTGTGTGTGTGTTTACCCAGTGATGAGGGGCAGATAAGAGGGTGGAGAGGAGAGAAGGAAGATAGAGCTTCCATGTATGCTGTGGGTTTGTTCTTTTTGGGGGGGTTGTGTGTGTGAAGTCAAGTCAAGTCTATTTGTATAGCACTTTTAACAATAAACATTGTCGCAAAGCAGCTTTACAGAATTTGAACAACTTAAAATTAGTGCTGTCAAGCGATTAAAATATTTAATCGCGATTAATGTCACGACTGTCATAGTTAACTCGCGATTAATCGCAGTTTACTCGCACATTTTTGTCACATGAAAAACCATTGTAATTCTCTTATCAGCATAAAAAAGTGAATGGGCTTGCTTTGTACCAATGTTTTTTTTTTATTGCAAAGCATAACACGTCTTGACACAGCCACTGCAAAGTGAAACCTAAGCCAAGCACCGGTGCTAGCAAAAAAACCATGAGTGAAGTGATCTACTGCTTGAGTTAGTCTACAACTCTAATCAGAGAGACAGGTTACACAGTGAGGGTAGGCTTGACATGCTTGATTATAATATAAAGTACACTATTATATTAACTTTAAGTTGTTCGTTGATAAATATTGCATTGAATCTGATCTTTACTGTTTCAGCTTACTTAACACATTTTGTACTTTTACACTTTCTGCCTGTTGATGCGTCGCGCTGTCCAATCAGAGGCAGCCAAATTTGCATATTACAGGAAGGATTTCTGGGATAGCATTGAGTTTACAGTTCAGAGGGATCTGGCTTCTTTAGACGCTGTCTTCTTAAAACTGAATAAATATTTAAAAAGAGCCAAATGAGCCAGTCTTTTGAATGGCTCGTTTCAAAGAACGGATCACAAAGATGCGGATCCCATCAAAGAGCCATAAATCCCATCTATACTAGCGCGCCCTGCCCGCGCTGGTTCTTTTGGGGGGGAGGAGGGCAGAGGACTCTGGCTGTGCAGGGCGTGGCATTACAGTCTAGCTGCTATCGTTTTTCTAAGCAAAGTCTCTGTTCCAAGTTCCTGGCAGTTTCAAAAGCTTATGAAAAACCTACATCATGTCACAGAGCGTTAATCTCGCAATAAAAAAATTATCGCAGTTAAAATTGAGTCAAGTTAACGCATTAATAACACGACATTTTTGACAGCACTACTTAAAATATGAGTTAATTTTATCCCTAATGAGCAAGCCTGTGGCGATGGTGGCAAGGAAAAACTCCCTCAGATGACATGAGGAAGAAACTTCGAGAGGAACCAGACCCAAAAGGGAACCCACCCCCATCTGGGCAACAACAGACAACATGACTATAACATTAACAGTCTTAACATAAAGTCAGCTTCGTTGATGCTATAAACTCCCCACCAACGGAAACCCGAGCGCAAAACCGTTCACGACAACCATAGTCCCAAAGTCAGCAAGTCAACTGCAGTCCCCAGCCACAAAAGCACCACAGCAAGAGTCCAGTATCCTCCAGGCACGACCCCCAACTGTTCACATGGGGGTGCCCTCCACAGGAATGATGCGATGAGACTCCAACCAGACACAGTGCACCAGGATGGATCAGGCAGGTCCGAGGAGCAGAAGAGGTCAGCATCTCGATCCCAGGACCAACATGTAACTCAGAGAGATAGATTTGGGGGGGGAGAAGAGAGAGAAAACACAGGTTGTTAGGTATGCCCAATGTCACCTGAATAAGTAGGAACAGTATACATATTGCACTGAGTACACGCAGGGACTCCGGCAACTAACTATGACAGCATAACTAAAAGGGTAGAGCCAGACGGTAACACAGGCATGAGGGAGCCCCAGGACATAAAGCAGCCAGCCACTACACCATCAACAAACTCGAGTGAGCAAGCGAATGGGGACTGACAGCATCCATACATCCCAGTTTACCAAAACACTCTACATCTGAGGACCCTCCAGATCTACACCTTTACCTCATAAACACCATTAACAAAAGGCTTGACTTGACAGATATGTTTTCAGCCTCGATTTAAACACTGAGACTGTGTCTGATTCCCGAACACTATTTGGAAGGCTGTTCCATAACTGTGTGTGTGTGTGTGTGTGTGTGAGAGAGAGAGAGAGAGAGAGAGAGAAAGAGCTTGGTGCAAGGTGAGGCATTGGGTATAGCACATTTGGTGAAGGTTGTGTGTGTGCATGGGGAATGTTCACAAGTACCCACTGGTGGCTGTCCAGATCCAATTCTGGGGGCAAAAGTATAATGTGGAGGTAGCATTTAGCCCGCACCTCACTCACCCACTAATTCTGGGAATAGATTAGCTGGGGTTTAAGTATTTAATGGAGTGAGTGGTGGTGGATGGGTCCTGCAGTAATGCATCATGGGGGATCCTAGTGTAGCTTTGACTGGGAAGGCTATCCCCAAGCCATCTATGTCAGCTCCATATCATAATGGCACAGGGAGTGGGGAACGCCCTGGCCCTTCTGTCCCTCTCTCTCGGGGATTTCCCTCTTGAGCAAGAGTGGGATGAGAGTTTGCAACATGCTTTTGACCAAGTCAGAGTCATTGATGGTCAAACCCTTGAGCCCAATGTTGTGCTCGCCTGCCCATACTTTTCAATAATTAATGATGGACTGTATCAAGTGACACAGGACACTCAGACTGGACACACAGCTGTTGATCCCGAAGAGCTGCAGGGAACTCATACTTCATGCAGCTCATTATAACCTTATGGCAGGACACCTACGACAAGATAAAACATTAGCCCATCTCATGGCTTGTTTCTACTGGCCAGGGATTCGTGGGGCTGTCCGCAGGTAGCGTGCAGCATGTTGGGAATGCCAGTGGTGAATTCAGCGGCCATTCCAAAAACACCATTTCACCCTCATCCCCTAATCAAGACCCCCTTTGAAAGAATTGGGATGGACCGCTGCATAGCATTTCCACATGTAATGTTGCAGAGGCACTGTTTAAAATCATCTCCCAAGTCATGATTCCAAAAGAAATCCTGACTGACCAAGGCACTACATTTATATCATGCACCCTTCATGAATATTATGATTTATTGGGGGTTAAATCAATCTGCACAAGTATTTATCATCCACAGACAAACAGATTGGTCAAGTGATTTAAACAAACCCAAAATAACTTAATGTGCAAGTTTGTGCATGAAAACACTCGTAATTGGGATAAATGGCTCGAACCCATGTTGTTTGCAGTGCTGGAGGTCTCCACAGGGTTTTCCCCATTTGAATTACTTTATGTGCACAAGCCTCGGGACACCCTAAATGTCATCTGGGAAAATTGGGAGGAAGGGCCATCTGACAGTGAGGATGAAATTCAATATGTTCTTGACCTGCATGCAAAACTCCACACACTCTGTCACCTAACCCAGAAGAATTTGGGGCAGGTGCAGGAATGTCAGTCCCAGCTATACAACAGGGGAGACATGCCTTAGAGAATTCACACTGGGAGATAAAAGTTCTCATATTATTGCCCACGTTAAGCTCTAAATTACTTGCCAAGTGGCAAGGGCCCTTTGAGATCACACGGAGGGTTGGGGACACTGACTATGAGATGAAGCGAATCGATAGAAGTGGGGCACAGCAGATATACCACCTCAATCTGCTCAAACTATGGAATGAAGGAGTCCCCATGGCATTGGCAATGGTAATTCTGGAGAGGGAGGAGCTGGGGCTGGAGATAAAAACAAAATCTGACATACCATCCATCTTGGTCCCTTGTGGAGACCACCTCTCACCAGTCCAACTTGCAGAGGTTTCCAGATTGCAAATGGAATTTTCCAACATGTTCTTTCCTCTTCCTGGTCACACTCACCTCATAGAACACCACATCAAGACGCCTCCGGGGTGGTGGTGCGCAGCCACCCCTACTGCTTACCCAAATACAAAAAAATAGTTGGGAATAATCAAGGAGTTGCACAGTGACTGGAGCAGCCTGGTAGTTCTGGTTCCCACAACTGACAGGTTGGTGAGTGGGCAGTGCTCACCTTCTGCTTGAATCACACCCCACTCCAGTGGCTCTACCACATGAAGGATGGCAATGTGCGGATCAATTGTTAATATCTAGATCTGCAGCCCTTTAACTTTGAGGTGGTCCACAGGCTGGGGGTGCAAATGGTGGTGGACTACATCTCCCATCCGGGGGGGGATCAGCTGCAAGCCAGACAGCTCCCCAGCCTGAGTTGGGTGGTGGGGGTATGTAGCAGCAGGGGCATGGCCGAGCACTGGTTTGTGAATAGAGAGCAAAGCCAGGGAAGGTGAGTGGGAGAGTGATTGCACCGGTGTGTAATTAATGTGCTGTGTGTGTTTTCCTAGTGATGGGGAGCAGAGAAGATAGGGAGACCTTCCCTGCACGCTGTGTTTTGTTTCTGTGCATGTGTGAGAGTGAGACTTTATTTTTGAATCATTGAAAGCTGAAAAGCTAAAATAAAAGGTGCCAAAATACAGAACCCACCTGTCTAAGTGCTTCAGTGTTCCACCACTCCTAATAAGAGTATTACACTTACATTGATGACATTTTGATTTATTCCCCATCTCTGGAAATTCATGTTTGTCACATCAAGCTAGTCCTGTCCTGCCTCTTAAATAACCAGCTATAAATTAAGGGTGAGAATTGAGAGTTCAGGGTGTCCACCATCTCACCATGGACTAGGACAAGGTGGCAGCAGGTCACAGAATGGCCCACTCCCAAGACGGTCAAGCTTCACAGATTCCTAGGTTTTGAAAACTTCTATCCAAAGTTCATCAGAGGCTTAGTTCCATTGCTAGTCACCTAATGTCTCTATTGAATAAGGGACATAAGCATCTGGTGAGGAACACAGCAGCAGATAAAGCCTTCAAGAAGCTCAAAACTACCTTCATCACTGCTCCCATCCTGAAACACCCAGACCCAACCAAGCCTGTCATTGTAGAAGTGGATGCCTCAGAATCTGGAGTAGGAGCAGTGCTATCCTAAAGGTTTGGAGAAAAACCAAAGTTCCATCCAGTGGCTTTCTACTCTAAGGAGGTTTCACCAGCTGAGATGAACTACAATATAGGAAATTGAGAATTGCTGGCAGGAAAGCTCACACTAGAAGAGTGGTGTCACTGGCTGGAGGGAGCAGATCCATGCACAATATTCACTGACCACAAGAACCTTGAATATGAACCTCAATCCATTGTAAACAAGCTCAGGCTCAGAGAAGGTGGTGGTATTTCTGGATATTGTTTTGTTTATATATGGTTTTAACTTGCATTTGTGGATGCAGTGATGAACACACATTATGGTTTTCAGAAATGTTCCTGAGCCCATGCACCAAGTTCCACTGCAGAATCATGTCTGTTTTTAATGCAGTGCTGCTTGAGGGGCCAAAGATCATGGATATCCAGTGTTGGTTTTTGGCCTTGTCTCTTGCACACAAAGATTAAAAGATTCAGAGAATCTGGAGAAATTATACCATGTACCATAGATGATGTGATCGCCAAATTCTTTGCAAGTTTACATCGAGGAATGTTATTCATAAATTGTTGCACTATTTGCCCACACGGTCTTTTCCAGAATGGTGAACCCCACCCCATCTTCTGAATGACTCCACATCTCTGGGATGCTCATTTTATACCAAATAATGTTACTGACATGTTAACAATTATCTTAATTAGTTTTTAACATTATACGATTTTTCTCTTCTTTTGTTGCAACCATCCCAACTTTTTTGAAATGTGTTGCTGGCACTAAATTCAGTATAAGCATATATTTTTCAAAAACAATAAGATTCCTCAGTTTCAGCATTTGATATGTTGTCCTTGTACAATTTCCCATGAAATATAGGGTTTCCATGACTTCCAAATGACTGCATTTTTTTTTTATTTACATTGTACATAGCGTCCCAACTTTTTTGGAATTGGGGTTGTAAATTACTACAAACTACACTTACAGGACTCCCAGAGCAACTCACAACAGCTCCTCTGACACAATTATTTTTTTGTTAACAAAATATCTTCTACACAGTAACTTTACTTGTTAATTATATATTCTGAAGATACTTCATACTATGGTAGCAGCTTTCCATGTGTTACTTTAATATTTCCCCTTTTAAGCCTATTATGGATGCATGCTTTATAAATAATATTGAACACCTTAATATTCTCATATACTTTCTCAAAAGCAATCTGTCAGGTCTAATGTCTTTCTAAGACATTACTTGAGTTGAAAGGAAAACATAACAGCACTAACAGACATACAGTATGTGGCAGTTATGCTATTTCAGGGGATTTCCACCATCTCTCACACTGTAATCTAACAATATCCCAGTGCTGGATTAAGCATAGGATTCAAATAAATGAACAGTAGGATCTACAAATAACTGGCAAGCTTTCTTTTAATTAATTGTTTAATGCTGAGGTACTTCCTTAGAGAAAATCTAAACAGTGTGTTCAAACACCATTTGCTTAATTTAAAAGTTAAAGTCCTTCCCGCACCATGTGGCGCCGATCTCCGTTTCCGCAGCCCTTGGCCTTTCACCTATTACATAGCTAGGGTTACAGTGGGGGGCTAGTCCTCTGGTAACCACAAGAGTTTAACTCCCCACTTGCATCTGTATTGCAGCATGCCTTACCAGATGGTAGTAGGTACCATGTTTATGATGGTCTTTGGTATGACCCAACCGTGAATAGAACTCACGATCTCCTGATCAAGGGGCGGACACGCTACCACTAGGCCACTAGCTGGTTTTGCTTAAGTTACTCCTATTATTTTAATACCACATTTGTCATCACTTCTAAGACAGACAGTATGTTGCATTCTGAAGTATAGGCTGCAGCTCAGATTTGCTTTGCTGTTTCAGCTTATTTGGGTAGGTTATTTTCAGTTTATTTTTGTGTGGTTTCATAAAACAATTACGCAGGAGATGGCTGTGGGGCCACCATAGATTTTAACTGGGTATGTGCCACATTTAGGCCACACATTTAAAAACATTTGAATAACACCAGCTTCAATGGCCAGTGCCAGTTCTGATTGACCGAAACCATGGTGGTTATATAGGGTTGACAGAATTGCATTTGCATATGTAGCTAGGGCTCCATTTCACACCACCATGCCACCAGAGGTGGTGTCGAACAACTGGATAATATCAAGTTATTCTGACTTGACTCAATTTGTTTTTTTTAAGTATGGAAACTAGAATATAACAGATTAACAACACTAACAGTTTACATTTTGGGTATTAGTGTGTCCATGTGGAGCAAAAATAAACTGTTGTATTTGTTATTGACATTAATGACCATGGCATATAAAATGAAATAGATTGTGAAAATTTAGTTTAGCATCATGGACTCTCCAAATTTTATGCACCGAAATGTTACTCAATAATGATGTGTATATCCAGTACCAGTCGAGTTTGGACACACCTTCTAATTCAATTGTTTTTTTTCTTTATTAAGACAATTCATGTCCCAAAGTAATGATGGATAGTTGAGCAGTTCTTGACATAACATGGACAGTTGTAGAATAGGGCTATTTACTGTATTTTTATTATTTACTATTGATGGTTTGATGGTCTCAAAACACAAAGTCAAGAAATTCCACTAATTAACATTTGACGAGGCACACCCATTAATTGAAAAGCATTCCAGGTGACTACCTCATGAAGCTGGTTAAGATAATGCCAATAGTGTGTAAAGCTGTCATGAAGGTTAACGCTGGCTATTTTGAAGAATGTAAAATATGGACCATATTTTGGTTTTTTTAACACTTTTTTATTTACCATATAATTGCATGTGTGTTCCATACACTATTTCAGGTGTGTCCAAGCTTTTGATTGGTATTATACACATTATATCTGCTTATATTAGGTTTTACTACTTTCATATCTGTCACTTTTCATTTCTGTCACTCTTCTTTTTCTTACTTTGAAAGTTTAAATCCATTTAGGCATGTAATTTTGTTTAATCACTTACTCACTCACTCTGTGCTTGGAATAGGAAACCACAGGGACAGCGGTTGCTTCATGTACACACAATCAGCTCCTGGTGCCCAAAGATATATACCGCTTTGCAGAATGTGCTTCAATATTCCTGAAGAACTGCTGAGACTGTACAGACGATGCAGTACCGGATCCAAAAGGAAGACCTTTCATCATCACCTTTCATCATCATGGGAAATGTTAGGCTTCTTTGCAATAAGATGGACAAGCTCAGCATACTGATAGGGACCCAGAGAGTATTGGGAGTGCAGGATGCTGTTTCAATGAGACCTGGCTGCATGACCACCGATATTCCTTGATGCCTTGAGTTCTGTAAATTACTGAGAATTCCAGCTAAGAACAGCAGAGTCAGTAGTAAACTGTGTGATGTTTAATAGCAAATGTTAACTTGCTAAAGGAGAGTGTGGTTAACTAGCAAAACCCTCTAGGTTACAAAACACATTAAAGGAAAAATCACAGAGGGAGGACCAGCTTGGCAGGAAAAATTAGCTGTATTGTCCTGCTTAGCTCCATCCAAGTTGAACAAGGTATAATAATGTGCTTAAAAACAAAGAACCAACTCAGTGAAGATATGCATTAAATATTCACATAGCAGCAGCAAGGTCAAGGTCTCTGCAGAGAAAGCTTTTAACTATCTTGAACTCATATAAAAACACACTAACCAATGTAGACTGGAAATAAGAAAGGGGTTTGGAGGACAGGACGCCTATTGCTCTGCCATCTGACAGCAATAAAATGGAGAAATTCAACATATACAGGCCCCTTAAGCACTGCTCCAACTTTTATTATGCCAAGAAGGAATAAAGGTATGATAAAGTTTTAATAACTGCACTAGCCAGAAGAGAAAGCAGGGCAAGCAAGGCTGACATATTGACACTTAAGGGCATCTGTCATTTCTAATGGGAGTAATAGAAGTAGCAAGGAAGAAGGAAAAGAGGTGTGCGTGTGTATGGGGGGGGTTGGCATGTTTTTCACCCTCATTGTTATCACAAGCACCATTTATGTTGGGAAACCTGCCATGAAATTCTATTCAGAGAAACTCTTGGGAGGATGTAGCTGCATAATATGGAGAAATATGGACTCTGGGGACTTAAAATTCAAGGCCAGTTGCTTTTAAAACAAGTGTCACTCGCTTATATATATTCCATTTCAGCTTGCATGATATTGAATGAGTCAAAGATGAGTAGCTGAATGGAATATATCTGATACACCACAAAAAAAGGCCAGGCCAGACTAAGAGCAGTTCACCAAAACCCCTTATGGGTAACAATCTATCAAGGACCGTAACATCACCTGGTATGGTGCAGCTGGGGCCCCACCCTGGAGCCAGGCCTGGGGTTGGGGCTCGTATGCGAGCGCTTGGTGGCCGGGCCTTTGTCCACGGGGCCTGTCCAGGCTCAACCCGAAGCGGTGACGTGGGCCCGACCTCCTGTGGGTTCACCACCCACAGAGGTAGCCATAGGGGGCTGGTGCAGTGTGGATTGGGCGGCAATCAAAGGCAGGGACCTCGACGACCTGATCCCCAAACACAGCAGCTAGCTGTTGGGACATGGAATGTCACTTCGTTGGGGGGAAAAGCCTGAGCTTGTGTGGGAGGTTGAGAGGTACCGGCTAGAGATAGTCGGGCTCACCTCCACGCACAGCTTGGGCTCTGGAACCCAGTTCCTCGAGATGGGCTGGACTCTCCACTTCTCTGGAGTCACCCATGGTGAATGGCGGCGGGCTGGTGTGGGCTTGCTTATAGCTCCCCAGCTCAGCCGCCATGTGTTGGAGTTTACCCCAGTGAACGAGAGGGTCGCCTCTCTGCGCCTTAGGATTGGGGAGAGGGCTCTTGCTGTTGTTTGTGCCTATGGGGCCAAATAGCAGTATAGAGTATCCAGCCTTCTTGGAGTCCCTGGGAGAGGTACTGAGAGGTGCTCAGACTGGGGACTCCATTGTTCTACTGGGGGACTTCAACGCTGGGTGATGACAGTGAAACCTGGAGGGGCATGATTGGGAGGAACGGCCTCTCCGATCTGAACCCGAGAGGTGTTTTGTTATTGGACTTCTGTGCTAGTCACGGTTTGTCCATAACGAACACCACGTTCGAGCATAGGGGTGTCCATAAGTGCACGTGGCACCAGGACACCTTAGGTAGGAGGTCGATGATCGACTTTGATGTCGTTTCATCGGATCTCCGACCCTATGTCTTGGACACTCGGGTGAAGAGAGGGGCTGAGCTGTCAACTGATCACCACCTGGTGGGGAGTTGGATCCGCTGGCGGAGGAGGAAGCCGGACAGACCTGGCAGGCCCAAACGTATGATGAGGGTCTGCTGGGAACATCTGGCCGAGCACTCTGTCAAGGAGGTCTTTAACTCCCACCCCTGGGAGAGCTTTTCCCAGCTTCTGAGGGAGGTGGGGGACATTGAGTCTGAGTGGACCATGTTCTCTGCCTCCATTGTCGACATGGCTGCTTGAAGCTGTGGCCGCAAGGTCTCCGGTGCCTGTCATGGCGGCAATCCCCGAACCTGGTGGTGGACACCAGAAGTAAGGGATGCCGTCAAGCTGAAGAAGGAGTCCTATCAGGCCATGTTGGCCTCCGGGACCCCTGAGGCAGCTGATGGGTATCGGCAGGCCAGGCGTGCCGCAGCTCGGGCAGTTGCGGAGGCAAAAACTCGGAACTGGGAGGAGTTCGGTGAGGCCATGGAGGAGGACTATTGGTCAGCCTCGAAGAAATTCTGGCAAACCGTCCAGCGCCTCAAGAGGGGGAAGCAGTACTCTGCCAACACTGTTTACAGTGCGGGTGGGGAGCTGTTGACCTCGATTGGGGACATTGTCAGGTGGTGGAAGGAATACTTCGAGGATCTCCTCAATCCCACTGTCACATCTTCCATTGAGGAAGTGGAGGCTGATGACTCAGAGGTGGACTCGTCCATTACCCAAGCCGAAGTCACTGAGGTGGTTAGCAAGCTCCTTGGTGGCAGGGCACCGGGGGTGGATGAGATCTGCCCCAAGTATCTCAAGTCTCTGGATGTTGTGGGGCTGTCTTGGCCGACATGCCTCTGCAACATTGCATGGCAGTCGGGGACAGTGGCTCCGGAGTGGCAGACTGGGTTGGTGGTCCCTCTTTTTAAGAAAGGGGACTGGAGAGTGTGCTCCAATTATAGGGGAAATCACACTTCTCAGCCTCCCAGGGAAGGTTTACTCCAGGGTACTGGAGAGGATAATTCAACCAATAGTCGAACCTCGGATCCAGGAGGAACAATACGGTTTTTGTCCTGGTCGTAGAACACTGGACCAGCTCTATACCCTTCATAGGGTGCTCGAGGGTTCATGGGAGTTTGCCCAACCAGTCCACATGTGCTTTGTGGATTTGGAGAAGGCGTTCGACCGTGTCCCTCATGGTATTCTGTGGGGGGTGCTTCGGGAGTATGGGGTTCGGGGCTCTTTGCTAAGGGCTGTCCGGTCCCTATACGAACGGAGCAGGAGTCTGGTTCGCATTGCCGGCAGTAAGTCAGACCTTTTCCCAGTGCATGTTGGACTCCGGCAGGGCTGCCCTTTGTCACTGGTTCTGTTCATAATCTTTATGGACAGAATTTCTAGGTGCGGCCAGGGGCTGAAAGGAATCCTGTTTGGGAACCACAGGATTTCATCTCTGCTTTTCGCAGATGATGTTGTCCTGTTGGCTTCTTCAAACCAGGACCTTCAGCATGCACTGGGGCGGTTTGCAGGTGAGTGTGAAGTGGCTGGGATGAGAATCAGCATCTCCAAGTCAGAGGCCATGGTTCTTGACCAGAAAAGGGTGGCTTGCCCTCTCCAGGTTGGTGGAGAAGTCCTGCCTCAAGTGGAGGAGTTTAAGTATCTCGGGATCTTGTTCAAGAGTGAGGGAAGGATAGAGCATGAGATCGACAGGCGGATTGGTGCGGCCTCCGCAGTGATGCAGTCGCTTTACCGATCCATCGTGGTGAAGAAGGAGCTGAGCCAAAAGGTGAAGCTCTCGATTTACCAGTCGATCTACGTTCCGACTCTCACCTATGGTCATGAGCTTTGGGTAATGACCGAAAGAACAAGATTGCGGATACAAACGGCCAAAATGAGTTTCCTTCGCAGGGTGGCTGGACGCTCCCTTAGAGATAGGGTGAGAATCACAGTCACTCGGGAGGAGCTCGGAGTAGAGCCGCTGCTCCTCCACATCGAGAGGAATCAGCTGAGGTGGCTTAGGCATCTCTTTCGGATGCCTCCTGGATGCCTCCCTGGGGAGGTGTTCCAGGCATGTCCCCCCGGGAGGAGGCCCTGAGGAAGACCCAGGACACGCTGGAGGGACTATGTCTCTTGGCTGGCCTGGGAATGCCTCGGTGTTCTTCCCGAGGAGCTGGCCGAGGTGTCTGGGGAAAGGGAAGTTTGGGCTTCCATGCTCAGAAGAAGACAAGACGAGACGAGACACCACAAGAAAAGCCAGCCAATATTATTATTATTATTATTATTATTATTATTATTATTATTCATACACATTCATTGGAACAATTTTAGATTTTACAAAAAGTTAAGAACGGGGGGGTAACTTACCAATATCGAATGCTGATTCTGATTGAATGTAATTCAATGTTCTGTCAATCCAATGTACATGCACAAAGTCCAAGTTTTAGCAATAAAAATGGTACAAGTCCAAAAAGCCTGAACAACTTATATACAAGCTATGTACAGGCTGACAGTTCAAGTTCAAAGTTACTTTTGGTCGTAGTTAATTGTTACATTGCAATTGTTCAAAACAAAAGGGCTTTGCTGAGTGAATTCCTCTTGTAAAAGTCTCCGTCACTTTTCCTCACCTCCAAGTAGAACTTTATATTTCCGCTCTTGCTCTCTTTTCTAATTTTTCAATGTCTGTTGGTATGTTTTTCTCTTGTAAATATGCGTGAAGAATATCCAGTGAAGTTTTTGTAGCCTTTCGGGTGTTCAGCGCGTCTGTCTCTTTAAATCTTCAGCTTTTAATGAAGCAAACCTTGCAGTCATTTTTGTGAACAAACTGTCAGTCATTTGTTAGCGTGGAAGTTTTACATCTCCAATGTGTGTCTTTTCCTGTTTTTCCATATATTTAATGCGGAAGATTAAATGCGTGAAGAATATCCAGGTAAGTTTTGGTAGCCTTTCAAGTGTTCAGCACGTCTTTGATTTCAGTTTATTTATTTAGTGCTTAAACCTAGCACTGAATTAACCCCATCATCTTTCTCTCAGCTGACAAAGAAATAATTGTGCACATGCACAACAGAAAAGTTTTGTCATTGGATCTTCGCATATGACGTCATGTTATCTTGACAACATGCAATATTAACAATATTGCATGCTCATTCTCCATTGGGGAGAGTGGCATAATACATGGAGAATAAGCGATATGATAATATTGCATGCCATAAAAAACCCCACTAAAGGGGACTAGAATACGTATATGTTATTTACCAGCTGGGAGGTCTGTATCGTGAAATACCGTGACTGAGGTCTTGAAAGTACTGACCGAGGCCCTCTGGGCCGAGGTCAGTATTTAAAGGAATAATCCAGAGTGATATGCTTTCTAGGTCTATTTTCGCATTATTGGGAGTGCATACGTTGAGTTGCTACCACAATCACGTCAATCGGATGTGTTTTGAGACAGTTCATTTTTTGCGATTTCAACCGGAAAGCACTAACACGGCAGTGAGAGGGGCATGTCTTTTTGCCAATACAAAACACTAGTTTTAAAACTATTGCAAAGCTCAAAACAACATGACAGTTCTGTAGCAGTGAGTAGAGGGTTCCTACAAACAAAACGAAGTGTCCCTAGCTCTGCAAGTGCATGGACAGAGTGTGTAGAAGAGTAAATACAAAGCCAGTACCTTACCTGAAGTTGTTCTTCTCCAGACGCCATCTTCAGGGGAAAGTCCGTAAAAGTCGAGTGCCGAGTGCACTTCCAGTGGGATGGGCTCTGCACTCGACTTTGATTAGTCGATTTCTTTGATTAGTCAGTATCCTGCGTCACTCAATACAGCCCATCCTTAATAATAGAAAAGTATGGGAAGGTAAGCGCAATGTCAGGCTGAAGGATTTGGCTCTCAATTACTTTCACTTGGTCAAAGGTGTGTTTCAGAGACTGGTCACGTGCCTGCTCCAATGGGAAGTCCCCTAATAGATTCCCCAGAGAGGGAGGAGGGCTCTCCCCACTCTCTGTCTCATCATGATGCAAAGCTGATGCGGGCATGCCTGAGACCACCTCTCCAGCCAATGTTGCACACGGATTCCCTTGTGACGTGCTACTGCAGGACTCACCCACTATTATTTGCTTCATTAAATGTTTTAAAGCCAAGCCAATCACTTCCCAGGATCAGTGGGTGAGTGAGCTGGGCTTCTCCCAACAGGAGCAGCAGTTGGCGAGCTGCCCACTGAGAGGTTGGCCACGAGCTTGCCTCTGCAACACGTTCAAACAGCTCGAGGAAGGCATCGGGGTCATCCTGCAGGCTGATCTTCACCAGCTGGACGGGCAGGCTGGGTGCAAAAATGACTGCTGGAGCACCCACAGACTAGCTCCAACTCCGTATCACCTGCCGGTCCTCTGCCTGGGTTTTAAACAGAGCCTGGAAGCATCGGCCCTAATCTACTGTCAGCATGACGAAGGCATGCTGCTGGTGCTGGAGGTTGTCGGTGAGCATTTGGAGGAGCTCTTTGACTGGTTCAGATCCCATGGCGGTGTACGTTCCTCAGTCCCAGGTTTTGGTACCAGTGTACCAACTTTCTAACTTTGGGAAACAGAGGAACAGGAAGCAGGCTTCAGAACAGGTGAGTTCTTTTATTTTAGAATACTTTAAAAATGATCATTCACTGAACAAAAACACACACACACACACACACACACACACACAACGGGGGTGTCACAGCTTTTGCTCTCTCATTCCTGACTGTCTGAAAGACACACAGACACAAGTTAATAGACAGTCAGTAATTTGACACAGGTGCACCTCATCACATGTTACCTGCTGGTTCAACCTGCCTCCTCGCCATTCACAGCTGACGCCTGACCACGCCCCCACTGCCACACCAATCTTTTAAAAGCAATATTGTCTTTGATCGTCTTGGTTTTCAAGAATTGAGCAGCAGGGCTTGAGTAATAGTGGAAGATAGAGACATGGAAAATGCCATGACATTTGAAAATGAGTGTGAATTAAAAGTCTGAGAGCTCTTGATTTATTGAGTTGGTGTGCACTTTTTTCAATTGCTATGTCATTATTTTGACTAAACACCAAGTCAAAATAAAAAGTTATCAAACAAAAATAATGATATTGCAATTTGAAAAATGTTCACACATTGTATTTCCAGGCTTGTGTCATGATGTGATATGTATTTTGCATTTAAAAAAATAAAAGCAAGGTTTTTTGTTTGTTTGAAGTTGAGTATCTTATTTGTGTTTCTTCCAACGGGACATTTTATTGCCTATCAAATTTCATATTCATACTCCATATTCAAATAAGAGCATATTCTCAAAAGATATGTAATTATTTATGGTTAAAATGGTTTGTGCTAAAATGATCCTGATGTTCCCAGAGAGACTAATTGGTCCTTTTCCTTTTTCTTGACTGAGATAAAAAAGGTCAGAACCTATAATTATCCCTGAGCCTGGAAACAAACAGTCCTGCAGGATTTATTTCAGCTAAAGAATTACAGTGGGCAATGTGCAGAGCACACTAGTGTAGGATTCATATTTTCTTTGCTGGGTTATAACACAGTGTTCACACTTAATCTCTCCTTTATCAGACACACCTTTCTTATAGCCATGTCGATAAAAACATTTTCCATGCATAGAATGTGGTAATGTAACCTTCACCACTGCCAGTTTCAGACCACCCAGACAAATACATTGATTGTGGTCCTCTGTCTCAGTTACCCAGTCGTCATTCCACATTAACACAAGTACAGTATGCATTAATCACACCACAGATGGTATTGCTGAAATAAAGACAGGCTACTGTTACAGTAAGCATTGTACTGCTAACCCAAAATAATGAATATTTTCCCTCAATACAACCTAACCAAAACATGTGACCAACACAAACTCCATCCAAATTTCTATCTGCTTGTAAACTGTCAAAATATATAAACACTGCGAAAATATATGTAAATATTAATAAATGATGAACTTAAATGTTATGCTCACATACCAACGATGCTTTCAAAGACCTGAACAGCCAGATGATAACAGGTGAAAACATGACAGCTGTCACTATCCTGAGACATGAACTGCCATGAGGCCTGCTGATGTCGTCACAGGTCACATGAGCTTAAAGAGCATATCCTGGACCAAGTTCGTGTTTTTATATGAAAGTATGTCCCTTTACGCACTCATCCAGAAGGGTAATTTTGCACAAGGCCATCTGTCTACAGCAGAAAAAAATAAAATAACAAAACACCTCTGGAAAAATCCCAAGGGAGTCTGGAGCCAGATTCGTGACGTCACGTGCGGATCCGCCAGCAGGCTGAGAGAGCTTGCATGGGTTCAGTGCACAGTCTGTGTAGACCATGTTTAGTAGCTAGTGATTTTGCATTGAAATATGGAATTGTCGCCTGAGCTTCTAAACCCATGGATTCATGTATCAATGTTCATCTATCTATTGTTACATAAATCATATTTTTTCTAATCACTATTATGTATTAATATATTTATTCATTTAGAAGAGTAATGGCTACTGTAGGAGAAAGATTTCATAAGCTACACACATAGAATCGGCTAAGCAGGGTTGTATGTGTTTGACAGGTCCCAAGATCTCAAGCCCTGACATGCAGATCCCTTGATACATGTGAAGTAAAATGTAAAGAAAACATGACCTTGGGCGCTGTGTGAGACGGCTGCCTCTCCAGTAGCTCTGTAGTTTTTAGCTCTTTAAACCTCTTTTTTCCACCTTTTTACTTTTCTGCTCTTCTTACAAAGATATAGTGTGTTTTCCGTCATATCCCATGGATATTTTTAACTTTAACATGCAACCAGGAGCCAGTTTTCTAACTTATTCGAGAGAGGAGCTGCTGGCCCTGAAAATAATGGGACGAGCTGGGATACAGCACCCCAATCCTGGCTGAGCTGAGGAGGAAACCCAGGGGCTGCAAAGCCAGAGCTAAGTAGGCTAGGCTAGTGGCACTACAAACCATCCATTCTTTCCGTTATCATGGGGAATTTGAACTCGCTGCTGAATAAGGTCGACGAGCTATCCGCACTGAACAACCAACGGATTTACCGGGAGAGCAGCTTATTTATTTTTACAGAGACATGGCTAACACACCTTGTACCAGATGCTAACGTGGACTGCTAGCTGCTAGCATCACCATCTGTATTTACATCCCTCTGAGGGCAAACACAGCCACTGCATGTGAGGGGATTCACTCTGTCACAGCAAGGCTACTTAGATACTTTGGCTGCTTTTTACCAGGCTGTGGATGGTATCTTTTTAATTTCCCTGGGGGAACCCTCCCAAAGGGATCAATAAAGTTCTATCTAATCTAATCTAATCTAATCTAATCTAATCTAATCTAATCTAATCTAAGTAAGTGTATTATTGCCCAGCGCTTTCGTGTTGTTTACTTTTGTGTGTGTCAATAAATAACATTATCTGTGTACCACACAAACACAGGAACACCTAATTTAGAGTATAGTCTCTCTTATTTCTTACCCTGGCAACAATCAACTTGTGAATCACTGATTTTGTTGGTCCTCAGCTCTGTTGGTCATCGGCTGCTTCCGGGTGCCTCGCACGAAGTGCTCCCATTTCTCTCTCATTGTCCAGTCTTTTGGAAAATGATGAGTACTAATCCCATCATGATTGGTGTTGTTACACCCTCCTACAATATATCTGTTAACCATTTTAAGAATTACGTGATAACATTGAAGAAATTTGCAGAAAACAAACAGGTCGTTTCCTCATAAACAAACCAGCACTGACATAGGATTCAAAGGGAGGCATCCCACACGTGACGTCATGAAAATCAATGTTTGCCGGGAAATCCAAATGACAAGTTTTTTCAGAGGTGGACCAATTAGCCTCAAATGGCTTGATTTCAACTGAATTTTTCTGGTATTGCGCAAGGTAAAAAAAATTGCACAAACTGCAAAATGTGACAGATATTTGACCAAAGTTTAATATAAAATAGGAAAATTACATTGATCTTGCTCCTGAATTTACCCGCGATATGTCCTTTAATAACACTATGCAATGCACTATACAAACTCACCAACAGGAGGTGCTAATTTATAAAACAATACAACTGACTGACAAGGCAACACACTCCCTGTCTGGTATCTCTAGATACCACATTTACTTTACAATTAACCTCTGAAAGACAAAGTCACTCTAGTCCTCAGGGGCTAACAGTAGGACCACTTCAGCTACAAGCCTAAGAAACAGCTTTGTTCCATCCCCTCTGTCAAGCTTCACCTAGATCTTATGGACTCTTCTGTCCTTGCTGGGGAAAACTTGTGTGATGACCCCTAATGGCCAGTCGTTTCTCTTGGACTGATAGTCCCTCATGAGCATCATGGATCCTGGTGTAATGTTTGGCCTACTGGACATCCGTTTCCTTCGTGACTGTAGAGTGGACAAGTATTGCTTGCACATCTGTCCCAGAAGGTATTGGCAAGGCTTTGTACCTGCTGCCACTGTCACTTGTACAAGTCCTTGCTGTCGAAATCCCCTGAAGGAATTGGCTGAGGGCCACTTTTCTGTGTTAGCAGTGTGGCAGGAGAGAGGATGAATGGATCCTCTGCATCTGTAGACACAGACACTAGAGGTCTATTGTTCATAATGGCCATCATGGTGATGAGCACCTCATGGGTAAGTCTAGGCCCTGGCTGGAGGAGCATAGAATCCAAGATCTTGCGGGTGGTGCCAATCATTCTTTCCCATGTCCCTCCCATATGGGAGGCATGGGGAAGATAAAATGTCTAGGTACAGCCCTTTTCTGACAGGTACCACCTCACCACATCTTCATTGACAGTGGAGAAGATCCCTAGATCCTTCGATGCGCCGATGAAATTTGTTCCCCGGTCAGAACAGAATTGCTTTACTGGCCCACGGATTGTGAGGAACCTTCTCAGAGCATTTATAAAACTCGAGCTGTCCATGGAATCTATGACATCAAGATGGATGGGTCTAATGCTTAGACAGGTAAATAAGATTGCCCATTTTTTGCTTTCTGCATGGCCACCCCTTGTATAGCATGCTGAGATGGACCAAGGTCCAAATACATCAACCCCAACATGCGTGAAAGACGGGTCCATGTCGAGTCTATGGGGGGGGGGGGGTAAGTCGACCATTTTCTGGACTTCGCACATCCCCCAAAGCTTACTGCAGGTAACACACTAAGATGAAGCTGCTTATGGCACCCACAATCCAGTAGCCCGCTAAGCAGACAGCACCTTCCGTAAAATGGCATCCTTGGTGCTTACACTCCACATGGTAATGTTGCACAAGGAGGGCTGTAACATGATGCCATCCAAGCATAATGAGAGGCCTCTTCTCTTCCTGTCTCATCTGTGCTTCCTGTATGCATCCCCTAACTCTCAATAGACCATCCCCATCAATGAATAGGACTAGACTCCTCAGAGGACTGTTCCTGGGGATATCTCTTTGGACCCTGATGCATACTATTTCTTCAACATATGTTTCCTCCTGCACTGATCAAATGATGTTTTTGCTTTGATTTAGTTCCTCTACTGTGTATAGTCTCTCACAATGATGCCATCCCTTACAACTCTTTGTTGTGTCTTCTGAAGTCTTCCTGAAGGTGCACACAAGATGTCGGAAACAACATAGGGCATGATTAAGAGCTTTCCAGGTAGAAAAGTGCTCAAAGCACTGAGAACCAAGTTGGCTGTCACTGGTAGAAGAGGTGAACACTGACACTTGTGCATGAATTTCTTTATCTTGTTCTGGGTCCACTAATTCAAAGGCATCTGTCTTGGCAGACATTTTCTCTGGACAATATAAGAAATCAGGCTCAATAAAATCAGGTGGTGTCTTTCAGATGGGCTGCAGGGATGGACATCATGCCATGGTCTGCGGGGTTGTGTTCAGTGGACATGTAATGCCATTGTTGTGGCTGTGTGACCTTCCTGAGCCACTGGATCTGATTGTGGATGTAAACATAGAATCTCTGCTTTTTGTTATGAATGTAGCCTAAAACTACCTTGCTATCTGTATAGAATGAGACAGCATCACATTCAATGTCAATCTCAGAGGTAATGCAGTCTGCCATGTTCACAGCCATCACCGCAATGCACAACTCTACCCGAGGTATGGTTTGTTCTGGACGTGGAGATAATCTTGCCTTGCCCAAAACAAACCTGACATGGCAGTTCCCTTCTGCATCCACAATCTTCAGATAGGCAACTGCTGCTATCGCTCAGATTCTCAAGTTCTTTTACAGATTCTCACCACCTTTCCCATTGTTCATCCTTGTCTGGGGGTAATGGGGCATCCCAATCACTCGTGGCTGTTGAGAGTTCTCACAGCAAGGCTTTGCATAGTGATGAGTGCTGCAAAACCCAAAGGATCATACAAGCTGTTGACTGTTGATAATACTCCCCAGTGAGTGAAAGGCTTTCTTTTGTCCAACACCTGGAACAGGAAAGTGTCTGTCTTCAAGTCCCAACAGAGCCTGAGGCTCCGCTGTGTGGGTAGGGAGTCGTTACCAAGATCTAGATCTTTTAGGTCATTGGTGTGATCCTCAGGCGGGAATGCCTCCATAACCTCTCTGCTGTTAGAGGCTATTTTATGTAGCCGGAGATTGGGGCAAGCCAGCATGTTTTGCGTTCATTTAAGCAAGTTGATAGCGGTCTCAGTTGTGGGTAGGGACTTATGCCCATCGTCAACATAAAGGTCTCTCTTGACGAACTGCCTTGCATCCTTGTCAAACTCTCTTTCCCCTTCCACAGCAGCTAACCTGAGACAGTGAATGGTGACTGCAGGCAATGGACCGTTTCCAAAGACATGCACTTTCATGTAATATTCTGTGATGTTATTCTCCAGGTGGTTGTCTCCATACCAAAGAAATCTCAGAAAGTTTCTATTTTCTGGCCTGACAACAAAACAGTAGAACATCTGTTGGATGTTCCCTGTGATGGCAATGGCATCCTTCTGAAAGTGGAAAATTAATCCAAGAAGACTGTTGTTAAGGTCTGGGCCAGTCAGGAGGACCTGAATCAGTGAGACTCCTTTGTGTTGTGCACTTGAATCAAAGACCACTCGAATTTGGCCAGGTTTCCTGGGATAGTAAACTCCAAAGGAAGGGAGGTACCAACAATCTTCATCCTTTTCAAGGGGAGGAGCCACCTCAGCATGGTTGTTTTGGAATATCTTTTCCATAAAAGAGATTAAATGCTCCTTCATCTCAGGCTTCTTGTTGAAAGAGCGGTATAGTGAGGAGAGATTGTCTGCTGCTTGTGACCTGTTGTTGGGAAGGTGAGGTCATGGTTCTCTGAATGGAAGGGGCTATTACCCAGCTATTATCTTTTTATAGGCTCCTTGTTCCATAATCCTGAGAAAAGTGTAAGTCCTCTACCAAAGGGCCCATTTTGTTGTCATCCTTTGTCTGTAGAAAGACATTGCATTCCAGGTGCTCTTTGTAGTCCTCAAATGTGGGACCCTCCACATGGATAAGTGCAGGACGACCTGGGACCTTGTTGCTATAGCACTTTTTCCTTTATGACATAACAATTAAGACATGGTGTGAAGACAGAGTGATGACCATTTCCCAGAGTATTGGTGTAATAGGAGCTTACAGTAGCTGGTGTGTGGACCTTTCCTATACAGACATTGCCAACAATCACCCACCCTAAGTCCAGCTGTTGAGCGTAGGGTGAGTCGTGTGGTCCATTTTTCTGTTTCCTCACTCTGTGGATCCTTATGCTGTCTCTGCCAAGCAGGATCATGATAGAAGCTTGAGGATCTAGCTTTGGGATCTTTTGTGCCAGTGGTTTCAAATGCGCATGATGCATCACTGCTTCGGGTGTGGGGATTTCAAAGCAATTCTTTGGAATTGCATTACACTCAATTAGAGTTGGTAGAGAGAGGACAACCTGCCCGTCTATAGACTCCACCTGAAAGCCATGCACTCTTATGCCTTCTGTTTCCACAGCACCAGCACACATCCTGAGGGAGTAAGGAAAGCTGTGGCCTTTGATGTTGAACAAGTCAAAGAACTCAGACCTTAACAACAAGTGATTGCTCTGATCATCCAGTATGGCATATACATGGATTGCCTTTTCCTGTTGGCCAGCTGACTGGAATGATATTGATATGAGTTTAATAAAAAAAGTTATTGAAGAAATTGCAGAACCATTTACTCACATATGTAATATGTCTTTTCAATCTGGTAAATTTCCAAACAACATGAAAATAGCTAAAGTTATACCTTTATATAAATGTGGAGATAGACACCATTACACAAATTACAGGCCAGTTTCTTTACTCTCTCAGTTCTCCAAGATCCTCGAAAAACTGTTCACAGCAAAACTAGACAACTTCATTGAAAAATATAAACTTTTAGCTGACAGTCAATACGGATTCCGGAAAGACAGATCAACAACCCTGGCATTAATGGAACTTATCGAGAAAATCACAAATGGTATAGACAATAAAAAACATGTTATGGGAATTTTCATAGATTTAAAGAAAGCATTTGATACAATAAATCACGACATTCTATTCAAAAAATTAGAGAGGTATGGTATCAGAGGGGTTGGTTTGGACTGGGTGAGGAGCTACTTAAGTAACAGGCAACAATTTGTAAAAATTGGAGATCACACATCTGAGTATTTGCCCATAACATGTGGAGTACCGCAAGGGTCTGTCTTAGGTCCTAAACTGTTTATATTGTACATTAATGATTTATGTAATGTATCAAGTATAATGAAATGCATATTATTTGCTGATGATACAAACATCTTTTGCGCCGGGGACAATGCACAGCAGCTTATGGAAACAATCACAACCGAAATGAATAAATTAAAAAGGTGGTTTAACGTAAACAAATTGTCATTGAATTTGAGTAAAACAAAGATTATGTTATTTGGAAAATATAAGTCGAACCCTCAAGTTGAATTGAAAATTGACAACATAACCATAGAAAGAGTGTATGAAATAAAATTTCTGGGTGTGATTGTTGATCATAAAGTCTGCTGGAAACCGCATATTAATCATGTTAAAGCAAAAATAGCAAAGATTACTGCAATTTTGGGGAAATCAAGACACATTCTGGACTATAAATCACTACATACTCTGTATAATGCACTCATACTTCCATATTTGAGCTACTGTGTGGAGATATGGGGTAATACCTACAAATCTAACCTGCAGCCGTTATGCACATTACAAAAAAGAGCAATAAGAATTGTCAATAATACGGGATATCTTGAGCATACAAACACATTATTCGTAAAAGCACACACTCTGAAATTCACTGATCTGGTTAAACACAAGACTGCACAAATTATGTATAAAGCAAGACATAACCTTCTTCCGGGTGAGGTACAAAATATGTTTATGGAAAGGCAGGGTGGGTATAACCTGAGAGGGGAAATGAATTTTAAGAGAGTAAATGTTAGAACAACTATGAAAAGTATGTGCATAACAGTCTGTGGGGTGAAATTGTGGAATGGTCTGGATAATGAGCTCAAAAATAGCACCAACATAAAACTGTTTAAAAAATTATATAAAAACATGTTAATAAAAATATATGAGAATGAGGACAGGCAGACTATATAGGTGATGATGAAATTGAGAGTAAGTCTGTGACTGGTCTTCTTGTATTTAGTGTATAGTTATAGGTATGTGTATATGTATGTACTGTATATATGTATTGTATGTGTGTATATATGCATAACATAAGTATCTGTATATATGATTTGATGTGGTCGATATTATACCATGTCGGTATGTTTTGATATGTTGGTATGTTTTCTTTTTTGTTTATTGCTTTTGTTTTCTTTTGTATATATAGTTTATTATGGTGGAAAGTGACATTTGATTAGCGGTGGTATAGAGGGTTAGGATTGGATAAGTTATTACTTCTTCCTAATCCTTTCTGAACATTATGTTATTGCCTTGTGGCTACGCTATTCTGTTTGTTTATGATGATGTTTTGATTATTGTATTTTTTATTTAAATTTTTATTTTTATATCTATGGGCGGCACGGTGGTGTAGTGGTTAGCGCTGTCGCCTCACAGCAAGAAGGTCCTGGGTTCGAGCCCCAGGGCCGGTGAGGGCCTTTCTGTGTGGAGTTTGCATGTTCTCCCCGTGTCCGCGTGGGTTTCCTCCGGGTGCTCCGGTTTCCCCCACAGTCCAAAGACATGCAGGTTAGGTTAACTGGTGGCTCTAAATTGACCGTAGGTGTGAATGTGAGTGTGAATGGTTGTCTGTGTCTATGTGTCAGCCCTGTGATGACCTGGCGACTTGTCCAGGGTGTACCCCGCCTTTCGCCCGTAGTCAGCTGGGATAGGCTCCAGCTTGCCTGCGACCCTGTAGAAGGATAAAGCAGCTAGAGATAATGAATGAATGAATGAATGAATGAATTTTTATATCTTTCTTCTTTATTGTTCAGAATAAAGTAATCAATCAATCAATCAATCAATCAATCAATCAAAAAGCTGGGTAAACTTTCACTAGATAAATCTTTAAGAATGACCTTCTGGCAAAGTCTCCCCCACAGACCTGTGTATAACTGGAGGAAATGGTGACTTCTTCACTGTTTGTCCCTACCTCCCTGCCATCCTCAGGTGCAGGGGTTTGGGACTCAGAGGACCAAGGAGCAGGTCCAGGATGGAGGACTGAGGTGTGACTATCGCTTTCACATTCAGCACACTTTATGGTGCTGTCACAATTTTTAGCTAGATGCACTGATGAAGCCACACATTTGTAGCAGATACCATGCTGCTTTGAAAGGGCTTTCCTATCCTGAATTGACTTCTCCCTAAATCCACAGCATTTTTGGACAGGATGCAGTTTGTTGTGGAGGGGCATTGCTTAGCAGGATCCACTTTACTTTGGTGTGCTGTGTCAGCCATAGAAAAGGTAGAAGGAGACACTTCAGTTTTGTGGACTGAGACTGGAGGTCTCTGACTGCTGTGCTTGGGAGCTGACTTTCCCCATCAGTGGAGGGTCAGTACTGCCTGCAATGAGGGTGAAGCTAGGATCATTTTGCATCCTGGGGTACTGGTTAATGAACTCCATGAAAAAGTCAAATGGTGGGAAAGGAATGTTATATTCCTGCTTGAATTTAAAACCTTGTGTGAGCCATGCAAATTGTATGGCAATTTCTGCACAATGGGGTTGATACCACAGGCGGTGTCTAAACAAGCGAGTTCTGGAAGGTCCCCACCAAATTTAACTGCTTCAACCTCCATTAATAAGTCACCTAGCTCTCTTCATTGCTTGTGTTCCTTGTTAGAAATCTTAGGGAAGCTATCCAGTCTTTTGAACAGCGAATTTTCAATGACTTCTAGCAACCCGTAAAGTCTGTCCCAAGCCATTTTGAGCTCTCTATGCAGATGGTGTGTAATAGTTGTCAAGGTCACAAAGGACCCCAGGGTAACTTTCAAGCAACTGAAGGCCTCTCTCACATTAACATTAGCCAATGTTCATGAGTCCACCATCAGGAGAACACTGAACAACAATGGCGTGCATGGCAGGATTGCAAGGAGATAGCCACTGCTCTCCAGAAAGAACATTGCTGCTCATCTCCAGTTTGCTAAAGATCACATGGACAAGCCAGAAGGCTATTGGAAAAATGTTTTGTGGATGGATGAGACCAAAATAGAACTTTTTGGTTTCAATTAGAAGCGTTATGTTTGGAGAAAGGAAAACACTGCATTCCAGCATAAGAGCCTTATCACATCTGTGAAACATGGTGGTGGTAGTATCATGGTTTGGGCCTGTTTTGCTGCATCTGGATCAGGATGGCTTGCCATCATTGATGGAACAATGAATTCTGAATTATACCAGCGAATTCTAAAGGAAAATGTCAGGACATCTGTCCATGAACTGAATCTCAAGAGAAGGTGGGTCATGCAGCACAAGAATGACCCTAAGCACACAAGTCGTTCTACCAAAGAATGGTTAAAAAAGAATATGTAAAAAGTTAATGTTTTGGAATGGCCAAGTCAAAGTCCTGACCTTAATCCAATTGAAATGTTGTGGAAGGACCTGAAGTGAGCAGTTCATGTGAAGAAACCCACCAACATCCCAGAGTTGAAGCTGTTCTGTGGGCTATAATTCCTCCAAGCCAGTGTGCAGGATTGATCAACATTTACTGGAAATGTTTAGGTGCAGTTATTGCTGCCCAAGAGGTTAACATACTTTTGCCACTCACAGATATGTAATATTGGATCATTTTCCTCAATAAATAAATGACCAAGTATAATATTTTTGTCTCATTTGTTTAACTGGGTTCTCTTTATCTACTTTTAGGACTTGTGTGAAAATCTGATGCTGTTTTAGGTCATATTTATGCAGAAATATAGAAAATTCTAAAGGGTTCACAAACTTTCAAGCACCACTGTATGTACTGTAATGTCTGAGACCCTGATGATTTTTTCCCCCGACATTTTGCCAAGAGAACTGTGTCATATTCAGTACACTTGGGATCGTAGTGCAGTACATTCCTGTTCATCGCAGTTCGGTCTGCCAAAAAGCATTGTTTTACTGTCCTGATCTCTTTACACACCTTGCATGGATTACCAGGCAGATAAACTCTATCTCCAATTACTATGCAGACAAGATGTTCCAGGTTAACCTTTCTTTAATGTAGCAACCAGCAGTAGGGTAAAACTGACAAAGAGCAAATATACATACATTCACAAAATGACCATATTCCACATTAACATAAGTACAGTATGCATTAATCACACCACAGATGGTAAAGTATTGCTGAAATAAAGACAGGCTACTATTACAGTAAGCATTGTATTGCTAACCCAAAATCATGAATATTTTCCCTCAATACAACCTAACCAAAACATGTGACCAACACAAACTCCATCCAAATTTCTATCTGCTCATAAACTGCCAAAATATATAAACACTGCAAAAATATATGTAAATTTTAATAAATGATAAATGTTATTCTTACATACCAACAATGCTTTCAAAGACCTGAACAGCCGGATAATAACAGATGAAAACATGACAGCTATCACTATCCTCAGACATGGAGAACTGCCATGAGGCCTGCTGATGAGGTCACAGGGTGCAGGTCACATGAGCTTAATAACATGATGCAATGCATTATACAAACCCGCCAACAGGAGGTGCTAATTTATGAAACAGTACAACTGACTGACAAGGTAGCACAGTTATGATTATTATCTCATCTCATTATCTCTAGCCGCTTTATCCTGTTCTACAGGGTCGCAGGCAAGCTAGAGCCTATCCCAGCTGACTACGGGTGAAAGGCGGGGTACACCCTGGACAAGTCACCAGGTCATCACAGGGCTGACACATAGACACAGACAACCATTCACACTCACATTCACGTTCACACCCTATGGTCAATTTAGAGTCACCAGTTAACCTAACCTGCATGTCTTTGGACTGTGGGGGAAACTGGAGCACCAGGAGGAAATCCATACGGACACAGGGAGAACATGCAAACTCCACACAGAAAGGCCCTTGCCGGCCACGGGGCTCGAACCTAGACCTTCTTGCTGTGAGGCGACAGCGCTAACCACTACACCACCGTGCCGCCCATTATTATTATTATTATTATTATTAAACATTTTTATCTTCTTCTTCTTCTTCTTTTGGCTGCTCCTGATTGGGGTCACCACAGCGGATCTTTAGTCTCCATTGCTCCCTGCCTTCTGCATCCTTCTCTACCACACCTGCCACTTTCATGTCCTCTCTCACCACATCCATGTATCTCCTTTTTGGCCTTCCTCGTTTTCGTTTGCCTGGCAGCTCCATCCTCAACATTCTCCTTCCAACATGCTCTGCATCTCTTCTCAGGATGTGCCCATACCATCTCAGTCTCATCTCTCTTAGCTTAATTCCCAAGCTCTCCACATGTGCTGTCCCTCTGATATGCTCGTTCCTTATCCTCTCCAACCTTGTCACCCCCATTGCAAACCTTAACATCCTCAACTCTGCCACCTCCAACTTTGCCTCCTGTCTCTTCATTAAGGGTACTGTCTCCAATCCATACATCACAGCTGGTCTCACTACAGTCTTATACAGCTTACCTTTCACTTTTGCTAGGACTTTCCTATCACAAATGACTCCAGAAATCCTTCTCCAACTGCTCCACCCTGCCTGCACTATCTTTCTCACCTCACCATCGCAGCCCCCATTTTCCCACACAGTTGACCCCAGGCACTTGAATTCACCAACCTTCTTTACATCTACTCCTTGCATCTTCACTACACTCTCATCCCCATTCTCAGTGATGCACATGTATTCTGTTTTGCTACTGCTCACCTTCATTCCTCTTCGTTCCAATGCATACCTCCATCTCTCCAAACCCAACTCAACCTCCTTTCTACTTTTACCCCATATCACAGTATTATCCGCAAACATCATGTTCCATGCACCCAGTGTTTAATGTTCTTGAAACAGTCCTCATTCCATCTCATCTCATTATCTCTAGCTGCTTTATCCTATTCTACAGGGTCGCAGGCAAGCTGGAGCCTATCCCAGCTGACTACGGGCGAGAGGTGGGGTACACCCTGGACAAGTCGCCAGGTCATCACAGGGCTGACACACAGACACAGACAACCATTCACACCTACGGTCAATTTAGAGTCACCAGTTAACCTAACCTGCATGTCTTTGGACTGTGGGGGAAACCGGAGCACCCGGAGGAAACCCACGCGGACACGGGGAGAACATGCAAACTCCACACAGAAAGGCCCTCGCCGGCCACGGGGCTCGAACCTGGGCCTTCTTGCTGTGAGGCGATAGAGCTAACCACTACACCACCGTGCCGCCTGAAACAGTCTTCAACTTTTTTAATCTGGTGTTTTTTATATATATATATATATATATTGCTCAGCATAAATGAGTACACCCCCTTTGAAAAGTAACATTTTAAACAATATCTCAATGAACACAAGCAGTTTCCAAAATGTTGACAAGACAAAACTTAATATACCATCTGTTTAACTTATAACGTGAAAGTAAGGTTAATAATATAACTTAGATTACACATTTTTTCAGTTTTACTCAAATTAGGGTGGTGCAAAAATGAGTACACCCCACAAGAAAAACTACTACATCTAGTACTTTGTATGGCCTCCATGATTTTTAATGACAGCACCAAGTCTTCTAGGCATGGAATGAACAAGTTGGCGACATTTTGCAACATCAATCTTTTTCCATTCTTCATCAATGACCTCTTTTAGTGACTGGATGCTGGATGGAGAGTGATGCTCAACTTGTCTCTTCAGAATTCCCCATTTTTAGGCAGACAGCCTAAACTGGCAGACAGCCAAGGAAAGATTAGAAGGTCAATAAAAATGTTTCCACTTCATTTTGGTTGAAATATATTTATGGGATCTTAAAGCAGAAGTGTCAGATGTAAAGGCCCGGTCCCACTGCACTTACGGATGCAAAGAGGATGTAAAACGTAAAAAAATCTTTGCCATCCGTTGGAAAACGCTATGCATCCGTTGTGTACTCATTGCATACGTGCTTCATACGCTCTATCCATTGAGCATCCGTCCACTGTGATTTCATCCGCGCAAAAAGTTTTGAGCTGCACAAAACTTTTAGAACGGATGAACTTTCCGCCGTGTACGATGTAAATCCACGACATATACGAGCAACAAACGTTCTATGTCCATCATCATCCGTTAAACGTCTGCTGTATCCTCTCTGCATCCTCGCAACTCACATCCGCTGCAGCTGAAAACGGAAAGAGGGAGGAAAGATAAGGTACATGAAACGTCTATTCATCGTTAGTAGCACGGAAATAGAAAGGATATAAGCGTATGCATCTCGTATATAAAGTATTCAAAACGGACAAAGCGTTTATATCTGGGATGTATCTCATATATTTAGGATGTCTGGAGTATGTCTAGAGTATGTAGAAGGACACCTAGCGGACAATCGATATTTTGTATAAAAAGGGGGAGAAAATCATCTAGTAGTAGAGATGTATCGATGTAGCCGCCAGCACGTCTTTCGCTTTATGCTGACGGCGTGCGTGCTGCATCCCTTTATATCCGCGGAGCAGACGCAATTCATACCCCCCGCATGCGCAGTGAACGGTCTGCATCCGATATACATCCGCGCAACATCCCCTTTGTTTCCGTTAGGCGTACGTGATGCATCCCCTTCATCTGCTATGCATCCGCTCTTTCTGCTATGCGTCCGCTTCTCAGTTATCACCGGTAACCCCTTCGGAGCTGTCATCCACTTCCATCCGCTTTCATCCGCTAGGCTTCCTATGAACATGCGTTTAACATCCCCGCTATATACTACCCACGTCCGTTCTTTTCCGTTCTGTTTTCGCAAATTTTCGCCAATTTTGTCCATTTCTGGAGCGGATGAAAACGGATAGAGCCACCCCCGAAATTTTGCTCGTCCGCTGTGTCCTTTTTGCATACGTTTTGTGTCCATCGGCCAGTGGGACCGGGCCTTTATAGCCCAACTGTGATCAATACAGATATTTTCATCATTTGTTTCTGTTTTCCAGAATTTAGCCATATCTGTCATCCAGTGGGTTTTCCAAAACCACCACACAACTATGCAATTATAGAAAGAGAAAATGTTGGTAAAGTTAAGGGAACAGCCATCTCCTGGCTTAGGTCTTATTTGACCTCATCTGTTTGTAGATGTAAATTGTGATTTCTTTGTGCATACTTAGATAAAGTTTGGTGTTCCACAAAGTTATATATATATATAACCACACCAGATTAAAATAGTTGAGGACTGTTTCAAGAACATTAAACACTGGGTGTTTATTAACTTCCTTCTACTTAATACTGACAAGACAAGAGTTCTTGTACATGCAGCTACAGTAGACGCAAGCTTTTTGAGTATATAGTAACTCTGGATAGCTTTTCAGTTACATCATGTGCAGCAGTAAAAGTTTGGTTTGAATATTGACTCCAGTCTCACATTTGAAGCTCATGTGGACAATATTATTAGGATAGCCTTCTTTCATCTCAGAAATATTCCTAAGATAAGAAATATAATATCACTACATGATGCAGACAAACTAGTTAATGCATTTGTTATCTCTAGGTTGAATTATTGTAATGGCTTGCTTTCTGGAAGTTCCAGTAAATACAGATACAACCTCGAGTTATTCCAGAATGCAGCAGCCAGGGTCCTGTTGACCTATAAACACTGAATGGTCTCACATTGCAATACCTGAGCAAATATCTGGTCTGTTATGATCTGCCATGCCTACTTTGAACAAAAGGTACAGGCTCTTTCTTGGTATCTAGAATAATGAAGGCTACAGCAGGGGGCAGAGCTTTGTCTTGCATAGCCACACAGTTATTGAACAGCTTTCCAGTTAGTGTTCAGACTCTGACACAGTCTCATTGTTGAAAGTCTAGGCTGAAAATATATTTGTTTAGTCAAGTTTTTTGCGGCTCCCCACTCTCACATGTTCAGTCAGGTCTAATGACAGTGGAGAGGCTGAACACTGTCTCAGTGCACCCTCATGTCTGTATTACCTTCTGGCTTTCTCTTTTAGTTTTGCTGTCATTGCTAGTCTTCCTGGAGTCTCTGCTTTCACTCTGTGCAAAAAATTGTACTCTTTTCAAACTTTACCATGTAAGCTGTTTTTGTGGGGAAAATAAATAAATAAATCACAGTGGGTAATGTGCTACAGTTTTTTGTTGTTATTTAATATGTCGAGACATCAGCAGTCACGTCAAACCATCAGTGATTTGTTAATGATACACAAAGCAGGTCTTTTCGGCTACTTGGCCGCCCAAAAGGAGTAGAGAACTGAAATGACAGGGTGCATAATTCATATCATCTGCTGCCAAATGACAAGCTCAGCAGTTACTAGCTCCCCACTCTCACAAGTTCAGTCAGGTCTATTGACAGTGGAGAGGCTGAACACTTTGTCTCAGTGCACCCTCATATCTGAATTAACTTCTGGCTTTCTCTTTTAGTTTTGCTGTCATCGCTAGTCTTCCCAAAGTCCTTGCTTTTACTCTGTGCAAAAAAATTTTACTCATTTCAAACTTTACTGTGATAAGCTGTTTTTGTGGGGGGAAAAAACTAAATTACAGTGGGTGATGTTCTACTTTAAAAAAAAAAATACAGTGGTGCTTGAAAGTTTGTGAAGCCTTTAGAATTTTCTATATTTCTGCATAAATATGACCTAAAACATCATCAGATTTTCACACAAGTCATAAAAGTAGATAAAGGGAATCCAGTTAAACAAATGAGACAAAAATATTATACTTGGTTATTTATTTATTGAAGAAAATGATCCAATATTACATATCTGTGAGTGGCAAAAGTATGTAAACCTTTCCTTTCAGTATCTGGTGTGACCCCCTTGTGCAGCAATAACTGCAACTATACATTTCTGGTAACTATTGATCAGTCCTGCACACTGGCTTGGAGGAATTTTAACCCGTTCCTCCATTCAGAACAGCTTCAACTCTGGGATGTTGGTGGGTTTCCTCACATGAACTGCTCACTTCAGGTCCTTCCACAACATTTCCATTGGATTAAGGTCAGGACTTTGACTTGGCCATTCCAAAACATTCACTTTATTCTTCTTTAACCATTCTTTGGAAGAACAACTTGTGTGCTTAGGGTCGTTGTCTTGCTGCATGACCCACCTTCTCTTGAGATTCAGTTCATGGACAGATGTCCTGACATTTTCCTTTAGAATTCGCTGGTATAATTCAGAATTCATTGTTCCATCAATGATGGCAAGCCGTCCTGGCCCAGATGCAGTAAAACAGGCCCAAACCATGATACTACCACCACCATGTTTCACAGATGGGATAAGGTTCTTATGCTGGAATGCAGTGTTTTCCTTTCTCCAAACATAACGCTTCTTATTTAAACTAAAACTTTCCATTTTGGTCTCATCCATTCACAAAACATTTTTCCAATAGCCTTCTGGCTTGTCCACGTGATCT
Organism: Neoarius graeffei; assembly: GCF_027579695.1. Classification (NCBI taxonomy): domain Eukaryota; kingdom Metazoa; phylum Chordata; class Actinopteri; order Siluriformes; family Ariidae; genus Neoarius; species Neoarius graeffei. The sequence continues at coordinate 73,994,290 of NC_083583.1, read as the reverse complement.
TTAGCAGACTGCAGACAAGCAGCAATGTTCTTTTGGAGAGCAGTGGCTTTCTCCTTGCAACCCTGCCATGCACACCATTGTTGTTCAGTGTTCTCCTGATGGTGAACTCATGAACATTAACATTAGCCAAAGTGAGAGAGGCCTTCAGTTGCTTAGAAGTTACCCAGGGGTCCTTTGTGACCTTGCCGCCTATTACACGCCTTGCTCTTGGAGTGATCTTTGTTGGTTGACCACTCCTGGGGAGGGTAACAATGGTTCTGAATTTCCTCCATTTGTAGACAATCTGTCTGACTGTGGATTGGTGGAGTCCAAACTCTTTAGAGATGGTTTTGTAACCTTTTCCAGCCTGATGAGCATCAACAATGCTTTTTCTGAGGTCCTCAGAAATCTCTTTTGTTCATTTTCCTTTAGAATGGGACTCAGAACACAGGCTAGACCCACCTAGATTAGAATATCAGCCTCATACTCTATAACAAGGCCTACTCTACATTCCAGCCCTGAAGGTTACAGGGAAAGGTGAAGAGTTGCTTTCTCTGTGTGGTTCCTCCAGGCCTATTACAGTAGGTTCAGGCAGCTTCTTCACCACATCACCTTTTCGAACATGTGCAAGGCCTTGGAACTGGTCAGCTAGTTGTTTCAAGTGTTTGGCAAGTTCCTCCTCCATCTCATCTGTGAATATTCTCTTTGCCTCAGCTACTGCACCCCAGGCTACTGATTTTACTTCCCCTTTCTCTTTTTTCTTTATGAATCTTTGTAGGGTTGTCTTGTCAATATTTCTATCCCTTCCAGCTTTTCTTAAGGAATTCTTTCCTTGCATGATCTCAGCGGCTGCACTCTCCATCTTTGCAAAGGGTGTTTGGCCCCAGGTTGTCTTCCTGGTGTAGTTTCTTGGCATGATGGCTTTTCTACAATGTTTATGACATTAAAACTAAAACATATGTAATGTAATATTACACTAAATATGTTTAAGACTGGGCGGCACGGTGGTGTAGTGGTTAGCGCTGTCGCCTCACAGCAAGAAGGTCCGGGTTCAAGCCCCGTGGCCGGCGAGGGCCTTTCTGTGTGGAGTTTGCATGTTCTCCCCATGTCCATGTGGGTTTCCTCTGGGTGCTCCGGTTTCCCCCACAGTCCAAAGACATGCAGGTTAGGTTAACTGGTGACTCTAAATTGACCGTAGGTGTGAGTGTGAATGGTTGTCTGTGTCTATTGGCCCTTTTCCACTACCCTTTTTCAGCTCACTTCAGCCCGACACGGCTCGCGTTTCGACTGCCTCAGAGTAGCATGACTCAGCTCGCTTCAGCCCTACTCAGCACCCAAAACTCGCACAGTTTTGGAGTAGGGCTGAAGCAAGCCAAACCGAGCCGAGTGGGGCTAGGGGCGTGAGGAGACACTCCCCTGTGCACTGATTGGTGAGGAGGAGTGTCCTCACATGCCCACACACACCCCGCGAGCATGCTGGTATCTGTAAACACCGCAAACCCGGAAGAAGAAGAATTACGAATTACGAGAATTTCTGAAGCCTTATGTGCCTCGCCTCATCTATACGCTCTTGCCAGTATCTGTTGGCATTGTCGGTGACAACAAGCCACAGCACCAAGACTAGCAACACTAATGACTCCATGTCCTCCATGTTTATTGTTTACGATCCGGGTCGTGAGACTACTGCTTAAAAGGTCACTGATGTCACTGTTTGCGCCACCTAACGACATCACGTGACGTCCACCCACTTTCGCTAACTCCACCCAATGTGTCCACCCATTTCCAGCCAGCACGGTTCAGCGCAGTTGTAGTCGAAATGCAACTCCAACAGCCCCACTCAGCTCGACTCAGCCCAACTCAGCACGGCACGACTCAGCCCAACTCAGCCGCGTTGGTAGTGGAAAAGCGGCATATGTGTCAGCCCTGTGATGACCTGGCGACTTGTCCAGGGTGTACCCCGCCTTTCGCCCATAGTCAGCTGGGATAGGCTCCAGATTGCCTGCGACCCTGTAGAAGGATAAAGCGGCTAGAGATAATGAGATGAGAATGAGATGAGATGTTTAAGACTAAATATGTTTAAGACTAAACAGTGTCTCACTTTACCCCACAGCATTTGTCTCACTTAACCCCACAGCCACCATTTTAGAAAATCAACATTTCTAGCAATTCAGGCTAATCTTCAACTAGCATCAATCACATGGTTTTATATGTTGGAAGTTCATCAACATGTATGATATAAGTTTTTCTACCTGAATCAATTTGCTTTGACACAATAGTTGATTACGTTCATAGCAAGAAAATTTACTTTTACATGCAAAAAACACATTTTTGTGAAAAAAAACATACCACAGCACCAGCACCAACTTCACCTGCCTGGCAAGGGGGGAATGGGAGGGGCTTGAAAACATAATGGTCACATGACCACAATTGTGTTTCGTTGCCTAGATACAGGGGGTGTCTCACATTACCCAATGTCTCACATTACCCTGCTCTCCCCCACTTCCACAAACGTGTTGTGAAGATCAGACTTTGATAGATCCCTATTCTTTAAACAAAACAGGGTGCCCACTCACACCCAATTGTCATCCCATTGATTGAAAACACCTGACTCTAATTTCACCTTCAAATTAACTGCTAATCCTAGAGGTTCACATACTTTTGCTACTCACAGAAATTCTAAAGGGTTCACAAACTTTCAAGCACCACTGTATGTCAAGACATCAGCAGTCACTTCGAACCATCATCGATTTGTTAATGATGCACAAGGCAGGTCTTTTTGGCTACTTGGCCACCCAAAAGAAGCAGAGAAGAACTGAAATGACAGGGTGCATAATTAATATCTTCTGCACCAAATGACAAGCTCAGCAATTACTAGTGACCTCTTAATAACAGGAAAATGTTGGCAGAAATGTAAATGCCTTCATCAACATGCAGAAGCAAAGGGAAGCAAAAAAAGAAGAAGCATATTTTCATCAGTATCTATCCCAACTGCTTGAACCAGTGTTTCACTTGCCATTTGAGTGGTTAAAGTTGAGAAATCACTGTTGCAAGACAATGGGCTACATAGACTCCAAAAGGCTCCTTGCTGTTACAGGAAATATAGCTATGTATTTTTAGACAGTGTAAAAGAACAAAAACAGTGGAAATGAAAAACTCATGTAAAATATTAACTTTTCGTTAGATGTGATTATATATTTCCAAGAAAAGACTTACACTGTAATTACACTTAGTATTGGTCAGCAACCATACAGAGATATTGTACAACCCCGATTCCAAAAAAGTTGGGACAAAGTACTAATTGTAAATAAAAATGGAATGCAATAATCTACAAATCTCAAAAACTCATATTGTATTCACAATAGAACATAGACAACATATCAAATGTCGAAAGTGAGACATTTTGAAATTTCATGCCAAATATTGGCTCATTTGAAATTTCATGACAGCAATACATCTCAAAAAAGTTGGGACAGGGGCAATAAGAGGCTGGAAAAGTTAAAGGTACAAAAAAGGAACAGCTGGAGGACCAAATTGCAACTCATTAGGTCAACTGGCAATAGGTCATTAACATGACTGGGTATAAAAAGAGCATCTTGGAGTGGCAGCGGCTCTCAGAAGTAAAGATGGAAAGAGGATCACCAATCCCCCTAATTCTGCGCCGACAAATAGTGGAGCAATATCAGAAAGGAGTTCGACAGTGTAAAATTGCAAAGAGTTTGAACATATCGTCATCTACAGTGCATAATATCATCAAAAGATTCAGAGAATCTGGAAGAATCTCTGTGCGTAAGGGTCAAAGCCGGAAAACCATACTGGGTGCCCGTGATCTTCGGGCCCTTAGACGGCACTGCATCACATACAGGCATGCTTCTGTATTGGAAATCACAAAATGGGCTCAGGAATATTTCCAGAGAACATTATCTGTGAACACAATTCACCGTGCCATCTGCCATTGCCAGCTAAAACTCTATAGTTCAAAGAAGAAGCCGTATCTAAACATGATCCAGAAGCACAGACATTTTCTCTGGGCCAAGGCTCATTTAAAATGGACTGTGGCAAAGTGGAAAACTGTTCTGTGGTCAGACGAATCAAAATTTGAAGTTCTTTATGGAAATCAGGAACGCCGTGTCATTCGGACTAAAGAGGAGAAGTTAGTTTTTTGTTTCTTTTTTATCAGACATCTAGTTTTTGGGTTTGTTTACCTGACATGTTTCGACGTACGACTGTCGTCTTCCTCAGAGTGTCACCGGATGTTATTGGTGATGCATCTTTTATCAGCTGATGATTCCGAAGGCGTGGCTTTCCTGTCTGGATTGACAGGTCGGTCACGCCTTCTACTGTCAGTTCGTCCCCTGCAAGATGGCACTCCAGGTATGGGAGAGCATGTATGCTACCTCATCTCGGTTGATGGTCCTCGGGCTTCGCTTACGGATCTCTATGGCCTCCCTGATCCAGCGCTGATGTTTATTATCTTCTGTGCGGATGACTCTGGCATTCCCCCAGTCCATAATATGATTTTCCCTTTTGCAATGATCTTTTATGGCTGACTTATAATTTTCCTGTTGTGCCTTTTCTTTTATTGTTCGGGTTTGTCTTATAGCTGTCTCCTTTTCGCACTCTTTCTTATGTTCATTTTTTCTTGTGTTGAAACTCAAGACACCACTCAGCTCCTTCAATTCATCACCACATCCACATACTTTCAGTTCAGGAATACAATTTACAGACAAAAGGAAGGTTTTGCCATGGGAGACCCACTATCAGCCATCATGTGCGGCTTTTTCATGGAAGATCTGGAACAGAAAGCACTCACTACAATACCAGCAGAATACAGGCCAACACTCTGGAAACGTTACGTGGATGACATATTAGAAAAAGTTAAGAGGGGACACACTCAACAACTCACCAACCATCTCAACACCATAGATAATACCGGTAATATAAAATTCACACATGAAGAAGAAACGGAGCAGTCAATAGCATTTTTGGATTTAAAAATACATCACACAGAAGATGGGGACATCAAAATAAAAGTACACAGAAAACCCACACACACCGACCAATATTTAAACTGGACTTCCGAACACCCCATAATGCACAAAATATCAGTAGTCAGAACATTACATGAACGCACAGCAATAATTACAGATCCACAGGACAAAGAACAGGAGGAACAACATATACAACACGCACTGAAGGCATGTCAATATCCACAATGGGCAATATCCAAAGGGGTGGAACAGGTTAAGAACAACAAAACACAGAAGAAAGAGAAAAAACAAACTAACAAACAAGAACACAGGGGAGTAGTTACATTACCATACATTAGGGGAATAACGGAACACATTCAAAGAGCAATGAGGAAACACAACATTAACACACCTGTCAAACCATACACAACACTCCGTCAGATCCTGGTTCATCCCAAAGACAGAATACATCCGGACAACAGATGCAACACCATATATGAGATTCCATTTCAATTATGCAATAAAACTTACATTGGGGAGACAGGAAGGAGTTTCAACACAAGAAAAAAATGAACATAAGAAAGAGTGCGAAAAGGAGACAGCTATAAGACAAACACGAACAATAAAAGAAAAGGCACAACAGGAAAATTATAAGTCAGCCATAACAGATCATTGCAAAAGGGAAAATCATATTATGGACTGGGGGAATGCCAGAATCATCCGCACAGAAGATAATAAACATCAGCGCTGGATCAGGGAGGCCATAGAGATCCGTAAGCGAAGCCCGAGGACCATCAACCGAGATGAGGGAGCATACATGCTCTCCCATACCTGGAGTGCCATCTTGCAGGGGACGAACTGACAGTAGAAGGTGTGACTGACCTGTCAATCCAGACAGAAAGGCCACGCCTTCGGAATCATCAGCTGATAAAAGATGCGTCACCAATAACATCCGGTGACACTCTGAGGAAGACGACAGTCGTACGTCGAAACATGTCAGGTAAACAAACCCAAAAACTAGATGTCTGATAAAAAAGAAACAAAAAACTAACTATATTTAATATAAGATATAATGAACGTAATCGAAAGATAAAGAGTCTCCTCTTTATCTTTCGATTACGTTCATTATATCTTATATTAAATATAGTTAGTTTTTTGTTTCTTTTTTATCAGACATCTAGTTTTTGGGACAACCCAAGTTGTTATCAGTGCTCAGTTCAGAAGCCTGCATCTCTGATGGTATGGGGTTGCATTAGTGCGTGTGGCATGGGCAGCTTACACCTCTGGAAAGACACCATCAATGCTGAAAGGTATATCCAGGTTCTAGAGCAACATATGCTCCCATCCAGACGACATCTACATGGACGTCGTTAGGTCCATTTTAGGGGGGCTTAAGCCCCCCTAAAATGTTCCCAAGCCCCTATATATAAAATAGTGCAGACTTGCACATAACACAAACCAGCAAGAAAACAAGTCAAACAATATGTCTACAAGTTCTAGCTATGACATGAATAAAATTATCGTTATGTTTCCCAGCATAGCCAGGTAGGCGTGCATGCACGGTTCAGGCGGGAGCTGTATGTTATTAGGCCTACTTGCTGTAATGTTACTTTCCTGAGGCCAGCAGAGTTGTTAAGAGAATAATGCCGCTTTTCCACTACAAACGCGGCTGAGTCGGGCTGAGCCGTGCCGTGCTGAGTCGGGCTGAGCGGGGCTGTTGGAGTTGCATTTTGACTACAACCGCGCTGAACCGTGCTGGCTGGAAGTGGGTGGACACATTGGGTGGAGTTAGCGAAAGTGGGTGGACGTCAGGTGATGTCGTTAAGCAGCGCAAACAGTGACATCATTGATCTTTTAAGCGGTAGTCTCACGACCCGGAGAGTAAACAATAAACATGGAGGACATGGAGTCGTTAGTGTTGCTGGTCTTGGTGCTGTGGCTTGTTGTCACCGACAACACGGACAGATACTGGCAAGAGCATATAGATGAGGCGAGGCGCATAAGGCTCCAGAAATTCTCGTAATTCGTAATTATTCTCCTTCCGGGTTTGCGGTGTTTACAGATCCCAGTGCGCTCGCGGGGCGTGTGTGGGCATGTGAGGACACTCCTCCTCACCAATCAGTGCACAGGGGAGTGTCTGCTCACGCCCCCAACCTCACTCGGCACGGTTTGGCTCGCTTCAGCCCCACTCCAAAACGGTGCGAGTTTTAGGGGCTAAGCAGGGCTGAAGCGAGCTGAGTCGTGCTGGTTTTTGGTAGTCGAAACGTGAGCCGTGTCGGGCTGAAGTGAGCTGAAGCGAGCTGAAGTGAGCTGAAAAAGGGTAGTGGAAAAGGGCCATAAGAGGACTTAATTCGCAGTGAATGATACAGTGAACAAGAGATTGTAAGTTGATTTCAATCACTGTTAATTGCTTAACGTTACCTACGTTTATCTAAGGGGAAGAAACTGTGATGTTGTAGGCTACTTGTCCCTTTTAACATTATGGCAGCTAAATTGAACTTTATGGAAAATGTTAGCCAATATTAGCGTGAACAGTTAAACTTGACAGCTTTCTATATTCTGTCCCATCTGTGTATTGGTATGTTCTTCAACTATTGCGAGTGAAAACTAAATGCCATTAGTAGCAATAGTTATGGCGAGAGAAGATTTAATGTGTCCTTTCAATTCATTGGCTAGATGGATATACAATGATTTTTTAAGAGAGTGAGTGAGGAACAGGAGAGTGACAAGGGAGCTGATGCTGAAGAGGTCTGCGTCATCAAGGTCAGTAAATGTCAACAGAGAAAACAGGGCTGAGTTCAACCAACGCACCGTTTTGAGATGGTTTAGCTACGGTTTGATCTAGGCCACTAATTGAACGAGGTAGCCTATTTGGCCGCAATGTAGTCGCCCACAACGCTTTCTGCGAGTTAAAGATGACAACACGTTGCATAAGAATGGAAACTGTAGGAAAACATTTCAAAACATTGTGACCGTATTGGCCTTTGCAATAGGCTTCTGAGTTTGTTTTCTTTCGTTTGGTGGGTGTGTCAGAAGTCACCATATCAGCACTGATGTGCAGGCTATCAAAAACCCACCAAATTAAAAAGAAAAAAGACAACATGCACAGTAGACTATCCACCTCCAGTTGAATGATAAAAGAGTGAAAATAAAGTGATCCCCATATTTATATGCCTTAATCAAGCTTGGATAAAAGCAAATGGCAAGCGATGGCCCACTCAGCTGCTCCTGTCTGATCAACGCCTTTAGTGCACCTCTGTTTCTGTTGAATTAACCGTCTTGCATGGCATAAACTAGCCCCTTATTTCATATTCAGTTCACAACAGTGATAAGAATGGATAGTTGACTTTCTGTATTATAAGTTCTTCTACTTAGTTATATACTGTAATTTTGTCTTTAATTGTTGATTTAAAGACATTTCCTCCTCTGTTCTCTAACATATCACTGTTCCTTACATTAAAACTCTGTTATGTAAGACTCAGTCAGACATACACATTGAGTTTATAAGAATGTAGCTGCATACTGTGAAATAGTCTCAAGGATGTTCATCTTTCCTGTGATGTTGTTGTACAACTTGACAACTTATATTTTGGGCTAAACTAAGGAAGACCAAGTAAGACCTTAGTTATTTTCTTTGTGTTTTAGCCCATCTCGTAAAGTAACTCAAGCTAGCACTTAAATAATGAAAGCTGTTTTTGAGATAGGACAGAAATGGTGAGCAAATTTTCTTTCTAAACTTCACTATCAGTTTAAGCTTATTTATTTGTTTGATATCTGCTCTGAAAACTAAGTGTCCCCCAAAGGGTTAAGGTATACTGTATTCTTATTTGGCAGAATAACTGTTTGAGAAACATTCATATTTGTCTGTATTGTCAGATTTCACAAGGATTTTGAACTAAGCTAGGTGTAACTAAACTAATTAAATAAAGCACCACACCATTATGTTGTCTCCTGTTCAGTGCATCAGACTGAAATAAATAGCTTTATTTGGAATATAACCTAATTAATTTTTACCAAATGCATTGATGGAGATATTTGCAAACATCTTTCTTCATAAACATAGCCCCAGCCTCTAATTAACTGATTTAGACTTATTTTGTTAATATAAAGAAGATATCCTGAAGACTTAGGAGAGGAATAGCAGGGTAGAAAAAGAAAGTGATCCAGATAACAGATAACAGATTCTGATAAATGTTCTTCAAATAATGAAGAAATCACCTAATTTTTAGCTTTAAATGATACATTTTCTCAGTTTAAACATTTGATATGTCATCTATGTTCTATTCTGAATAAAATATGGAATTTTGAAACTTCCACATCATTGCATTCTGTTTTTATTTGCAATTTGTACTTTGTCCCAACTTTTTTGGAATCGGGGTTGTATGTTACATCACAACTTGCATTCAAAGAAGTCAAAGCATTGTTTGAAAGATTTTTCTTCAAAACAGTTAGGCTACTATTTTTATCTACTGGTCTCAGTTCAAGTAAGATATAGGAGACAAGAATACAAATTTTTCATATTACCATTGCATTCTTGGATGTTATAATGTGATAATTGTGGCAGAATTTGTGGCATGGGAAGCCATGGCCGAAAGGTTAAAGAAGCAGATTTCGTACCAAAAGGTCACTGTAGGAATAGTTGAAGGTGGGTGGAGCACAGAAGCACGGCAGTCTAGAACTGAGTTCTTACAAATACTTTTATTTTGCACTTTTCAGCGGCTTACTTTGCTCACCCACACACATGCACACGAGTGTCCAAGTGGGGGGGAGTTCCCTTTCTCTGCTCCCTCTCTCCTCTTATAGGGCACGGTCACTGGGGGAGACACACAAACACAGGTTAATTCACATCAGGTGCAGTGATTATGCCACTTACCTTCCCTGACTCCGCCCTCCATTCACAGACCGATGCTTGACCATGCCCCCACTGCCACATACTCCCACCGCCCGACTCAGGCTGGGGAGCCGTCCGGCCTGCAGCTGACTCCCCCCCTCCCATGACGGGGGAGGAAATCCACCATGACCATCTGCGCCCCCGGACTGTGGACCACCTCAAACTTAAACGGCTGGAGTGCCAGATACCAATGGGTGATCCGCGCGTTGGCATCCTTTATGCGGTGGAGCCACTGCAGGGGCACGTGGTCCGAACAGAGGGTGAAAGGGCGCCCCAGCAGGTAGCAGCGGAGGATGAGGACCACCCACTTGATGGCGAGGCATTCCTTTTCTATTGTGCTGTACCTGCCCTCTCACACCGACATCTTCCAGCTGATGTACAGCACTGGACGGTCCTCCCCCTCCACCTCCTGGGACAGAACAGCCCCCAGCCCTCTGTCCGACGTGTCCGTCTGCAAAACAAAGGGAAGAGAAAAGTCAGGGGAGTGTAATAGTGGCCCCCCACACAGTGCAGCCTTTATCTCAGAGAAAGCCCGCTGGCATTGCTCCATCCACTGGACCAGATCTGGTGCCCCCTTTGTAGTGAGATCAGTCAGCGGGCTGGTGACGTCCGAATAATTAGGTATAAACCTACGATAGTAGCCAGCCGGCTCCAGGAACTGTCTCACCCCCTTTTTGGTCTTGGGCCTCGGGCAGGCCACAATCACTGCTGTCTTATTAATTTGGGGATGCACCTGCCCATTGCCCAAGTGGAAACGCAGATACCATACTTCCACCCACCCAATCGCACACTTCTTCGGGTTGGCTGTGAGACCCGCTCACCTCAGTGACCTAAGGATGGTCCTTAGATGTTCCATGTGCCGCGGCCAGTCATTACTATAAATAATGATATCGTCCAAGTATGCGGCCGCATAGGTGGCGTGGGGGCGGAGGATCCTATCAATAAGCCGCTGGAACGTAGCGGGTGCCCCAAACAGCCCAAAAGGAAGTGTGATGAACTGGTGTAAGCCAAACAGTGTGGAAAAGGCCATTTTCTCTCGGGATAGTGGAGTCAAGGGGATCTGCCAATATCCCTTTGTCAAATCCAGTGTCAAATAAAAAGAGCCGTGCCTAGTCAATTGAGCAACTCATCAGTACGAGGCATTGGGTACGCATCGAATTTAGACACCGCATTGACTTTTCTATAGTCCACACAGAACTGGACTGACCCATCAGCCTTGGGAACCAAGACCACCGGGCTGCTCCAGTCACTGTGGGACTCCTTGACGATGCCCATTTCGAGCAAGGCCTAAAGTTCTTCCCGAACCACCTTTTTTGTGTGTTTGGGCAGTCTGTAAGGGTGGCTGTGCATTACGACCCCCAGGAGTGTCTCAATGTGGTGTTCTATGAGGTGCGTGCAGCCGGGCAGGGGCGAGAACACGTCAGAAAATTCTGTCTGCAACTGGGCGACCTCCGTGAGTTGGGTCGGGGAGAGGTGGTCTCCACAGGGGACCAGAGCGGTGAGCGATGTCAATTTTCCTTTTTGAACCTCTGGCCCCAGCTCCGCCTTCTCTGGAACTACTGATACCAATGCCATGAGGACCTCCTCGTTCCAAAGCTTTAACAGATTGAGGTGGTAAATCTGTAACGCCCCACCCCTATCCATTCACCTCACCTCATAGTCGATGTCCCCGACTCGCTATGTGACCTCAAAGGGTCCTTGCCACCTGGCAATCAAATTGGAGCTCGACATGGGCAACAACACGAGTACTTTATCTCCCGGTGTGAATTCCCTAAGGCGCATGTCCCTGGCGTACAGACGGACTTGACGTTCTTGGGCCTGCCGCAAATTCTCCTGGGTTAGGTGCGTGAGTGTGTGGAGATTGGCGCTCAGGTCGATAACGTATTGAATTTCATTTTTACTTGTTGAAGGTCCCTCCTCCCAATTTTCACGCAGCACATCGAGAATGCCATGCGGCTTATGCCAGTATCATAATTCGAACGGGGAGAACCCTGTGGAGGCTTGTGGGACCTCTCGCACTGCAAATAACAGGGGCTCAAGCCATTTATCCCAGTTGCGCGTGTCCTCGCTTACAAATTTCCGAATTATGTTCTTGAGGGTCCAATTGAACTGTTCAACTAAGCCATCTATTTGTGGGTGATAAATGCTGGTGCGGATAGGCTTAATTCCCAGTGACCTATACAGTTTGCGCAGTGTGTGTGATATAAACGTAGTGCCTTGATCAGTCAGAATCTCTTTGGGGATTCCGACTCGGGAGATGACACGGAAGAGTGCTTCTGCAATACTACATGCTGAGATATTCCGAAGAGGCACTGCTTCTGGATATCGCGTTGCATAGTCCACCAGAACTAAAATAAAGCGATATCCTTGTGTTGACCGATCTAATGGCCTGGCAAGATCCATTTCAATTCTTTTGAATGGGGTCTCGATTAATGGCAGAGGGCGCAAAGGCGCTTTTGGAATGGCCGCGGGATTTACTAACTGCCATTCGCGGCACGCTGTACACCACCTACGGACATTGCCGCGAATTCCTGGCCAGTAGAACAGGGCCATTATTCAGGCTAGTGTCTTATCCTGCCCCAAGTATCTGGCCATGGGATTAAAGTGAGCCGCCTGGAATATAAATTCCCGGTGGCTCTTTGGGATCAAAAGCTGTGTTATCGGTTCCTTAGTCTGAGTGTCCTGCGTCACTTGGTATAACCTATCCTTAATAATGAAAAAATAGGGGAAGGACAGGGTGGCGTTTGGCTGGAGCATTTGACCATCAATTATTCTCACTTGGTCAAACGCATGCCGCAGTGTTTCATCTCGCGACTGCTCTAATGGGAAACCTGCGAGGGATTCCCCGAAAGAGGGAGGAGGACCCTGCTGCTCCTCACTCTGACGTGGTGATGACTCCGATGCGGTGATTAACCGCCACCTTTACTCTAAATTTCTCCCTTCGAAATAGAATGGGGACCGACACTAAAGGGTAGTTGTGAACATCCCCGTGCACACACACAACACCTTCACCAATTGTGCTCTCCCCAATGCCTCGTCTTGCACCAGGCTTTGGTGGATTGAGGTCTGATTACAGCCGGAGTCCACCAAAGCCTGATACGTATCCCCTTGGATACTCACCAGTATGCGATATGCTCCGGCCCGATCGAGGGCGGTCCCAGGCGTGTCGGGGATCCGGAATACTGCACCCACCTCCATCGCTGAGCACTGATGCTGGAGGTCCCCCGGCTCCCCACAGCGCTAGCATACTGGCCCAGGCTCTCCCTCTGCACCGGTGTTCCGGATCTCACTCACCTGAAGGGGGGAAGACACAGACAAGGAAGTAGGAAACGGTAGGGCACCACGGGTGTGGAGGGCCGGCTGGGGTGGAGCCGGCCCCCGCCTCTGCGGTGGGGGAATGGGGTGAGGACATGGAACAGAAGGAGAGAGAGAGAGAGAGAGAAGAGGGGAGAAGAGGAGACATGCTGTCCTGCCATTGGAACAGCTGCCATATGGTCCTCTGCCAGCATGATGGCCTGATCCAGTGACGCCGGGCGATGGGAGTGAACCCACTCTGCTGTTCCTTCCGGAAGTCAGGTGATGAATTGTTCCAGTGCCACCAGGTTGATGATTCCCTTGGCGTCGCGGTTGTCGGCCCTCAGCCACCGCCAGCAGGTGTCCCGGAGTTGCTGGCCAAATGCGAACAGCCAACCGGCCTCCTCCAGGTGCAGTGCGCGGAAGCACTGCCCTTGCTGCTCCGGGGTGCACCCCACACGTTGGAGGACGGCCCTGCGGAGGTCAGCGTAGACCAGCCGGCTGTCGGCGGGGAGCTGTAGCGCAGCCAGCTGCGCCTTGCCCATTAGCAGGGGGAGGAGGCGCACCGCATGCTGTTCCACTGGCCAACCCCATGCCTCTGCTGCCTGCTCAGAAAGGGAGAGGAAGGTTTTGGGGTCGTCCTGCAGACCCATCTTCGTTAGAGTGAGGTGGGGCGGGTCCGCGGCGGTGGTGATGGTGGACCCCGCTGACATGAGTAGTTGCCGGAACACCTGGTGATCTTCCTGCTGCGCCAGCACCAGGGCTTCGAACCGTTGTTCCTGCTCCTTACAGAGGACGACCATCGCCTGGTGCTGGCTCTGTTGGGCCGTGGCGAGGGCATGGACCAGGTCCTTGAAGGGGGAGGGCTCCATGAGGCTGTTCTCTTCTGTGCTCCATCCTGGGTTTTGGCACCACTGTAGGAATAGTTGAAGGTGGGTGGAGCACAGAAGCACAGCAGGCCAGAACTGAGTTCTTGCAAACACTTTTATTTTGCGCTTTTCAGTGGCTTACTTTGCTTGCCCACACACATGCACACAAGTGTCTAGGTTGGGGAGAGTTCCCTTTCTCTGCTCTCTCTCTCTCCTTTTATAGGGTGCAGTCACTGGGGGAGACACACAAACACAGGTTAATTCACGTCAGGTGTAGTGATTCTGTCACTTACCTTCCCTGACTCTGCCCTCCATTCACAGACCGGCGCTTGACCACGCCCCCACTGCCACAGTCACCCATTTGATTCCCTGGGCCAGCATTAAAATGTGTGGGTGGGTGGAGTGAAGGAACAGAATGTTATCCTCCCTCTACATCCATGGCTGTAGTGTATTTGAACCTAACCCCCAACTGCTCCCCAGGTGCTGTACAACTGCTCACTGCTCTTAATTTCATAATGAATTTTTTTTAAAAAAAGAACTTTTTCATAATATTCTAATTGGTTGAGATGCACAAGTATACACTGAAATGTGATCTTTGGCCACCTTTCATGGGCCCAGTCCATGCTTTGACGTTATCATAGTAACTCTTTAGAGTTGGCAAAATTTCGATGACAGCATGAGAACTATAAAGCCTTATTTGTATCATTATGGTGGTGGGACTACACACAAATTTTGTATTTAAACTCAAAAACCAAACTGTAATGTTTGACTACTGAGTTAAGACTCAAGTTGCTTGGTAATCATGAGTAAATTGTCAATGCAAAATAGCATATGATTGACTGACTACACAGTTACTGGAGTAATTTAGCAGCTAGGCTAATGTTACTAAAGATGAAAAATGTATGCTTCACATAACATGGTAAATAGCTTTCTCTGAGCATCAAAGACATTTCAGTTGAGATTAAGGCAGAAAGAACATGAGGATTTAATGCAGGGGATTCGGCTGCTGTGAGTTGCATAGCTGCAATTATGGAAAACCTGATCAAATCTCTTGTGGCCCTTTTGATATGCTTGATGAAGCCATTATACTATAAGGTTGCAGTATAGAAGCATCAGGTTCTGCTCAAGGTTCTACTTCCCTGCCCTAAGCATGGCCCATAACCATCACTGCCCTTAACCCCACACCATAACTCAATGTACCATTAGTCTACTATAAGGCAGGCCAGCCATTAAGATTATGGAAATGGGGACAATATTTGGGCACCTCATGCACACCCACTTCAGTACCACCAGTAGGCCATAGACCTTTGCATGCCCCCCACCTGACCTTTGGTTGGTGTCATCTGTAAGTTACTCTTTGCCACCACCACCCTCCACGTAGCCCTTACAGCAGGCCTGCATAATGTGCCAGTCATGTGTCTTATTTCAGCTACTATGGCCAAGCCAAACAGGGATTATTGAATGAATTCTTAAAGGCTACAACGAAGTCTGCTATTTATGGACTGATATATGATTATGGATATAAGCCTATAAAAAATAAAATGAACTGTGACATACAATGATTGTCCAGGGTGTACCCCGCCTCTCGCTCATAGTCAGCTGGGATATGCTCCAGCTTGCCTGTGGCCCTGCACAGGATAAGCAGTTATGGATAATAGATGGATGGATGGATGGATGGATGGATGGATGGATGGACATATGGTACAATGAAATCTGAAAAATGGAATTAATTCTGATATCTAGCTACAATTGTGATTGGATTTTCATTGTAACTCTTGGGTTTGCTCAATTTTCATGGAATCATGCTTGAGAAGACCATTTTAAGCTACAAACTGCAATGCCCTCCATATTTATTGGCACCCCTTATAAAGATTAGAAAATTCCATCTGTGATGACCTGGCGACTTGTCCAGGGTGTACCCCGCCTCTCGCCCATAGTCAGTTGGGATAGGCTCCAGCTTCCCTGCAACCCTGTATGGGATAAGCAGCTACAGATAATGGATGGATAGAAAATTCCATCTTTTGGTTAAGTAACTTCATCTTACAGTGAAAAAACTGAGAAAAATCCAACCTTTAATTGAAATAAATTTATTCAGTGAAAAACAAATCCCTCATCAAGAAATAATTATTTTCAACAAAAACACGTGCCATTATTATTGGCACCCCTGGAAATTATAGTGAACACAATGTAACTGAAGCATGTTTCCCATTTAAAGTGTACATGTTTGAGTTGATTGGAGTGTGTAGGAACTTTCCAGCTGTAATCCATGACTTCCTGATGAACTGGGGTACAAATATGAGATGACACAGAGGACAACTTCCCTTAGTCAACCATCAACATGGGAATGAAAAGAGAACACACAAACCAAATGAGGGAGAAGTGTGTTGATCTTCATAAATCAGGAAATTATTATAAAAATAGCTACTTACCTGAAAATGTCCATTATTACTGTTAGGGCAATAATAAAAAAAAAATGAACACCAACTGGAACTGTTACAAACTCACCTGGAAGAGGACCAAGTTTATTTTATCCCCATGCACAGTTAGGAGGATGGGAAGAGAGGCAAAGAAATTCCCAAGGATCACCAAGAATTACAAGAAAAAAGTAGAATCTTAGGGTTTTGAAATCTCCAAAACCATCATCAAACACCACCTCCATGCCAACACATTTTTTGGAAGGTATGCAGAAAAAAGCCTTTTCTGTCAGTTCACCACAAAACAGTGGCGGGTCCTGAAAATTCTCTCAGGAGGGGCAAATTATCCAATAATGTCATAAGGTGACTCATTCAACAGGTACATTATAGGTAGCCAGACATTATTGACTCTTTTTTGTTTTCTCTCTGCATATCACAGTTCCATGCCACTTCTGTCCACTAGATGTCAGCACATTACAGAAATCTTTTCCCTGTAGCTACCTAAGTTATAGAGGGTTCCCGCATGACGTCACCACGCCGCGAGATTTCGGTAGTTGCCATATTGGAAGACCAAGTACACATCTATGCAAGTACCGTACATACATACATAAAACAAACTACACCTGAAATATAGCCAGGGCCGGTTCTGCCCTAATCTGGACCCGGGTGCAACATCGCACAACCCCCCCCCCCAAAAAAAAAACACACCAGTCTAAATCAGGACAACCAGTGTTCGAACTACGGGGGGTACTCGGGGGATCCTTCCATGTTTGTCTCTCCCCCCCCCCAGGTGAGTGAGCTCCAGAACACCGGTGCAGAGAGAGAGCCCGGGCCGGTTTGATGGCGCTGCGGGAAGCCAGGGCACCTCCAGCATCAGTGCTCAGCGATGGTGGTCCGGATCCCCGACGCGCCAGGAACCGCCCTTGATCGGGCTGGAGCATATCGCATACCAGTGAGTATCCAAGGGGATACGTATCAGGCTTTGGTGGACTCCGGCTGTAATCAGACCTCAATCCACCAAAGCCTGGTGCAAGACGAGGCATTGGGGAAAGCACAATTGGTGAAGATGTTGTGTGTGCACGGGGATGTTCACAACTACCCTTTAGCGTCAGTCCCCATTTTATTTAGAGGGGAGAAATTTAGTGTAAAGGTGGCGGTTAATCCTCGCCTTACCCACTCGATAATTTTGGGGACTGATTGGCCGGGATTTCGGGAATTAATGACTCATTTAGTGAAGAGTGGGTCCTGCCGTAGTTCAGCAGGGGGAGGTCCCGGTGTGGCATTGGCAGGAGCAGATGTCACAGAGCCGTCTATGTCATCACCGCATCAGAGTGAGGAGCAGCAGGCTCCTCTTCCCTCTCTCAGGGATTCCCTCGCGGATTTCCCATTAGAGCAGTCGCGAGACGAGACTCTGCGGCATGCGTTTGACCAAGTGAGAGTAATCAATGGTCAAATGCTCCAGCCAAACGCCACCCTGTCGTTCCCCTACTTTTCCATTATGAAAGATAGATTATACCAAGTGACACAGGACACTCAGACTAAGGAGCCAATAACACAACTTTTGATCCCAAAGAGCCGTCGGGAATTGGTATTCCAGGTGGCTCACTTTAATCCCATGGCTGGACACTTGGGGCAGGATAAGACACTAGCCCGAATAATGGCCCGGTTCTATTGGTCAGGGATTCGTGATGATGTCCGTAGGTGGTGTACGGCGTGCCGCGAATGCCAGTTAGTGAATCCAGCAGCCATTCCAAAAGTGCCTTTGCGCCCTCTGCCATTAATCGAGACCCCGTTTGAAAGAATTGGGATGGATCTCGTTGGGCCATTAGATCGGTCAACATGAGGGTATTGCTTTATTTTAGTTCTGGTGGACTATGCAACGCAATACCCAGAAGCAGTGCCGCTTCGCAATATCTCAGCACATAGTATTGCGGAAGCACTCTTCCACATCATTTCCCAAGTTGGAATCCCCAAAGAGATTCTGACTGATCAAGGCACCCTCAAAAACATAATTAAAAAATTTGTAAGCGAGGACGCACGTAACAGGGATAAATGGCTCGAGTCCCTGCTTTTCACAGAGCGAGAGGTCCCACAAGCCTCCACAGGGTTCTCCCCATTCGAATTATTATATGGGCATAAGCCACGTCACATTCTAGATGTGCTGAGGGAAAATTGGGAGGAGGGACCTTCAACAAGCAAGAATGCAATTCAACATGTTATCGACCTGCGCGCAAAACTCCATGCACTCACACACCTAACCCAGGAGAATTTGTGGCAGACCCAAGAACGGCAAATCTGCCAGTACGACAGGGGCGTGCGCCTTAGGGAGTTCGCACTGGGAGATAAAGTGCTCGTGCTGTTGCCCACGTCGAGCTCCAAATTGATCGCCAAGTGGCAAGGACCC
Source organism: Neoarius graeffei (assembly GCF_027579695.1). Classification (NCBI taxonomy): domain Eukaryota; kingdom Metazoa; phylum Chordata; class Actinopteri; order Siluriformes; family Ariidae; genus Neoarius; species Neoarius graeffei. The sequence continues at coordinate 73,975,472 of NC_083583.1, read as the reverse complement.
TTTGAGGTCACACGGTGAGTCGGGGATGTCGACTATGAGGTGAGGCGAATGGACAGGGGAGGGGCGTTACAGATTTACCACCTCAATCTGTTAAAACTTTGGAACGAGGAGGTCTCCGTGGCGTTGGTGTCGTTGGTTCCAGAGAAGGCAGAGCTGGGGCCGGAGGTTCAAAGGGGAACATTGGCATCGCTTACCACTGTGGAGACCACCTCTCCTCGACCCAACTCACGGAGGTTGCCCAGTTGCAAGCCAAATTTTCGGACGTATTGTCACCCCTGCCCGGCCGCACCCGCCTCATAGAACACCACATTGAGACACCCCTGGGGGTGGTAGTGTGCAGCTGCCCTTACAGGCCGCCCGAACACAAGAAAAAGGTGGTTCGGGAAGAACTCGAGGCCTTGCTCGACATGGGCATCGTTGAGGAGTCCCACAGTGACTGGATCAGCCCGGTGGTCTTGGTTCCCAAGGCCGACGGGTCGGTCCGGTTCTGTGTGGACTATAGAAAAGTCAACGTGGTGTCTAAATTCGATGCGTACCCAATGCCTCGTATTGATGAGTTGCTTGATCGACTAGGCACGGCTCGTTTTTTTTCAACACTGGATTTGACAAAGGGATATTGGCAGATCCCCTTGACTCCGTTATCCCAAGAGAAAACAGCCTTTTCCACACCGTTTGGCTTACACCAGTTTGTCACACTTCCTTTTGGGCTGTTTGGGGCACCTGCTACGTTCCAGCGGCTTATGGATAGGGTCCTCCACCCCCATGCCACCTATGCGGCCGCATATTTGGACGATATTATAATCTATAGTAATAACTGGCCACAGCATCTACAACACCTGAGGGCCGTCCTTGGGTCGCTGAGGCGAGCGGCTCTCACAGCCAACCCGAAGAAGTGTGCAATTGGGCGGGTGGAAGTACAGTATCCGAGCTTCCACTTGAGCAATGGGCAGGTGTGTCCCCAAATTAATAAGACGGCAGCGATTGCGGCCTGCCCAAGGCCCAAGACCAAAAAGGGGGTGAGACAGTTCCTGGGGCTGGCTGGCTACTATCGTAGGTTTCTACCTAATTATTCGGACATCACCAGCCCGCTGACTGATCTCACTAAAAAGGGGGCACCAGATCTGGTCCAGTGGATGGAGCAATGCCAGTGGGCTTTCTCTGAGGTAAAGGCTGCACTGTGTGGGGGGCCACTGTTACACTCACCTGACTTCACTCTCCCCTTTGTTTTGCAGACAGATGCGTCGGACAGGGGGCTGGGGGCTGTTCTGTCCCAGGAGGTGGAGGGGGAGGATCGCCCAGTGCTGTACATCAGCAGGAAGCTGTCGGTGCATGAGGGCCGCTACAGCACTATAGAGAAGGAGTTCCTTGCGATCAAGTGGGCAGTCCTTGTCCTCCACTACTACCTACTGGGACGCCCTTTCACCCTCTGTTCAGACCACACACCCCTCCAGTGGCTCCACCGCATGAAGGATGCCAACGCGCAGATCACCTGTTGGTACCTGGCACTCCAGCCGTTTAAATTCAAGGTGATCCACAGGCTGGGGGCGCAGATGGTCGTGGCAGATTTCCTCTCCCATTGGGGGGGGGGAGTCGGCTGCAGGCCGGACGGCTCCCTGGCCTGAGTTGGGCAGTGGGGGTATGTGGCAACGGGGGCGTGGTCAAGCGTCGGTCTGTGAACGGAGGGCGGAGTCAGGGAAGGTAAGTGGCAGAATCACTACACCTGATGTTAGTTAACCTGTGTTTGTGTGTCTTCCCCAGTGACCACGCCCTATAAAAGGAGACAGAGAGAGAGCAGAGGAAGGGAGCTCTCTCCCCAACCAGACGACTTGTGTGTGTGTATGCATGTGTGGCTGGGAGAGTGAAAATTAGACACTGAAAAGTGCAGAAATAAAGAGTTTTTGGAACTCAGTTCTGGCCTGCCGTACTTCTGTGCTCCACCCACCCGCTCTCATTCCTGCAGTCGCTTATAGTCATCTCGGTGCTATGCACCTCGTTGGCCATCGGCTCATGTACAATTCAATTTCGTGGAACAACTTAAATATATATTTAAACTAGACAGGGACACTCTAACGAGTGCAAACCCCGCCTTTTCCCTATTAAAATACATTGGGCGAAAATTTCGAAGTTCTGCCATGACCTTGACCTTTGACCTCCAAAATTTAATGGTTTCCTTCCTGGGTGATTGGCAACACATGTACAAAATTTGGTCCAAATCGATCCATTGGTTCTTGAGATATCTTGCAGACACACAGACAGACAGACAGACAGACAGACAGATACACACACACACAGACTGACGCAGGTGAAAATAATAACCCCTCTGACTACTGTTGGCGGGGTTAATAATGTTGGTTGGCTTTGAGTGTTCTATCAGATATATTCCATTCAGTGAGAGTGATATTGAACGAGTGGAAGACAAGTACTGTAGCTGAATGGAATATGGAATGGAATGGAATCTGATATACCAAAAAAAGCCAGCCAATATTATTATTATTATCTCATTCTCATCTCATTATCTCTAGCTGCTTTATCCTTCTACAGGGTCGCAGGCAAGCTGGAGCCTATCCCAGCTGACTACGGGCGAAAGGCGGGGTACACCCTGGACAAGTCGCCAGGTCATCACAAGGCTGACACATAGACACAGACAACCATTCACACTCACATTCACACCTACGGTCAATTTAGAGTCACCAGTTAACCTAACCTGCATGTCTTTGGACTGTGGGGGAAACCGGAGCACCCGGAGGAAACCCACGCAGACACGGGGAGAACATGCAAACTCCACACAGAAAGGCCCTCGCCGGCCCCAGGGCTCGAACCCAGGACCTTCTTGCTGTGAGGCGACAGCGCTAACCACTACACCACCGTGCCGCATTATTATTATTATTATAATATACACATACACTCTTAATATCAGCATTCTCAAAGGCCAATGCTACCTTACCTGCGACTAGGTGCTGTTCGCATGGCAGTCCAGTAACCTTCCAGCCAATGTAGCATTCACCAAAAGTGTTAGCGAAGGCCAATGCTAGCACAGTCAAACCAGTGCTACTAAGAGTTACTAGCACAGGCTATCAACTGAGAAACTAAGATTTCTGTCTCCAGACTCTTCTTCCACACACACTCACCACAGTATTTTTCACTCATACTTAAGTATTCATTTCCCTGTGTAATTTACTTAGTTACTTTTAAAATCATCATCAAAACCTACACACAGTGGCGCGACCTGGCAACCAAAATTCTCTCAAAATCTTCAGTTTTTAATGAAGTAAACTTGGCGGCAATGTTCGTTTACAAATTGTCACAGTTGCTTGCTAGCATGGAAGTTTTATGTCTCTGACATGTGACGTCATGTTGTTTTGACAATGTGCAGTATTGTAACAATATTGCATGCTCATTCTCCATTGGATAGAGTGCCATAATACATGTAGAATAAGCGATATGCTAACAATATTGCATGCTATTGAACCAAATTAATGAAACCCACTAGAAGGGAATAGAACACATGTTTTTATTCCATGGAAAAAGTGGCCTGTATGTATAATAATAATAATAATAATAATAATAATAATAATAATAGATGATATTACATGAATGCGTGAAGATATGAACTTTATCTTCAAGTGGTGAGGTGAGTATTCATGAGTGAGCGGAACAAATGAGAGAAAATATTTTCAACACAAGATAAACTTCATATATTCATGTCACCGTGCAATGTTCTTTATATTGTATGGACACATCCACAAAAAAAAGCAAGTTAATCAAAAGAATTTTAATTTTGAACTGATTCACCATTTTGACAATATGCATTGAGTCAGCATGAAAACAGTGGGAGTGATGTCATCGGTGTGAAACATCAGAAATTATTATGCATACAAGCCACTTTTTCCATGGAATAAAAACACACATTCTCTTCCCTTCTAGCAGGTTTATTGATGGCATGCTATATTGTTATCATATCGCTTATCCTCCATGTATTATGCCACTCTCCCCAATGGAGAATGAGCATGCAATATTGTTATAATATTGCACGTTGTCAAGACAACATAACGTCACACGTCACAGCTCATGCGAAGATTCAATGACAAAACTTTGCTGCTGCGCATGCGCACAATCATTTCTTTGTTGGCCAGGAGAGAGAGAAGACAGGGTTAATTCAGTGCTTGGTTTAAGCATGAAATAAATAAACTGAAAAGGGAAACTAAAGACAGGCTGAACACCCGAAAGGCTACCAAAACTTCATTATATATTCTTCATGCATATTTACAAAACATACCAACAGACATCAAAAAACTGGAAAAGAGACACGTCGGAGATGTAAAACTTCCATGCTAGTGAGTGACTGTGACAGTTTGTACACAAACATGGCCACAAGGTTTGCTTCATTAAAAGCCGAAGATTTAAAAAGAAAGACGCACTGGACACCCGAAAGGCTACCAAAATTTCACTGGATATTCTTCACGTGTATTTACCACAGAAAAACATGCCAACAGACATCAAAAAACTGGAAAAGAGAGCAGTAGCGGAAATGTTGTCAAAGTTCTACTTGGAGGTGAGGAAAAGTGATGGAGACTTTTACAAGAGGATTTCACTCATGGACTTCACTCAGCAAAGCCCTTTTGTTTTGAGCAACTGCAGTGTAACAGTTAACTCCTACCAAAAGTAACTTTGAACTTGAATTGTCAACCTGGATAAAGCTTTTACATAAGTTGGGCTGTTGTTCAGGTTTTTTAAACTTGTACCATTTCTATTGTTAGAACTTTGACATTGTACTTGTATGTTGGATTGACAAAACATTGGGTCCATTCAGCTAGCATGATATTGAACTCATCTTTGACTCGTTCACTATCATGCTAGCTGAATGGAATATATATGATATACCACTCAAAGACAGCCAATATTATTTAAATATGGTATGTCACTCGGATCCGCCAACATGTGATGTTGTTTATATTATATAGACACATTCACAAAAAAGTACCCAAATTTATCAAAACAATTCACTGATTTCCTCACAAGTAACATATAGAGATTTATGTCATGGTTTTGGTTCTTCATGTCCCGGATGTAGTTCGTATGAAAAATATGAGTGCCGTAACAGATAGGACCCAATATACAGCTACAGGAAATGACCGGAAGCATACCTGATGAGTGGGCTCATGAAGAGAGCAGGCAGGAGGCAGGTGCAGCAGCACAAACCAAAACTCACTCAACGAAATCCAAGAAGATGGCGCAAGGGCAGAGTGACTGATGATAATAATCCCAGGGAGAAAAGTGAAGCCAGAAAAAATAACAGAGTCCCAAATCAAAGTCACAGCAACAAGTCTCAAAAAATGGCAGGCAAATTCGCAACCCAGAAACACAATCCAAGAGCCGAAAAAAATAACAGAGTCCCGAATCAGAGTCACAGCAACAAGTCCTAAAGACACAATCCAAGTCAGGAAACAGAGCGTGAGCATGACCTTGAACTAAACAAAACTAATGGTGAGTATTTATCTGTGTTGAATGATTCTGCTTGGTGTGTTAATATAGAGTGGCTGATAGCTGATAGCAGGCATGCTAATGCAGCACGGGGAGAACAGGGAAAAACGCAGCGTATTGGAGCAATATATATATATATATATATATATATATATATATATATATAAATTCCCCACTTGCCCCTCCTTCGGGCGGTCTTTTTTCCCCTCAAGCTCGGATTCTCCTGGGAGTTTGAGAGTACTGCACGGTATCTTAGCTGTTCCTAGGACTGCATTTTTCTGGACAGAGATCTCAGGTGTTATTTCTGGGATCTGTTGGAGCCACTCTCCCAGTTTGGGGTCACTACACTGAGGAACCACTGTTGTTTTCATCTTCCACATCTTTTCTCACTCTTCTTTCAGCCCTTGATACTTCAAGCTTCTCAAGTTCCTTTTTCCTGATATTAGTGTCACTTGGTATTGCCACATCTATCACCACAGCCTTGTTCTCCCATTTGTCCAGCACTACCGTATCTGATTGGTTAGCCATTACCAGTTTGTCCATCTGTATCTTGAGGTCCCACAGCATCTTAGTTTGGTCATTTTCAACCACCTTCGGAGGTGTGTCCCACTTTGACCTTGGGACTTCCAGTCCATATTCAGCACAGATATTTCTGCACACAGTGCCAGCCACTTGGTTATGTTGTTCCATGTACGCTTTTCCTGCTAGCATCTTACACCCTGCTGTTATGTGCTGGATTTTCTCGGAGACATCTTTGCATAGTCTGCACCTGGGGTCCTGCCTTGTGTGTAGACCCCAGGCTCTATCAATCTTGTGCATAGGACCTGTTCCTGTGCAGCTATGATTAGTGCCTCTGTACCATCTTCCAGTCCAGCTTTAACCAGCCACTGGTAGGATGTTTCAGTTTCAGCCACTTCTTCTATATGTTGATGGTACATCCTGTGCAGTGGCTTGTCTTTCCATGATGGTTACTCTTGCACTTCCTTCTTGGATTCCTGCTGCCTGAGATATTCTCTAAGCACTTCATCATTCGAGACCATCTCCCTGATGTACTTGTGGATCTTTGTTGTTTCATCCTTGATAGTGGCTCTGATGCTCACTAGTCCTCAACCTCCTTTATTCCTCTTAGTGTACAGCCTCAGGATGCTGGACTTGGGGTGAAACCCTCTGTGCATTGTCAGGAGTTTTCTTCTCCTGATGTTGGTGGCTTCTATCTCCTCTTTTGGCCAGTTTAATATGCCAGCAGGGTATCTGATGACCAGCAGGGCATACCGTAGGTGTTGATGGCCTGGACCTTGTTCTTCCCATTCAGCTGACTTTTCAGGACTTGCCTTACCTTCTGTAGGTATTTGGCTGTTGCTGCTTTCCTAGCAGCCTCTTCATGGTTGCCATTTGCCTGCAAGATTCCAAGGTACTTGTAGCTGTCTTCCACATCTCCTATTATGCTATCTGGTAGCACCACCCCCTCAGTTCTGACTGCCTTCCTTCTTGTTATCATCTGGGCACACTTATCTAGTCCGAATGACATTCCGATGACATTGCTATAGATCCTGGTGGTGTGGATCAGTGAGTCAATGTCTCCCTCAGACCTGGCATACAGCTTTATGTCATCCATGTAGAAGAGGTGACTGATGGTTGCCCCATTTCATAGTCTGTATCTATAGCCGCTCTTGGTGATGATCTGGCTGAGAGCATTTAGTCATATGCAGAACAGCAGCGGGGACAAGGCATCTCCTTGGTATATGCCACACTTGATGGTGACCTGTGTTATTGGCGAGAAGTTGGCCTCTAGGGTTGTATTCCACAGTCTCATTGAGTTCTTGATGAAGGTTCTGAGAGTCCTGTTGATGTTATACAGTTTCAAACATTCCAGGATCCATGTGTGAGGAATCAAGTCATCAGCTTTCTTGTAGTCAATGCAGGCGGTGCACAGATTGGTATGTCTGGTTGGATAGGACTTTTCCCTTCTGTGGGTCCTTCAGGATCAGGACTGTCCGACCTTCAGTCAGCCATTTGGGGTGAGTCTCATCCACAAGCAGCTGGTTCATCTGTACTGCCAGGCACTCATGTAGTGAGGTTTTGCTTCTTTATAGCCAGTAGGTGTAAACCATATCTGGACCTGGTGCTGTCCATTTCTTCATTTTTGAGACTCTTACTTGGATGTCTGCCACAGTGATGGTTACTGGGTCTCATTCAGGGAGATTGCTGTGTTTGGCTCTCAGGTCTATTAGCCATTGAGCATTGTTGTTAGGTGATTTTTCCTTCTCCCCTATCCCTTTCCAGTATTGTTCAGTCTCCAGCCTTGGTGGATCAGGGACCATGTTGTTATTACCATGCCACTGGGTGTACACCTTTGATGTTTGAGTGGAGATCATCTGATTTATTCTCCTGGCTTTAGCTTTGCTTGTATACCTCCTTAGATGGGTAGCCAGGGTGGGGAGTCTTTCTTTGGCAGTCTCTAGGGCAGGGATCGGCAACCCGCGGCTCCGGAGCCGCATGCGGCTCTTTCATCCTTATGCTGCGGCTCTGTGCGGCTTGGGGAAGTAAATTTTATAAGTATCCAATTAAAGTGCATTTTATTTTTGCTAGTTCATTTTTTATTGTAGTTCTAAATTGGAACATTATTGTGATCTTGAAATATTAAAATAAAATAATTTTTTTTTCGTCTCTCAATATATGCGTCACTCGCGGAAGCCGGTAGCCTGTATACCCGCCAAAACGCTGTGCATCTATTGAGACTTTCAACCCCAGGTAGGCTAAGCAGGGCTCGAAATTCATATTTTTTCACCAGCCAGCCGGACTAGTTACCTTCCAAAGCAACTCGCCAAAATTTGTTCATGTATGAATTTTACTTCTGTCAAACATAACACAAAAGAGAGTAGTTACCATTGTTCATGACTAATGTGCATTTATTTCAAGACCCAAGTATTTTGATACTGTTGTTTTTTTTTTTGCACACTTTACAAACTGGCATTTGCTGTTCCATGTCCCCTTCGCGATATCCAAAAAAATGCCAGATGACTGACCCCTTACTCATTCTGTTAGGAACCAATTCGTCCACTTCCATTTTTAATTTGTCACTGAAATTGACTGAGCTTACACGGTAGCCTATGCAGCACCAGCGATTGCACGAACTGAGTCAGCGTTGTGTTGCGTTGCCAGATACTGCTGACGTTTTCCAGCCCAAAATATGTTCAAAACCCGCCAAAATGCACTTGAAACCGCCCAATCTGGCAACACTTTCCTTTCAGCACCGAAATGTCACCCGGGATTGGTTGGCAAGTGCATGCCGTTATTATTTATTTATTTTAATTTTTTTTTTTTAAAACCCTTAGGCAGCCTCTCACGTTACTGCCTGAGGGACAGGGAGAAAACCACCGGAAAAGGTTTTAAACAAACGCAACAAACACGAAACAAACGCAAGTCGGCAGATGACCATAAAATACTCGATAGTTATGATATAATAATTATATGTATCTCACACAGAATTTTCGGAGATATATTGAGTATATTCGATATATCGCACAGCCCTAGTCTGAATCTTCGCTTCATATATAGATTTTTTTTATTTTCAACTAGTGACAGGAATTACCCGCCAAATGGCAAATTAAGTCTCCTCGTTAAGTCTCCTCGGGCGACCGGACCACCACGAATTTCGAGCCCTGCTGAGTATGGAGAAATGTAATCCCTGACACCTACATAAACATGAAGAAATATGCATTTGGAGTCCTGTCGATCTTCGGATCTACATACGTATGTGAGCAGCTATTCTCCACCATGAACTTTGTTAAAATCAAACATCACTCGCGCCTCCCAGATGACCGCTTACAGTCCTGCGGAAAGATGAAAGTGACTTCCTACAGCCCTGATTTGCAGACAGTGTGCACAGAGGTTCAGGAGCAGAAGTCCCATTAACCAGGTAAAATAAATATTTATGCAGATAGTTTACAAATATTTAATTTTCATTGTTCAGTGAAAGTGCTCTTTTTTTCCAATTTATTTTTTAAATTCAGGTCAAGGCTCCGCGCCCCAAAAGCCCAAAGGCGATATGAGGATGACGGCTCACGGCATTTTTTGTTTGCTACATGTATAATTTAAGTTCAACTTTTTAATTCATTTGAAAGAGACCCTTAACTTGGTGTTTTTTTTAAAATAGTTTTTTTAAGAGTCCAAAATGTCTTCATTACATGAATAAAATTCCATTTTCTCTGTAGCACTTCATGGATTTCATAAGCAACACACTATACTTGTTTATACAAAGCGTAAAGGTAAAATAATAATAATAACAAAAACTTATATATATATATATATTCATTCATTATCTTTAGCCGCTTTATCCTTCTACAGGGTCGCAGGCAAGCTGGAGCCTATCCCAGCTGACTATGGGCGAAAGGCGGGGTACACCCTGGACAAGTCTCCAGGTCATCACAGGGCTGACACATAGACACAGACAACCATTCACACTCACACCTACGGTCAATTTAGAGTCACCAGTTAACCTAACCTGCATGTCTTTGGACTGTGGGGGAAACCGGAGCACCCGGAGGAAACCCACGCGGACACGGGGAGAACATGCAAACTCCACACAGAAAGGCCCTCGCCGGCCCCGGGGCTCGAACCCAGGACCTTCTTGCTGTGAGGCGACAGCGCTAACCACTACACCACCGTGCCGCCTATATATATATGTGTGTGTGTGTGTGTGTGTGTTATTTGCGGCTCTCAGTGTTTTCTTTTCCGTGGAAACCGGGTCCAAATGGCTCTTTGAGTGTTAAAGGTTGCCGACCCCTGCTCTAGGGTCTCAGGTATGGACAGCTTGCTGTATTTCTTAGGTGGCCCTTTCCTTTTCTGGAGTTCTGATAGTTAGCTAACTTCTCTCTGGGTCGCCTTGGTCTTAGGCTCCAACCTTCTCTTCCATGGTGAATGGTTAGTGTCCTTATGGTTAGTGTCCATCTTATAGCCAAGCATTTCCAGGATCACTGTTCCTGTGATGTATATCAGCTTGTTGAGCTCAGTGATGGTCGTAGTAGGGATTGTTCATACCACTGCATTCATATCTTCTCAGAGACTTTCAGGAGGTACTTCACTCAGTCTTGGTTGTCAGGCAGGGTGGTTCCAGGTGTTCAGCTTTGTTACCATCTTCAATTTCAGGTCAGCTGCTCATGCTTTAAGTTCTTGCTCAAAAGGGTTTGTTGCTGGGGGGTCCCTAGTCTCAATGTCTGAGTGTGGAAATGATGACCCACCCCCCTGACCTGGAATCCTGACTCCTCCTTGCCATAGCATTTGTGATGTATCTCATCAATTTTTCATTCTGATAGCAGTTGCTGTTTGTGGATATTGGAACAATGAGTTACTTGTTTTGGTGTTACTGTAGATGTTGGGTATCAAAGCATCCACTGGTCTCACATCCTTCACATATAACCCCTCTCACTGGGATTACTTGCATAGTAGCATTCCAACAGTCCATTCTTCTCAGTTCTTGTTCATGACTGTCTTGCTCTTATTCCAGTAGCTCATTTCTCATCAGGTTGCCCTGGTTTTTCAACAGCTGACACAGACCTTGTTAGACCAGGCGACATCCAAGCCGGCATGGCTCTAGTTTTTCTATCTCTCATTGATGAGGTAGGCAGGTAGCATTACTACACCAGAGTGCACTAAGTCAGTGATGTTATCAACTGAGCTCAAAATGCATTTTTGAAAAATGTGTAGCATTTCTAGGCTATGTTTATTTTTCGGTGCAGGTACCCTTGAAAGGATGTAGGTGTTAGCATGATGTTATGCTATCCCCATGACTATATGCATCTAGTCTGGTAGACTGTCATAGACTGTTGGATTTCTGGTTTACAACAGGGCCCTTGTCTTACTGCTTGTCTTCTCATCAGAGGGAACAAATCTCTAGTGAACTCATAGGTTCAAGACATTTCATTCTCATGGATTTTGCTCATAAATTCAGGAGGTTTTCAGAAAGGCTGAGGTGGAAAGCCACAGAGTTGCAACAATTCTTGATGTGCACAAAGCCAATGTTTTTCTTCAATGTGTTGTCAACTTCGGTCTATAACAACTTCATGTTGTTATTTGTTGCCATTTTCAAGTCCCTCATTGTCCATACAGTAGTTCTTCATGACGTTGCATATACATCAATTATGTAACTTTTGTTACACATTTCAGTGAATTGGATGGTCTTGATTTTTTTTTTATTACAATGTTGATGGACTAAATCATCTTACTGAGGATGTTCAATTATATGGTACAGTTACATTGCATCTAGATTTAATATCTGGATTTCTATTTGGGGATTATTTAGGTAAGATGAAAAAAATTGTAAGAATTCTGCACTATCCACTGACTCAGGTTATTCAGTGAATATCTGAAATGGGCCTTTTCACAAAGAATGAGGCTTTATATGGAATGAGAGACTTGTTCAGTTTCAGGAGCTTGTTATTAATGCTACCAAAATTAATGTATGAGAACAGATGTGTAAAAATTGGTGGCCAGATTGCATTGATTGAAACCATCCTTCAGCCTCTGTACGAGATTTACACTATCTTCTGGAAATATGAATTGATGGAATCTTTTTATGAATATATCTTGTTCAGCCACTAAGCAGAAAAGCAATGCTAAGGGATTACATGATACACAATTTAATTATGAAATTATACCACACCATACCAAAATGCAATAGGCATCTTTGGCTCCTTTTCTTTTTCGAATGATGGCTTATTTTCCTTTTCAAAAAGTACCGTACATGCTGAAATCATGCCACCAGGAACTGAAAATCACTGTCAAGCACAGCTTTCTAGCAAATGGGGGCATGGTTAAAGAAAAAAGCCTTAGATATTCGCTCAAGATTTACTTGATTAGTCAGCAGGGCAGGCGTTGTCATACTGTGCTATCCAGATGAACACTGAATGCTGACATGGCTGAAAAGCATTCCAGGTGTCTACCATATGAAACTGGATAATGCCAATAGTGTGCAAAGGTGTCATCAAGGTAAATGATGGCTACTTTGAATAATTTAAAATATCACACATTTTGTTTTTAACACTTTTTTGTTTACCACATCTCATCTCATTATCTCTAGCCGCTTCATCCTGTTCTACAGGGTCACAGGCAAGCTGGAGCCTATCCCAGCTGACTACGGGCGAAAGGTGGGGTACATCCTGGACAAGTCGCCAGGTCATCACAGGGCTGACACACAGACAACCATTCACACTCACACCTACAGTCAATTTAGAGTCACCAGTTAACATAACCTGCATGTCTTTGGACTGTGGGGGAAACCGGAGCACCCGGAGGAAACCCACGTGGACACAGGGAGAACATGCAAACTCCACACAGAAAGGCCCTCACTGGCCATGGGGCTCGAACCTGGACCTTCTTGCTGTGAGGTGACAGTGCTAACCACTACACCACCGTACCACCCTGTTTACCACATAATTCCATATATGTTCCTTATGTTATTTCATAGTTTTGATGTTGTAGCAGTTCGTAGGGGTGGAGCACAGAAAAGATGGCAGGCCAGAACTAAGTTCCCCAAGAAAACTCTTTTATTATAGCTTTTCAGCTTTAAACTAAACACACACACAAGCCTCCTGGCTGGAGAGAGTCTCCTTCCTCTGCTCTCTCTGTCCTTACATGGTCACTGGGGAAGACACAAACAGATTAACCAACATCAGGTGCAGTGATTCTGCTACTTACCTTCCCTGACTCCACCCTCCGGTCAAAGACCAAAGCTTGACCATGGCCCGCTGCCACATACCCCCACCGCCCGACTCAGGCCAGGCAGCCGTACGGCCTGCAGCCAACTCCCCCCCCCCCTTGACGGGAGAGGAAGGCCGAATCCCATTTCACCCCTTGGACCAACCCCTTGGCCCTTCCCCTCCATTTTGCGCGTTCACGTGAAGGGGTAGGGGTATCCCAATCCCAGTTAACGCGGAGGGGTAGGGGAAGGGGTAGGGCTTCTGTACCCCTCCAAACGGAGATTTTCCTGGAGCTGACTCCGAACGAAGGGGTTTGAGTGATTTCCCACAATGCCATGCGGATTTCAGCGAGATTTCATGCGGATTTCAGAAAGATGGCAGTTCCCGCGGCAAAAGATTGTCATAAATGTATTTTCTCCATTATTTACGTGTTTTAAGTTGTTATCCAGAGGAAACACGCCGCTTGATTCGCTTTCGAGCTGAGAATGAGCAGTGATTTCTGAAATCCAAGCTGCTGCTAAAAAGCTTTGGGAGTGAGTATTGTTTTCGGTTGCTTTACTGCGTACGTTTTGTTCTGTTATTCTCGCTTTTATTGTTTACATGAGTGTTCTGACACCTCATTCTGTCGGATGTGGTGCACGAAGCGCCAAAGATATCCCATTCAGTGGTGTTAGTTAACAAATTACACCCTGCCAGCAGAGATTTCTGCCTCTGTCTCTGACTGTAGCGGCTGGTCGCAGCCAATGACGCATTTGGTCGCGTTTTGCTAACGTAAACGCTGACGGAGGTACGCGATGACGTATGCGATCGTTGAAGGGCTATCCCAATACGTAAGGGTTGAATTTCAAGCCCTATCCCTTGTAGCTCAGTTTCAAGGGGAAGGGCCAAGGGGAAGGCGGAGGGGAAGGGGGAGGGGTAGGGGTAGAAATTAGAATTGGGATTGGGCCGAAGTCTGCCACGACCATCTGCACCCCTGGTCTGTGGACCACCTTGAAATTAAAGGGCTGGAGTGCCGATACCAATGGGTGATCCGCATATTGGCATCCTTCATGTGGTGGAGCCACTGGAGGGGCACGTGGTCCGAACAGAGGATGAAAAAGCGCCCCAGGAGGTAGTAGCGGAGGGCGAGGATCACCCACTTGATCGCCAGGCACTCTTTTTCGATGGTGCTGTAGCGCCCCTCAAGCACCGACAGCTTCCTGCTTATGTACAGGACGGGGCGGTCCTCCCCCTCCATCTCCTGGGACAGAACGGACCCCAGCCCTCTGTCCGACGCATCCGTCTGCAACATAAAGGGGAGAGAAAAGTCAGGGGAGTGTAACAGTGGCCCCCCACACAGTGCAGCCTTCACCTCAGAGAAAGCCCTCTGGCATTGCTCCGTCCACTGGACTGGATCTGGTGCCCCCTTTTTAGTGAGATCAGTCAGCAGGCTGGTGACGTCCGAATAATTAGGTATAAACCTACGATAATAGCCAGCCAGCCCCAGGAACTGTCTCACCCCCTTTTTGGTCTTGGGCCTCGGGCAGGCCGCAATCGCTGCCGTCTTGTTAATTTGAGGATGCACCTGCCCGTTGCCCAAGTGGAAGCCCAGATACTGTACTTCCACCCGCCCAATCGCACACTTCTTCGGGTTGGCTGTGAGACCCGCCCGCCTCACCGACCTAAGGACGGCCCTCAGGTGTTGTAGGTGCCACGGCCAGTCATTACTATAAATAATTATGTCGTCGAGGTATGCGGCCGCATAGGTGGCGTGGGGGCGGAGGATCCTATCCATCAGCCGCTGAAAAATAGCGGGCGCCCCAAACAGCCCAAAAGGAAGTGTGACAAACTGGTGTAAACCGAACGGCGTGGAAAAGGCCATTTTTTCTCGGGATAATGGAGTCAAGGGGATCTGCCAATAATCCTTTGTCAAATCCAGTGTCGAGTAAAAGCGAGCCGTGCCTAGTCGATCGAGCAACTCATCAATACGAGGCATTGGGTACGCATCGAATTTAGACACCGCATTGACTTTTCTTTTGTCCACACAGAATCGGACCGACCCGTCGGTCTTGGGTACCAAGACCACCGGGCTGCTCCAGTCACTGTGGGACTCATTGACGATGCCCATTTCGAGCATGGCCTCGAGTTCTTCCCAAACCACTTTTTTCTTGTGTTCAGGTAACCTGTAAGGGCGGCTGCGCACTACCACCCCCGGGGGCGTCTCAATGTGGTGCTCTATGAGGTCGGTGCAGCCGGGCAGGGGCGAGAACACATCCAAAAACTCGGTCTGCAACTGGGCGACCTCCACTAGTTGGGTCGGGGAGAGGTGGTCTCCACAGGGGACTGGAGGTGTACGCGATGCCAATGTTCCCTTTTGAACCTCCGGCCCCAGCTCTGCCTTCTCCAGCACCACCGACACCAACGCCACGGGGACCTCCTCGTTCCAGAGTTTGAGCAGATTGAGGTGGTAAACCTGTAGCGCCCCACCCCTGTTCGTTCACCTCACCTCGTAATCAACGTCCCCGATTCACCGTGTGACCTCAAAGGGTCCTTGCCACTTGGCGATTAATTTGGAGCTCGATGTGGGCAACAGTACGAGGACTTTATCTCCTGGTGCGAACTCCCTAAGGCACGTACCCCTGTCGTACAGATGGGTTTGCCATTATTGGGCCTGCCGCGAATTCTCCTGGGTTAGGTGTGTGAGTGTGTGAAGTTTTGCGCTCAGGTCCATAACGTATTGAATTTGATTTTTATTGGGCAAAGGTCCCTCCTCCCAATTTTCTCCCAGCACATCTAGAATGCTGCGCGGCTTATGCCCATATAATAATTTGAATGGGGAGAACCCTGTGGAGGCTTGGGGGACCTCTCGCACTGCAAATAACAAGGGTTCGAGCCATTTATCCCAATTACGTGCGTCCTCACTTACGAATTTTTAAATTATATTTTGAGGGTGCAATTAAACCATTCAACTAAACCATCCGTTTGTGGGTGATAAACGCTGGTGTGGATCAGCTTAATACCTAATAACCCATACAGTTCATGCAGTGTACGTGACATAAACGAGGTGCCTTGGTCAGTCAGAATCTCTTTCGGGATTCCAACTCGAAGATTACGTGGAAGAGTGCTTCCGCAATACTGCGTGCTGAGATATTGCGAAGAGGCACTGCTTCTGGGTATCACGTTGCATAGTCCACCAGAACTAAAATAAAGCGGTACCCTCATGTTGACCGATCTAATGGCCCGACGAGATCCATCCCAATTCTTTCAAATAGGGTCTCGATTAATGGGAGAGGGTGCAAAGGCGCTTTTGGAATGGCCGCTGGATTTACTAACTGGCATTCGCGGCACGCTGTACACCACCTACGGACATCGCCGCAAATCCCTGGCCAATAGAACTGGGCCATTAGTCGGGCTAGTGTTTTATCCTGCCCTAAGTGTCCAGCCATGGGATTAAAGTGAGCCACCTGGAATACCAATTCCCGGAGGCTCTTTGGAATCAAAAGCTGCGTGACTTGCTCTTTAGTCTGAGTGTCCTGCGTCACTCAGTATAACCTATCCTTCATAATAGAAAAATAGGGGAAGGACGGGGTGGCGTTTGGCTGGAGTGTTTGACCATCGATTACTCTCACTTGGTCAAACGCATACCGCAGAGACTCGTCTCACGATTGCTCGAATGGGAAATCCCCAAGGGATTCCCCAAGAGAGGGAGGAGGAGCCTGCTGCTCCTCACTCTGACGCGGAGATCACGTAGACAGCTCTGTGACAGCTGCTCCCACCAAAGCGACACCGGGACCTCCCCCTGTTGAATTACGGCAGGACCCACTCTTCACTAGATGGCTTATTAATTACCCGAATCCCGGCCAATCAGTCCCCAAAATTATAGAGTGGGTGAGGTGAGGATTAACCACTGCCTTTACTCTAAATTTTTCCCCTCGGAAAAGAATGTGGACTGACACTAAAGGGTAGCTGTGAACATCCCCATGCACACACAACACCTTCACCCCCTGTGCTCCCCCCAATGCCTCGTCTTGCACCAGGCTTTGGTAAATTGAGGTCTGATTACAGCCAGAGTCCACCAAAGCCTGATGTGTATCCCCTTGGATACTCACCAGTATGCGATATGCTCCGGCCCGATCGAGGGCAGCTCCGGGAGCGTCGGGGATCCGAACCACCGCGCCCACTTCCATTGCCGAGCACTGCTGTTGGAGGTGGCCCGGCTCCCCGCAGTGCCAGCAAACCGGCCCGGGTTTCCTCTCTGCACTGGTGCTCTGGGGCTCACTCACCTGAGGGGGGGGAGAAACAGACACAGAAGGGAAAAATGGGAGGGCACTGCGGGTGCGATGGGCCGGCTGGGGTGGGGCCGGCCCCCGCCTCCGCGGTGGGGGAATGGGGCGAGGACGAGACACAGAAGGAGAGGGGGAGAGAGAGAGAGAAGAGGGAAGAAGAGGATGTCTGCTGTCCTGCCGTCGGAACAGCCGCCAAATGGTCCTCCACCAACTCGATGTCCTGATCCAGCGACGCCGGGCAGTGGCACTGGACCCACTCCGCAGTTCCCTCTGGTAGGCGGGTGATGAACTGCTCCAGTACCACCTGATCAATGATCCCCTCGGCATCGCGGTTGTCGGCCCTCAACCACCGCCAGCAGGTGTCCCGGAGCTGCTGGCCAAACGTGAATGGCTGGCCGACTTCCTCCAGACACAGAGCGCGAAAGCACTGACGCTGTTGTTCAGGGGTGCACCCCACCCGCTGGAGGATGGCCCAGCGAAGGTCCGTGTAGACCAGCCGGTGGTCGGTGGGGAGCTGTAGCGCGGCCAGCTGTGCCTCACCCGTTAGCAGGGGGAGGAGGCGTGCCGCGCACTGTTCCACCGGCCAGCCCGAGGCCTCTGCTGCCTGCTCGAAGAGCGTGATGAAGGCCTCAGGGTAGTCATGCGGGCCCATCTTAGTGAGGGTGAGGGGAGAAGGGCCCGCGGTGGTGGAGGTGATGGACCCCGCCACTGTGAGGAGGTGCCGGAACGCCTGTCGGTCTTCTTGCTGCACCAGCACCAGGGCCTCGAACCGGTGCTCCTGCTCCTTTTGGAGGGTGACTAGCGCCTGGTGCTGGCTCTGCTGGGCCATGGCGAGGGCATGGACCAGGTCTGCAAAGGGGGAGGACTCCATGGGGCTGTTCTTTTTCCTGTGCTCGAGTCCCAGGTTTCAGTACCACTGTAGCAGTTCGTAGGGGTGGAGCACAGAAAAGATGGCAGGCCAGAACTAAGTTCCCCAAGAAAACTCTTTTATTATAGCTTTTCAGCTTTAAACTAAACACACACACAAGCCTCCTGGCTGGAGAGAGTCTCCTTCCTCTGCTCTCTCTGTCCTTATATAGGGCGTGGTCACTGGGGAAGACACACAAACACAGATTAACCAACATCAGGTGCAGTGATTCTGCCACTTACCTTCCCTGACTCCGCCCTCCGGTCACAGACCGATGCTTGACCACGCCCCTGCTGCCACAGATGTCTTCAGTATTATTCTACAATGTAGAGAATGCTCACTCACTCACTCACTCACTCCAATCCTTGTCGCTGGCGACAATAGGGAACTCTGTCATGGCGCTTCTGGCGGCGCTGGGTGGCAAGGGTTGTCAGTTGGGCCTCTGAGGTGGTCTTGCCCCGTCTTAGGTTGTGATGCCACTTGTCTCGGTCTGCGGTCTCCTGGAACCAGGATGAGGGGCTGATGCCATAACACTTGATGTCATCTTTGGCACAGTCTTTCCATCTTTTTAGGGGTCTGCTGCGGTTTCAGTAGCCATTCTTGAGTTCTCCGAACAGAAGTTGTTTGGGGATACGATGTTCTTCCATCCTACACACATGTCCCAACCATCTCAGCCTGTCTCCTCTTAGTATAGTTTCTACTGTGGTGGTCTTTGCTCTGGACAGGACCTCCTGGTTTGTGACATGCTGCCAGCACCTGATATTCATAATGCACTGGAGGGACTGCTGATGGAATACCGCAAGCCTGTGGATGTGCTTGGCAAGGGTGGCCCATGATTCACTACCACAGAGGAGTGTTGGGAGGACGACAGCTTGATAGACTGTGAGCGTTGTTGTAATAGATAGCCCTGATTTGTCCTAGCACCTGGATTTGAGGGACTTGTATGCAGCTGCAGCCCTTGATATTCTCCTGCTGATTTCATTATCTAGTGATGCATCATCAGTCATTACACTACCCAAGTAGGTGAACTTGTTGGCCCTCTTGAGCTGATGGTCATCAAGCATGACTGGAGGAGGGTCCGCACAGTTTTGATGTAATACCTCTGTCTTTGGCTTGCTGATTGTTAGTCCCCAACTGTTGTATGCACTGTTTAGTGAGTTAGTGGCTGTCTGGAGATCTTCAACATTATCAGTAGCAACAGCTGCATCATCAGCATATAGAAATACTCCCATGGTGGTGGTGGGCACTGACTTGTTCTTCAGGCATCTGGTATTAAACAGTTTGCCATCCTGCTTCTGCTTGATGGCCACCCCAAAACCTGGCAGCTCCTTGAAGGCGTGCCTGAGTACAAAGGTGAAGAACAGGATAAACAAGGTTGGTGCAAGAATGCTGTCTGCTGAACCCTGTCTGAGCCCGGCTGTTACTTCAAATGGGTCTGTGAATTCTCCATTTATTGAGACTCTTGCTTTCATGCCATCATGGAAGCTGCGGATGATGTTAACTACCTTGGCTGGGATCCCAATTTTTAACAGCAACTTCAGGTAGATGTCGTTTGACCAAGGGCTGGATTCTGTTCAGTATGACTCTAGCGTAAAGCTTGCCTACCATAGCCAGTAAGGTGATACCTCGAGAGTTACTACATGTGAAGCGACACTCCTTTTTGTAGAGGGTAACAATGTCTCCGTCTTTAAAGTCCTGAGGGACCCTTTCCTCTTCCCAGATGGTAGTTAGGAGTGAGTGCAGCTCTCGGAGTAGGGGTTCTCCACCAGCCTTGAGGACATCACTGGGGATGGAATCAGATCCTGGGGCTTTGTCTGGGGCCAGCTGCTTGAGGGCCTTTACAAGTTCTTTTATCATGGGGACTTCTTCCAGACTGGTGATCACTTCCTCTTGTGGAATGTTGTCAAGAGCAGCGGGGTCAGCAGTGCTTTGCTGGTTCAGAAGATTGCTGAAGTGCTCCTGCCATCGGCCGAGAATGTCACTCTTCTCTGTGAGGCGGTTGCCCAAGTTGTCATTGATAGGGCTGAGGCCAGATGTTATTCTCTGCGTGACTAATTTGATTGCCTTGAAAAACCCTTTGGAGTCATGACACTCAGCACAGGATTCAATATCTTTGGCTTGGTCAAGCCACCATTTGTTTTTCATGTTGCACAGTTCTTTCTGGCACTTGTTCCTAGCTAGTTGGTATCTGCATTTAGACTTTGGGCTGTTTTCACTGAGGTATGCTTTGAAAGCTTGGTGTTTCTCCTCAAGTAGTGTCTTGGTGGTGTGGTCATTTTCATCAAACCAGTTGCAATGCCTCCTTTTCTGGATGCCTAAAGTTTCCTTGGATGTGTTGTAAATGGTGTTCTTTAGTATACCCCAGTGCTCATCAAGGTCTGAGTGATCGATGTTGGTAAGATCATTGGCAAACTTCTCTTGGAGCTTTTGTCTGGTGTCCGGGTCTTTTAGAGCATTGGTGTTCAGTCTCTTCGGACCTGCATTTCTTCTAGCTTGTCTTGAGATTTGGAATTTGAGTTTGAGACGTGCCCAGACCAGCCTGTGGTCCATCCAACAATCAGCACTGCGCCACACACGAGAGTCAATAACAATACTCTTGAAGTGGTGGCTGACAATGATGAAGTCGATCATATGCCATCTGTTGGATCGGGGGTGCTTCCAGGTGCCCTTGTGGATGTTGGGATGGGCAAACAAGGTGTTAGTGATGGTAAGTCCAAACCTGGTACACAACTCAAGAAGCATGTGGCCCTGTGAGTTAGCATCTCCAAGACCGTGCAGACCGATGGTGTTTGGCCATGTCGCTATGTCAGATCCTACTCTGGCATTGAAATCACCCAGCAGAAATAATCTATCACCTTTGGGGACTTTTAACAGCAGAGTTGACAGTTGATCGTAAAAGAGGATCTCTTCCATGGGTCTCTTGAAGGTGGGGGCATAGACACTTATAATGGTGGCACTGCAGTGTCTTCCAAGTTTAACTAGCATGGTCATCATCCTCAAGTTGACACCAGACCAGCTGATGATAGAGGGACACAACTTTGTCTTCATAACAATAGCAACTCCTTCCATTTTTGGCTGTTCACAACTACAACCAGAGTGGTAAAATGAGTAGTTGCCATCGCTAAACTCTCCTTCTCCCAGGATGCGGCACTCGCTCAAGCAGGCAATGTCGATGTTTAGTCGCTCTAGCTCAGTTGCAACAAGAGCTGATCTTCGCTCTGGGGCCTGATGGCGTGACGTAGAAGCGTCTGATAGTGTATGCACATTCCAAGATGCAAGTTTGACCTGAGATATGATATTATGTGCACATCTGGGTGTGTCAGAGACAGGGGTTCCAGGAGGATTTGCCCAAGGCTCGTCATAAATGCTGGACGGCTGCCCAAGCGTGCAACATGGAGGTTGTTGTCATTGTCTTTGTGTAGAGTTCGTAGCAGGTTTCAGGTTTCATGAGCCGAGGTTGCTGGCCTTTGCTCATGAGCAAGCAGGCTGCCCACTTCCGTGCTTGCGTCCTTCACTGGTATTGTCACAGAGTGGAACTACGAGAGCCGCATATCACTGTGGCATATATGTAGAGAATGCAAAATACAGAAAAAAAAAAAAGAATGAGTAGGGGTGTACAAACTTTTGACTGGTACTGTACAGTATGTATATGTTTTATAGAATATTATAAAGGAAACTTAATTCACTCATTAACGCTGTATTCTTTTGTAGCGCTGCCCAGTTATCAGACCTTCAGGTGGGCTGTGGGAAGTAAGGGTGCTGTGGGTGCTGCAGCAGCCCCTGTTGGAAAAGGCAGATATCAGAGTACTCTCTGCCACATGCAAAAAAGTTTGAAAAGATTTAAAATAATTCTCCTGTTTTTATTTGTGTAAGAATTTAATGCTTGGGGAAGTTTTGAGAAATAATTTGCAATATTAAATAATTCTTCATTATATCATTTTGACATCAATGCCCTCATGAGGGACTTTATCTCCTCAACCCCTGAGGATCAACCCACATTTGGAGTAATATAAATAGAACACCTAGCTCAAGGTAAAGCGTTACATAACAATATGCATACAGATATTATTAAACAGTAATTTCACACTGATAGGCTACTTTTGATGAAAAACTGTTGTTATGTGCTGTGCACAATGGACCTGTTGAAATATGTGTAGGCTATTTGTATGTTTCTGTTTTCTGTGTGTTTGTGTGTGCGCACTTGATGTCTGTGCCCTCTCAAAGGGCCAGAGGTTTAAATAATGTAACGTGTTGTTAAAATATTTTGAGTATGTTGATATGTTCTTGTCCACTTTTCATGACAGCCTTTTGGACCTGTTTAACTAGCTTTGTCTTAGCTATTAGTATTCCTGTCTGCTGTGTGCAGTGGGGTCTGGTATTTGCAAGACTGGCATATATTTGACTCAGTGGCCGCTCCTGAATTTTTTTTCAGGGGAGGCAATTTTCCCCCGTTATGTCTACAAGGACCATAAATGTCCACAGGACTGAAGTAAATTGACCTAGGTAGCAAATCAATTGGCCGAACTTGTTTTTGCCTGGTAAATTCAGATATCAATTTCAACAATATCTCTTCTTTCCACTAGGTGGCAACACTGAACAAGTTAAAGGTGGCAAACTAAGGTAGCCTAGTAAACTAGACCCACCCGCCTAGCGGCCAAAAATATTTTTGCCTACGAGTGGCAAATATTCACATTTAGTCTGGCTTGCCAGGCTAAAACTAAGGAAGATTCATTGTGAAGCCTTCAAAGCAAAATATTTGGCATCACAATCAATTAATATTACATTACTCATTTATTTTCTCATATTTTTCCAGTATTCTATAATAAGTAGACACAAATTCTTAATTATAAACATATTCTAATTTCTTCATTCTAAAGAATGCAGTTAAAGTGGCAGGATATAAATCCAAAACAAGTGTTTATTTAAGTTTTGAAAAAGATGAAGAAAAGCATAACCATCAAACAAACATGTGCAGCTTAATTATGTGTTTTTTTAATATGGAATTGCACCAT
Source organism: Neoarius graeffei (assembly GCF_027579695.1). NCBI lineage: Eukaryota > Metazoa > Chordata > Actinopteri > Siluriformes > Ariidae > Neoarius > Neoarius graeffei. The sequence continues at coordinate 73,952,110 of NC_083583.1, read as the reverse complement.
TTTAACACCAACTAAATAATTCTAAATAAATTCTGCAGTTTTTTTTCCCAAGAATTCCTCCAGAAAGACATGCCTTAAAAGGAATTTTAAAGTATTACAAGCATGTCAATGAACACAAAAGGCTTTAGTTATTTAGCTATATACACACAAGGTTACACAAGGTTTTGTAGTCAGTGCAACTTGGCTTAACAAGTTGGAAAAAAGGTAAGGTGCTGCTGGCTCCAATGAACACATACTGTACAATATATAAAAACTGAAAATATGCTTAATTTACACCAAGTCAGAGAGAACTTGAGGCTACTGAAATATTCCAAGCATGGCAATGTTAAACTGCCATTGGTAAAACAACTGCCATTGGTAACACACACACACACACACACACACAAAAAAAAAAAACCTTTTGCCTAGTAAATTCAAATATCAGATATCACTGTACCGTCTGCTGTGCTACTTCCAGGGTGGAAGAGAACACAAGGGTAGCAAAAAAGAGCACTGACTACATCACAGCCAGCTAGCCAAGTTTTCCGGTGGTACCAGTTCTTGTTAAAACTTCTTAAGTAGGTCTTCTCCCCCTTCATAGACACTTGCTTGATGTTTAAATTCGGTCTAGGAGGTCCTAGCTGTTTGATTGCCGTTTTCTCCTCATTGGTACGACGACTAAAGGGAACTTCTTTCAGAGACGCTATCATATTGTTGCACTCAACACTCGCCATCTTCTTCATAGAATGTTCACATATTTCCCGCGCAAGTTGGTTTTCCAGCCCAAAATTATGTTCAAAACCCGACAAAATGCACTTAAATCTGCCCAATCTGGCAACACTTGCGCAGCGCAACAGGCGTATGACGTAAGCACGCTGCTTGTGCGAGCACATAAAACCTAATAGAAAATGCATTGGGAGCATGATTTTTTTTAAAAACGTACGTACCATTACGGTCAATGGGAGATTTTGGGGCAAATCTGAACCTGACAGAAATCGCCCCAAAAGGGCGTGGCTACACCAGGCGTGACCTTAGCCTGATTGGACAATGACATTACTGTTGCCATGGTAGTAGGAGTAGATAAAAAAAAATCTCCCTCCCTGTTTGGGAGTGCGTCGCCCAAATCGCCCCTATTAACGAGCCGCCAGTGATTTGACTCATACTATAGTGGCATGTGTGATATATACATACACCAGGCTAGACATGCAAAAAAAAAATGTACCTCCCATTAAAGCACCTGCAAATTAAATCCTCTTCCCACAACCTTGTTGAGTGGGAATAGTGATTTCCACTCAACCATTTTCGAAGTATTTTTCCATGGTAGGACTAAAGCTATGGTCAGACAACGGACAGGCTAGCCTGCTAGCATTGTCCAACATTACATTAAACAATCTTAAACTATATACATACAAGAAATAACATTCATCTTGGCTACTACAATCCCAAATCAGAAAAAGCTGGGATAGTATGTTGAAATTAAAACAATGATTTGTAAATAATCTTTGACCTGTATTATTATATAGTATATATAATTATATGTATAGTATATATAATATGTATGTATATGTATAGTATATATAATAATATAATATAATTATATGTATAGTAGCACATTATTTGATGTTTTACTTCATGAATTCTATTGTTGTTGTTGTTGTTTCAAAATAAAAACATTTCAATTTTGATTCTTGCAATACATTTTTAAAAAAAGTCGTGACAGTAAAGCATTTACCACTTTATAATGTTGCCATTTCTTCTCAAAACAATTAAGCTACTTAGGGACTGAAAACACCAGTGATGAAGTGTTTCAGGTGTTATTTTGTCCCATTCTTCCTGCAAATAAGTCTGATGGTGTGCATTATTATGGGATCATCACTGTCATATTTTTCATTTAAAAATTCTCCACATATTCTCTATTGGGGACAGAGAGGACACGCCCTCTTCTTCCACAGCCACGCCTTTGTAATGTGTGCAGACTGTGGTTTTGCATTGTCTTGTTGAAATCTCCCTGGAAAAGACGTCGTCTTGAAGGCAGTACATGTTGCTCCAAAATCTCAGTGTACTTTTCTGCATTAATGCTCCATCACAGAAGTGTAAGTTACCTTTACCAAGGGCACTGACCCAACACTATACCATGACACACCCTGGCTTTTGGACTTGTTGCCGGATGGTTCTTTTCCTCTTTGGTCCAGAGCACACAATGCCCATTTCTCCTTAAAAAAGACCTGGAATACTTATTTTTCTGACAAGAATACATGTTCCCACTGTGTGATGGTCCATCCCAGACGCCTCCAAGCCCAGAGACATTGGTGGCACTTCTGGACACAGTTAATATAAGGCTTCATTTTTGCACAGTCAGGTTTTAACTGGCATTTGTGGATGTAACTCTGTATTGTTATGCTTGTCAAAGGTTTGCCAAAGTAATCCTGAGCCCATGTGGTTCTATCAGCTGTAGATGAATGACAGTTCTTGATGCACTGAGGGATCGGAGATCACAGGTGTTCAGATTAGGCTTGCCTTCTTGCCCTTTACACATTGAAATTCCTCTAGATTCTTTGAATCATTTAATATTATGCACCTTAGAGACTGAAATATCCAAATCCCTTCCTATCTTTCTTTGAGGAACATTGTTTTTAAACATTTCAATAATTTTTCTCACACATTTGTTGACATACTGGAGATCCTCAGCCCATCTTTGCTCTTTAAAGATTATGCCTTTCCTGGTGACATTGATTTTGTCCCAAATCATGAATACAATCATCTGTTTCAAATCACATCATTATTTAATTGCGTCACCTCATTACTAGCCCTACATTGCCCTGTCCCAAGGTTTTTTTGTTTGTTTGTTTTTTTGTTTTAATGTGTTGCAGGACTGAAACGCAGGAATGGATGCATATTAACAAATGAAATGAAGTGGACCAACAAAACATGAAATATCTTAGGTTCATTCTGTCTGTAATGAAATACAAGCCAAAGTCAATTTCTAAATTACTGCTTTCTTTTATTTGCATTTTCCATACCATCCCTGCTTTTTCTAATTTGGGGTTGTAGCTTATTTTAGTAAGTCTAAATAACTGAGAACAAATACCAACAACTGACAACTCTCTGTAAAATTGCTGGTCAGTGCTTCATGCTATTCTCTGTGAATAGCACAAACCTCTCAGCAGTACAAAGCACACCACTGCCACCCACTGACCAATAGTTGTACCTGCTTGTGAAAACTACTTAGTATTAATATAATGACTTATCAGCACATCTTGAATGTTCCCAGGAAAACATTTACATGCTCTTTTTATATTTATCTAGTCAATTATATTGACTGGTTGTGATATACACACTATTCAGTGAATCACAGGGAATAAGGTAGATCACTGAGACAAAGCCCAGCTAACAATCACCATGGATGACTTTGTGTTGTTTGGGATTGCAGTAATTCTTACTTACCAATCAATTGTCTAACATTAGTGGGTAGCCCATCAGCTAGCTCAAACGTTTGAGTGCTTAAATGAAGACTTACAGACCTTCTGCCTAATGTAATGTAACATATAAACAGTAGTCAGTGTTGACATAGATTACGGATGTGTCATGATTTTCAAATATTCAAAAAGTCATTAAATTAAAATATCAAATAATTTGTCATCTTGTCTTAAATATATTTTCCCTTGTCTCTTGTACCAAGGTGCCTGGTCATAAGTAATGTGTTACTACTGCCAGAAGGTGGCGGTAATGTATCTAAAAGTTGGATGCCAACCACTATGAATCAACAGAAGACATTTTGTGTTACTAGTAGGCACTGGTAATAAAACATGTGTAGGGCTGTGAGCAGAGGGGAGCCATCAGGGCCTTCTAGGCCTTCAGAGAAGGCCCAAACATATCAGCATTTCAAATGTTATATTTAATTTATTTCATTCTTTAACTTCTTTCATAATTTCATTGTAATTATTCTCTTCTAATTTTAATTTGGCCTCATTTTCTATTATTACTGTCCTGAAAACATTAAAATGTAGTTGTCCAATGAGATTTTTTTGTTTGTTGTCTCTAGACAGAGAAGGGTTTAGAGCTGGTTACTCATTGGTTAGGACTTCATTGTTGGGACAGAAGGTCATGGCAGTGTATGTTTATTTAAGAAGTGACAGATGAATTAACCAATCAGATTTTGATTTATAGTGGACGGGACCAAAAATTTATCACCTTCTTGAAGGCCAATGCTAGCTTAATTTCCCTGAGGGAACCCTCCCAAAGGGATCAATAAAGTTTTATCTAATCTAATCTAATCTAATCTAATCTAATCTAATCTAATCTAATCTAATCTAATCTAATCTAATCTAACCTAACCATGAACTGATGCTGTTAGCACGGCAGTGAAGTCACCTTCCAGCTGGTGTAGCATTCATCAGTAGTGTTAGTGAATGTTAATAAAGCAGTCAAGCCAGTGCTATCAAGAGCAAGTAGCACAGGTTAACGACCGAGAAACTAAGATTTCTGTCTCCAGACTCTGCTACCATGCACATGTAGCAATGTCATAATTTCATATGAATAAAGGTTTTTGTTGTTGTTGTTGCTGTTTGTGAACTTCCCCAAATCCCTCTATTTCCCAAGTCCTTCTATCTATATGTTAATTCGTTGGGTTCTGTTAATGGTTCCACTATTGTTTCTGATGGGGTGTTAATTACTGTAAGGGCCTCTGCATGCTCCTGCGACAAGGCTTTCGCAGATAGCTTTTCGCAGACAGTTGTAATTTATTGTTGCGCGGGGAGTAATAGGCATGCGCGATGTTATTCACCGCCACAACGCAAGGGGGCACAAAGTTGCGAAATCGCTAGGAGTAGTTGGTGGGTGTGGTTAGTGGAGTGTTTCCTCCAACAGGTCATTCAACACCAACAACAATGGCGGCTGGACGAGTCCGCACTTTGATCGAGATGCAGCTGAAGGATCTAGAAATCGAAACACTCCTGGTGCAGGAGCTGGCAGAGAGGTGAAGGAAGCGCCGTAGAAGGTGGGCTGTACGCCCTTTGAATGAGGAGTGATGGCCCTCATAAATGACCTCAACTTTAATATTCTTTGTATGATGTTACAGAAAAGACTGTTCTGATGTTCAAATGTGATAACATTTCCGTGGGTTGACTTTTACAAATTTGTATTTCAGAATAATGAAGACACCTTTTCCAAAAATATTTGTTTTTATTTTCCAAAGAGCAATGACTAGGAGTAAAAAGGCAAATATAACAATAACAAAATATAACAATGTACAACAATGACAAGGTGTGAAAATACAAAATGCAAATAGAAATTCTGAACATGTAAATAGATTAAAAAAAAAAGGAAAATAGAAATAAAGTGGCAAGGTGTAAAAAGGCAAATAGAACAGTAACAACAAAATATAACAAACTATAACAAACTATAATGTATAACTTAGGTGTAAAAGGGGAAATAATATTGCAAATGCAAATAAATTCTGAACATGTAAATAGATGAAAATAGAAATAAAGTGGCAAGGTGTAAAAAGGCAAATAGAACAGTAACAACAAAATATAACAAACTATAACAATGTATAACTTAGATGTAAAAAGGCAAATGACAATATTGAACATGCACATAAATTCTGAATATGTAAGTAGATGAAAATAGAAATAAAGTGGCATGGTGTAAAAAGGCAAATACAGTAGAACAGTAACAAAATATAACAACAAACTATAATGTATAACTTAGGTGTAAAAAGGGAAATAACAATATTGCAAATGCAAATAAATTCTGAACATGTAAATAGATGAAAATAGAAATAAAGTGGCAAGGGGTAAAAAGGCAAATAGAACAGTAACAACAAAATATAACAATGTATAACTAAGGTTTAAAAAGGCAAATGACAATGTTGAAAATGCAAATAAATTCTGAACATGTAAATAGATGAAAATAAAGTGGCATGGTGTAAAAATGGTGAAAAAATGTAAACACAGATCCTGTCTGCCACCCGGATCCCCGCTCTTTTTGGCCATCATTGCCTTTCACCGCCGAACAAACTTGTCGCGCAGGTTCTTCCGCCTCCTCGCGCACTCGATCGAATCCATGCCCAGATTCTGCGATATCTCCCTCCACGAATTATTGGAGTATGCGCTGTCCTTATAATGACTAGAACTGGAGTCGTATAGATGTACGTACTTCCTCAATCAACCGCTCTTCGTGCTGCTCCATCTTCGCTCGTGTTTTTAAAAATGGCGGTCTTGAAAACAAAACAAACCTAAGCGGAAGTGCGTGTACAGCGGGTAGAGTGGACCAATCAGAGCCTTCTTGTCTGCGACGCTGTCTGCAGTGGTCACAATTTTTGGGAGGTGCGCGCAGAGCGTCTGCGAAGGTGGGAGGGCTTCGCAGACGCCATCTGCGACGCCATCTGTGAGGACTGGGTTGTCAGCATAAATTGGCCTTAACACACCTGTGGACATTCTCGTGCATGGGATGTCTGGAAAGGGCTAAGCTGGCTTTGTGAATCCTGCATGGACAATATTCATGAATACAGTATATTTTCCCCAAGATATGATGTTTATTTTCTGATGTAAGAATGTTTTGACACACATCCGCTGTTTGTATCGGATCAAATATGTAAATTAGCATGGTAAAATTCCATGTGAAAAGTCGAGTGTTTATCTGAGTAGCCATTTGGCTAGGTGCTCACTGGTGTATTATGTTATAGGGATGCCAGAATTCTTTCCCCTGTCTCTGTGTGTTGATCACCCTGTCATTCATTGTTTTTCAGGTATGTTTGCCTGACTATGTTAAGAAAACTTTTAAGATCTGTCAAATATTTTATTCATTACTGTATGGTTTTCCATTTATAGTTCATTGTAAACTACACTGTATGATCAATATTAAGTGCACAACTATTATAGTTTTATCTCATTTATTTATCTCATTTATCTATTATTATATGTTTTATCTCACACAGTGTAATGTAGCCAGCCTACTGAACAGTATGTACCCTACAGTATGTACATTTATTATTATTATTATTATTATTATTATTATTATTGTTGTTGTGCTTGGGATGTCTGGAAAGGGAGATGCCAGAATTCTTTAGAAGAAGAAGAATTTGTCACACGTACACTCAAGCACTTTATTTGTCACACTTTATCACACATACACTCAAGCACACAGTGAAATTCCTCCTCTGCATTTAACCCATCTGAAGCAGTGAACACACACATGCGCACACAAGTAAGTAATGAGCACACACACATACTCAGAGCAGTGGGCAGCTATGCTACACTGCCCGGGGAGCAGTTGGGAGTTAGGTGCCTTGCTCCCCAGGCACTTCAGCCCAAACTCAGGCCGTGGCTGTCCCATGTTAAGCTAACTGTATGACTTTGAACTGTGGGGGAAACCCATGCAGACATGGGGAGAACATGCAAACTCCACACAGAAAGGCCCTCATCAGCCACTGGGCTTGAACTCAGAACCTTCTTGCTGTGAGGTGACAGTGCTAACCACAGTGCCCCGTCTCCATATGTTGATAGCCCTGTCATTCATTGTTTTCCAGAATAATTATAATTCTGGAATAATAATAATAATTGTTTTCCATCTATTAGCCACACAGAGACTTTTAGTTATTATTAGAGTAACTGACTGGTTATATTCAGTTCCACACACTTGCTCCAGGATTTTTCACTCAGACTTAAGTATGCATTTCCCTGTATAATTTACTGAGTTACTTTTAAAATCAAGATTGAAAACTACACACAACAGAGCTACCTGGCACTCTGCCACTCATCCCTGTTGCTTTTTTTTGGGGGGCTGAACTGAAGTCCCAGTTCTAATAGTAATGGTTTGCCACTGGCTGTGAGACTGGATGCTGTAGTACAAACAGGAGAAACATGCAAAGCCAATGACTACTACACCCGTCAAAATACAGAGCACTGGAAGGGACAAGGAGGGGAAAACAAATGGCCCCCATTTAACTTTCCATCAAATACTGTAAATGTTTTCACGCTGTATGTTGCCAAGCCTTTATCCTCCATCACCTTGGCCAGACTTTTTACTCCCCCCTTCTATATATCCATTGGCCCACCAGGGACACACAATGTAAGTAATGTATTCAGTACAAGTGAATGGATTTTGTTGCAATTTTGTTTGCCTAGACATTGCTGGTTTGACCATACTCTAAAGGCCCGGTCCCACTGCACTTACGGATGCAAAGAGGATGTAAAATGTAAAAAAATCTTTGCCATCCGTTGGAAAACGCTATGCATCCGTTGTGTACTCATTGCATACGTGCTTCATACGCTCTCTCCATTGAGCATCCGTCCACTGTGATTTCATCCGCGCAAAAAGTTTTGAGCTGCACAAAACTTTTAGAACGGATGAACTTTCTGCCGTGTATGATGTAAATCCGCGACATATACAAGCAACAAACGTTCTATGTCCGTCATCATCCGTTAAACGTCTGCTGTATCCTCTCTGCATCCTCTGGGCATCCTCGCAACTCACATCCGCTGCAGCTGAAAATGGAAAGAGGGAGGAAAGATAAGGTACATGAAACGTCTATTCATCGTTAGTAGCACGGAAATAGAAAGGATTTAAGCGTATGCATCTCGTATATAAAGTATTCAAAACGGACAAAGCGTTTATATCTGGGATGTATCTTGTATATTTAGGATGTCTGGAGTATGTCTAGAGTATGTAGAAGGACACCTAGTGGACAATCGATATTTTGTATAAAAAGGGGGAGAAAATCATCTAGTAGTAGAGATGTATCGATGTAGCCGCCAGCACGTCTTTCCGCTTTATGCTGACGGCGTGCGTGCTGCATCCCTTTATATCCGCGGAGCAGACGCAATTCATACCCCCCGCATGCGCAGTGAACGGTCTGCATCCGATATACATCCGCGCAACATCCTCTTTGTTTCCGTTAGGCGTACGTGATGCATCCCCTTCATCTGCTATGCATCCGCTCTTTCTGCTATGCGTCCGCTTCTCAGTTATCACCGGTAACCCCTTCGGAGCTGTCATCCACTTCCATCCGCTTTCATCCGCTAGGCTTCCTATGAACATGCGTTTAACATCCCCGCTATATACTACCCACGTCCGTTCTTTTCCGTTCTGTTTTCGCAAATTTTCGCCAATTTTGTCCATTTCTGGAGCGGATGAAAACGGATAGAGCCACCCCCGAAATTTTGCTCGTCCGCTGTGTCCTTTTTGCATACGTTTTGTGTCCATCGGCCAGTGGGACCGGGCCTTTAAGAAGACTCCCAAGCCTGCCTTGCCTGGCTTAACAGGCACTACCAAATTTTTTAATCAAGCAAAAGTCTTTGGTCCGACCACGGACAGAAAAACAGATAGTTTCTTTTTTTCTCCAGTGCCATTTACTTTGAAAAATTGTTGAAGCCTCTCCTCATACGTTTCGAAATCTTCTACTGTTTGGTTGAAAACTAGGCCTGTTTCACTACTATACAGCACCATTTTCAATTTCAGTCGTTAACTTGCTAGCTAGTGACTTGCTTTTGATAACCACGGGCACTACCTACAGGTGCTAATTAAATGGAGAGCCTATCCTCATCACCGGTTGTCATGTAAAAAAAAAGAAACCCACAAAATACAGTTTATAGTACGTCCCTGATGTGGGTGGAATACTGAAGCGTGGCAGGTGGGAGATGATGTTCACATACAGCTTTATTTTTTTGGATTCTGCTGCTTGTCAGCTTCACGAAGCACACACAGACACACACGTACGCGCGCACACACACACACACACACACACACACACACACACACACACACACACACACGTGTTTTGGTTGGGAGAGATCCTCTCTCGTCGCTCTCTCCCTCCTTTTCTACCTTCCATCCTCACTGCTAAACACACAGACACAACATTAATTGACCAAAGGTGTACTTACTTTGCCACTCACCTTCTCTGACCCCACCCTCCATTCACAAACCGATGCTTGGCCGCGCCCCTGCTGCCACACAGAGACCATTAACACACACACCAAGGTATTTATACAATTTCCATTAACTAATCAGGTGTGTTTATCTTACATTGGCTATAACTGCACAAGCAACAAAGTGGTCCGTCAAGCTGACCTCCAATAAAATTGCAGAATACTGCTTTTACTGTGTAACTATACACAACAGATATCTTCAGTATTGTTCTACAATGTAGAAAATAGTCAAAATACAGAAAAACCTATGAATGAGCAGGCATGTCAAAAGTTCTGACTGGTACTCTATAATATTAAATTTTAAAAAACTTTCTAAAGTACCGTTTGGAGGTAGAATCACAGGCTGTACATACTTTTACTTTAGGAATCTGGTTGTGAGCGAGTGCGCAAGCCACCAATCTCCCATTCTCGCTTAGTAGGTGTGATAACGTGTACTAAATTATAAAATCACTCAGTGGATCCAAGGCCTGTTGTTTGTCTCTTTATTGCACACGAACACAACTACTCACATACATGTTCCCTGTCTCATCTAGTTATTCTCTTATCTGACTCTAAGTGTATTTACTCCATGGTCCAACAGGTATTATACCCTCTGGTGGCATGGGGTGGTAATGCATGTCACTATAATTATTCAGGATACCACATCCCTCCCCTCTTAAGTTTAAACTGCTCAGGTGAAAGTACCCATTAACTGCCACCTTAACATTAACCTTACTTTTGACTTTAACAGTAAAGTTGTAAATATGCCATACTATCAAGAACTAAGAATGTCTTAAAAGAATTAAACACTGTTATGCTCTACTCTCTCATAAAAGGCTAAATGCCAAAATCTAACTCAAAAATCTCTATGGCAATATAGGTTTACAAATAGTTTTTTTTTCCTTTTAAAACAACAAAAGAACTAGCTAGGAAGGTGGGTAGACTGCCATCCTTCCAGTGAATCCCAGAGCGCATTCTTGCTCTTGCTTGAGGGATGTCACTTACTATCTAACAAAGTCTCTCAGATAAGCAGGAGTCTGTCTGGTACGCTCAGATCTTCGCAGTACAGGTGATGGTTCAGCTCCTGCCTCTGGCATGAATTCAGCTTGAGGATGAACCTGGGCTGGCTCAGCAGGCTGCTCAGCCACTCCCTCTCCTACTGAAGTCGGAATGGCCGGGTCTGCAGGCACGAACTCCAGTGCTCGCTCTGGCAACTGAAGGCTGTCAGGCTCCCCTGTCACCTCAGGACTGGACATGTCGCTTGATGATGATGCATGACGCTTACGAATCTGGTCGACATGACGTCTCATCACGCATCCATCCCCTGTCTGTACCGTGTAGGATACAGGTCCGGTGTTCTCGTCTACCACGGCTGGTATCCACTTTGGTCCATGACTGTAGTTACGAACGTAAACGTCATCTCCAGAATTAAAACTCCTCCCCTTACTGCGTGTGTCGTGATGTTCTTTTTGCTTGAGTTGTTTCTTACGAATCTTGGATTTCACATCAGGCAGTAAAAGATCCAGTGTGGAGCGCAATCTTCTGGACATGAGCATTTCAGCCGGTGATAAGCCAGTAGTACTTTGTGGTGTAATTCTGTAGTTGAACAGAAATCTGGCTATTTTTGTTTCCAGTGTGTCTCCTTTTGTTTTCTTGATTCCTTGTTTGAATGTCTGAACAGCTCTTTCCACGAGGCCGTTGGATGCCGGGTGGAAAGGTGCGGATGTTTTCTGCTGTATTCCATTCTGCTTCAGGAATGTCTCAAACTCTTGACTTGTAAAGCATGTTCCATTGTCAGATACTATTGTCTGGGGCAGACCATGTGTGCTAAAGCACTGTCTCAGCTTCTCAATAGTCACCTGACTTGTTGCACTATTTGTTGGGTATACATCAATCCATTTGGAATGTGCATCGACAATGATCAGGAACATCTTGCCTAGGTAAGGACTGGCATAGTCAATATGCAGTCTGCTCCAGGGTGTTTCAGGCCACTCCCAGGGATGAAGCGGCGCCCCTGCAGGACACTTCCTGTTTTCTTGGCAGGTGTGGCAAGACTGAACTTCCTTCTCGATGTCGGAGTCCATCCCTGGCCACCACACATACGAGCGTGCCAAACCCTTGATCCTGGATATGCCCGGATGCGTGGCATGCAGCTGTCTCAGTATGATACTCCTTCCTTTCGTCGGGACTACCACTCTTGACCCCCAGAGTACACATCCATCTTTCACGCTAAGTTCCAACTTCCTCTGGCTGTATGGTTTCAACGCTGTATCCACCTCCTTTGGCCATGCTTTCAGACACCAGAGTAACACTTGGGAAAGTGTGTCATCCTTCGCTGTCCACTGCTTCACCTGAGCTGTGGTGATTGGTGGATCTTCCATCACGTCTAGCATTAGGACTTGGTCTGTGTCGTCCTCTTTCTCTGTATGTGGCAGAGGCAACCGGCTCAGCGCGTCCACATTTGCGTGTTCTTTTCCTGGGTTGTATACGATTTTGTATTCATACGCTCGGAGCAAGGTTGCCCATCGCTGCACTCTCGGTGACCCCATCTGAGGCACCGGCTTCTTCTCATGGAAAAGCGAGATCAGCGGTTTGTGGTCAGTGCTGATTGTAAACATTCATCCATAGAGGTACTTATGGAACCGCTTAATTCCAAACATGATGGCTAAACCCTCTTTGTCGAGTTGCGAGTAGCGCTTCTTGGCTGGTGTCAGCATGCGCGACATAAAGCCTAATGGCTTCTCGCTGCCATCCTCCATGACCTGAGACAATACGGCACCTATTCCGTATGGTGAGGCGTCGCATGCCAGTACCAACTCTTTGTCTGCTGAGTAATGACTCAGAACTTTGGCTGATTTTAACATCTTCTTGGACACTCGAAAAGCATCTTCCTGCTCTTTGTTCCACATCCACTGGGTCTCTTTTCTCAACAATTGATGGAGCGGAGCTAAGCATGTGGCTAGGTTAGGGAGGAACTTGTTATAATAATTCAGAAGACCAAGGTAAGCTTTCAATTCAGTCACATTGGTTGGCTGTGGAGCATCTTCAATGGCTGTCACTTTGCTTTGCACTGGGTGCAGGCCTTCTGCATTGATAATATGACCTAAGTACTCCACCTCATTTCTTAAGAACGCACACTTGCCTCTGTGAAGCCGCAGGCCAGCTTCCTTCAATCTCCTCAGTACCTCGTCCAACGTGCGTAGATGCTCGGCTTCATCTCTCCCTGTTAATAATATGTCATCTAGATACACCGCTACTCTAGGCAGGCCCTGTAGCAAGCTTTCCATGGTTCGCTGGAAAATTGCTGGAGCAGATGACACTCCAAAGGCGAGCCTATTGTAAGTAAACAGGCCACGATGTGTGTTGACCGTTAGGTATTTCTTGGACTCCTCGTCCATCACAATCTGCTGATAAGCATGACTTAGATCTAATTTGGAGAACTGTTTCCCTCCTGCCAGTGTATTAAACAAATCTTCGACGTGGGGAATGGGGTATTGCTCTAGTGAGGAGGCCCTGTTAACTGTTAGTTTATAATCGCCGCAGATCCTGACAGAACCATCTGGCTTCAGAACAGGTACGATGGGTGCTGCCCACTCAGCATACTTAACTGGTTCTATGACGCCTTCTCTCTGTAGTCTCTCTAGCTCCTCTTCTACCTTTGTTCTCATGGCATACGGGACTGAGCGGGGTCTGTAGAACTTGGGACAGGCTTCAGCTGACACTCGAATTGTTGCTTTCATGCCTTTTAGCATGCTTAGCTCTTCTTTAAAAACATCTTCATGCTTTGAGAGCACTTGCTGTAGCCCTTGTGTCTCTGTTCTGGCATGTTTTATCTCATCCCATTTCAGCTTTAGTGTCTCCAGCCATGCTCTTCCTAGCAAACTAGGTCCAGTACCCTTCACCACCACTAGGGGCAATGTCTTCACTTGCTGGGCATATGTTACTTCCACATCCGCTACTCCTACAACTTTAATTTTCTCTCCTGTGTACGATTTCAGTGCGAGTTGGGTTTGTTTTAGATGTGGGCGCTTGTTCCCTTTCCACGTTTCATTAAATTTTGTCTCATTCATCACACTTACACTACATCCAGTGTCAATTTCAAAGCTTACTTCCTTCCTATTCACTTCCACATTTACTTCAAACGGCTTAATTCCCCTAATTGAGGTTTCTGCTTTAATGCAAGGTAATGTGAATGCTTCTTCTTGCTCTGAAGAACTACCACCATCTTGCCTCTCACATACCTTGTGTGCTTTCTGTGGATGCACGCGCCGCTCTTCTCTGTTTGGATTCCTTTCATCTGGTCGCGAGCTCCCTTTACTTTTATTTCTACATGCCTTGGCGATGTGTCCTACTTTTCCGCAGCAGTGGCACTTTACTTCTTTAAATCTGCACTCGGCTGCACTGTGTTGTTTTCCGTTGCATCTGTAGCATTGTTTCTTTTTCCAATCTCCCCTTCTCTCCTTTCCCTCCGTTCTAAGGCTGTTGCAGGCTTTGGTCTGTAGGTCTTGGACATTTTTACTGGCAGCTTCGGCAGCTACGGCAATCTGAAATTCCTTCTCAAATGTTAAGTCGGTTTCAGACAATAAACGTCTCCCTTAACATTTGCTCCAGAGTAGTGCTAAAGTTACAATCCTGAGCTAGCCATCGCAGGTCTGCTACGTATGCACTCACAGTTTCACCAGGCTGACGGGAACGAGAGTCAAATTTGTATCTCTGCACAATCTCGCTCGGTTTAGGATTGAAGTGGGCTTTCATCATAGTTACTATCTGGTCATATGTTTTCGAACTGGGCTTATCCGGACTCACCAGGTTCCTTATGAGCTTGTATGTGGCTGGTCCCACAACGCTAATGAGGATAGCTCTTTGCTTGTCTCCATCATTAATTCCATTAGCTTCAAAAAACTGATCCAGAATCTCGCAGTACTCTTCCCAAGTCTGGTCTTTCGCATCAAATGCTGACAGGTTTCCTACCGTCAGATTCATGTTCGCTTTTCATGTGCTCACCGCCTGATCCTGTGTTCGCCCTTTAGCCAGTTTTGTCCTTTTTTTTATTTTTTTTTACCGTCCGCCCCGTGTTTCAATCCACTGTCCATCTTCAGCCAAGCACTTGTCTTTGTACGTCCAGTATCCTCGTCGCCAATATGTGATAACGTGTACTAAATTATAAAATCACTCAGTGGATCCAAGGCCTGTTGTTTGTCTCTTTATTGCACACGAACACAACCACTCGCATACACGTTCCCTGTCTCGTCTAGTTATTCTCTTATCTGACTCTAAGTGTATTTACTCAATGGTCCAACAGGTATTATACCCTCTGGTGGCATGGGTTGGTAATGCATGTCACTATAATTATTCAGGATACCACAGTAGGCTACACTTCTGAATAGCTTTCAGTAGCCTTTGTTTGTTTGACAATATAATCTTTTAATAAAGGGTTATAACAGAACCTACATCATTTTTATGAGTACCTGGTACTTGGCATTTTGGCTTTGGTTCAAATTTGGAACTGAATTTCTGTTTTCAATCCTACCCATTACCAGAGACAAATAGTTTGACCGCAACTGCAAAGAGCTAGGCTCATTAGCATGGTAGAGTGCACACTTAACAGTAGTAATGCTACCTTCCTAACACAGTTGATGACAAACAGTTTATGTTATTTTGTTTTCTTTTAAAGTCTGTTTTACATAAACTTCTTGGGGCTTATTGGTGGGGGTGATGTGCGTGACTGTGCATGGTGTGTTTTAAAAAAGTAGTTGTCTGTCATGCTGGCAAGGAAGTTCAACTGGAGGGAGGACAATAAAAAGACTTCTTTGGACACCCTCCAACTGAGAGAGGTAGTGATCTTTGTGTGGGCATACAGATTTACTCTCTCAGGTGACACAATGATCATTAAGATACTAAAGATGTCGGACTTCCGGTTGAGTGATGAGAGGAATGGCGGCGTAGCTTGAAGCTCCCACCAGTCGGAGATAATTAAATCTCCCCCCCAACTAACGAAAAACCAAATTCAAATAGAAGCTACGAGGGATGAGCGGGGGGACACGCCAGAAAGGCCGAAAAACTCTGAAAACACAGGAAAAGACTAACGTAATGGAGGTAAGCGGTGAAACAGGGGATAATGGCGGCGAGGCAGCAACCGAAGACGTTACGCCAGCACTACACAAATACTTATCGGACATGACTAAAGAAATCCGTGAACTCAAAAACGACATAACAGCACTCAACACGAGTTTTAAACAGGAGTTTGCTAATTTTAAAGAAGAAGTTTACAACAAGCTTAAGGTAAACAAAGACGAACTACAAGATCAGAAAAAAAGTCTCAGCGAGGCGCAAACACGCATCGAGGAGCTAGAGGCATATAACTTGGAAGCTAAAGACGCTCTGTTGACAACACTGCGTGAGCAGAGAAAGCTACAGGATAAGCTAACCGATCTCGAGGGAAGGTCCAGGAGGAACAATGTACGGATATTTGGAGTCCCGGAGGGCATGGAGGGGGACTCGGTCACCCGCTTTGTCGAGGAGCTACTACAGAGGGAGCTGGCTCTGCCAGAGGGAACGAGTCTGCTGATCCAACGAGCACACCGAGCGGCAGCGAGGAGACCCGGTCCCGGGGAGACTCCCCGGTCCATAATCATAAACTTTCTCCAGTTTGACACAAAGGAGATGATATTAAAGAAAGCCTGGCAAAAGCGGGTAAAAATTGACAACTCGTCTCTGTACTTTGACAACGACTATGCGGCCGAGGTGGTACAGCAACGCAGAGCGTATATGGAGATCAAAAAGACCCTCAAGGCCAAAGGCATCCGGTTCCAAACGCCCCTGACCAAGATCAGGATCCACTGGACCGATGGGCCTCGGCTCTACAACAGTGCGCAAGAATCAGCGAAAGAGATGAGGAAAAGGGGAATGGATGTACAGATGAAGGAAACTGGTGAGGAGCGCACGATGGAGCAGCGGATTCAGGCGGCATGGTCATGGCAATGCATCGGGGAACCAGGGGCGTGTGGAGGATTAACGCAACGCACCAAAGGAAGGCTGCAGGAGTTCAGGAGAGCTGAAGATGGAGGAAACATCTGATTGAAATGGGAGATCCGGATGGGCATAAAGTCTCATCTCAAAATAAGTGATCCATCACCATATCTTAGCTATATAGTACAGTACGTTAATGAGCAGACCTGGATATTTATGAGTAAAAGAGAGGTAATATGTTCCTGGGATAACGTCGGGGTTGGGGGGGGAAAGATGGGGAAATAGAGACAAAGTCATTTCAATACCCCAGGAGATAATCTTTGTTTATCCATTTGTTTATTGTTAAATACAGAGTTTAAATGCAAATTTACTACTATATACTACTAGGCCTTTTATACTTTTCATTTTGACTGGTGGAGTGGGAACACAGAGAAATGTTGGACACTACTAGAAGGCAAGAGGGTCTATATGCAGGACCTCTATCCACCTCTAGTGAGGGGCCCCCCCACTACTGGGGGACCTTCCCCTCTCCTACCAACAGGGGCACGGGCATGATTGAAGAGGCCCGTTGTTATCGGAAGCATTGTTCTGGAGTTAGAGTTCTTATTGTTGTTTGAGTTAAAAGTGTCAGTGGGAGAGAAGAGGGAAACTTAAAGAGTGGAGATGATGCAACATAGCCAGCTTAAAGTGGTGTCTCTGAATGTGAACGGGTTAAGTAACCCAATGAAAAGAGGGAAGGTAATAGCAAAACTAAAAAAAGAAAGAGCACAGGTTAATTTTCTACAGGAAACACATTTGTCAGATCAAGAGCATGAAAAATATAAAAGACTGGGATTTAAAAATACATACTATAGCTCAGGGGTTCTCAACCTTTTGCAACCTGGGCCCCACCAAAGCTGGTTCATTGCAGTTGGGGGCCCCTCTTCTCGCCCCGCCCCCATCCCCCCCCCCAAACACACTCACCCGCAGTGACGCCACCCGACCTACAGCACCTTATATCGACAGATAGATAGATAGATAGATAGATAGATAGATAGATAGATAGATAGATAGATAGATAGATAGATAGATAGATAGCTAGCTAGCTAGCTAGCCCTGGGCTAGATTATTATTATTATTATTAGTAGTAGTAGTAGTAGTAGTAGTAGTAGTAGCAGTAGCAGCAGTAGTAGCATTATCCATTCCATAGAAATACATAGGCCTATTATCATTATTAGGCTATTGTTATAATTGGCAGTAGCACCACATTTCTAATCTGCTTTCGGGCATTATTATAATTATAATTATTATAATTATGGCCTATTATCATTACTAAGCTGTTGGCAGTAGTACAAGACTTATGTTCTTTCAGGCATTATTATTATTATTGGGCCTATTATTATTATTATTATTATTATTATTATTATTATTATTATTATTCCTGTTGTTGGTTGTTGATATTATTATTATTATTATTATTATTATTATGCTATTATTATTAATAGGCATTATTATTATTATTATTATTATTATTATTATTATTATTATTATTATTATTGTTTTTATTAGGTATTTTATTAGGCTTATCATTAGCTGGCTATTGATATCATTGGGAATTGGGACCAGGCGTGAATTTAGGTTTTACTTTTTACTGTGCCTTTGTGATCTGCATTTGCGTTAATGCGAGACCTGAGCCTGCTTTGCCTTACAAAGATCCTCGATTCTTGGCGAAATGTTTGACAAGCACAGTCTCAAGTCATCCTCAATTTGCGCACGATTGCGATATTTCGTTTTGAGCGCAGTCATTTTTGAAAATCCTGCCTCACACAAGTAGGTCGATGCGAATGGGATGAGCAGTTTCAAGGCTACGTCACACAGTTGCGGGTACTCCTGCGTCAATGCTGCCCAGAATGTCGAAAGAGGGCATGAGGTGAAGACTGCCTTAAGTCTACTGTCACTCTTCAGCTCAATAAGCTGTTCCTGCATGTCAACTGGAAGTTCGTCAGCAGTACACACAAATGGATCTCGAACCCACGCAAAAGAGCGATAATCCTCTGTGAAGTATGCCGCAAACTGTTTTCTCATTACCGACAGGTGCTCTGACGCTGCTTGAAAGACAGATGAGAAATCGTGGGAAGTGCCTGCATTACTGATAAAGTCTGCAAGGCTTGGGAACATATCACAGTTCCCCCGACTGATGCGGCCACACACACAAGATTTTATGATAGATTGATGATAGATTTTATAATAGTATTGATTTGTATGTAATAGTCCAATGTCCTGCATTTTGACATGGGTAAATGTGTTGCATCTGCTTAGCTACTATAGCCTGTTAGCCCCAGATTTTTTTTTTCCTCCATACATGAAGCCTACTCGCGACCCCCCTGGAGTACCTCCGCGCCCCACCAGGGGGGCGCGCCCCCCCGGTTGAGAACCACTAGCTCATTCAAAAATGGGAGGAAAAGGGGGGTTTTGATATTGATACCGAATGGAGCAAAATTTGAGACCTTAAAGGAAATTAAAGATAAGGAAGGAAGATACATTTTGGTTAAAGGGAAAATTGGAAATCAATTAGTTACACTCGTCAATGTCTACGCACCTCTGGACAGTGATAAGAGTTTTTTCAAGAACTTATTTGAAGTTGTTGTTCAGGAAATAGAAGGGATACTGATATGTGGAGGGGATTTTAACAATACACTGAATCAGGATTTGGACACAACTAGTGCAAAGAAAAATAGCAAAACTCAAGTGTCCCGATACTTAAATACTGTATTAACAGAGCTGGGAATTTCAGATGTCTGGAGGGAACTACATCCATTCGAAAGGGACTTCACATACTTCTCAGCTCCCCACTCAGTCTATTCAAGGATAGATTATTTTTTTATGAATGCAGCAGATAGATTTAGAATAGAAGAGTGTAAGATTGGAGTAGCAGACCTGTCAGATCATTGTATTCTGCACCTGACACTGAATATGATCAGCAGGAGACGGAATACAATATGGAGAATGAACGTTGGTGTACTAAACAATCCAGGATTCGTTGAGGACATCAAAAGAGAAATAAATACATACAAGGAAGAGAACGACAATGGGGAGGTAGACTTTACTACTCTATGGGATGCCATGAAAGCAGTTATGCGGGGAAAACTAATATCTCAAGCAGCATTTAATAAGAAAGATAGGTGGAAATTATATCAGATGAAGATTGAAAAGCTGAAAAAATTAGAGCAACAACATAAAGACTCGAATGATACAGGTTTACTTCAACAAATCAAGGAAGTGAGGACAAAAGTGAATGAGATACTAGGAGACGAAGTGGAAAAGAAATCCAGATTTCTAAAACAGACTTATTATGAATCAGGCCCTAAAGCTTCAAAATTACTAGCTAGGAGACTAAGGAAACAGCAACTCATGAATACAATTCATAAAATCAGAGATCCCATAACCAATTCATTAGAATTTGAACCAGGAAAAATAGAAAATGTCTTTGAAAAGTACTACAAAAAACTATATACACAACCACAATCAGAGGATGAGGAAGTAATAAGAAACTTTTTAAGTTCGTTAGACTTACCAACAATAGGAGAGAAACAGAATGAAAGTTTAAATTCATGTATCACAGTAAAGGAACTGGAAGAAGCCATTAATAAGTTGAAATCAAATAAAGCTCCGGGGAGTGACGGCTTCCCGGCAGA
Organism: Neoarius graeffei; assembly: GCF_027579695.1. Taxonomy (NCBI): domain Eukaryota; kingdom Metazoa; phylum Chordata; class Actinopteri; order Siluriformes; family Ariidae; genus Neoarius; species Neoarius graeffei. The sequence goes on along the minus strand of NC_083583.1, from coordinate 73,931,580 downwards.
ATGGTACAAAATGTTTAAAAAGGAATTGGGCCCAATGTTATTAGCAGCCTTCAATGAAACCTTAAAAAAAGGCAAGATCCCCCCCTCTTGGAAAGAAGCGATAATTACGGTGATACCCAAGGAGGGAAAAGATACGGAATTCTGTGAAAACTATAGGCCTATATCAATATTAAACTGTGATTACAAGATATACACAACCATCCTAGCTAAAAGAATCGAAACTTTTATGGCAGAACTAATTAATGAAGATCAATGTGGCTTTATCAAGGGACGCCAAACACAGGACAATATAAGGAGGACTTTACATATAATTGAAGAAGTACAAAAAAAGGGAGAAAGTGCACTGCTGCTCAGTTTGGACACAGAAAAAGCTTTCGATAGCGTCAGTTGGAAATTTTTATATCTTACTCTAGAAAGATTCGGCTTTAATGCAGACTCCGTTAACATTATTAGAACACTTTATCAGGACCCGAAGGCTAGAATTAAAATAAATGGTAACCTCACTAACTGGTTCAAACTGGAAAGATCTACTAGACAGGGCTGTTGCTTATCGCCAACTCTCTTTGCAATTTACATAGAACCTTTGGCCCAGGCAATAAGAGAAGATGATGATATAGCAGGGATAGAGGTAAAGGGCACAGAACATAAAATTGGTCTATTTGCAGATGATGTTATAATCAGTCTAAAACAACCAGATGTCTGTCTTCCAAGACTTATGGAAAGATTGGATTCATTTTATTACTTGTCGGGATATAAACTCAATGTGACAAAAACACAGGTACTACCCATTAACTATAACCCACCCCAAGCCATTCAACAAACATATAAATTCAAATGGAAAGCAAAAACAATGAAATATCTAGGTGTAAATATTAGTGGAAACTTAACAAAACTGTACGAAATTAATTATGGGACTCTAAATCAAGAAATTCAAAAAGATATAGAAAGATGGAAGGCGCTAACATTGGATTTTAGCTCCAGAATAGAAATCATGAAGATGAATGTTTTACCGAGGATATTATACTTATTCCAATCATTACCAACAGAAATCCCCACATCACAATTCAGAGAATGGAACAAAAAAATCTCACGATTCATCTGGGCAGGGAAAAGACCAAGGATAAAATATGCAACTCTTCAGATTCCCAAGGACAAAGGCAGGTTAGCCCTACCAAACCTCTTAGAATATTATTATGCTGCCCAAACTCGGCCTTTGGTGTATTGGTGTGACCCTGAGTATACTGCAAGGTGGAAAGAAATAGAATTAAAAAGAGAGGGATACCACATCCAAAGTATGATTGCAAACAGGGACATGTTTAAAAAATATAAGAATATGCTTGATCCAATTACTAGATTCACTCTGGAAATCTGGTTCACAGTGATTAGGAAATACAAGTTAGAAATTGAAACAAAAATTTTGAGCTGGCTGATTGGTGACTCTAAATTTAAACCAGGGGTAATGGATAGTAGCTATGAACAATGGATAGACAAGGGGATTACAGCAATTTGTACAATAATGGATCGGGGTAAAATTAAAAGTTTCCAAAAACTGAAGAGGGAATATGGACTGGAGGATTGCGACCTGTTTAGATATTACCAAGTTAGAGACTTCTTTGACAAAGAGATAAAACCAGATCTTCCCCAGGAGTTGAATAAAGTAACTATAACACTGTGTAATGCATATAGAAACATCACTGGAAGAGTGGTCTCGGCACTGTACCAAGGGCTAGAGAGGAGCAGAGGAACTACTACACTGTATGTGAGAGACAGATGGGTGAAAGAAAGTAAAATGCTGTTAACTGAAGAGGACTGGCTTAACATATGTGATGTACAGCGAACCACCACCAGCTCCAGGATGTGGAAGGAATTCTGTTGGAAAAATATGATCAGGTTCTTTATCACTCCCAAAAGAAAGAACAAAATTACAACTACACAACAAACATGCTGGAGACGGTGTGGAGAGCAGAATGCAGGTCACACTCATGTTTTTTGGGAATGTACTAAAATAAGAAACTATTGGAATGATGTGTGGGCAGAATTGAAAACGATACTGGGATATGAATTACCAAAGACATGTGAGATATTATACCTGTGTAACCTGACAAAGGAAAATGTACAATACGAAGATGGATATCTGGCAAAAATTCTATTGGCTGCGGCCAAGAAAGCAATTACCAGGAAATGGTGTAGAGAGGACCCTCCTACTCGGAGGAACTGGCTGGACATAGTGGAGGAGATAATCAACATGGAAAAATTTACTTATATATTGAGACTTCAACAAACAAAATTTGATAAGAAATGCGAGAAATGGATGGATTATAAAACCCAAAGCAGAGGCACCACTGAAAACTTGGACTGATGTCAGAGACAATTGAGGACTATTAATAACATGTACCCCACTGACCCTGTAATATGTTCTGTAATGTTGTGTTGTTTTGTTTTGTCTTTGTTTTTTTTTGCCAAAAATTAATAAAATTTGAGTTAAAAAAAAAAAAGATACTAAAGATGTCCATAATGACCATACTGGATATATCCATTTATAGCTCAGCTGCAATTTGGAGAAACCCTGTGCTGCTGAAACTGTGGTAAAGGCATTAATGAAGTGGTGGCCCCAGCTGACAGAGAGAACAGGTGGAAAAGGAGGCTACTGCCGAAAGAAAGTTGTGTGTGTGTGTGTGTGTGTGTGTGTGTGTGTGTGTGTGTGTGTGTGTGTGTGTGTGTGCGCACGCGCATGTACGGTAATGTGAGAGCATTTTGTCTCTAGGTTGCAGTTTAGAGCTTGAGAATGTGTTGGGATTCCTGTAGACCAGTAGTCTGGTTAACACCAGACCATATCACAAGTGAAATATGTCTTTTCAGATCGGAACGATTGTGCAAAGCAGCATGGGATTTCCCAGGCTAGTAGACCAGGGGTGTCAAACTCATTTTGGTTCAGGGGCCACATACAGTCCATCTGATCTCAAGTGGGCCGGACCAGTAAAATAATTGCAAAATAACCTTCGTCAACTCCAAATCTTTAGCATTGTTTTTTCAGTAGGCTATACTTTATGCTTCAGCCTACATTTGTAGCCTACATAATCACAAGGGATCTAGATTATTACATATTTATTCACAGAGAGGCCAATGGATTTGAAATAAAATGCATTTCACTCTCAAACAACTGGTTTATTTTTATACAGTTGAGTGAATACATTTTTACATCTGACAACCTGGACCAACTCCCCACACTAATGTTGGCAAAGGCAGATTGCTTTTCAGGGCACACGACTTCTGCAGCCTTCAGCATGCATTTTTTCACAAGTTCACCATCAGAAAATGGCTTGGATGCTTGCACCAACTCGTTTGCAGTAAGGTAGCTAGCTTTCACTGCTCCATCACTGACCTCACGGCTGCGAGTAAATGCAGACTGCTGTTTCTTCAGACCAGCTAACAATTCGTTTATCTTCTCTTTTCTTAATTGTCCATACAAATTGTTAAATTTTTCTTTATGATGAGTCTCATAGAGGCGCTGAATATTATATTCTTTGAGCACTGCAACCTGTTAATTACATACCAAGCACACTGGTTTTGTATTCACCTCTGTGAATAAATAATACTCAGTCCATTTTTCCTGGAAAACTCTGCACTCTACGTCAACTTTTCTTCTTTTTGACAAAGACATTTTGGTAATGGGGGTATCACTCTTGATAATTTTGATAGCAACTTAATAGTGGTGAGGCAAGACTGCCATTCATGGAATCAGACAGCATATCTGGGCACGTTGCTAAAATGTGCTGTTTATTTCCTGATCTCTTGTTATGTCAGTGCTGCTTTTTTTGGCTGCCCCTAGCGGCTGAATTGAGCATTTCAGTTATTTCTTTAAAAATTCATAAGTCGTCACACGAATGGGCTAAAGATTTACTTTTTTTTTTTGACATCCTTAGAAATTTTTTCTCTACAAGTCTGGGGCCAGATTAAACCATCTATCGGGCCGGATCCAGCCCGCGGGCCAGATGTTTGACACCCCTGCGTAGACTTTCTGTCTCTGGAAGCAATAAAAGGTGTAAAGATTTCCGTCTCTGTAGCCACAGTTATCTTTTTGATCTGTTGTTGACTGGTTTAGAAAGACTTCTCTCCCATTTCAGTATTTTATAGGCCTCACACACCCACTCTCATTCTCTCTCTCTCTCTCACACACACGCACACACAACACACACAAACAACACAACTGTTTTAGCTTGCTACAATTATTTTTGAGATCGTGGTGAAATGGTTGTATTATTTAGCATTAATTTATGATTGTTATACTTAGGAGGTATTTTAACATTAAACTCTTTTAAGCTGAGCCTAAGCACACTTTTTGAGTTTAAATGTTTAGAGAACCTCATACAGTGGTGCTTGAAAGTTTGTGAACCCTTTAGAATTTTCTATACTTTTGTATAAATATGACCTAAAACATCATCGGATTTTCACACAAGTCCTAAAAGTAGATAAAGAGAACCCAGTTAAACAAATGAAACAAAAATATTATACTTGGTCATTTATTTATTGAGGAAAATGATCCAATATTACATATCTGTGAGTGGCAAAAGTATGTGAACCTTTAGGATTAGCAGTTAATTTGAAGGTGAAATTAGAGTCAGGTGTTTTCAATCAATGAGATGACAATCAGGTGTGAGTGGGCACCCTGTTTTATTTAAAGAACAGAGATCTATCAAAGTCTGATCTTCACAACACATGTTTGTGGAAGTGTATCATGGCACGAACAAAGGAGATTTCTGAAGACCTAAGAAAAAGCATTGTTGATGCTCATCAGGCTGGAAAAGGTTACAAATCCATCTCTAAAGAGTTTGGACTCCACCAATCCACAGTCAGACAGATTGTGTACAAATGGAGGAAATTCAAGACCATTGTTACCCTCCCCAGGAGTGGTCGACCAACAAAGATCACCCCCAGGGGAACTTCTAAGCAACTGAAGGCCTCTCTCACACTGGCCGTTTGCTAAAGATCATGTGGACAAGCCAGAAGGCTATTGGAAAAATGTTTTGTGGACAGATGAGACCAAAATAGAACTTTTTGATTTTAATGAGAAGCGTTATATTTGGAGAAAGGAAAACACTGCATTCCAGCATAAGAACCTTATCCCATCTGTGAAATATGGTGGTGGTGAGAAAGGAAAACACTGCATTCCAGCATAAGAACCTTATCCCATCTGTGAAATATGGTGGTGGTAGTATCATGGTTTGGGCCTGTTTTGCTGCATCTGGGCCAGGACTGCTTGCCAACATTGATGTAACAATGAATTCTGAATTATACCAGCGAATTCTAAAGGAAAATGTCAGGACATCTGTCCATGAACTGAATCTCAGGAGAAGGTGGGTCATGCAGCAAGACAATGACCCTAAGCACACAAGTCATTCTACCAAAGAATAGTTGAAAAAGAATAAAGTGAATGTTTTGGAATGGCCAAGTCAAAGTCCTGACCTTAATCCAAATGAAATGTTGTGGAAGGACCTGAAGTGAGCAGTTCATGTGAGGAAACCCACCAACATCCCAGAGTTGAAGCTGTTCTGAATGGAGGAATGGGCTAAAATTCCTCCAAGCCAGTGTGCAGGACTGATCAACAGTTACTGTAAACGTTTAGTTGCAGTTATTGCTGCACAAGAGGGTCACACCAGATACTGAAGCAAAGGTTCACATACTTTTGCCACTCACAAATATGTAATATTGGATCATTTTCCTCAATAAATAAATGACCAAGTCTCATATTTTTGTCTCATTTATTTAACTGGGTTCTCTTTATCTACTTTTAGGACTTGTGTGAAAATCTGATGATGTTTTAGGTCATATTTATGCAGAAATATAGAAAATTCTAAAGGGTTCACAAACTTTCAAGCACCACTGTAGGTATAGCTCGCCATAAATATTTTGGGGAAAGAGAGGGGAAAAAAGGGGGGAAAAGCCTAATAATCAATTTATCTGCTCCTCATATTGACAAACCTTAAAGCATCAATAGTCCCATTCAAGTCATGCTTTATTCCCTTCACATTGGCATTTATTTGGCTAAATAGGATGTATTTCTCAGTCAGGCTCACCTTTGGTTGTTGCAGCAGCCCAAAAATTTTTGACAACTCATCAAAGGTTCTTTCCTGGACCCTCCTTAACAACTGTAAACTGCTTTCTTGCTTCATCTCTTACAGTAGATGACTTTTGCTAGTGGGCTACCCAATTCAAAGTCAGACTGATGTATCTCACAGCTCAAACATATATTTACAAATTGGGTTTTCCTCTATCTGAACAGAAAGCATCAGGTCCTCTCCAGACTATAGAATTTCTCGGCATCACTTTAGACAGCAACCTGATTCAAGCTTCACTGCCTCTCAAAAAAAAAAAAAATTGCACCAGAGAGGTCATGAGAAGTGCAGGAGACAATAGCAATTTCAAAAAGGGGATTGTTTCTATGTTTGTGCATCTTAATTACACATGTGTTATTCCCCAGGGATGCTCCTTTATATGCAGGCTTCTCAACCTCTCTAAATCTGTAGAGAACTCCATGATAGGGTGAACTTGGATACAGGCTGCAGATCTAAACTCCAGTTCTGGTCTCCTTCTGTTGGGTAAATGGAACGGTATTTCATTCTTCTCTAATGAAAACCTGGAATCTCCGTTAGCAATTAAGTTGTTCACAGATGCAGCCCCTTCCATTGGTTGAGAGGGGGTTTCAATAATCAGTGGTTCACTGATGCATGGCCAAAAGAACAGTCATCCTTGTGAGCTAACACTTCTTCCACTCTTCTAATGGAAATCTACCCAAGTGTGTAGCTCTTGTTCTGTGGGGTAAACACTACTCAAGAAGCAAATCCTGTTTTGTGACAATGAGGCAGCTGTAAACGTCATTAACAAAGGGCACTCCTCAGTTCTGTTTATGAATAAATATGTGACGTGCCTCACATGGTCCTCTGCACTGGGTAATTTCATCGTTTGAACAGCCCATATTCCAGGCTTGGACAATAAATGGCCGATTCTTTGTCTCACTTCAAACTTTGGAAATTTTGCCAACTGTGCCTGGAGGCAGCGGCATCCAGCCTGACCTGCCCCTGTTTATTCAAACTCCATGAGATTAAACAACAAATTTTATTGCTTATTAGCTGCTCAGGCTCTCTGTATAAACTTACTACCTATGTTATCCCAACTAGCAATCTGTGAAGCTTCAACTCGCCTCACTGTATTTCATCTTGGTTTAATTGCTCCTACTTAATAGTTCAGCTAGATACTCCTGCTGACTCTTCCATGAAAGCACATGGAAGGCCAGCGAGGTTTGCTTGGTGTGGTGGTTTTGCTGCTGCTCTCCCTGCTTTAGCCTTTACATGTAGGCACATGGTAGGGCAGGGAGATGTGCTCTCCGGGCCCCAAGGCTTTCCACATATGCACGTGGAAGGGCAGGGAGGTCCCAGAACACGGCCACCCACCAACTACAACTTGCTGTAAATATTGCAAATGTAAATAAAGTTTCTTTGACAAAAGTGGTCCTGACAGAATTCGAGCATAGTGTAGTTCTGGCAGGCCATGATGTCAAGCTCAGCCCTCAATCCCAGCTACATTAGCTGACTGCAGCTGACCTCAAGCCAGCCCACATCAGCTGTCAGCTCAGCTGATTCCCTTCTATGCATTCTATTGCTATATCTCTCATAAGGCTCCTTATCAGAATCAGAATTACTTTATTAATCCCCGGACAGAAATTCAAATTTGCTACAAAGCTCCTGAATCAGCGAAGTAGTAAACATGTCTAAAAATAGAAGATAAAATCGTCTGAAAAAAGAATAAAAAATAAAATAAATTTAAATAAGTTCAATAACTTCAAGTTAAAGCAAAATGAAGTGATTCTATATGCAATGATTCCTCTATACATATATTGAATATTATTTAAGTTGTTTTAACCTGCCTACCTTTGCTGTTTCCTCTCCAAGCCATTTTGTAATCCACCTCCACCCCAGCTCCTCTCCTTTTATGCTGTCTGGCATTAATCAATGTCATTTCTGTATCACTGATGCCTGTTCACAACCCTGTATCTTGCATGCTCTCTGCTGCTCACTATACGCAATCTGGGTTAGCGAAGTCCACATTAAAAATGTATGACTCTGCATGGTCTTACTTCACTTCCTTTTGTGCCACCTTCTCTCTAATTATTCTGCCTGTCAATATTTCCATCATAGTATCTATTCGTAAGACCACTGCATGTATAATTATGCATTATTTATGTGACATTTTGAAGTCATATACTGTAAACTTTTTGCAGTGTGGCAGGGTGCATTATCCTGCTGAAAGAGGCCAGTGCCATTAGAGAATAATGTTGCCTTGAAAGAGTGTACTAGTCTACACCATGTTTAGGTAGGTGGTATATGTCAAAGTAACATCCACATGAATGCCAAGACCTACAATTTCCCAGCAGAACATTGCTCAGTGCATCACACTGCGTCTGCCACATGCCTTCTTCCCATAGTGCATCCTGGCACCATTTCTTCCCCAGATAAGTGACACACAGGTGCCCCGCCGGCCACATATAAAAGAAAATGGGATCACCAGTCTGGGCCACTTTTTCCATTACTCCATGGTCCAGTTCTGATGCTCACATGCCTATTGTAGGCACTTTCTTTGGTGGACAGGAATCAGCATGAGCGCTCTAATGAGTCCACAGCTACTCAGCCCATACAAAGCAAGCTGTGATGCATCGTGTGTTCCGACACCTTTCTATCATAGCCAGCATTAACATTTTCAGCAATTTGTGCTACAGTTGGTCTTCTGTGGTTCGCTGACTTTCCTTCCTTGGACCACTTTCTGATAGATAATAATCACTGCATACTGGGAACATCCCCATGACCTACAATTTTAGAGATATGCTGACCCAGTCATTTAACCATTGCAATTTGGCCCTAGTCAAAGATCCTTACGCTTGTCCATTTTTCTGCTTCCAACACATCAACTTCGAGAACTGAACATTCACTTACTGCCTCATATATCCCACCCCTTGATAGGTGTCATTGTAACAATATAATCAATGTTGTTCACTCCACATCTCAGTGCCTTTATAGTTCACTGTTTCGAATCTCGCAAAGGCAGCCATCCTCCATTAAAGGACTTGTCACAGGAATTCAATTCCATCCACACTTTTTGGATCAATCCACCTTCGGCCTACTTGAAAACCCATCTATTCATCTCCCACTAAATGGCCTTGAGAGAGAAACCACAAGGTAATGATGTACGTCTCCCTTTCACTATCTCACTTCTGCATAAATTAATCTTATAATTAAGGGGTTGTGGCGAAATACATTCTGTCCCAGAGACATAACATTTTCCCCTGTGACTGTCACTTTAAAGGCACACTAATGCCGCTTTTCCACTACAAACGCGGCTGAGCCGTGCCGTGCCGAGTCGAGCTGAGTCGGGCTGAGCGGGGCTGTTGGAGTTGCATTTCGACTACAACCGCGCTGAACCGCGCTGAACCGTGCTGGCTGGAAGTGGGTGGACACATTGGGTGGAGTTAGCGAAAGTGGGTGGACGTCACGTGATGTCGTTAAGCAGCGCAAACAGTGACATCAGTGACAGTGGCGGAACAAGTCAGAGCCGGGCCGGGGGCGGGGCAAATGACCGGGCATTTTATTAGAACATCATTTTAGGCTACAAAATGTCCGCAACTGCGGTGTTTACCAATTTCAACACTACCGGGTGCAACTATGTTATTTAGTACATCAAGTCCTTCAAACGAACATGTAACTCAGAAACAAAAAACATTAGGATACTGTACATGGCTCATAATAAAACATCAATAGCCTATACTGCGCACATTATTTGAAGGGCATACGAATGAGCGCTCAGAGGCTGCAACGGTGACAGGAAGAGTCAGAAATAAAAGGAGGGCGGTGCAAACCTCACTGAATGCACTGTGTTTACCAATTTCAACACTACGGGGTGCAACTATGTTATTTTGTACATTAAGTCCTTCAAACGAACATGTAACTCAAACAAAAAAACATTAGGCGACATACTGTACATGGCTCATAATAAAACATCAATAGCCTACTGCGCGCATTATTTGAAGGGCATACGACGAGCCTTGCGCTCCGCGAACTCGTCCACGATGCTCTGTATGTCACTGATTCAGTGAGCTTTTAAGCGGTAGTCTCACGACCCGGAGAGTAAACAATAAACATGGAGGACATGGAGTCGTTAGTGTTGCTGGTCTTGGTGCTGTGGCTTGTTGTCACCGACAACGCGGACAGATACTGGCAAGAGCGTATAGATGAGGCGAGGCGCATAAAGCTTCAGAAATTCTCGTAATTCGTAATTATTATTCTTCCGGGTTTACGGTGTTTACAGATCCCAGCGCGCTCGCGGGGCGTGTGTGGGCGTGTGAGGACACTCCTCCTCACCAATCAGTGCACAGGGGAGTGTCTGCTCACGCCCCCAACCTCACTCAGCACGGCTTGGCTCGCTTCAGCCCCACTCCAAAACGGTGCGAGTTTTAGGGGCTAAGCAGGGCTGAAGCGAGCTGAGTCGTGCTGGTTTTTGGTAGTCGAAACGCGAGCCGTGTCGGGCTGAAGCGAGCTGAAGCGAGCTGAAGTGAGCTGAGAAAGGGTAGTGGAAAAGGGCCATTAAACTACACAGCACTCACCTCATTAACATAACATGCAACACCTGTGAACGCTGATTGGGGGAGTGGTCACGCCTGATTGATGAAGCGCTTCCTTTAAAGTGCTGATGACACGAACATGACTCTATGCAATTTCTTAAATAAACTATACAACATGGCAAACATGTTAGATTTCTGTTATAATTACGTGAAAAGAAGCTGTTGTTACGCGAATATCCAACTTTTAATTGCACAGCGCAAGAAAACTGGGTCTGTGGCTCGCGGCCATGTTGTGACATCAGCGGAAGAACACGCTGCGGTTCACTGGCTGTTCTACTCAATGGAAATGGCGCATGAAAACGCCAGTGAACTCTCTAGTGCTAGCTCTTCAACAACCAAATACTGGTACTTTAAGCAGTGATCATGATGGCATGATTTTATCTGATTTTAAATAAATGAGATTGATAATAATGTGAATGTTCACAACTAGTACATACAAACTCTGCAGCTTCTGATTCAGCAGCTGCGTCATACTCCGCAAAAACATCAGCAAGAACCTACAATATAAATGGAAATGCAATACACTAAGCTCAAATGACTTTTGGAAAGTATAATTTCTAAATTTTTTCTACATATTCTTGAAGTTGGTCATCGGGGTACTTGCTACCGTTCCCTAACAACGCATGGCAAAGGGTAAAGTGTAGTGTTGCTACGAGTACTTGCTAAAGCCTCCGGTGGAAGATCCTCGATGTGCTGATAAGACATACAGTTCTATATAACACACAAGTGTCACGATAATCACAAAACAGATGCAAATTGTTAAAATACCTAATTTTTAAGCAATCATGTATTGATCTCTTCCGAATAGAATCTATGATAGCCTACCCTCTTTACCCTTTGCCTCTCGTTGCTAGGCGGCAGTTACATGAAACCCGCAAGCTTTCACAAGTAAATACATGACTGATATCACGCCGACTTTATGATTACATTTATGATTATCATGAATGTGTACTCTATGATGTGTACTCTGTGAGCGCTCTGGAGTGAGTCACTTCCAAGATGGCCATGCAGACCGCAGTGTTACTATTTTTAGCATCATGTCGGAGCACTCTATAGCTCTACATACCTTTATCTTATGTCGTTTCTCAACACATGTTCTGACAGGAGGACTGTCTTTGGAGGAGTCGCCTTGTCCCAGGCGACTGCTGGATCTGGCATAACTACTAGTAGACCCCCTCCGGAATACTGTAGGCACTGCTGATGGTAGTAACACACGTTTGTGCTGAACTGAACACCCAAGAGATTCCTTTAAGCTGGGAAGGGTGTCAAAACAATCCAAATCGAAGTGTTCAGAGCACAGGACGGATGTTGGTGAGGGCTCCCACTTGTCACGAGTGCACCTGACTTGCTTCACCCACTTCGCATGCAGCTCGGGATCTCTGGGAAACTTGAATAAACTTACCCCATCCTTGTGGGTTTTGGAGCAAAAGCCGGCAACACAACGTGAAGGCATAATAACTATATATATATATATATATATATATATCTCAGCTGGATAGTACAGTGGTAATACTCACTGACTGCGACGCAGGAGATCGGGGTTCGAATCCCGGTCGGGGCAAAACATCATCCAGTAAGGGTCCTTAGGCAAGACCCCTCATGATATATCAGCCTACAGATAGATTCTACAGTATGATAGAGTCATACTGGCTCAGACGTCGCCCGGGTCAACAAGGTCTGCATCAGTTGCTAGGGAACCAGGGCAAACTGATGAGAAATGGGCTACTGGAACAAGACATCAATGGACGAGGACAGAAAATATGGAATTGCTGGAATGCTACTATACAAGCAATCCCAGAGAGAGGGGATACATGCAGCGAATGTGGGACCATTGGATACTTCGAAACCCACAATCAAGGCTAACAAAGAAACAGCTATTAGCCCAGTGTTCCAACATCTGTAATCGAAATCTACTATCACAACTAGAGATTAATGAAATACAACAACGATGCTATGGCAAGGGGGAGCCAGGAAGACAGGTCAGCAGGGAGATGTTGTCATCCCCACAACCAGAGATTGGGTACCAAGCCCCAACAGCTAACAGCCTCAACACAAGAGCTGCTGACCTGAGAAGGAAGATCGTGACCCAACTGGAAACCTGGAGCCCCTGACGAATACCGAAGCTGAGTTGCCAAGTACCTTCAGAAGATCTACTAGTAGATGTGAATGCTGCTCTGAAGACAATCTCCACAAGAACCATCACTGAGACCAACAAGCTGATACACAGTACAGCAACAGTAATCATGGAGATGCTTGGACACAAGGTGGGCTCGGGACATAACAAACAGTATCCACCATGGAAGAGACGATTAGAGGCCAAGATAAAGGCAGCACGGAGAGAAGTTAGCCAGCTAGCTGAACTACAGAAAGGGAACATGGTGAATAAAGGGGCACCCAGGAAGTACAACTCACTCTCCATACCAGAGGCACTCGAAACTGCCAAACAGCGACTAACAGCTCTGGCTACCCGGTTGAAGAGATACACCAAGGAGGGAGAGGCCAGGAGAATAAACAAGCTGTTCTCCACTGAACCAGCCATGGTGTACTCTCAGTGGCAGGGGAACAACAACCGGTCAGACCCACCAAGAAGGTGGAAAAATACTGGAAAGAAAGGCATCACACAACACCGATGCCCAATGGTTAGTGGACCTAAGAGCTGACCACAGCAACCTCCCAGAACAAGAACCAGTAACCATCTCAATGGCAGATGTCCAAGAAAGAGTGTCAAAGATGAAGAGCTGGACAGCACCAGGCCCCGATATGATCCATACGTACTGGCTGAAGAAGCTAACTGCACTCCATGAACGCCTAGCAGCACAGATGAACCAGCTGCTGAGGGATGAGACCCACCCAGAATGGCTAACCCAAGGCAGGACAGTCCTAATCATGAAGGACCCCCAGAAGGGACCCATCCCATCCAACTACCGGCCAATTACCTGTCTCTGCACAACATGGAAGGCCCTGTCAGGCATCATTGCGGCAAAAATGAGTAAGCATGTGGCTCAATACATGAGCGAGGCACAGAAAGGAATTGGCAGTAACACCAGAGGAGCCAAGCACCAGCTACTGGTTGATAGAACAGTCACCCGAGACTGTAAGAAGAGACAGACCAACCTGTGCACTGCCTGGATTGACTACAAGAAAGCCTATGACTCAATGCCACACACATGGATACTGGAATGTCTGGAACTGTATAAGATCAACAGGAACCTAAGGACCTTCATCCAGAACTCAATGGAAATGTGGAAGACAACCCTAGAGGCCAACTCAAAACCCATTGCCCAAGTCAACATCAAGTGCAGCATATACCAAGGAGATGCGCTATCACCACTGCTGTTCTGCATAGGCCTGAACCCCCTCAGTCAGATCATCACGAAGAGCAGCTACGGGTACCGATTCCGTAGTGGGGCAACAATCAGCCACCTGCTCTACATGGATGACATCAAGCTGTATGCCAGGAACGAGCAAGAAATAGACTCACTGATCCACACCACCCGGATCTACAGTGATGACATAGGGATGTCATTCGGATTGGACAAGTGTGGCCGGATGGTCTCAAAGAGAGGCAAGATGATCCGGACTGAGGGGATTGACCTACCAGAGGGCAACATAGGTGATATCCAAGACAGCTACAAGTACCTTGGCATCCCACAGGCTAATGGAAACCATGAAGAGGCCACAAGGAAGTCAACCACAGCCAAATACCTCCAGAGAGTAAGGCAGGTCCTGAAAAGTCAGCTGAATGGTAAGAACAAGGTCCGAGCCATCAACATGTACGCGCTACCAGTCATCAGATACCCCGCTGGTATCATAAACTGGCCAAAGGAGGAGATAGAAGCCACAGATATCAAGACTAGAAGGCTCCTCACCATGCATGGAGGGTTCCACCCCAAGTCCAGCACCCTGAGACTATACACTAAGCGGAAAGAGGGAGGCCGAGGGCTAGTGAGCATCAAGGCCACGGTCCAGGATGGAACATTGAAAATCCGAGAATACATCAGAAAGATGGCCCCAAAGGATGAACTGCTAAGTGAATGTCTCAGGCAGCAGAACCCTGATGAGAGTGCAGAGGAGGAGGAGGAACAGACAACCTGGAGGGACAAACCCCTACATGGCATGTACCACCGTCAGATAGAGGAAGTGGCTGATATCAAGAAATCCTACCAGTGGCTGGATAATGCAGGACTGACAGACAGCACAGAGGCACTAATCATGGCAGCACAAGAACAGGCCATAAGCACAAGAGCCATAGAGGCCAGGATCTACCAGATTAGATCAGACCCAAGATGCAGACTGTGCAAAGAAGCCCCTGAAACAGTCCAGCACATAGTAGCAGGGTGTAAGATGCTAGCTGGATCAGCGTACATGGAGAGGCACAACCAAGTGGCTGGGATAGTATACAGGAACATCTGCAACCAGTATGGAATAGAAGTACCCAAGTCCCAATGGGCCATACCACAGAAGGTGGCTGAGAACAACAGGGCCAAGGTTCTGTGGGACTTCAGCTTCCAGACTGACAAACAGATCCTGGCTAACCAACCGGACATAGTGCGCCATCCCAATGCGGCGTGGCAATGTAGCTTACAGCAGGTTATGGTCGCTGAACTGCTGGCTGTCCAGGTGGTGCTCTGAAAACAGTGTGGGCTTTATAGATAATTGGGCTAATTTTGAGGGCACTGCTGGCCTGTTAGGGCGGGACGGTATCCATCCCACTCGGGAAGGTGCTGCTCTCATTTCCTGCAGCATAGGTCATAGTCTCAGAACAGGCCTAGTTCATTTCTGACAATCCAGAGTCAAGGCCAGGGAGCAGATGAACAGGCTAAACCGACTGTCTGCTAGCTGCACAGAGTTGTCACTCAGGGCCCACTACATCGAGACTGTGTTTGTTCCCCGAGCTCAACAAAAAGGTAGAAATTTTCAGAGAGTTTGTTCCAGTAACCTAATCAATATAAAATTAGATCAGACTGACTGTACAGCTGCTGCCAGCACCTTTGATCTAAAGGTGGGGCTATTAAATATTAGATCTCTTACATCTAAAGCGCTAATGGTTAATGAACTCATTACTGATCAGGAGTTTAATGTACTGTGTTTAACAGAAACATGGATTAAGCCAAATGAATATATAGCATTAAATGAAGCGAGTCCTCCTGGATACAGTTATATACACCAGCCTCGTCTAACTGGCAGAGGAGGAGGCATCGCGGTTATTTATAATGATTATCTAGGTGTAACACACAAACCTGGTTATAAATTTAATACATTTGAAGTTCTTCATACTCATATAATGTATGTAGCCTCGAAAAATAAGTCTACCCAGTTAATTCCATTGCTTATTATTTACAGGCCCCCGGGGCCATATTCTGAGTTTCTTTCTGAATTTGCAGATTTTATCTCAGATTTGGTTATTTCCTTAGACAAAGCTTTAGTTGTCGGAGATTTTAATATTCACTTCGATAACCCAGAAGACCCTTTAAAAACAGCGTTTGTGTCCATCTTAGATTCAGTCGGGATTAAGCAGAATGTCATAGGACCGACCCATAATGGTGGTCACACCCTTGATCTAATACTAACATTCAGATTAAACGTAGACAATATAGTCATACTTCCACAGTCTGAAGTTATCTCAGATCATTGTCTCATCTCATTCAAAATATGTCTGAGTAATAATATATGCACCTCACCACGCTACTGTATTAAACGTACTTTCACGTCAACTACTGCACAGAGCTTTATAAATGATCTCCCAGAGCTGTCAACTTTGATTGGGTCACTGTCAGCCCCTGCAGAACTTGATCAGGCAACTGAATGCTTAGAGTCAACATTCCGCCATACTTTAGATAATGTAGCTCCTCTAAAAAGGAAAATGGTCAGAGACAAAAAATTAGCACCCTGGTATAATGATGACACTCGCACATTAAAACAGACCACTCGAAAATTGGAACGTAAATGGCGTCAAACAAAATTGGTAGTGTTCAAATTAGCTTGGAAGGAGAGCTTCCTGAAGTATAGAAAAGCTCTTAGTGCTGCGAGATCAACATATTTCTCCTCCCTAATAGAAGATAACAAAAATAATCCTAGATTCCTATTTAATACTGTAGCAAAATTAACCAGGAATAAGTCCACTATCAACACATGCACACCTGCAGTATGTAGTAGCAACGACTTCATGAATTTTTTTAATGACAAAATTGAGAATATCCGACAAAAAATTCAAACTACTAATTTAAGGTTAGACAATGAAAGTGACCTTGTAGTTAACAATATAACTGTATCAGATCATCAGTTAGAATGTTTTACTCCCCTAAAAGAAACTGAATTACTTTCATTAATCTCTACATCAAAAGCCTCAACTTGCATACTAGATCCCTTACCGACACATCTATTCAAACAGATAATGCCTGGAGTAATTGAACCGCTCCTAAAAATAATAAATTCTTCTCTTATGATTGGCTATGTACCCAAATCCTTTAAACTAGCAGTTATCAAACCCCTGATTAAAAAACCTGACCTTGATCCCTGTCAGCTGTCCAATTATCGGCCAATATCAAACCTCCCCTTCATCTCCAAGATCCTTGAAAAAGCTGTGGCACAGCAGTTATGCTCATATTTACATAGGAATAACATCCATGAAATGTATCAGTCAGGATTTAGACCTCATCATAGCACAGAGACAGCACTGGTTAAAGTAGTAAACGACCTACTGTTGGCGTCTGATCAGGGCTGTGTCTCGCTACTTGTGTTGCTTGACCTTAGTGCAGCATTTGATACCATTGATCATTCCATTCTTCTGGATAGACTAGAAAATGTTGTGGGAGTTAAGGGAATGGCCCTCTCCTGGCTCAGGTCTTATCTAACTGATCGTTATCAGTATGTTGATATAAATGGTGATATTTCTAGACGTACCGAGGTAAAGTTTGGTGTTCCACAAGGTTCTGTCTTGGGTCCACTGCTTTTTTCTCTATATATGTTACCTCTGGGTGATATTATTCGTAAACATTGTATTAGTTTCCACTGTTATGCTGATGACACACAGTTGTATGTCTCTGCAAAACCTGATGAGAGACACCAGCTTAATAAAATTGAGGAATGTGTTAAGGACATTAGACACTGGATGCTTATAAATTTCCTTCTGCTTAACTCTGACAAGACTGAAGTACTTGTGCTAGGACCACATACAGCTAGAAGTAAGTTTTCTGATTACACAGTAACTCTGGATGGCCTTTCTGTTTCTTCACGTGCAGCAGTAAAAGACCTCGGAGTGATTATTGACCCCAGTCTTTCATTCGAAACTCACATTGATAACATCACCCGGATAGCTTTCTTTCATCTCAGAAATATTGCAAAGATAAGAAATTTAATGTCATTGCATGATGCAGAAAAACTAGTCCATGCTTTCGTTACCTCCAGGTTGGATTATTGTAATGCCTTACTGTCTGGATGTTCCAATAAGTGCATAAACAAGCTCCAGTTAGTTCAAAATGCCGCAGCAAGAGTCCTTACTAGAACTAGAAAATATGACCACATCACGCCTGTCTTATCCACACTGCATTGGCTCCCAATCAAATTTCGTATTGATTATAAAATACTACTATTGACCTTTAAAGCACTAAATGGTCTCGCACCACAGTACCTGAGTGAACTTCTGCTCCTCTATGACCTGCCACGCCTACTTAGATCAAAAGGTGCAGGCTATCTGCTGGTACCTCGTATAGTGAAGGCTACATCAGGGGGCAGAGCCTTTTCTTACAAAGCCCCACTGTTATGGAACAGCCTTCCAAGTAATGTTCGGGAATCAGACACAGTCTCAGCATTTAAGTCTAGGCTGAAAACATATCTGTTTAGTCAAGCCTTTTGTTAATAGTGTTCATGAGGTAAAGGAGTAGATCTGGAGGGTCCTCAGACATAGAGTGTTTTGGTAAACTGGGATGTATGGATGCTGTCAGTCCCCACTCGCTTGCTCACTCGAGTTTGTTGACGGTGTAGTGGCTGGCTGCTTTATGTCCCAGGGCTCCCTCATGCCTGTGTTACCTTCTGGCTCTCTCCTTTTAGTTATGCTGTCATAGTTAGTTGCTGGAGTCCCTGCTTGTACTCGGTGCAATATGTATACTGTTCCTACTTATTCAGGTGACATTGGGCATACCTAACCACCTGTGTTTTCTTTCCCTCCCCCCCACCCCAAATCTGTCCCTCTGAGTTACATGGAGTCAACAGGAAATCTTTTGGTGGAGACGGTGGGGACCTCGACTGGCTATCGTAGCCTGCAGGGAATCGGCCGTCAGACATTCTGTCGCATGTCCCAGACCCGGTGAAATGTAACTGAATTGTCTTGGCCAGGCCTAAGGGTCCCATCTGCATCTCATCATTGCTGAGGAGTGTGCTCCCATCACCCAATCAAGCATCCAGCCAGAGCAGGTCATGATATATTTTTTACCATATTAACATGCCATTGTGTGTTATGCCTGATGTAAAGACTCTCGTCTCTGCGAGCCTACCACACAGATTTATTACTTGTCATTTTTAGGGCATACCTAACAACGTGTTTTCTTTCTCTCTCTTCTCCCCCCCCCCAATCTGTCCCTCTGAGTTACATGTTGATCCTGGGATTGAGATGCTGGCCTCTTCTGCCCCTCGGACCTGCTTGATCCATCCTGGTGCCCTGTGTCTGGTCGGAGTTTTATCGCCCCACTCCTGTGAAGGACGGCCCCATGAGGACAGTTGAGGGTTATACCTGTTAAAACTGTTAATATTATAGTCAGGCTGTCTGTTGTTGCCCAAATGAGGATGGGTTCCCTTTTGAGTCTGGTTCCTCTCGAGGTTTCTTCCTCATGTCGTCTGAGGGAGTTTTTCCTTGCCACCGTCGCCACAGGCTTGCTCATTGGGGATAGATTAGGGATAAAATTAGCTCATGTTTTAAGTCGTTCAAATTCTGTAAAGCTGCTTTGCGACAATGTTTATTGTTAAAAGCGCTGTACAAATAAACTTGATTTGATTTGATAGTGGTGGTGGACAAAGAGTAGAAGAGGGTGGTGGTGATAGATGTGGCGATCCCAGCTGACGCCAACATCAGGAAGAAGGAACATGAGAAACTTGAGAAGTATCAAGGGTTGAAAGGGCAGCTGGAACAGATGTGGAAGGTCAAGGGTTGCGTGGTCCCCATGGTAGTGGGGGCACTTGGGGCAGTAACCCCCAAACTGGGAGAGTGGCTCCAGCAAATCCCAGGAACAACATCTGAAGCCTCAGTCCAGAAGAGCGCAGTCTTAGGAACATCGAAGATACTGCGCAGAACCCTCAAACTCCCAGGCCTCTGGTAGAGGACCCGAGCTTGAGGATGACATGGATACCACCCCCACCCCCCCACCCCCCCGCCGGGGGTGAGAAGGAGATTTTATATATATATATATATATATATATATATATATATATATATATAAAATAATGTATAATAATGTATAATAAAAATATTAACAGGGCCGTCGACAGGGGGGGACAACCGGGTATTTTGTCCCAGGCCCAGGTATGAGGGGGGGCCAGAACTGGTCCCTTATGAAGATGCCATTAATCATTCTGTTTCATTTCAAAATGTGTTGATTTGGGGGAGAAAAATGTGCTATATTTGCATTCAATGAATGATTTCTGGTTCTTTTGCCTTTATTGTCTTCGAAAATAGATTCAAGAACCCACCTACCACCCCTAATGCAGAAATGGTTTGGTCTTTGATTAAGGTGCCAAATAACACGGCACTATTCCATCATAACGCTTCGACAATAAGCGTGCGAGCCCGTTTGCCAACATGCACAAGTCAGGAGCAAAGAAAAGAAAAGAGAAAAAGAGATGAAGAAGCCAAGAGCCTCAGGGGCTCACTGCATAGATATTTTAGAAAAGATTCAGATGATGCAGCAGGTGGTGAAGGCAGTGGGGCAGCTGAGCCAGGTAAGACACAGATAACTTTTTTCCAGCCCCGTAATGTAACCCCAGCATGCGCGACACGCCATTCATAATTATAAAGTAGGGGATAGCAGGGTACACTGAGTGAACACTGAAATGCACAGGGCATTGAATTATTTCATAAACATATCGGTTTAATAACACTGTGTTGCATATATCTCAATGAAGCAAAGAATAGCACATTGGCCCGCAATCATATCCAAATGTTTTAGGCACGCTTGCTGAGCTGCGCTGAGCTGGACTCCGGTTAGCTGAAAGCCCGTGGAACGCTGCCTCTTGTTAATTAAACCTTATTTTGTTGGAAATCATCCCGTGTAGATACGACGGCATGTGAAATTGCCAGCTAGATAGAGTTTAATGTAACGAATGGGCTATAAATGGGGTGTTTTGAGGTTAGTCTGTTGCAAAACATTAAACTTTCGCTTAGACTGGATACTCTTCAAACAATTCCCTTGCTCAAGTGAAAAATGATAGGCCTGTATGAAAAGCGCAATTAATGAAAGTAGCCTAATAAGCCCTAAATGAATAAAACAACCTCTGTTTTATTGTTGTTGCTTACACGTTAAGATTTTGAAATCTTCTCGGTCCAGTTCTATATCCAGGGAATGTTGTAATCCTTTTGGTTTATCCGTAATAAACGTGTCAGCCCCCAGGTCAGATAGGCTAATGTTACGTGGTTGGGAGGGTGTCAATTTTTTTTGTAACATTCTAAATCGAGTACGGAAAGGACGTTTATGAAAAACAAGACAAAAAAATACACTGAAAAACTCACTGTACACATCACTAGTGGTGATGCTTCTATGTTCAGATTTTGGGAAAGCCATAACTCCGTTCTCATTGAGGCCCAGTTCCATCCCATAAACAATCATTTTGGTTTATCAACTACCTGCGCTCAAACATGTCACAGGAGAGGCTCAATGGGCTGGCTATGCTCTCTATAGAGCGTGAACTTGCAAAGAAGCTGGACTTCAATGACCTTATTGACGACTTTGCCACAGCAAAAGTCCGGCACATTGCATTTCACACCTGAATAGTTGCAGACTAAGGAAATGTTCAAACTGTAAATATGTTGAAATGTTGAAATAAAATGGTTGACTGTTATAATGAGCTTGGAATACCTGTTATTTAAGGGTTGGAGTGAATGGAGACTGTGAAAAGAGGGGTTGGGTGTGGGTGGTTGCTGTGTGGCGATGTGCGTGCACGCGTATGTGTGTGTGTGGGGGGGCACTCAGATTATTTTGTCCCGGGCCCAGCCAAAGCTGTCAATGGCCCTGAATACTAATAATGATAAACTGAACACCTGCCGCATCAACAACAAACTGGTAAGTTAGGAGGAAGGTTCTTTCACTGACGTCATATAGCTCCTCCTCCTCTTTCGTCTCCTGGGTGCTGCAGCCCCATCAAATTTGCCCAAATAGCCGCGTTTTTTATCATAACTTGTAAAATAGGTGCCTTCGTGAACTAATATATGGATCATCGGGAATTACTTTTTATGTTATAAAACATCGCCAAAGATGTCAAAAACGTGT
Source organism: Neoarius graeffei (assembly GCF_027579695.1). NCBI lineage: Eukaryota > Metazoa > Chordata > Actinopteri > Siluriformes > Ariidae > Neoarius > Neoarius graeffei. Next base: position 73,909,440 of record NC_083583.1, on the reverse strand, counting down.
CATCAGCACTTTAAATGTCACTATGTTGCATCCGTAGTAGGGGAAAGGAAGTGTAGCGCAGCAGAGCTCCGTCTGGTTCCTGTACGAGCAAGCGTGAAGGTGCGATTCTGGAGTGGATGCTAAAACCCGGTGGAAGACTTGTACATTGTTGCCGACGACAGAATCTGCGGCAGAAATTTGCAAGCCGACCCAAGCAAGATTTCCGTGACGGAGGTACATCGTAAGCCACAGGTGAGAGGAGCTTTTGAGAGGAGCTACTTCAAGCCCGATGCGGGAAGCGGATGGCTAAGGACTGTTGAAGCTTCAGATCCAGGACAGTCCAGTTTACACAGCCAGCACCAGAACTGTGAGTTGAAGCGTTTATCCACACGCCTCTTGCTGCTCATTTACCAAGCGCTACTGGAACTACAAACTCTGTCTCCCTCCACACACGCTAACATCCATAAACACACACACCCACACACACACGAGCACTGGGTTTACACAACTTTTTTTTTTATTATTATTATTTGCCCCTTTCGCTGCATTGGGAGCATAAGAACATTATGGGGTTGTATTGATGCCATTTTTTTTTTTGTGAAAAAGTAAACATATGCACGTTTAAAACCTACTTTTGTTATTGTTTTTTATTATTGCTGGCGGTGGTTACTTTTAGTTAATTGGCAGGATTTTGGGCCTGCCTGGCACCCGAACAAAAAATTTATACTTGAACCTTGGGTAACACCGTTACAGAATTGGCACCCAAACAGGGACATGAACTGTAATTAACAGGGACATGAACTAGAATTAACAGGACATGAACTGTAAATAACAAGGGACTTGAACTGCTTAGTGACTGCTCCTTGGACTTTTTGGACTTGTGGGACACTTAAAAAAAAAAGAAAAAAACTATTGTTGAATTGAGTGCTGTATTGATGGTGGTGTGTATGCTATATTGTGCTGATATTGGTGTTTTGAACCTGTGCTCAGGTCTGTGTTAAATTTTCATCACATTGCTGAATTTTCTTTATGTAATAATTGTCCGGGTATTTCTCTATTGGTTTACATGTCTCTTTGATAACTGTGTAACTTGTTACTTTTCAAGTGGGGTACATTTTGTTACAAACATACAGACACACAAAAAACACTAACATTTAAAACATCATTTTTCACATCATTTAATAATCAATAACACAACCCATGCCACAACCTAAAGCCACAATGTCAGAACGGGAGAGCCACACAGATGTCCATAAACATCCATAAACACACACACCCACACACACACGAGCACTGGGTTTACACGACTTTTTTTTTATTATTATTATTTGCCCCTTTCGCTGCATTGGGAGCATAAGAACATTATGGGGTTGTATTGATGCCATTTTTTTTGTGAAAAAGTAAACATATGCACATTTAAAACCTACTTTTGTTATTGTTTTTTATTATTGCTGGCAGTGGTTACTTTTAGTTAATTGGCAGGATTTTGGGCCTGCCTGGCACCCGAACAAAAAATTTATACTTGAACCTTGGGTAACACCGTTACAGAATTGGCACCCAAACAGGGACATGAACTGTAATTAACAGGGACATGAACTAGAATTAACAGGACATGAACTGTAAATAACAAGGGACTTGAACTGCTTAGTGACTGCTCCTTGGACTTTTTGGACTTGTGGGACACTTAAAAAAAAAAAGAAAAAAACTATTGTTGAATTGAGTGCTGTATTGATGGTGGTGTGTATGCTATATTGTGCTGATATTGGTGTTTTGAACCTGTGCTCAGGTCTGTGTTAAATTTTCATCACACTGCTGAATTTTCTTTATGTAATAATTGTCTGGGTATTTCTCTATTGGTTTACATGTCTCTTTGATAACGGTGTAACTTGTTACTTTTCAAGTGGGGTACATTTTGTTACAAACATACAGACACACAAAAAACACAAACATTTCAAACATCATTTTTCACATCATTTAATAATCAATAACACAACCCATGTCACAACCTAAAGCCGCAATGTCAGAACGGGAGAGCCACACAGATGTCTCCACGTCTCCTGACACAGAAACCTCACCACCTGACATAAGCACACCTCAAATTGAGCATCGGGTGTTCCTCCATCCTCCTTTTCATAGAGATACCTCTTTCATTCTTACTCGCCCTGGACTTCTTGGTACTACTACTGCAGACCAGCTGCCTACTGTGTCTACAGCGCCCCCTTCATTGTCTGCTGAACCGTCCAACCTGCTTACAGATGCACTACAGACTACTGGTTCGGACTACACTCAGGCCGCAGCTGCCTCTCCATTAGATATGGATTTGGACCCTTCTCCATCATGGTCTTCAGACACCTCATTGCAGCGTGCCTTGCCTATGGAGCTCCCAACACCAGCACGAAAGCTCGGTGCACTAGCGCTAAAAACTCCTGACAACTGGGCCCTGATATTTCAGAAACTGGAACAACAGGACGCTCAACTCAGTAAGGTCACTAAACTAGTGGCCAGGAGCCATTTTCACTTGGAGGCCAAGTTGGAGGTAGTATCTGAAATGGCAAAAACAGAATTCACAAAACTCAGTGCAGCACTCACAGCTAGTACTCAGAAAACAGAGAATGAATGGGATAAGTTGCTGAAGGCCATTAAAACCATTATCACAGAAGAAGTTAAAAACCAAAGTATTACACAACTGGAAGAAATCCATTTCATGGTCGAACAGTTACAAGCCGAGGTACAGCAGGAGATCTTGTCCCAGAAGAGGGCTGTTGCAGCAGACTGTGGACACTTGTCACAGAACATGGACAACTGTGTTAGAATTATCAACCAAATAAACACATCTTTAGGACATCTACCAGCACACATAAAAGAGTACAACATACTTACCAACAAGATAACAGAGTTAGAGAAAAAGATTGAGCAACATGTCTCAACCATATCTCCTCTTACTGGCATGAGGCCATCAGTAACCCCACATACTACAGCTACAGCCACTCCAGCTTCACTGCCCAGCCACTCCAGCTTCATGCCCACCACGCCACTTACTGGAACAAAGTCTGGTCATCTAAAAGTTCTAAAACTGTCATTTCCTACCTTTGGCAAGGCAAGCGACGATCCAGACCCTGTCCTTTACCTCTCTAAGTGCCATGACTTTCTAGCCATTCACCCTCTGTCTGACGCAGAGATTCTGGCTACCTTTCGAACTGTCCTGCACGGCACAGCCAGAGATTGGTGGGAGATTGCCATGACTGAGGTCCTTACCTGGGCCCAGTTCCAGAAAAAGTTTCTGTCAGCGTTCCTGTCTGAGGATTATGAAGAGGAGCTCACAGACCAAGTACGAAACCAACAGCAGAAAGAAAACGAGTCCATTCATGATTTTGCCTTCTCTCACTGTGCCCTTTGTAAACAATGGAAACCTACCATCACTGAGGCTTAGATAGTGAAACTCATTCTAAAAAATGTCAAACCACGGCTGGCTACCTACCTATGGGGTCGGGCTCAGAATGTTGAAGAGTTGGTGAAACTCAGCCATCAGCTGGAAAAAGACTTAGAACAACAGTCCTTGTATGAAACACAGTATGGTACGCATGACAAAAGTGCACAGAGGGTGAAAAACACTCCCAAATCTACAGACTTGGACACACCTTCTATTACATGCTGGCGCTGTAAAGGTCAACATCCACCTGGTTCTTGCCCTCAATACCAACCATCTCCTGGAAGCCGTCAGTCCACACAACACCGTCCCAAGAACACGTCTCGACCATCTAAGCCAGCACAGCAGGGCAAAGGCAACATCAACCTTACCACTACAAAGAGTTCAAAAAACCAGATCAAAGGTATGTCTACCACAACACCGGGAAGCACCTTCAATATTCCCCAGCAGCTGGTAGTCACAGTCAACATCGGCCCTTGGAATGGCAGGGCTATCATTGATACTGGGGCAAGCTACACACTCATCCACGAACAGGTCTGGAAAGCTCTCAAAAGGCCCAAGGAAGACCTGGAGCCTTGGACAAGCGGACCTCTCTTCCTTGCTAATGGAGAGACTGAGATGCCCCTTGGAAAGGCTGAAGTAACCATCAACTTGAGTGAGGTTTCCTGCACGTATGAGGTGGCAGTCCTGTCCCCAAAAGCTTTGGCCTACAAAGCAGTTCTTGGCCTTGATTACTTGTATCACAGCGGACTGCAAATCCATGCAGCTGACTGTCAGTACAGTTTCAAGGGGAGACCAGAGAGATATCTGTTCCAGCAGAATGATGAACAAACCACCCTTTACACTGCACCACTCGGGGCTACTCTTATGTCTTGCATACTCCCTCCTTGCTTGGCCCCACAGCCTGTGGCACTCACCGCTCAAGACTACATCGATCTTGCAGTAGAAAATGCTGAGGTGAAAGAGTGGGAGAAGGCTGGTCTTAGACAACTTCTGGAGTCCAAACCAGATCTATGTTCTTTGAAGCCAGGAAGGACTGATGTGTTAAAGCACCACATCCATACCACCAGTGAAGTGCCGATCAAGCAAAAACCCTATAGGATGTCTGTGCAAAAACGTCAAGTCATGGAGCAGCATCTGAAGGACATGCTTGATCAAGGTTTGATCGAACCATCCTATTCTGGGTGGACCTCACCTGTCGTCCTTGTCCCAAAGAAATGTGGAACACTCAGGTTCTGTGTTGATTACAGGAAGTTAAATGCAGTCACAGAAACCGACGCATGCCCACTGCCCAACATCAACAAACTTCTAGAGTCACTTGCCGGCTCCACGGTCTTCACCACTCTAGACCTAAACAGTGGCTATTGGCAGGTCGCCATGGATGCCACAAGTGTGGCCAAGACAGCTTTTGTGACCCACATGGGCACTTTCCAGTTCAGAGTCATGCCTTTTGGACTCAAAAACGCCCCAGCCAGTTTCCAACGCTTAATGGATCTGGTGTTGGCTGAACTTCCTTTCTTCGTCTACACAGACGCCAGTGACTTGGGGCTTGGTGCCATCTTGGCACAAAAGAAGGGGATCGGCTATGAAGAGGTCATTGCTTTCGCAAGCAGAAGCTTAAACAAGGCTGAAAGGAACTACTCTGCAATGGAGAAGGAATGTCTCACGGTCGTCTGGGCGCTGGAAAAATGGCAGCACTACCTGAAACCCAAACTGTTCACAGTAGTGACTGACCATGCCTCCTTGCAGTGGGTATTCAGCAGCACCAAGACCTCCAGTCGTCTCTTCCATTGGGCCCTTCACCTTCAGAAGTTCAACTTTATCATTGAATACCGCAAAGGGAAACTCAATGTAGCACCGGACGCCCTTTCTCGATGTCCTGTGGGGCCTTCGTGCATGTTGGCTGTGAGCCAAAAGAATCCACAAGATTTTCCCTTCTCCACCATGACCTTGTGGGAGTAACAGCACAAAGACCCCCAGATAGAGAAAGTCATGAAAGATCTGGCTGAAGGCTGTGAAGACGTCGGAGAGAACTACACCGTGGTTGATGATCTGCTTTACAGAATGATCAAGCTGGATGACAATGACAAGAAGCATCACTTTCGTGTGTGGATACCAAAGACACTAATACCTCCACTCCTGGCAGCATACCATGACTCCCCCTGGTTTGGACACCAAGGTATGTTCGAGACCTACAAACATATTCACAACATGGCTTTCTGGCCTAAGATGTGGGATGAAGTGCGGAGCTATGTTCGTGCCTGTACAGTTTGCCAGACACGCAAAGGAGACAACCAGAAGCCATGTGGGAAACTCCAACAAACCACTGTGAGCTATCCCAATGAGATGCTTGGAGTTGACCTCATGGGACCTCTACCCCGCAGTTCAGACAGACATGAATATCTACTTGTCCTCGTTGATTATTACACCCGCTGGGTAGAGTTATTTCCCCTCCATACAGCGTCCTCTGCCGTGGTAGCTCGCATCATCCGTAATGAAATACTTACCCGCTGGGGCGTACCCGATTATATTCTGTCTGATAGAGGGCCTCAGTTTGTGTCCAGCTTGTCCAAGGAACTCTTTCACACCTGGTCAGTCACCCCCAAACTTACCACAACATACCATCCACAAACCAACCTGACTAAAGGAATCTCAAATCCATGATCGCATCCTATGTCTCAGATAACCATCGAAAATGGGACCAGTACTTACCTGAATTCCGATTTGCCCTCAATTCCGCTGTTCATGAGACGACTGGGACTACTCCAGCTGAGCTGCACCTTGGGAGGAAGCTGCATAGTCCCATGGACAAACTCCTCAGAGGACAAAACCTTACCCCTGATGATGCTGGATACAATGTTGTGCGACACCTAAAAGACCTACAAAAGAAGGCACACATTAGCAGTAAGAAAGCAAAGGCAAGACAATTTAGGAACTACGACAAGAACAGAAAAGAAGTTCAGTACGTACCTAAGGACAGAGTGTGGGTGTGCAACCATGCTCAGTCATCTAAGGCCAAACACTTTTCTGCAAAGCTGGCACCAAAGCGGAAGGGACCCTACAGAGTCTTGTGGCAGTTGGGCCCTGTGAACTTTGAGGTGGTACGGGAAGACTCTGGGGAAGACCTGAGCAATGTCCACATCAACAACCTCAAACCCTGCTTTCCCACAGCAGCTGAGATTGAGAGACAAGAAATGGAGGCACTGTCTAAAGTCTTTGAGGACGACTCCAATGATGAAGACTTTCTTGGTTTCACTTAGTCTCATGTCTCTTGCCAACCATGGGTTGTCTTCCCGTGGAGGGGGGGAATGTGGCAAAATACATTCTGTCCCAGAGACATAACGTTTTCCCCTGTGACTGTCACTTTAAAGGCACACTAAAACTACACAGCACTCACCTCATTAACATAACACGCAACACCTGTGAACGCTGATTGGGGGAGTGGTCACGCCTGATTGATGAAACGCTTCCTTTAAATGTCACTATGTTGCATCTGTAGTAGAGGAGAGAAAGTGTAGCGCAGCAGAGCTCCGTTTGGTTCCTGTACGAGCAAGCATGAAGGTGCAATTCTGGAGTGGATGCTAAAACCTGGTGGAAGACTTGTACATTGTTGCCGACGACGGAATCTGCGGTGGAAATTTGCAAGCCGACCCAAGCAAGATTTCCGTGACGGAGGTACATCGCAAGCCACAGGTGAGAAGAGCGCATAGCTACTTCAAGCCTGATGCGGGAAGCGGATGGCTAAGGACTGTTGAAGCTTCAGTTCCAGGACAGTCCAGTTTACACAGCCAGCTCCAGAACTGTGAGTTGAAGCGTTTATCCACACGCCCCTTGCTGCTCGTTTACCAAGCGCTACTGGAACTACAAACTCTGTCTCCCTCCACACACGCTAACATCCATAAACACACACACACCCACACACATGAGCACTGGGTTTACACGACTTTTTTTTTTTGCCCCTTTCGCTGCATTGGGAGCATAAGAACATTATGGGGTTGTATTGATGCCATTATTTTTTTTTTGTGAAAAAGTAAACATATGCACGTTTAAAACCTACTTTTGTTATTGTTTTTTATTATTGCTGGCGGTGGTTACTTTTAGTTAATTGGCAGGATTTTGGGCCTGCCTGGCACCCGAACAAAAAATTTATACTTGAACCTTGGGTAACACCGTTACAGGGTGGGTGCTTCGGTCTTATACAGACCTTCTAATAGAAACAGTCTTTACTGCTGCTCTCCCTTCTTTAGCCTTTCCATGTAGGCACATGGAAGGGCAGGGAGGTGTGCTCTTCCTGTCTCAAGGCTTTCCACATAAGCATGTGGAAGGGCAGGGAGGTCCCTTAATCAATGCCATTTCTGTGTTTAACTGCCAATTCAATTAAACCTCACTACTTCTCCATATTTTTAAAACATCAAAGACTGATAGGAATAAGGAAGGAATATCAATTTTGATTCTACTTGTCTCTTGTCATCCATGACTCATTATCTGAAAAGATGACCATCATCCAGCCATCCAGATGGCCAGCCATCAAGAGCCCCTCTTTGTTCAGAGGAGGGGAAATCCATGTCCTGAGCTTGGTTGTCACTTGCCTTCGCCTCCTCTGCCAATCCTGTGGGCTCTCACCTGAACATTACACTGTTCATCCTCTCTGTATAGGGGCAGCAACAACAGCAGCATCTATAACTCCCATTTCAGCGTTCAAGACTATGGGTCGATGATCATCAGCTGCGAACGTTACCTTCAGCCCGAGATTCAAGCCATCCTAGATGCTCAAAAGCTATGGGTGCATCATGATCTGCTGGCATACTGTTCTGTGTCACATACATGGTCTTTGCTGCTGCTCTCCCTGCCTTTCCAAGCAGGCACATGGAAAGGCGTGCTCTCCTTGCCTCAAGGCTTTCCATGTAGGCATGTGGAAGGGCAGGGAGGTCCCTTAATTAATACCATTTCTGTATCATTGATACCTGTTCTGTCCTGTACCCCATGTGGGGTCTTTGCTACTGCTCTCCCTGCTTTTGCCTTTCCATGCAGGTACATGGAAGGGCAGGGAGGTGTGCTCTCCCTGCCTCAAGGTTTTCCACATAGGCAGAGAGGCCCCTTAATCAATGCAATTTCTGTGTCATTTATGCCTGCTGTGTTCTGTACCCTATGCAGGGTCTTTGCTGCTTTTCTCCCTGCTTTAGCCTTTCCATGTACTGTAGGTACATGGAGGGCAGGGAGGTGTGCTCTCCCTACTTCAAGGCTTTCCATGTAGGCACGTGGAATAGAATAGAATAGAATAGAATAGAATAGAATAGAATGCCTTTATTGTAACTATACACATGTACAATAAGATTAAAAGCAACTCCAATAACAGTGCAAACAGTGTGTAGAGAAAAAAAAAGAGGAAAGGGTGTAAGGGGGGGTAAGGTAAGGTGCACAGTCCTGAGGTGTATGTGTTGTGTTTCACATTATGGAGTGAGGTATTGCACATTATAAAGTACTGCACAGAGAGAGCCACATTATAAAGTATTGCACATTATAAATTATTGCATAAAGAGAGTCACATTATAAAATAAAATATAACACATTATGAAGTATTGCAAGGTAAGGTAAGGTGCACAGTCCTGAGGTGTGTGTGTTGTATGTAAGGTGCACAGTCCTGAGGTGTATGTGTTGTGTGTAGGGTGCACAGTCCTGAGGTGTATGTGTTGTGTGTAGGGTGCACAGTCCTGAGGTGTATGTGTTGCGTTTCACATTATGGAGTGAGGTATTGCACATTATAAAGTATTGCACAAAGAGTCAACTTATAAAGTATTGCACATTATAAATTATTGCACGAAGAGAGTCACATTGTAAAATAAAATATTGCACATTATGAAGTATTGCACAGGGGGGTTAGACTATAAAGTCAGAGCATATCCGAGTTCAGGGCGGTTATGGCTTTTGGAAAGAAGCTGTTTTTGAATCTATTTGTTTTTGTCCTGATGCACCTGTAGCACCTCCCTGAGGGCAACAGGTCAACCAGATCAAAGCCAGGGTGGGAGCTGTCCCTGATAATGTTCTTAGCTCTGCTAAGGCAGCGGGAGGTGTAAATGTCCATCAGGGAGGGGAGAGAGCAGCCAATGATCTTCTGTGCTGCCTTTACTATTCTCTGGAGCCTCTCCTTGTCTACAGCAGTGCAGCTGCCGTACCATACTGTGATACAGTATGTCAACAGGCTCTCGATGGATGAGTGGTAGAAGGTCAGCAGCAGGTTGGAGTTTAGGTTGTGCTTCCTGAGGACTCTCAGGAAGTGTAGCCGCTGCTGAGCCTTCTTAATGACTGCTGTAATGTTTTCTGACCAGGAGATGTCGGCGGAGATGAGGACGCCAAGAAACCTGAAGGTGTGGACCCTCTCCACATACTCGTTGTTGATGTAAAGGGGGGGCTAGGTCGGTGCTGTACTTCCTGAAGTCAACAATGAGCTCTTTGGTTTTCTTGGTGTTCAGAGCAAGGTTATTCTCTGAACACCAGGCTGCCAACTTCAGGACCTCCTCTCTGTAGGCTGCCTTGTCTCCCTTTGAGATGAGACCGACCACTGTGGTGTCATCAGCAAACTTGACGATGCTGTTGTTATTGTTGTGGGTCGAACTACAGTCGTGGGTGTAGAGGCAGTACAGGAGGGGGCTCAGCACACAGCCCTGTGGAGAGCCAGTGCTCAACGTGCAGGTGGAGAAGAAGTGGGGTCCAAGTCTCACAGTCTGGGGCCGGTTGGTAAGAAAGTCCTTTATCCAGGCACATGTGAGGGGGGGGAGGCCGAGAGTGTCCAGTTTACTGATGAGGATGTCCAGGATTATTGTGTTGAAAGCTGAACTGTAATCCACAGAGAGTATGCAGACGTAGCTCTGCTGCTGCTCCAGATGGTTCAGCGCAGAGTGTAGAGCTACGGCGATGGTGTCCTCTGTGGATCTGTTCACGTGATATCCGAACTGGTAGAGGTCGAAGTCTAGGGGGAGGTGGTCCTTGATGTGCTGAAGAACTAGTCTCTCGAAGCACTTCATGATTACCGGAGTGAGGGCCACAGGACGGTAATCATTCAGGCTGGTGACGGGAGACTTCTTTGGCACTGGGATTATTGTAGCTGATTTTAGGCAGGGCGGGATGACTGCCTGAGCCAGGGAGAGGTTAAAGATCCTGGTGAAGGTAGGGGCGAGCTGGTGGGCGCACACTCTGAGCACCTTACCAGGTACTCCATCTGAGCCAGCAGCTTTCTTGGGGTTCACTGCCAGGAGCACCGTCTTACATAATGCTCCTGTACAGTGAATAGAGTGGTGTAGGAACTGTGTGGTGGTGGGGGCAGGGCTGGAGTAGATGAGTGCTGCTGAGATGTTTCAAAGCGAGCAAAGAAGCAATTTAGCTCCTCTGCCAGCAGCACACTCCAGTCTCCTGTTGACGCATCACAGTCTCTGAAGTTTGTGATGTCTTGTATGCCCTGCCACACCTCCCGTGTGTTGTTGTTGGACAGGTGGGACTCTATACGCAGCCTATGGTCCGCCTTGGCTTTTTTAATTTCTCTTTTCAGATCAGCTCAAGTGGCTCTGTACAGAGCTCTGTCACCTGACCTGAAGGCAGCGTCGCGAGCCCTGAGGAGTGAGCAGACCTGGCTGGTCATCCAGGGTTTCTGGTTTGGGAAAACCCGGATGTTTTTATCCACTATCACATTTCCGATACAGAACTTGATATAGTCCAGTACCATTCCTGTGAATGTTTCCAACTCCTGGTGTTCAAATAAGTCCCAGTCTGTCCATTTAAAGCAGTCCTGTAGTTTGGAGAGTGCATTGTCAGGGCAGGTTGTGATAGTCCTTGTGGTGGGCCTGGCTCTGCGTCTGAGAGGGGTGTAGGCTGGGGAGAGCAGGAGGGAAAGATGGTCTGACTGGCCGAGGTGGGGGAGGGGTATGGGTCTGTACGCGTGCTTGATGTTGGAGTAAACATGATCCAAAGTGTTCTCCCCTCTAGTAGAACAATTAACATGTTGGTAAAACATCGGCAGTACAGTCTTTAAGTTGGCCTTATTAAAGTCTCCTGCGATTATGTGAACACCGTCAGGGTGGGCCCGCTGCTGTTTGTTTACGGTGTTCAGCAGGAGAGAGAGCGCTGTGTTAACACTGGCATCAGGTGGAATATACACAGCTGTGACAATCACCACAGATAGCTCTCTCGGTAGAATAAAAGGCCAGCATCTTACAGACATGTACTCGAGGTCTGGGGAACAGTGTTTGTCTATAATTGTTCCGTTGTTACACCAATTGTCATGCATGTAAATACAGAGCCCCCCTCCTCTGCTCTTACCGGAGTCCTCAGTCCTGTCCCAGCGGAGCAGAGAGCGACCTGCTAGCTGCAAGCTAGCATTGGGTATTTCCGGATGAAGCCAGGTTTCGGTGATAATTAAAACACAGCAGTCATGAACATAGCAATTTCCAGCAAGTTGTAATTCCAGATCATCCGTTTTATGCACCAGGGACCTGGCATTGGAGAGATACAGGCTCGGTAGAGGTGGCTTGTGTGGTTGTTTTCATAACCTTAGCATAGCACCGGACCTTTGCACTATTCTGAAAAACCACTACTATATTCTAGAATCTTTTATTACATTCGGGAATCACACAATTGTTACCTTTTTGGAGGAGGAGGGGAGTTTTTATTACATTCTGCTATCACATGATTATTGTATTTCATTCTGCAATTGTATTTCAATAGTCTTTGTAACTTTGTCATTAAAAGCATTTTTCTTCAGGTAAGAAAGTGATTAGGCCAAATTGTAACCCCCATTGATTAAATGTTAGTCTGTAACACACACAAAGATTTCATTAGTGATAAAGTAACTCAGTGTGATGTAGGAAAATTGCTTTATTCATCAAACTCCAGGGCTTGAGAGACTCCTTCAGCATGTATTAGATGTGTGGTGTTTTACTGTTACAGAGATAAAGCACCATGAGAATTAAAAAAAAAAATAAAAAAAAATTCACTTTTCCAGATGGAAGTAGCGAAGCGAATTATTCAACTGGCAAACAGAAAATCAGTTATGCACTCTTCAGTGAAACAATCGTGCCTCTGATTGCAGTGGAATAGTCCTGTGAGAGAGATTAAAATACATGTCCTGCCTATAGAGTCATAGGAGTGCCATGAAAAAAAAGACAAAATCCGTAGAATAAGATGATGTTGAATAAGAAAATAAAAGAAATAAAAAGGATAAAATAAATGCAGAAATAAAAATTTAAATAAAAGCTCATGTGAATGTTCATAACTCATTAATAAATGGTAATGTTACACATGTCAATCCTGAGACACCAGTGATGCAGGCCTCTCCTGCTCTTCGAACCAGCCTGATGCCCTTTTTCTGGCGAGAGTTCTCATCACTTCAGTTCTGCGAGGATGGGCTAGCCTCTGATCCATCCTTATGTTCTACTTTTGGCTGAGGTCCTCATTGCTTCACGTCTGTGCAGGATGGTTCTGGACACTTACCGTATTGTTATGATGGCTTAGGACTACAATTGCCATGATAACTTTAGGACTGCAGTTGTGATAAACAGTCTTAAGTCACCATCAATGATAGTTGATAACTTTAACAAAATAGACATCATGTTAATACTATAATGAATTTCCTGGTTAAATAGTTGCACTTTTTGACCATAAGACACACTTTGTGATATCACGAGAGGTTGACTGGCTCTCAGCAGGACCCTTCAATTAGTGCAAGGACACGAAAGTTAAAATAAATCAAGATTTTTAATGTGATGCTAGGAGATTAAACAGAAAAGGTATCTCAAATTCCCATGCTCAAATGAGGATTGATTCCCAAAAGTCAAACTCAAACAATGTCTCTGGCTTTAGAATAGCAAAATTGTCGGCAGGTTTCCTTCAGTCCAATATCCTTTTCCCAGAACAAGCAAAATCTTCTGCCTTACTTTGAGTCCAGTCAACAATCCCTGTAGTCTTCAGCCCGGTGGCAGTCCAGTAGCAGGCATTCATAACCCAGGTATGTATTTCAGATAAGCATTTCCATGCATACTCCACCCAGCAGGATCCACTCAGCAAAGAGAGTCCATGAACCTCTCTCCTCTTTCTTCTTCTTCTTCTTTGTTTATTGGCGGTTGGCATCCAACATGGTGCATTACCGCCACCAACTGTTATGGGTGTGGAGCATCAATGGGGATTTCAACGCTTAGTCCTACTTTACTATGTGTGAAAAAAAAAAAAGGTGAAATTAAATTCTCTCAAATAACCTAGTAGCCTTTAGGAATGTCATAATATGTATCCATGCTAATGGTTTAACTGTGGAAAAGGAAAGTAAATCTATTGTTAATGTTGTGTATCCTAATGCTTTGACCCTTTCTAGTAGGATTTCTCTTTCTGTATTGTAAGCTTGACACTGTAGCAAAACATGTTCCACTGTTTCTATTTGGTTGCATGATGCACATTGACCAGTATTATGTTTTCCTACTACATAGAGACCATGGTTAAGGCCGGTGTGTCCTATTCTTAACCTTGTAATTATTGTTTCCCCCCTTCTGTTCCAGTTACCCTGCCTTTTTGAAGGGACTACCTGCTGAATCTTGTGAAGAAATCTCCCCTTTGTGTTTGTATGCCATTGTTTTTGCCATAACTTGCTTACTTTAGTTTTGATTATGGTTTTAACTTCGTATCTACTTAATGGCACACCTAAATCACCCAAACTCAATTTAAGGGCTTTTTTGGCCAGAGAGTCCACTACTTCATTGCCATGTATTTCTACATGTGCTGGAACCCAAATGAAACTTACAGCTATATCCCTATGATTTAAACGGTATAAACTCTGATAAATTTCATATATTAAGTCAAGCCTGCAAGAAGACTGAAAGTTTAGAATACTGACCAAAGCTGCCATGGAATCTGAACATATAACAAAACTGTTTGGCTTAGAATCTTCTATCCAGACCAGTGCAAATAAAATAGCTAACAGCTCCACAGAATAGACTGCCAGGTTGTCTGATGTTCTACGCTTAAGTGATGTTTCAAACTCCGGTATGTATACTGATGCTCCTGTCTTTCCTGTGTCTGGATCTTTTGAACCATCAGTGTATACTTGAACCATTCCATTATATTTAGTGCTTAAGTACTGTTGCACCATAGCATTCATCCCACCATATTCGTTACTGTGCTTTGACAGCTTAGCAATTTCAAAATCTACTGTAGGCATGGGGAATAACCAAGGAGGAGTAGCTGGTAATGCTACTGTGCAGCTCAGAGATATTTTTGTCAAGCCCAACTTCTCAGCTTCACCATCTCCTATCCATCCAAAACTATTATATTGCTTGTGCCCATGTTCCCAACACTTTTCTAGGACTGCTTTAGTTGGGTGATCCTGTCTGTGTCCCTGCAATGTGGCCCAGTAAGTCATGTTTAGCTGTAGACGTCGCAGTGAAAGTGGCATTTCACCAACCTCTACCTGCAGTGCCGGAACTGGTGAAGTCTTAAAAGCCCCACAACATAAACGTAAAGCCTGTGCCTGAATAACATCCAGTTTCTGCAAATGGGATTTTGCAGCTGACCCATATGTAATACATGCATAATCTAGGGCTGACCTAATTAAAGCAGTATAGATGTGCTTAAGAGACCTCATACTTGCACCCCAGCTACTTCCTATGAGACATCTCATAATATTTACTGCCTTTTTGCACTTGGTTATGACCTTCTGGATATGTTCTCCATAAGTTAATTTATAATCCATCCACACACCTAGAAATCTAATACATAAGACTTGCTTAATTGGCTGCCCATAAAGAGTAATCTGAACATTAGGGTTAACTCGCTTTTTGGAGAAACACATTACTTGGGTTTTATCAACAGAGAAACGAAAACCCCATTTATTACCCCACTCTTCCACATTATTGACAGCTACTTGTAATTTCTTTTGCACAAATGCTGCATTACGGCCTCTGACCCATAGCGCCCCATCATCTGCATATAATGACCTACCAAGACTAGCATCAACTCCAGAAAAAACATCATTAATCATAATCTTAAAAAGAATAGGACTACATATACTGCCTTGGGGAGTTCCATTTTCTATGGAGTAAGTATTAGAATGAGATGCCCCAACCCTTACTTCTATACTCCTGTCCCTTAAAAAAATCCATCACCCAGTTATACATTCTCCCACCTATGCCCAAGGAATCTAACTTGATGAGAAGACCCTCTTTCCACAGCATATCATATGCCTTCTCCACATCAAAGAATACTGCATTCACTTGCTCCTTGTTGGCCTGAGCCTTCCTGATCTCATTTTCTAGACATACAACTGGGTCCATGGTGGTCCTTCCTTTCCTAAATCCACTCTGATGGCAAGTAAACAAGTTTCTGCTTTCCACCACATAGTCTGTCTGTAACCATACGTTCCATAATTTTACACATATTTGATGTTAAGGCAATGGGTCTATAGCTACTTGCCTCACACTTATCTTTACCAGGTTTTCCAATAGGTATAATAACTGAGTGCTTCCAAGCCAGTGGTAGGGTCCCTGATTCCCATACCCTATTATATAGTTTTAAAATTATCTCCTGAGCTTCAGGGGTTAAACACTCCACCATCTTATAACATATTTCATCCTTACCAGGGGATGTTGCTCTAACCCCAGCCAAGGCTCTTTTCAGCTCAAATAAGGAAAAAGGAACATCCAATGCTCCATTACCATCATTCTTTTTATCAAATATGTTAGGGTGATCTCTTAACATTTCATTTCTAGTTGCTCTTGTTTCTGGAGTCAAATTCTCAGAGCTATGAACTCTTACAAATGTTTTAGCTAATGCTTCAGCCTTGTCTTCGTTGCTGATCATGACTTCATCCTTATACCTTATAGCTGGTAGTGTGAACTCCCTTCTAATACCACCCATCTTCCTTATCATACTCCACACATCATTAATTTGAATATCCCTTCCTATTTTACTACAGAAATGTTGCCACTGTTGTCGCTTGGCTTGTCTAACTACTCTCCTAACAACTGCTTGGGCCTTCTTGTATGCCACTAAGTCTCATCTCATCTCATTATCTCTAGCCGCTTTATCCTTCTACAGGGTCGCAGGCAAGCTGGAGCCTATCCCAGCTGACTATGGGCGAAAGGCGGGGTACACCCTGGACAAGTCGCCAGGTCATCACAGGGCTGACACATAGACACAGACAACCATTCACACCTACGGTCAATTTAGAGTCACCAGTTAACCTAACCTGCATGTCTTTGGACTGTGGGGGAAACCGGAGCACCCGGAGGAAACCCACGCGGACACGGGGAGAACATGCAAACTCCACACAGAAAGGCCCTCGCCGGCCCCGGGGCTCGAACCCAGGACCTTCTTGCTGTGAGGCGACAGCGCTAACCACTACACCACCGTGCCGCCCCTGCCACTAAGTCATTAAAAGAAAATGTAGCTTTAACCTTCTTAAAAGCTTTGTTCCTTTCCTGTATAGCCTTTTTGCAGTCATCTGTCCACCAAGGAACCATTTTACGTTGTCCATGACCATTGCCCTTACCAATAATCTGTAATGCAGTAGAATGCATAACTTCTGTTATTATTCCATTAAAATCATCCACGCTATCACAATTGTCTGTGTTTATTCCTTCCAACTTAACACTACTGAACATAGTGTATGCTGTCCAGTTAGCATTCTTTAATTTCCATCTAGGGGAGCCTACCTCCTCCAGTCGAACATGCCCCACTCCAATTTCACACATAATTGGATAGTGGTCACTACCTATAGTGGTATCTCCAAACACTTCCCATTTAGTGACACTGGCTATTGGTTCAGATACCAAAGTAAGGTCAATTGGGGATTCCAATCCTCTTGCCACATCTACTCTAGTTCCCCTTCCATCATTCACACACACCAAGCCCCTATCCTCTAGGAATTCCTCGACCATATTACCATTGTGATCTGTGTGTGTACTACCCCAAAGAGTGCTGTGCGCATTAAAATCCCCACACCATACCATCTTATTAGTTACTTCTCCAATGATACTATCAAAGATCTCTCTACTTAATTTCTTACATGGGTTGTAAAAATTCACTATCCACACATTTGAGTTGCCTATCCATACCTCTACTACTATTGCTTCTGATTCTTTTCTTACACTTATAACCCTATAGCCTAGCCCCTGTTGGATAAAGGTAACTATGCCACCTCCAGTACCACCTTCCCTGTCCCTTCGAATAGCAACATACTCATATAATACAAAATCTAACTGTGATTTGAGCCAAGTTTCTTGTATACATATTACTTGAGGTTTCTCATTCATTTCTTCAATGAAACTCTTGAACTCTTGCCCATTAGCACAAAGACTATGGGCATTCCGTTGTAGAATCATAAAGACCATTACAAACCAGTACATGATGACTGTGTATCTTGTAATCCAGCAGTGAGTGTCTCATTTATCATTTCTACAGTTATCTCCCCCACATCAAGATATTTTTTTGCTGCCCTTATGATAATTTTGATCCTGTCTGTTCTGCTCTGAGTTTGGGCTGAACAGTTAATTATTTCGGCAAGGAAGGCCACAAACTTAACCTTATCCACTCCCACATTTATCTTATCTGCTGTATGGCCATTTGCATGATTTAGATTCTGCTCCATCACTCTCCTCATTGGTGGTTGTTGTACCATAACATTGTCTCTCTTTGTAGCTCTATTACTTTTTTGATAGCCTCAGCATATGTGAGCTTCTCCTCCACTTTAACTCTTTGTACCTCAGCTGCTCGTTTGTGTGCCTCACATCCCTTATATGCTGCGCTATGCTCACCACCACAGTTACAACATTTGATTTTTGTTCCCTCATTACATTTGCCATATTCATGACCTTCCTCCCCACATTTGCCACAATGCTGTTTACCTCTACACACTGCTGCCACATGCCCAAATCTCTGACATTTGAAACATCTTAACGGTGGTGGAATGTACGGCCTCACCTGATAGCTTAAATATCCTACCTTGACTCGAACTGGCAGCACTTCTTCACTGAATTGTAGCATAATAGATAAGCTTTCCTGCTTGCCTCCATTCCTAGTATACATCAACCGTTTTGCTTTCACTACTTTTGCTCCTGTTACATTACTCAAAACATCTTCAATTGGTATGTCAGTTGCTACCCCTGTGATTACCCCTTGTACTGTTCTCTTTCCTCCCCAAGCAAAACACTTCACTCTCTTTCCATCTAAGGATGTTAGTTTAATTACACGCTCTTGCTGCTCAATGTCCTTACATATAATCAGTAGATTTCCATCTCTAAGGGGTTTAACACTCACTTCTCCAATACTATCATTCAAAGCTTTAGTCAGCTTCAATGGATTGACAGAACCGGGAGAATCAAACTGGAGCTTTACCTTAAAACCTTCCGGTTTTCTCACACTGATAACACTATCCACATCCGAATTCCAAGAACCTTCTGAGTTGTTTTTCTTTCGTTTAGTTCTACTTCTATGTTTCACTTGCCATCCATCATTACTGTTCATTTCTCCCGTGTCCTCTCCCTCCATCTCCACCTCACTCTCTACTCCTGCATCATTTCCTGCCATCTCTGCTCCACACCCCAAAAAAAAAAAGCATCGGACCATTACAATAAATTCACTCCGGCTGGAAACTGGGGACAGAAGAAGAGTTCCCCCTCTCTCCTCCACATTCACACTGAGAGTTTTGAGCTCTCACAAAGCCCTCTTGCTCATTAGGCCCTCACTGGCCACAGGTGTGTTGCCTTGTTGTTTGCTGAGGGGTGAGGTTCCCAACTCCACCACCAGATGGAGTTATAGCTGCTTGTTGTTGGAGCCATCTACGTGGAATATAGCGCCCCTCCAAGATGCAGCCTCTCGGGATGTCACAACTTACAGAAGTGAGTCTTACTTATAGAAGTGAGTTATTTATAATTATGCTATCACCCAAATGAGGATGGGTTCCCTTTTGAGTCTGGTTCCTGTCAAGATTTCTTCCTCATGTCATATGCAGGAGTTTTTCATCCCACTGTCATCACAGGCTTGCTCATCAGGGATAAATTTATTAGTTCATATGTTTAAAATCTTTATTTTTCTGTAAAACTGCTTTGTGACAATGTCTGTTGTTAAAAGTGCAATGCAAACTAGATAGAAACTGTGACTAAAGTCACAGCAATTTGCACTAGCTGATCTTTGTCACTTGAGGGTCAAGGTGAAGGTCACTTTGTGTCCTTGAGTTGGATATCTCATGATGTGCTGATGACAACATACAGATATCATGCAAACCATAAAGATGATTATCAAGGTCAAATTTAAAGGGTATGGTCAGTCAAGTTCAAGGTCACATAAAAGGCCAGTTGATGAGCTTCACATGCACATTTTATTCTCATGAAAGAATGATGGATTAGTTATTATATACAGTCAAATTTTAAGGCTATTAAGTAGCTATGGAATAGTCCTTTGGTAGCTTCACTAGCCCAAATTAATAATAAACTTAGATTCCTGTAGCGCAAGATTTGTTAGAGATAGGACTTTCATGTAACATATGTTAATAGAATACTTTTAGGCAAGCAAGAAGCAAAACTTTACACAATATCTTGAATATCTTAATATCATGCACAAGGGTTTGTGAATGGAGAGCAAAGCCAGGGAAGGTGAGTGGCAAAGTGGAAGCAACTTGTGGCAGCGGGGGCATGGTCAAGCATCGGTCTGTGACCGGACGGCAGAGTCAGGGAAGGTAAGTGGCAGAATCACTGCACTTGATGTTGATTAACGTGTGTTTGTGTGTCTTCCCCAGTGACCGCGCCCTATTTAAGGAGAGAGCGAGAGCAGAGGAGAGCTCTCTCCCGAACCAGACACCAGATGTGTGTGTGCACGAGTGTCTGTCTATGTGGTTTTTGAGAGACCACTGAAAAGTGTGAAAAATAAAAAGGTTTATGAAACTTAGTTCTGCCCTGCCATCTTCTGTGCTCCTCCCACTCTTACGAACTGCTACAGTGGTGCCGAAACCCAGGACGTGGAGTGCAGAAGAAAGAACAGCCCCATGGAGTCCTCCCCTTTCGCCGACCTGGTCCACGCCGTTGACATGGCCCAGCAGAGCCAGCGCCAGGTGCTAGTCGCCCTCCGGAAGGAGCAAGAGCAACGGTTCGAGGCCCTGGTGCTGGCACAGCAGGAAGATCGACAGGTGTTCCAGCACCTCCTCGCGGCGGCAGGGTCCACCACCTCCACCGGCGCGGGCCTGTCCCCCCTCACCCTAATGAAGATGGGCCCGCAGGACGACCCCGAGGCCTTCCTCATGCTCTTTGAGCAGGTAGCAGAGACCTTGGGCTGGCCGGTGGAACAGCGTGCAGCGCACCTCCTCCCCCTGCTAATGGGTGAGGCGCAGCTGGCCATGCTACAGCTCCCCGCAGACCTTCGCCGGGCCGTCCTCCAGCGTGTGGGGTGCACCCCTGAACAACTGCGACAGCACTTCCACGCTTTGCGCTTGGAGGAAGTCAGCTGGCCGTTCGCATTTGGCCAGCAACTCCGGGACGCCTGCTGGCGGTGGTTGAGGGCCGACAACCATGACGCCGAGGGAATCATCAATCAGGTGGTACTGGAGCAGTTCATCGCTCGCCTACCAGCAGGAACTGCAGAGTGGGCCCAGTGCCACCGCCCGGCGTCGCTGGATCAGGCAATCGAGCTGGCAGAGGACCATTTGGCAGCTGTCCTGATGGCAGGACAGCAGACAACCTCTTCTTCCCTCTCTCTCTCTCTCTCTCTCTCTCCCTCTCCTCCTGTGTCTCATCCTTGCCCCGTTCCCCCACCACAGAGGCGGGGGCCAGCGCCACCCCAGCTGGCCCGCCACACCCACGGTGCCCTCCCATTTCTCCCTTCTGTGTCTGTCTCTCCCCCCCCTCAGGTGAGTGAGCACCAGAGCACCAGTGCAGAGAGGAAGCCCAGGCCGGTTTGCTGGCGCTGTGGGGAGCCGGGCCACCTCCAACAGCAGTGCTCGGTAATGAAGGTGGGCGCGGTGGTTCGGTTCCCTGACACGCCAGGAGCCGCCCTTGATCGGGCCAGAGCGTATCGTGTACCGGTGAGTGTCCAAGGGGATACATATCAGCCGTTGGTGGACTCTGGCTGTAATCAGACCTCAATCCACCAAAGCCTGGTGCAAGACGAGGCATTGGGAGGAGCACAGGGGGTGAAGGTGTTGTGTATGCACAGGGATCTTCACAACTACCCTTTAGTGTTGGTCCACATTCCTTTTCGAGGGGAAAAATTTAGAGTAAAGGCATCGGTTAATCCTCGCCTTACCCACTCGATAATTTTGGGGACTGATTGGCCGGGATTTGGGGAATTAAGGAGTCATTTAGTGAAGAGTGAGTCCTGCCGTAGTTTAGCAGGGGGAGGTCCCGGTGTCGCATTGGCGGGAGCAGCTGTCACAGAGCCGTATACGTCATCTCCGCGTCAGAGTGAGGAGCCGCCGGCTCCTCCTCCTTCTATTGGGGAATCCCTTGCGGATTTTCCATTAGAGCAGTCGCGAGAAGAGACTCTGCAGTATGCGTTTGACCAAGTGAGAATAATCGATGGTCAAACGCTCCAGCCAAACGCCACCCCGTCCTTCCCCTACTTCGCAATTATAAAGGATAGATTATACCGAGTGACGCAGGACACTCAGACTCAAGAGCAAGTCACACAGCTTTTGATTCCAAAGAGCCGCTGGGAATTGGTATTCCAGGCGGCTCACTTTAATCCCATGGCTGGACACTTAGGGCAGGATAAGACACTAGCCCGAATAATGGCCCGGTTCTATTGGCCAGGGATTCGTGGCGATGTCCGTAGGTGGTGTACGGCGTGCCGCGAATGCCAGTTAGTAAATCCAGTGGCCATTCCAAAAGCACCTTTGCGCCCTCTCCCATTAATCGAGACCCTGTTCGAAAGAATTGGGATGGATCTCGTCGGGCCATTAGATCGGTCAACACAAGGGTACCGCTTTATTTTAGTTCTGGTGGACTATGCAATGTGATACCTGGAAGCAGTGTCTCTTCGCAATAACTCAGCACGCAGTATTGCGGAAGCGCTCTTCCGCATCATCCCCCAAGTTGGAATCCCGAAAGAGATCCTGACTGACTAAGGCACCTTGTTTATGTCACGTACACTGAACGAACTGTACTGTATGGGTTGTTGGGTATTAAGCCGATCCACACCAGCGTGTATCACCCACAAACGGACGGTTTAGTTGAATGGTTCAATCGCACCCTTAAGAATATAATTAAAAAATTCATAAGTGAGGACGCACGTAATTGGGATAAATGGCTTGAACCCTTGTTATTTGCAGTGCGAGAGGTCCCCCAAGCCTCCACAGGGTTCTCCCCATTTGAATTGTTATATGGGTGTAAGCCATGCGGCATTCTAGATGTGCTGCAAGAAAATTGGGAGGAGGGACCTTCACCAAGTAAAAATGAAATTCAATACGTTATGGACCTGCGTGCAAAACTCCACACACTCACACACCTAACCCAGGAGAATTTGCAGCAGGCCCAAGAACGGCAAACCCGCCTGTACGACAGGGGTACATGCCTTAGGGAGTTCGCACCAGGAGATAAAGTACTCGTACTGTTGCCCACATCGAGCTCCAAATTGATCGCCAAGTGGCAAGGGCCCTTTGAGGTCACACAGCGAGTCGGGGACGTTGACTATGAGGTGAGGCGAACGGACAGGGGTGGGGCACTACAGATTTACCACCTCAATCTGCTCAAACTCTGGAACGAGGAGGTCCCCGTGGCGTTGGTGTCGGTGGTTCCGGAGAAGGCGGAGCTGGGGCCGGAGGTTCAAAAGGGAGCATTGGCATCACGTACCTCTCCGGTCCCCTGTGGAGACCACCTCTCCTCAACCCAACTCGTGGAGGTTGCCCAGTTGCAGACCGAGTTTTTGGACGTGTTCTCGCCCCTGCCCGGCTGCACTGACCTCATAGAGCACCACATTGAGACGCCCCCAGGGGTGGTAGTGCGTAGCTGCCCTTACAGGCTACCCGAACACAAGAAAAAAGTGGTTCGGGAAGAACTCGAGGCCATGCTCGAAATGGGCATCGTCGAAGAGTCCCACAGTGACTGGAGCAGCCCAGTGGTCTTGGTACCCAAGGCCGACAGGTCGGTCCGGTTCTGTGTAGACTATAGAAAAGTCAACGCGGTGTCTAAATTTGATGTGTACCCAATGCCTCGTATTGATGAGTTGCTCGATCAACTAGGCACGGCTTGCTTTTACTCAACACTGGATTTGACAAAGGGTTATTGGCAGATCCCCTTGACTCCATTATCCCAAGAAAAAACGGCCTTTTCCACACCGTTCGGCTTATGCCAGTTTGTCACACTTCCTTTTGGGCTGTTTGGGGCACCCGCTACGTTTCAGCGGCTAATGGATAGGATCCTCCGCCCCCATGCCACCTATGCGGCAGCATACCTTGACGACATCATTATTTATAGTAATGACTGGCCGCGGCACCTACAACACCTGAGGGCCATCCTTAGGTTGCTGAGGGGAGCGGGTCTCACAGCCAACCCGAAGAAGTGTGCGATTGGGCGGGTGGAAGTATGGTATCTGGACTTCCACTTGGGCAATGGGCAGGTGCATCCCCAAATTAATAAGATGGCAGCGATTGCGGCCTGCCTGAGGCCCAAGACCAAAAAGGGGGTGAGACAGTTCCTGGGGCTGGCTGGCTACTATTGTAGGTTTATACCTAATTATTCGGATGTCACCAGCCCACTGACTGATCTGACTAAAAAGGGGGCACCAGATCCGGTCCAGTGGATGGAGCAATGCCAGCGGGCTTTTTCTGAGGTGAAGGCTGCACTGTGTGGGGGGGCCACTGTTACACTCCCCTGACTTTTCTCTCCCCTTTATGTTACAGACGGATGCGTTGGACAGAGGGCTGGGGGCTGTTTTGTCTCAGGAGGTGGAGGGGGAGGACCGCCCCATGCTGTATATCAGTAGGAAGCTGTCGGTGCATGAGGGGCGCTACAGCACTATTGAGAAGGAGTGCCTGGCAATCAAGTGGGTGGTCCTCGCCCTCCGTTACTACCTGCTGGGACGCCCTTTCACCCTCTATTCGGACCACGCACCCCTCCAGTGGCTCCACCACATGAAGGATGCCAACGTGCGGATCACCCGTTGGTATCTGGCACTCCAACCCTTTAACTTCAAGGTGATCCACAGGCCGGGGGTGCAGATGGTCATGGCGGACTTCCTCTCCCATCAAGGTGGGGGGGGAGTCGGCTGGGGGAGTCGGCTGCAAGCCAGACGGCCACCCAGCCTGAGTCAGGCGGTGGGGGTATGTGGCAGTGGGGGTGTGGTCAAGCATCGGTCTGTGACCGGAGGGCAGAGTCAGGGAAGGTAAGTGGCAGAATCACTGCACCTGATGTTGATTAACGTGTGTTTGTGTGTCTTCCCCAGTGACCACACCCTATTAAGGAGAGAGCGAGAGCAGAGGAGCGCTC
The DNA here is from genome assembly GCF_027579695.1 of Neoarius graeffei. Lineage (NCBI taxonomy): Eukaryota > Metazoa > Chordata > Actinopteri > Siluriformes > Ariidae > Neoarius > Neoarius graeffei. The sequence continues at coordinate 73,884,591 of NC_083583.1, read as the reverse complement.
TCTCCCGAACCAGACACCAGATGTGCGTGCTCAAGTGTCTGTCTATGTGGTTTTTGAGAGACCACTGAAAAGTGTGAAAAATAAAAAGGTTTACGAAACTTAGTTCTGTCCTGCCGTCTTCTGTGCTCCTCCCACTCTTACGAACTGCTACACACCTGTTGTGAATTAATGTGCTGTGTTTGTGTGTTTGTGTGCAGTGAGAGGGATACAGATAAAAGGGGGAGAGGAGCAGATTGTCTTCGTCTTCCCTGGGTTGAAGTCATGCTGGTGCATTGATACACAATTATTTATTTAAGTCAGCTAAAAAGCATGTTTGTTTTGAGTTGTGGTTTTAAATAAAACCCAAAAAGTGAACCTGGTCCCACCTGCCTGTTATTCAGCATCCAGAGTAATCAGGGAAGTGTTACACTTGTGCCGAAGCCTAGGACACTGAAAGAAAACTGTCACCATGGAGTCCTCCCCATTTAAAGAGTTGGTCCATGCCTTTGCTGCTGTCCAACAGAACCAGCAACAGGTGCTGGTCACAATGAGGATGGAGCAGAAGCAGCACTTCGAGGCTCTGCTGCAGGCTCAGCAAGAAGACTACCAAGTGCTCCTGCGCCTCATCACTCCAGCAGGTGCACAAGCCCCGGAGTCCACGGGATTCCCCCGCATCATCCTCACAAAAATGGGGCCACATGATGACCCAGAGGCCTTCATGGAGCTCTTTGAGTGAACTGCAGAGGTGTGGGGGTGGCTGGATGAGCAGCAAGTGGACCACCTGTTACTGCTCCTGACCGGCGAAGTGCAGCTTATGGCTCACCAATTGCCAGCAAAGAACTGGCTGGAGTGCGCAATCCTCCAGCGAATTGGCCACTCCCCAGAGCTACACTGGTACTGCTTCCATGCAAAGAGGCTGGAGGAGGTCGGCTGACCATTCGCCTATGGCCAGCAGCTGCGGGACACTTGCCAGTGGTGGTTGAGGGCAGAGGACCATGACATTGAGGGAGTCATCAATGTGGTGGTGCTGAAGCAATTCATCACTTGGCTGCTGAGGGGGACAGAAGAATGGGTCCAGTGCCATTGCTTGGCATCAGTGGATCGGGCCATTGAGCTGACAGAGGACCATCTGGCAGTGGTTCCAGTGGCAGGCAGACATCTGGCTTCTTCTTCTCTCTCTCTCTCGCTCTCATTATGTGCCCCCTCTTGTTCCTCCCCTCTCTCCCATCCCCTCCCCATACCATGGAAGCAGGGGCCGATTCCCCTGCCAGCAGCTCCCAGAGCCTGTGGTTCCCCTTCCCCCTCTTCCCCTTATGTTTCTGTGTCTTACCCACAGGTCAGTGCTCCTTGCCCCAGCAGTGCAGAGGTGAGGCCTGGGCCGGTGTGCTGGTGCTGTAGGGAGCCTGGGCACTTCCAGGACCAGTGCCAGGTAATAGTGGTGGAGGCAGTGGTCCAGATCCCCAACATGCCAGAAGCCACCCTGATTGAGCTGGGATATATCACATACCAGTGAGTATTCAAGGGGGTACACATCAGGCGTTGGTGGATTCGGGTTGTAATCAGACCACCATACGTCAAAGCCTGATTCAATGTGGGGCACTGGGAAATGCACGTTTGGTGAAGGTTAAGTGTGTGCACAGTGATATACAGTACATAAATATCCTCTAATGCTCATCACTATTCATTTCTAGGGAGAAAAGCATAGTGTGGAGGCAGTGGTTAGTCTGAGCCTTGCCCATCCACTGATCTTGGGAACAGATTGGCCAGGGTTTAAAACCTTAATGAAACAGATAGTTGTGGGTGGGTCCTGCAGTAGCACATCACAGGGGAATCTTGCTGCAACATTGTACTTTCCATCTCATACTTTTGTATTATTAAGGATAGGCTATATAGAGTGATGCAGGACACTCAAACAAAAGAAAAGATGACACAGTTGTTAGTCCCGAAGAGCCGATGCGGCTCATCATAATCCTATGGCTGGGCATTTGGGGCAGGATAAAACACTAAATCGTCTCATGGCCCATTTCTATTGGCCAGGGATTCACGCTGATGTCTGCAGGTGGTGTGCGGCATGTAGCAAATGTCAGCTGGTAAATCCAGTGGCCACACCAAAAATCCCATTGAGCCCACCACCATTAATGGAGATCCCCTTTGAAAGAATTGGCAGGGATCTCATCGGGCCATTAGATCAATCTGCACTAGGGTGTTGCTTTGTGTTAGTCATAGTGAATTATGCAATGCGATATCCGGAAGCCTCTCCGCAATATGTCAGCATGCAGTGTTGTGGAGGCACTCTTCTGTGTTCTCTCCAGAGTTGGGATTCTGAAAGAAATTCTGATTGATCAAGACACTACTTTTATGTCACACACACTGTGCGAATTGTATGAATTATTGGGGATTAAATCGATTTATACTAGTATTCATCATTTGCAAATGGACAGGTTGGTCAAACGATTTAACCAAACACTTAAAAATATGATTCATACTGTAAGTTCATTCACGGGGATGCTAAAAACTGGGACAGGTGGCTAGGCCCTCTGTTATTTGCAGTGCATGAGGTCCCACAAGCCTCCACCAGCTTTTCCCCATTTGAATTGCTGTATGAGCGCAAGCCCCGTGGTGTCTTAGATATCATTAGAGAAAATTGGGAGGAGGGGCCTACTCAAAGCAAGAACGAAATTCAATACAATCTTGACATGAGAACAAAATTCTATGCACTGAGTCACATAACCCAGGAGAATTTGCTATAGGCCCAAGAATGTCAATCTCACCTGTACAACAGAGGGACATGGCTAAGGGAATTTGCACATGGGAGATAAAGTCCTCAAAAAGGGAAGAGGAGCAGAGAGTCTTTGTCTTCCCTGGGCTGAAGTCATGCTGGTGCATTGATACACAATCATTTATTTAAGTCAGCTGAAAAGCGTACTTGTTTTGAGTTGTGGTTTTAAATAAAACCCAAAAAGTTAACCTGATCCTGGGAAGTGTTACAATCTTATTTATGATTAATTGTATTAATGATATGTATTTTTCCTTATGCATTTCCTTATTATTTCCTTTTTAGTTAATTCACGGCTCAACACTTCGCATTCTCTACCAGCATCAATATGATGTATCCATGTATGTGTCTTTTTGTCTGTGACTTTTTTTTGTATTCTTCATGTGTTATCTGTATAAAATAGTTCAATCATCAAAATATTTCCCTTGATATTAAATGATTGTTACCAGCTGTTCTACAAGAATTATCAAGGTCAAAAATGATTAAAAAAAGAAACTATTGAAAAAGGCAATGTTTCCTGCTTCACTTTCATCACAAATTATAGTATTATTAACATTCATCATAGTTTTGAATATCATAAACGCAAGTTTACTAGCAAAAGTATGGCAAAAACATGCTGTATCACTATACAATTGATGTATATAACTTCACTTTTTTTTTATGTAAACGACAACACCAAAGCCTTTCATATGGAAATTTTTTATATTTCTACAGTTCTTTCAAACATGTACTGTATTTACCTTGACAGCAAATGGTTACTTGAAAATGTTCAGTACAACCTGGAACTGACTGGAACTGAAGCCATATAAAAGTTATGTATTTTAAGTATTATACACTCAGCAAATGCTCTGATGAAATTTAAAAATTTAAAACTGGACATAACAGATGTGGTACTTGGCTGCATTATTTATTTTTATTATTATTTATTTTAATCCGGGTTTTGATCTGAAAATTGTTGAAGTGCTGAAGTGTTGAATGTAGTAGAATTTAATGCTTTATATTTCTTATTCACACAGTGATAATTTCCATCTTCTCCTGAGAGTGAAAAAGTGCTTAACACCAACAAACAAAAAAAGTTTCAAAAATTTCATGATTTTTCTTTTAATGTGCAAATGAAGTGCATATATGAAGATTATATCCTTCCACTTATTTCAATAAACAGTTCAGAAATGTATTGTATGTGCTCCTCTTATCCCACATGTATTTGTTGAACTAAGACATGTTGAGTGTATGTCTTTATTTTTGCTTTAAGCTATGAGGATAATGTAGGTAACAATTAGAAATTTGTAGCTACCAGTTTACTACTGTGCAAACTGTATGCCTAAACCAGGTCTCAAACAATGTTAAGTTATTCATTATCTTAAACTGATTTTTTTTTTTTTATGTGATGTTTGGCATTGAACTGTTGTTTTAAAAATTGACAAAAAATATTGCTTAAAAGGGGTGGCATGGTGGTGTAGTGGTTAGTGCTGTTGCCTCACAGCAAGAAGGTCCGGGTTCGAGCCCCATGGCCGGCGAGGGCCTTTCTGTGCAGAGTTTGCATGTTCTCCCCATGTCCACATGGGTTTCCTCTGAGTGCTCCGGTTTCCCCCACAGTCCAAAGACATGCAGGTTAGGTTAACTGGTGACTCTAAATTGACTGTGAGTGTGAATGGTTGTCTGTGTCTATGTGTCAACCCTGTGATGACCTGGCGACTTGTCCAGGGTGTACCCCGCCTTTCGCCTGTAGTCAGCTGGGATAGACTCCAGCTTGCCTGCGACCCTGTAGAACAGGATAAAGCGGCTAGAGATTATGAGATGAGATGTTTTATATTTGCATTTTACCTTGAATCCAAATTCCTGTTTAACAGTGTCTGAAACGGGGAAAAATGCAACTGAATAATCAGAAAATGTTATATTTAATGTAGGTGTAAATGTGGATATTTAGAAGTGATCAGCATTTCACACCTTTTAACATGTAGGACACAGTCTCAGATTTTTCCTTTACCAAAGATTTGAAGCTGCTTTTCCATTTCCCTCTGTGTGTGTGTGTGTGTGTGTATATATATATATATATATATATATATATATATATATATATATATATATATATATATATACACTAGGTGCGATTTGCTGGGGGGGATGGTGGGGATCATCCCCCCCCTCTGGTTTTTATCTCTGCTGAAAAAAAATCGTCGGGGACAACCCCGTCAATAAAACAAACAAACCAAAAAAAAAGTTGACATGACAGGCATGTTGTGAAACAGTTTTCTATGGTCTACACCCACGTGCAATGAACCGGTGCTACAGGTGCTCTAGCCCCTGCCCCTTTTCTGTTTGCTGTCCAAAGTGCCCTTTTCATAGGGACTGTTTTGTTGTTTTGTTTTGTTTTTTTAATATTTGTAAAAGATAAGTTAGCTCCAACATCAATATTCTCTACAATTTGACAATAATATATGAAATTATAGATTTATAAAATAACGTTTTTCTATGTAAATGCGGGCATCAATCCGTGATGTCATGCATTCAGTGAGCCTCCGTGCAGAAAGCGCATGCAGGCGGTTGGCAGTGGGAGACAGTGCGAGGAACGGCATGGTAAGGTCACACTGAAAGTCTCCTTTCATTTCTTATCTGAACATGCAATATTGTGCAGCTTAGAACACAACAGTAAATGCGTAGGGTTGTTTATCATTTAATGAAGTCGCCTAGGCTATATTTAAACCGTTTGCTCCATCCATTTCATTAACGTGGCAGAGTCGGAAACTTTAGTTTGAACGACGGCGTTAATAACATATTCTAGCAGCTTCGAAAGCTTAAGGCTGAATGACGACGTCCACAACATATTCTATCAAGACTATTATGTTATAGTAGCTTAGGTTAGTTGAGTTAAAACATAGGGAAACGTTTTCTAAATAAGTGAAAGCCTGCATTATGCAAAGATGCCAAGGAAAGAGAGGATAAAGAAGCAGAAAGAGAAGGAGCTGCGGGAGGCAGCAAAAGGCAGTGGATCTCTGTCCAGTTGGGTCAGAAAGAAAACTACAGGTCAGACTAATCTTCACTTAGTGAAGATATCCATATTGAATACAGTGTTGTCATAGACATTTTCAAGAACATGGCAAACCGAAGACTGCTGCTTTGAAGAATACTGCAGCATTTAGATGGATCACACACACACACACACACACACACACACACACACACACACACACAGAATGTTCAGTTGCAATTGAAATTTAGTTTTGAATAAAGTTAAAAACTTGTGTGAAAAATTTGTTCCAAGTGCCCTTTTTTGAATGTTGAGCCCCTGCCCCTCCAAAGGTCTTTGCACGGCCCTGATGGTCTACATTGCCCGAAGTGGCAGCTTTGATGTTCACGACCATCCCCAGCAAATAGATACATTGTAGATAATAACAATATCTTTGCGTTCTATGCAGGGATGCAAACAACGCACCTTTTGGCGGATGCCGCCTTTTTCACGGCTGAGTTTTTTTTTTAGGGGGGGCGTTGGAGTGTCTGATTATAATTTCAAAGTAAATTCTGTATTAAAATTACTAAATAAGCAAATCCGTTACAGTCCATGAAACAGGAAGTATAAGGATGAGAAAAAAAAACAGTTTAAATCGGAAAGCTGCGCACAATGTGAACTGCGCCATCAGAGCAAACTGTTCATTTAGTATTCATGTATTTTAGTGATTTTCGAGTCACTGTCCATTTAATCCGGAGGGAGAGAAACATCACAGCAACGCGACAAGCAATGCGAACTTTGTTGTGTGTTAGTGTTCATGTATTTAGTCAGAGAGATAGGAAGATGAATTTACTATCTCTGGTTTAGTGTTCGTTTTCATTTAGTGTTATTCATTTGATATCATCGGATGTTACTGAGCTGTTAGCCTATTGTTACCTTAATTTTGTGACGTTTCATGATAAAAAAAAAACATCCCCCCTTCTGGTTTTTTGACAAATCGCACCCTGTATATATATATATATATATATATATATACTACCGTTCAAAAGTTTGGGGTCACCCAGACAATTTTGTGTTTTCCATGAAAAGTCACACTTTTATTTCCCACCATAAGTTGTAAAATGAATAGAAAATATAGTCGAGACATTTTTCTGGCCATTTTGAGCATTTAATCGACCCCACAAATGTGATGCTCCAGAAACTCAATCTGCTCAAAGGAAGGTCAGTTTTATAGCTTCTCTAAAGAGCTCAACTGTTTTCAGCTGTGCTAACATGATTGTACAAGGGTTTTCTAATCATCCATTAGCCTTCTGAGGCAATGAGCAAACACATTGTACCATTAGAACACTGGAGTGAGAGTTGCTGGAAATGGGCCTCTATACACCTATGGAGATATTGCACCAAAAACCAGACATTTGCAGCTAGAATAGTCATTTACCACATTAGCAATGTATAGAGTGGATTTCTGATTAGTTTAAAGTGATCTTCATTGAAAAGAACAGTGCTTTTCTTTCAGAAATAAGGACATTTCAAAGTGACCCCAAACTTTTGAACAGTAGTGTATAGCCCTGTGATGACCTGGCGACTTGTCCAGGGTGTACCCTGGCTTTCACCCGTAGTCAGCTGGGATAGGCTCCAGCTTGCCTACGACCCTGTAAAACAGGATAAAGCGGCTAGAGATAATGAGATGAGATGATTATTTATATATATATATATATATGTGTGTGTGTGTGTGTGTGTGTGTGTGTGTGTGTGTGTGTGTGAGAAGAGACACCTTTGAACATGTACTTGACCTCAGTCTGCTCTACACAGAGTGCACTTTACTGGGGGTTAAATTTGAGGATTTTACCCACACAGGATTCACACCTTTTAACACGCAGAACACAGTCTCACATTTTCCCCTTACCTTATAATCAGTAGACCTTTATTCAGCTAAACTGCGAAAATATTTTCCTTAATTACCTGTCCTGGGGCGTTAAAGCATTGTAATCACTGATCACAAAGATATTTTGCTTTAGGGGTTATATTAGTTGTTTCGTAGCAGTTTAATTGCAATCATTAATACTGTAAATGTAGACAAAGAAGGAAAATATATCTTGACAGTGGTGCTTGAAAGTTTGTGAACCCTTTAGAATTTTCTATTTTTCTGCATAAATATGACCTAAAGCATCATCAGATTTTCACACAAGTCCTAAAAGTAGATAAAGAGAACCCAGTTAAACAAATGCGACAAAAATATTATACTTGGTCATTTATTTATTGAGGAAAATGATCCAATATTACATATCTGTGAGTGGCAAAAGTATGTGAACCTTTGCTTTCAGTATCTGGTGTGACCCCCTTGTGCAGCAATAACTGCAACTAAACGTTTGCGGTAACTGTTGATCAGTCCTGCACACCAGCTTGGAGGAATTTTAGCCCATTCCTCCGTACAGAACAGCTTCAACTCTGGGATGTTGGTGGGTTTCCTCACATGAACTGCTCACTTCAGGTCCTTCCACAACAATTCAATTGGATTAAGGTCAGAACTTTGACTTGGCCATTCCAAAACATTCACTTTATTCTTCTTTAACCATTCTTTGGTAGAACAACTTATGTGCTTAGGGCCGTTGTCTTGCTGCATGACCCACCTTCTCTTGAGATTCAGTTCATGGACAGATGTCCTGACATTTTCCTTTAGAATTCGCTGGTCTCATTCTCATCTCATTATCTCTAGCCGCTTTATCCTGTTCTACAGGGTCGCAAGCAAGCTGGAGCCTATCCCAGCTGACTACGGGCGAAAGGCGGGGTACACCTTGGACAAGTTGCCAGGTCATCACAGGGCTGACACATAGACACAGACAACCATTCACACTCACATTCACACCTACGGTCAATTTAGAGTCACCAGTTAACCTAACCTGCATGTCTTTGGACTGTGGGGGAAACCGGAGCACCCGGAGGAAAGCCACACGGACACGGGGAGAACATGCAAACTCCGCACAGAAAGGCCCTCGCCGGCCACGGGGCTCGAACCCGGACCTTCTTGCTGTGAGGCGACAGCGCTAACCACTACACCACCGTGCCGCCCAGAATTCGCTGGTATAATTTACAATTCATTGTTCCATCAATGACGGCAAGCCGTCCTGGCCCAGATGAAGCAAAACAAGCCCAAACCATGATACTACCACCACCATGTTTCACAGATGGGATAAGGTTCTTATGCTGGAATGCAGTGTTTTCCTTTCTCCAAACATAACGCTTCTCATTTAAACCAAAAAGTTCTATTTTGGTCTCATCTGTCCACAAAACATTTTTCCAGTAGCCTTCTGGCTTGTCCACATGATCTTTAGCAAACTGCAGATGAGCAGCAATGTTCTTTTTGGAGAGCAGAAGCTTTCTCCTTGCAACCCTGCCATGCAAACCATTGTTGTTCAGTGTTCTCCTGATGATGGACTCATGAACATTAACATTAGCCAATGTGAGAGAGGCCTTCAGTTGCTTAGAAGTTACCCTGGGGTCCTTTGTGACCTTGCCGACTATTACACACTCTTGGAGTGATCTTTGTTGGTCGACCACTCCTGGGGAGGGTAACAATGGTCTTGAATTTCCTCCGTTTGTACACAATCTGTCTGACTGTGGATTGGTGGAGTCCAAACTCTTTAGAAATGTTTTTATAACCTTTTCCAGCCTGATGAGCATCAACAACACTTTTTCTGAGGTCCTCAGAAATCTCCTTTGTTCGTGCCACTCACACCTGATTGTCATCCCATTGATTGAAAACACCTGACTCTAATTTCACCTTCAAATTAACTGCTAATCCGAGAGGTTCACATACTTTTGCCACTCACAGACATGTAATCTCATCTCATCTCATTATCTCTAGCCGCTTTATCCTGTTCTACAGGGTCGCAGGCAAGCTGGAGCCTATCCCAGCTGACTACAGGCGAAAGGTGGGGTACACCCTGGACAAGATGCCAGGTCATCACAGGGCTGACACATAGACACAGACAACCATTCACACTCACATTCACACCTACGGTCAATTTAGAGTCACCAGTTAACCTAACCTGCATGTCTTTGGACTGTGGGGGAAACCGGAGCACCTGGAGGAAACCCACGCGGACACGGGGAGAACATGCATACTCCGCATAGAAAGGCCCTCATCAGCCACGGGGCTCGAACCCAGACCTTCTTGCTGTGAGGTGACAGCGCTAACCACTACACCACGGTGCCGCCCACAGACATGTAATATTGGATCATCTTCCTCAATAAATAAATGACCAAGTATAATATTTTTGTCTCATTTGTTTAACTGGGTTCTCTTTGTCTACTTTTAGGACTTGTATGAAAATCTGATGATGTTTTAGGCCATATTTATGCAGAAATATAAAAAATTCTAAAGGGTTTTCAAAATTTCTAGCACCACTGTATATGATGTAACCAATCTATTTTGATTTTTAATGTGATAGATAGATAGATAGATAGATAGATAGATAGATAGATAGATAGATAGATAGATAGATAGATAGATAGATAGATTGTAAATTTCATAAAATCTGATGAGGGTGTAGGAGTGAAGTGCAGTCAACGTTGTGTGTGCTCCAAATGTGTATCAGCATTGCTGTTGAGGGGTCCAAACACAGGTTGAGAAACACACTATAGGGCAGTCCCTAATTAATGACAGGCAACTCAGTTGGATGCTTTGTTTTGGAGAAGAGGGCAGCAAAGATTATCTGTTCTGCAAAGAGAACTGGAGGTTTGATCAGTTCAGAGAAACTTAAGTTATTTTATACTGTGGCATAATGACAGGAATCATGTCATCTTGTCATTTTTTTTTGTTCTTCCTAACAATCATCTGGGTATAACCTGCCAAATGATTTCTTATAGAAGCAATATTATTGTGCTTACATTTTACTCTCGTGCTCCCACACAAATTGATAAATAAATTAGCTACTTCTCATCAATTTTCTTGTAATGTGTGTGTGCTAAGAATATGCATGCATGTATGCATGCTCAGAAAATATCAGAGCATCTGCAACAACTGAGAAAATTGTGTGGTGCTCCCACTACTCAAGCAGCCAATAGGGGGCTGCACAGTCTCATCTCATCTCATTATCTCTAGCCGCTTTATCCTTCTACAGGGTCGCAGGCAAGCTGGAGCCCATCCCAGCTGACTACGGGCGAAAGGCGGGGTACACCCTGGACAAGTCGCCAGGTCATCACAGGGCTGACACATAGACACAGACAACCATTCACACTCACATTCACACCTACGCTCAATTTAGAGTCACCAGTTAACCTAACCTGCATGTCTTTGGACTGCGAGGGAAACCGGAGCACCCAGAGGAAACCCACGCGGACACAGGGAGAACATGCAAACTCCGCACAGAAAGGCCCTCGCCGGCCCCGGGGCTCGAACCCAGGACCTTCTTGCTGTGAGGCGACAGCGCTAACCACTACACCACCGGGGCTGCACAGTGTGTTTGCTAAAGCCCGAGTACACTTCAGCGGATGCGGTCCACGCAACGTGCGTGCCAGTTACATTATCGAGGCAGTCAAGTACATTTATCTATTACAGTAATGTAACATCTCAGGTGTTAAGAAGTTTCATAAATCTTGACTTTTGGAGTGCTTTGTTTTCTTGATTGCTGTAAGGAAGATTTCAAAGATTCGGTGCAAATTGCTTATTTTGCTTACTCTTCAAGACAATGTTTGAATTAAATAATAAATAAAGCAGACATTCATCTTTAATGTGAGGGTATTTACACCCACATTGGGAGAATGGTGTAGGAATTACAGCATTATTTCTTCATGGAGCTCGCTTTGTGCATAGGGCCAATGTCTTGCTGGAACAGGTTTGGGTCTTGTAGTTCCAGTGAAGGGAAACTACAGTACACAGAGCTGTCCTATACAGTTGTGTGCTTCCAACTTTGTGGAAACAGTTTGAGGATGAACCACATATGGGTGTGATGGTCAGGTGTCCACAAACCTTTGGCCATATAGTGTCCATTTTCAAGTCAATTTTGACAAATAAAAGTCAGAATACTCTTGAAGTTGAAAACACTGACATTTATTTCTCAGTTCGGAGCTTATACATTTTCTGATTACTCTGGTTTTTATTACATTATTGGCAAAGATACTACTGTCGCATTTTTATACATAAATACAAAAATCTGAGGTAGGGCCTCCATGACATTTAAAATAAATTTTCACATACATGATATTACTTTATGGCACATGATTTTAAACCTTGACATATATATATATATATCTTTTTCATTTATACATATATATTTATATTTTTAAACCAATATTATGACATGTTGGAGGTACATATCTGTATCCATAGGCAGATTTCCCTCTCTTTAATAAAACACACAGAAATATATATATTACATAAGTAATTAGAGATTTTACCTATGCAATGATAGGTCCACAATAAAGTGCCAAAAGACACAACAGACATTACATTAGAGATCTATATGGAGATATATGACTGACTAGAAGCTACTTGGTATTGATATTTTTGAAATACATTTGATATATATGTATTTTTTTATTATCTATAAGGCTGATTGATCTGAACATACATCAGTGAGCACTACATGAAAAATGAGTGGCAGTATATCTGTCTCCTAAACACATAGCTTAATATTGTCTTCTTTATGTAGGCTATTTATATAGTTTATATGTAGATATTATCTTTTATTTCATAAATATTTAACAAAATTCTCCTTCTTTGGTTACCTACTGGCCCTTGTTGGACCGTAGGCATTTATTTATTTAATTTTTTGTTTGTCTTTTTTTTTAAGAAGGGGGGAAAGCTATTAAAAAATTAAAGCCATTTTGTCCTGATGAGAGGAATGCATGCAAAGGAGAGAAAGAAGGAGAAATGGAGAGAGAAGCGGAGATAAAGAAGAGGACAAAAGAACACTGGAATAACAGAGATAAACACAAACAGTACATGCAATTCAGTCAGCTAGCTATTTGTCTAGTGTCCTCATACTTTTATTTTTCAGGTGGGCTTCAGAGAACGGAGAGACGTTAGGCCTAGAGAAAGTGAAATTTTATGCTTGAATATTACATCACTGCTCAACGAAACAATTACAAGTCATAGTCTCCATTCTAAGCTCTTAATTATCTTGCAGGCTATGACAATCTTTTCTAATAAGTGTAATAGGCTACTTAATAGGCTACAGCAAATTCTCTACAGTAAGAGATGATGTTCATATTGTATCCTCGTGTTTGGGACACTGCATATGGAGATGAATATTATGAACCATGTTTATTTCCTCTGCTTTCTGCACTGTTGTGTTTAGTTATGGCATTCAGACATCTGAAATGAATTTATGAAATAACTGAAATTTGGAAGAAAGAGCATGTCTAGTTGGCTACCTATAAATTTCCATGACTCCCTTTCTTTATGTGTGCCAAAGTTTCTGCACCCCCTACCTCCTCCATACTATTTAACACCTCCTACCCAAGACTTTTCACTGGGGTGGGAGTGACCATCTAGCAGCTCAAAGCAGAAGTTGTCCAGATCTCCAGCTCACGTTCTCAGAGTTGTCAATCATTGTTACAGTTCTACAGTTACTCTCTGTGGCATTTAATTGAATACCTCATCTTAAAGTCATAAATATATGAAGCAGTTCTTACACAATCTCTTGAGTCTTGAGTCATCTACTAAAACGTGGTTTCTAAGAAATGTGAACTTTGCATTATGGGGGAAAACAGACATTTAAAGATGACATCTTTGCACTATACAGGTAGTGACACACTGAGTGTCATCAAAGATATTTTTCATTTTCAGAACATTTCGCTAGAACACTGTATTTTAGTCCTGATTTCAGGACTCTCTTCACAGTCAACTATTTATATTAAACATCATGAAGGGGATTTATATTGTTTAGATTTTGTTTAACGTTGCAGCTGTATTTTTATAAACAAATAAATCAACAAACAAACAAATAAATAAATAGATTATAGGACAGGACATTGCATTAAATTCCCGAGGTTGTGATTTAACTGATCATTAATGTTGATATTTCTTTTACTATATACCCTATAATGATCTATAATAATGATCCAGTGTCTACAAGTAGAAGTTTGCCCTAACGTTACTTGAGTAATCATGGGTAAACATTGCTTAATCATGATCCTCACCAATCACAAGGCTGATGTTGCTTGTAATTTTCACATTGTGTACCTGCATAAATGGTCTCTCTGAGTCTGAGCAATCATGCAACTAAAAGTCACATCCAGGTACTTCTCAGGTCAGTCTGTTCAGTGAGTTCATTACGAGATGTCTGACTCATTGGTACAGTGGTGCTTGAAAGTTTGTGAACCCTTTAGAATTTTCTATATTTCTGCATAAATATGACCTAAAACATCATCAGATTTTCACACAAGTCCTAAACATAAAGAGAACCCAGTTAAACAAATGAGACAAAAATATTATACTTCCTCATTTATTTATTGAGGAAAATGATCCAATATTACATATCTGTGAGTGGCAAAAGTATGTGAACCTCTAGGATTAGCAGTTAATTTGAAGGTGAAATTAGAGTCAGGTGTTTTCAATCAATGGGATGACAATCAGGTGTGAGTGGGCACCCTGTTTTATTTAAAGAACAGGGATCTATCAAAGTCTGATCTTCACAACACGTTTGTGGAAGTGTATCATGGCACAAACAAAGGAGATTTCTGAGGACCTCAGAAAAAGCGTTGTTGATGCTCATCAGGCTGAAAAAGGTTACAAAACCATCTCTAAAGAGTTTGGACTCCACCAATCCACAGGCAGACAGATTGTGTACAAATGGAGGAAATTCAAGACCATTGTTACCCTCCCGGGCAGCACGGTGGTGTAGTGGTTAGTGCTGTCGCCTCACAGCAAGAAGGTCCGGGTTCGAGCCCCATGGCCGGCAAGGGCCTTTCTGTGCAGAGTTTGCATGTTCTCCCCATGTCCGTGTGGGTTACCTCCGGGTGCTCCGGTTTCCCCCACAGTCCAAAGACATGCAGGTTAGGATAACTGGTGACTCTAATGCCGCTTTTCCACTACCAACGCGGCTGAGTCGGGCTGAGCCGTGCCGTGCTGAGTCGAGCTGAGTGGGGCTGTTAGAGTTGCATTTCGACTACAACCGCACTGAACCGTGCTGGCTGGAAGTGGGTGGACACATTGGGTGGAGTTAGCGAAAGTGGGTGGACGTCACATGATGTCGTTAGGCGGCGCAAACAGTGACATCAGTGACCTTTTAAGCGGTAGTTTCACGACCTCAATAGTAAACAATAAACATGGAGTCGTTAGTGTTGCTGGTCTTGGTGCTGTGGCTTGTTGTCACTGACAACGCCAACAGATACTGGCAAGAGCATATAGATGAGGTGAGGCGCATAAGGCTTCGTAATTCTCGTAATTCGTAATTCTTCTTCTTCCGGGTTTACGATGTTTACAGATCCCAGCATGCTCGTGGGGCGTGTGTGGGCATGTGAGGACACTCCTCCTCACCAATCAGTGCACAGGGGAGTGTCTCCTTACGCCCCTAGCCCCACTCGGCTCGGTTTGGCTCGCTTCAGCCCCACTCCAAAACCGTGCGAGTTTTGGGTGCTAAGTAAGGCTGAAGCGAGCTGAGTCGTGCTGCTCTGAGGTAGTCGAAACGCGAGCCGTGTCGGGCTGAAGTGAGCTGAAGTGAGCTGAAAAAGGGTAGTGGAAAAGGGCCATAAATTGACCGTAGGTGCAAATGTGAGTGTGAATGGTTGTCTGTGTCTATGTGTCAGCCCTGTGATGACCTGGCGACTTGGCCAGGGTGTACCCCGCCTTTCGCTCATAGTCAGCTGGGATAGGCTCCAGCTTGCCTGCGACCCTGTAGAACAGGATAAAGCAGCTAGAGATGATGATAATGAGATAATGAGATGTTACCCTCCCCAGGAGTGGTCAACCAACAAAGATCACTCCAAGAGCAAGGCGTGTAATAGTCGGCGAGGTCACAAAGGACCCCAGGGTAACTTCTAAGCAACTGAAGGCCTCTCTCACAGTGGCTAATGTTAATGCTCATGAGTTCACCATCAGGAGAACACTGAACAACAATGGTGTGCATGGCAGGGTTGTAAGGAGAAAGCCAAAAAGAACATTGCTGCTCATCTGCAGTTTGCTGAAGATCATGTGGACAAGCCAGAAGGCTATTAGAAAAATGTTTTGTGGACGGATGAGATGAAAATGGAATTTTTTGGTTTAAATGAGAAGTGTTATGTTTGGAGAAAGGAAAACACTGCATTCCAGCATAAGAACCTTATCCCATCTGTGAAACATGGTGGTGGTAGTATCATGGTTTGGGCCTGTTTTGTTGCATCTGGGCCAGGACGGCTTGCCATCATTGATGGAACCATTAATTCTGAATTATACCAGCAAATTCTAAAGGAAAATGTCAGGACATCTGTCCATGAACTGAATCTCAAGAGAAGGTGGGTCATGCAGCAAGACAATGGCCCTAAGCACATAAGTTGTTCTACCAAAGAATGGTTAAAGAAGAATAAAGTTAATGTTTTGGAATGGCCAAGTCAAAGTCCTGACTTTAATCCAATCGAAATGTTGTGGAAGGACCTGAAGTGAGCAGTTCATGTGAGGAAACCCACCAACATCCCAGAGTTGAAGCTGTTCTGTACGGAGGAATGGGCTAAAATTCCTCCAAGCCGGTGTGCAGGACTGATCAACAGTTACCACAAACGTTTAGTTGCAGTTATTGCTGCACAAGGGGGTCACACCAGATACAGAAAGCAAAGGTTCACATACTTTTGCCACTCACAGATATGTAATATTGGATCATTTTCCTCAATAAATAAATGACCAAGTATAATATTTTTGTCTCATTTGTTTAACTGGGTTCTCTTTATCTACTTTTAGGATTTGTGTGAAAATCTGATGATGTTTTAGGTCATATTTATGCAGAAATATAGAAAATTCTAAAGGGTTCACAAACTTTCAAGCACCACTGTATCATACTAATTCTTTTAACTCTTGCCACATATAACATACTTTTTTATTGCACCCTCTGAGACTTTAATCCACCTGAACTGTGCTTTATATATCTAGACACATTAACATACAAGACATGCTGACCCTATGGGCCATGGCAAAAGCCCTCCACTGTTCACTTGAATGATATACAGTGCATGGCATAACATCAACATGGACACAGGCAGCTATATCTGATTGTATGGATTTAAACTATATTTTACTGTTTTTGCCTATTGTAAGCATGATAAATGGTACATTATCATTGTCGTCTGAGGGAGTTTTTCCTTGCCACCGTCACCACAGGCTTGCTCATTGGGGATAGATTAGGGATAAAATTAGCTCATGTTTTAAGTCGTTCAAATTCTGTAAAGCTGCTTTGCGACAATGTTTATGGTTAAAAGCGCTATACAAATAAACTTGATTTGATTTGATTTGATTTGATTTGATTATCACAGCACTGTGTCATCATAAATTTATAAAAGAGGCCATTTGACTCATGTCCAGTTTCTTGGGAGTTTCTAACAAACCTGCATTTTTTTATTTCCTGAAGGAAAAGCAAATATTTAAACAAGATATTTTTTTTCCACTATATAGCTGACACTGACTGTCAAATATTTTTCATTATCTGCTGTCTATCCCAGGCTGCTAACACTAGATGGCTATTTAGGAACACAGTTACTAAGGAATGTACTTGTATACACACGCAAATACACACTGACACACCTACAAATTTTGTGGTAGTAAATACCAAAAGTAATTCATATACATAGAATATATATATATATATATATATATATATATATATATATATATATATATATATATAATACACTTTTTTTTCTCATGGCATCTCATGTTTAGAGTCTACTAATGACAAATAATTGCAAATCGAACTTCATTTCACGGTGTGAGAAAGCATGCAGCGAATCCGAACGCACTCTTAAATCTCAGTGTTAGACTTCAGCTTTCATAGCATTTCAAGCAACTCACTCAAAGCACCTATAGAGGTCTGTGTGATATTAAGCCAATAATCTTTGATTGCTTTCAAATTAATTACTTTGATTGGTCACTATCACATATACATTTAACTAAAAAAGACATAGATATAGATATATTAAACCTCTGAGTTGTTGTAGAAGGTCATTTTCCTCATGGCTTCAAATATTTAAGAATTGTCCCAAGGTGGGACTATAACTATTGACCAGAGATGATATGGTGGGTGGATGGGTGTGTGTGTGTGTGTGTGTGTGTGTGTGTGTGTGTGTGTGTGTGATTATACATCAGATTTCTTATTAAGACATGGACGTGAATTATGAATTGGGTAAAGAACGTAACCTTCACATGACGTGAAACTCACCTACTTTATCTGTAGCACACTGACGTCATATGTCTTTCATGTCTCTGTGTCCCCATCAGGCTCTGGTATAGTGTGCTGATTTGTTATCAATAATTGACCTATTATTAGCTAGCATGCTACAAGTTAGCTACTTAATAGGCTATAGTACAGTACTCTGTGCACTGTCTGTACAACATAGTTTTAATTATTGTTGGGTTACAGGTACGTTAGTGATGACTACCAGTACGTTAGTTATGACAGGTACATTGTTCTCATTTGTAGCAACTCTCCTGAATTTAAATAAATATTAAAGAAAGAATAAGCCAAATTCACCCTTCAATTATTCACTAAGGAAAAGCACATTATTATCTCACGATACACTTGATTGTAGAGATGGTCATTATCCATCTCTGAATCCTGTCTTTGTTTTAGAAGCATTTGAAAGTCTGAAATAATTTAGTTTTTGCAAATAAAAAGATTAAAGGAATCCACTTCTTCAGAAAAAATAATAATAATAAGGCCAATGACAATTATACCTGAGACCCTGTTTCATGGCAAGGACTTCAACGACAGATGTAAAAGAGAAGGAGAAATATCTCCAAACATCTTATTCAGAGACAAATAACTATTTTTGTAATCTACTGACACTGAAGGGAGGAGATGACATTTAACACATAGCTACAACTCTCTAAAATACATAAAGATCATATTTATCAGCCACACAGCTAACGACACACAGGTTAGCACACATGCCACACTGTCAATTTAGATTTTAGACATGTTTATGGATTTATATCATAAAGATTCTCCTTAAAAAAACACAGCAAGTCCAAGTAAAGATCACGTACATGTAGCGTTAAATATATATGTTTTCACACATAAATGCTACCTGGCCACTGAGTAGTGTTCTAAAGATTATGGCTGCAATTGATTGCTTTTTAATGTGAGAGATTAATGTGCATACAGTTTTGAGAGATTACATACTTGAAAGAAACCAACAACTAGCTTTGTGCTTCTTGTAATGCAAGAATATAGGAATTTGCAGCTAGCATAATGCTGTTCTTCTAGCTTTATATTTATTTTCAATTGTACAGCAACCCTAAATGACAGGAAGGTGCTGCATGAAATATAAACTATTAATGTTATATTCAGAAAAGGTCAGAGGCACAAAGTTACGGATTTAAAGAGCAGGTAAAGAGCAGGAACTAGCCTTTAAATATAAATAAAAGTCCATCTCCCTTATGTGATTTGTGGATTCTTAGGACGTGTTTTGGTACGAGAGGGTGAAAAAGTATGCACAAAGGTGTGCACAAGATCTCCACCACTGAAATAATAGCCAAGAAAAAAGAAAAAGAAGTTGAGATTTTGAGAGAAAAGGGAACAGTGAAGACAAGGAAAGGGGTGGAAAAGTTATCAAAGAAAGATGTTTTTCCTGCTAGGAGGAAGGAATAAGAAGAACTTGAAGGTATAAAATTGAAGTTGAAGAAACAACGGTCAAAGTGGCTGGAAGAGTTTAAACAGAGTTTAAGCCCCCAGTGAGTTCAAGCCAAGTCTGTCGATTAGTGCGTACTGAGGAATTAATAGAAACTGAGGGTAGACAAATGAAGTCAAAAGGTCAGAGGGCAACGGTCATGGATAGAGGTCAAGGGCCAGATAGCTGGAAGTCTTTAGGAGGAAGTTTGAGCCCCAATGAATTTGTTCCAAGTGGATCAATCATGTTTTTATAGCGCTCACCACGATGCTTCATCAAGAACGGACCCCAATCAGGCTGAGGAGAACATACAAGCTTCAATCGCTGTGGAGAGAGAGAGAGAGGGAGGGAGGGAGGGAGGGAGGGAGGGAGGATGGGGGAGAAGAAAGACAGAGTTTAGTTTTATTAATTATTTTTAAAATGTTGAACTCTAAATTCAGTTGGTCCCTATTTATTATTCTCATCCTATAAATCTGGGATTACAAACATTTTATTGTCAATATAGTCAAAAATTAAAATTCAAATTGAAAGAATTATAAATAATATGGGGATACAACCAGTTACCTTAAAAACTATCTGTTTTAGCTCACGCCCCTGATTACACTCACCGGCTACTTTAATAAGAACTTCTTGTTGATTCTAAGGTTCTTGGCTGCAGGAGTGGAACCCAATGTGGTCTTCTGCTGTTGCATGCTGAGATGCTTTTCTTCTCACCACGATTGTAAACAGTTTCTATGACTTGCTATATCCCTCCTGGCAGCTCGAACCAATCTGGCCATTTTCCTCTGACCTCTCTTATCAACAAGGTGTTTCCACCCACATTACCTGAAGATCTTTATTTGTATCTGCATGATTTTATGCATTGTGCTACTGTCAAGGGACTAGCTGATTAGATAACTGCATAAAACAGCAGGTGGATGGGTGTACCTAATAAAGTGGCTGGGGAGTGTATATCTGTATGATTCATTAATATTGAATATTTCAAAAATAAAAGATCATATGACATTAGCCTGACTCTAAATAACCTCTGATGTTTGATTACATCTCCATGTATTCACAGTAAAGCAAACATTTAACTCAGAATATCCTGTTAGATTTCATCCCCGTTTTATTCAGAAATATCATATAGAAGAAAGAAATTACTTGCATGATGTCTTTACATTCAGCATTGTATGTATTGTATACATTCAAAATTGTTTCATGCTTTAAGTTCTTCCTGTATTACTATATTCATATTATTACTGATATTATGCTTATGGGGTGGCATGGTGGTGTAGTGGTTAGCGCTGTCGCCTCACAGCAAGAAGGTCCGGGTTCGAGCCCCGTGGCCGGCGAGGGCCTTTCTGTGTGGAGTTTGCATGTTCTCCCCGTGTCCGCGTGGGTTTCCTCCGGGTGCTCCGGTTTCCCCCACAGTCCAAAGACATGCAGGTTAGGTTAACTGGTGACTCTAAATTGAGCGTAGGTGTGAATGTGAGTGTGAATGGTTGTCTGCATCTATGTGTCAGCCCTGTGATGACCTGGCGACTTGTCCAGGGTGTACCCCGCCTTTCGCCCGTAGTCAGCTGGGATAGGCTCCAGCTTGCCTGCGACCCTGTAGAACAGGATAAAGCGGCTAGAGATAATGAGATGAGATGAGATTATGCTTATGCTAGGTGCAGTGGTTATAACTGTTGCCTCACAGCAAGCAGGTGCTTGGTTCGAACCTCGCAGCCAGCTGGGGTCTTTCTTTTTTTTTTTTTTTTTTTTTAGATATTTTTTTGGGCTTTTTGCACCTTTATTGGATAGGACAGTGTAGAGACAGGAAATGAGCGGGAGAGAGAGAGAGACGGGAAGGGATCGGGAAATGACCTCGGGCCGGAATCGAACCCGGGTCGCCCGCATTCATGGTATGGCGCCTTAACCACCTGAGCCACGACGCCCCCAAGCTGGGGTCTTTCTGCGTGGAGTTTGCATGTTCTCCTCATGCCTGTGTGGGTTTCCTCTCACAGTCCAAAGACATGTGGATTAGGTCAACTGACTACTCTAAATTGCCCATAGGTGTGAAAGTGAGTGTGAATGGTTGTTTGTCTCTGTGTTAGCTCTGTGATAAACTGGCAGCCTGTCCAAGGTGAACCCCACCTCTCACCCGATGTAACCTGGGATTGGCTCCAGCTCACCTGCTAACCACAATGAATTAGCAGTGTATAAGTGATGGAGGAGTATGATTATTATTACCTCGATGATAGTTCCTGGAGCAAGGTGCATTTTGATGACGAACATGATGGGGATCCAGATAACAGAGCAGATGACCATGAGCCAGCCAAGCACCATGGACCAGGTGGGGTAGGTGTAGTCCTCATAGGTCATCACCTTCCACTGGTACAAACTCAGCACCAAAATAAACTACAACACAAAACAGAATAAAAATGAACTAAACAGAGCACTGAATAAATAAATACAACCCGGTGCTGATTAAATCTAAACTACACTCACCATCCACTTTAATAGGAACACTTCTCATTTATGGAATCAGCCAATCATGTGGCAGTGCTATGTATAAATTGATTTTATGTATTGTGCTGCTGCCACATGATTGGCTGATTGGATAACTGCATAAATGAGAAGGTATAGAGGTGTTCCTATTAAAGTGGATGGTGAGTGTAGTTGAGATTTAATCAGCACTGGGTTGTATTTATTTATTCAGTTTTATAAATATTGCATGTTGTCTTTACATTCAACAGTGTTCCTATTAAAGTGGATGGTCAGTGTATATTAAATAAATGAGTAAATAAGCATAGACATAGTACAACCCCGATTCCAAAAAAGTTGGGACAAAGTACAAACTGTAAATAAAAACGGAATGCAATAATTTACAAATCTCAAAAACTGATATTGTATTCACAATAGAACATAGACAACATATCAAATGTCGAAAGTGAGACATTTTGAAATTTCATGCCAAATATTGGCTCATTTGAAATTTCATGACAGCAGCACATCTCAAAAAAGTTGGGACAGGGGCAATAAGAGGCTGGAAAAGTTAAAGGTACAAAAAAGGAACAGCTGGAGGACCAAATTGCAACTCATTAGGTCAATTGGAAATAGGTCATCAACATGACTGGGTATAAAAAGAGCATCTTGGAGTGGCAGCGGCTCTCAGAAGTAAAGATGGGAAGAGGATCACCAATCCCCCTAATTCTGCGCTGACAAATAGTGGAGCAATATCAGAAAGGAGTTCGACAGTGTAAAATTGCAGAGTTTGAACATATCATCATCAAAAGATTCAGAGAATCTGGAAGAATCTCTGTGCGTAAGGGTCAAGGCCGGAAAACCATACTGGGTGCCCGTGATCTTCGGGCCCTTAGACGGCACTGCATCACATACAGGCATGCTTCTGTATTGGAAATCACAAAATGGGCTCAGGAATATTTCCAGAGAACATTATCTGTGAACACAATTCACCGTGCCATCCGCCGTTGCCAGCTAAAACTCTATAGTTCAAAGAAGAAGCCGTATCTAAACACGATCCAGAAGCGCAGACGTCTTCTCTGGGCCAAGGCTCATTTAAAATGGACTGTGGCAAAGTGGAAAACTGTTCTGTGGTCAGACAAATCAAAATTTGAAGTTCTTTATGGAAATCAGGGACGCGTGTCATTCGGACTAAAGAGGAGAAGGACGACCCAAGTTGTTATCAGCGCTCAGTTCAGAAGCCTGCATCTCTGATGGTATGGGGTTGCATTAGTGCGTGTGGCATGGGCAGCTTACACATCTGGAAAGACACCATCAATGCTGAAAGGTATATCCAGGTTCTAGAGCAACATATGCTCCCATCCAGACAACGTCTCTTTCAGGGAAGACCTTGCATTTTCCAACATGACAATGCCAAACCACATACTGCATCAATTACAGTATCTTGGCTGCGTAGAAGAAGGGTCCAGGTACTGAACTGGCCAGCCTGCAGTCCATATCTTTCACCCACAGAAAACATTTGGTGCATCATAAAACAGAAGATATGACAAAAAAGACCTAAGACAGCTGAGCAACTAGAATCCTACATTAGACAAGAATGGGTTAACATTCCTATCCCTAAACTTGAGCAACTTGTCTCCTCAGTCCCCAGACGTTTACAGACTGTTGTAAAGAGAAAAGGGGATGTCTCACAGTGGTAAACATGGCCTTGTCCCAACTTTTTTGAGATGTGTTGTTGTCATGAAATTTAAAATCACCTAATTTTTCTCTTTAAATGATACATTTTCTCAGTTTAAACATTTGATATGTCATCTATGTTCTATTCTGAATAAAATATGGAATTTTGAAACTTCCACATCATTGCATTCCATTTTTATTTACAATTTGTACTTTGTCCCAACTTTTTTGGAATCGGGGTTGTATACATATAAATAGTATATCATTTCAGCACTGGTTCCTTTTTTAGTCTATATGTGTAAATATACACATCTAAATGTGTACACTCACAGCTAACACACTTTATGAAATGTTTCGCAAGTAGTTTGCTTTTTTCAATGAGGCCGAAATTCCAAAATCTTATATCTTGTAGCTTCAACAGGCTGCTGTTGTGTTCAGACTCAAGAGCTGTAATTGTACCAGCAACCATGTTTTCTCTCAGTCTCAGGCAGTCTCTATTATACCGCCAAATTCCAGTCCCAATTTGAGCAAAAATGCTTGGATTACGGACAAAATGAAGACAGAGGGGTCAGGAAAAAGGGCGGAAAACTTGTGTAGAATCAAACATACTGTGAGAATAGTAGGTGTTATAAAAGCCCAACACATCCTCCAGAACCTGTTTGGCTGAAAACCAATCATCATTTCTATGTCCTCACAGAATCGCTGCAAGCCTGCAGAGAGAGACAGAGAGAGACAGACAGACAGACAGAGCCTTGACTTTAATCATAACTTTAATGGTACATTGGTACAAATGATTTCATTTTATTAATGTGTTTTGGTTTACACAAGTTATGAGTCATCTTAAAATAAGCTTGTTCAATTCTAAGACATGTTGCCGCCAGGGTTTTCATCATGAGTTTAGAATCGGCCCCAACAAACCTGACCACTTTGAGTCCTTCAGTCCACTTAGTGAGTAAATGTGTGACTTTGACACAAGTTTGGTTCAAAGTCTTTTTGGATGTTCTCTCAAGATCCAAATGCTGTAGGGCCGTAAAAGAGAGTCGGTCACTATTTTTCTGCAGCTCAGATTTGCTGTCTAGTTCTACTTCACTGAATTTCCTAAGTAGAACTTGGGACAGGTTCATCTCCCTTAGTTTTAATTTTTTTTTTTAATTATTAAAACTAAGGGAGATGAACCTGTCCCAAGTTCTACTTTTATCCCTGAATTTCACAGACAGGTTCATCTCCCTTAGTTTTAATAAAAACACATTTCTGTCATACCCCATGCCTTAAAAGCACACATGCCATTCCAGTCCACATCAGGTCCTACAGTATTGGTACAATAGCTGCTGTGCTGCCTGTATTTGAAAGGCCTTTATCCAGATGTGTAAATCAATTAGACCTTGTCCTCCCTCCTGTGTTGATCAGTAGAGGACAGGAGTTCTGGTCCAATGTTCCCTTGACCAGAAGAATTCCACCAGTTTTCTCTGTACTTCTCCCACTAGGGAGATTGTTGGCCCCAGTGTCATAAACTGTCATAAACACAGCATGATAGCAGTCAGGTTGTTGACAACCAGAACTCTTTCCCTATAGGACAGCTGGAACAGTAGCCATGTCCATTTAGACAACTTGCTGCATAACTTTTCCACTGTTCCCTCCCAGTTCTTTTCCTTATAGCCCTTGGTACCTACAGTGCTCAGCGTAAATGAGTACACCCCCTTTGAAAAGTAACATTTTAAACAATATCTCAGTGAACACAAACAATTTCCAAAATGTTGACAGGACAAAGTTTAATATAACATCTGTTTAACTTATAACAGGAAAGTAAGGTTAATAATATAAACTTAGATTACACACTTTTCAGTTTTACTCAAATTAGGGTGGTGCAAAAATGAGTACACCCCACAACAAAAACTACTACATCTAGTACTTTGTATGGCCTCTATGATTTTTAATGACAGCACCAAGTCTTCTAGGCACGGAATGAACAAGTTGGCGACATTTTGCAACATCAATCTTTTTCCATTCTTCAACAATGACCTCTTTTAGTGACTGGATGCTGGATGGAGAGTGATGCTCAACTTGTCTCTTCAGAATTCCCCATAGGTGTTCGATTGGGTTCAGATCAGGAGACATACTTGGCCACTGAATCACTTTCACCCTGTTCTTCTTCAGAAATCCAACAGTGGCCTTAGATGTGTGTTTAGTCATGTTGGAAAAGTGCACGACGACCAAGGGCACGGAGTGATGGTACCATCTTCTCTTTCAGTATAGATCTGTGAATTCATGATGCCATCAATGAAATGCAGCTCCCCGACACCAGCAGCACTCATGCAGCCCCACATAAGGACGCTGCCACCACCATGTTTCACTGTAGGCACCATGCATTTTTCTTTGTATTCCTCACCTTTGCGACACCATACAGTTTTGAAGCCATCAGTTCCAAAAACATTTATCTTGGTCTCATCACTCCAGAGTATAGAGTCCCAGTAGTCTTCATCTTTGTCAGCATGGGCCCAGGCAAATTCTAGGTGGGCTTTTTGTGCCTGGGCTTTAGGAGAGGCTTCTTTCGGGGACGGCATCCATGCATGCCATTCCTCTACAGTGTACACCATATTGTGTCATGGGAAATAGTCACCCCAGTCTGGCTTTCTACTTCTTTAGATAACTGCAGTGAACTTGCATGCCAATTTTCTTCAACCCTTCTCATCAGAAGATGCTCCTGTCGAGGTGTTAACTTCTGTGGATGACCTGGATGTCTCTGTGAGATGGTTGCAGTTCCAGCTTTCTTAAATTTTTGGACCACTTTTGCTACAGTATTCTGACTGATAAGTAAAGCTTTGCTGATCTTCTTGTAGCCTTCACCTTTGTGGTGTAAAGAAATTATTTTCTTTGGGGAATTCTGAAGAGGCAAGTTGAGCATCACTCTCCATCCAGTATCCAGTCACTACAAGAGGTCATTGTTGAAGAATGGAAAAAGATTGATGTTGCAAAATGTCACCAACTTGTTCATTCCATGCCTAGAAGCCTTGGTGCTGTCATTTAAAATCATGGAGGCCATACAAAGTACTAGATGTAGTAGTTTTTGTTGTGGGGTGTACTCATTTTTGCACCACCCTAATTTGAATAAAACTGAAAAACGTGCAATCTAAGTTTATATTATTAACCTTACTTTTTCCCATTATAAGTTAAACAGATGTTATATTAAACTTTGTCTTGTCAACATTTTGGAAATTGTTTGTGTTCATTGAGATATTGTTTAAAATGTTACTTTTCAAAGGGGGTGTACTCATTTACGCTGAGCACTGTAAATAGACTCCCAGGCATTTCATGCCTGCTTTGCCCCAATGCAAGCCACTTGGTAATCCTAGTGACACCCCCCACTCCCCACCCCCCAGTTTTTGAAAAGCCCAAAATCTTCTTTCTTTTGGAGAAGAGACAACGCTGCTCTCGTTCAACTAGAGGATAAAAATCAGAATTCAAACAAACTTGAAAAACATCCAATAGATCTTGACCAATTAAAACCCAGAACTGCTTATAATATTCTGCTGGCAGCCCATCAATTCCAGGTGCATGACATTCTGGTCAGCTGTGGCCAGCTCCTGAAATTCAATGTCTGAGTTTAACAAATCAGCTTGAGGTGATCCCAGTTTTGGCAAACCATTTAACATGTCCTCAACTCACAATGAGTCACACTCATTTGCACTGTATAAATCTGCATATAAATCCATAGCGATCCTCCTCATCTCCACTGGATCTGTCGTCACATGCCCACTACCATCCTGAAGATGTAGTATCTGTGTCTGTGTCCTTGTTTTCCTCTACAGATTAAAGAAAAAGGAGCTTGGAGAATCCATAATCATAGATCATGAACCTGTGTATAACTTGTATGACTGTGATAGCACTATGTAACTCTGATGCAACCTGCTGCAGAGACACAACATAGTGCAGTACATACAGTATATACATGCAGCACTGATAAATCTTCAAAATTATTGTTGGTGCACTACATTCCTTAATCCAGAATATCCATCCATTATCTGTAGCCACTTATCCTGTGCAGGGTCATGGGGAAGCTGGAGCCCATCCCAGCTGACTACAGGTGAGAGGCAGGGTACACCCTGGACAAGTCAGCAGGTCATCACAGGGCTGACACACAGAGACAAACAACCATTCACACCAACGGTCAACTTAGAGCCACCAATTATCCTAACCTGCATGTCTTTGGACTGTGGGGGAAACCGGAGCAAACCCATGCAGACACGGGGAGAACATGCAAACTCCACACAGAAAGGCCCTCGCCGGCTGCTGGGCTCGAACCCAGAACCTTCTTGCTGTAAGGCGACAGTGCTAACCAATACACCACCGTGCCACCTCCAGATTATCCATGATTGGTTAAATAATACACAATAGTATCTTCTTGAGTACCTGTCCAAGCATTTGAATCAAAAACAGCAACTCTAATAATAATAATAAAGGGCGGCACGGTGGTGTAGTGGTTAGCGCTGTCGCCTCACAGCAAGAAGGTCCAGGTTCGAGCCCCATGGCCGGCAAGGGCCTTTCTGTGTGGAGTTTGCATGTTCTCCCCCTGTCCGCGTGGGTTTCCTCCGGGTGCTCCGGTTTCCCCCACAGTCCAAAGACATGCAGGTTAGGTTAACTGGTGACTCTAAATTGACCGTAGGTGTGAATGTGAGTGTGAATGGTTGTCTGTGTCTATGTGTCAGCCCTGTGATGACCTGGCGACTTGTCCAGGGTGTACCCCGCCTTTCGCCCGTAGTCAGCTGGGATAGGCTCCAGCTTGCCTGCGACCCTGTAGAACAGGATAAAGCGGCTAGAGATAATGAGATGAGATAATAATAAACAGGCTTTTCTTCCACTTTGTACTGCATAAGCTTATATTCTGTCAATTAAAGTAAGGCTGCTCCATAGTCACATTATCTGAGGTCTAATCTTTTAGAAAACAGCAACAGATTTAAGTAAATAAAAATACCAATCCACAGTATAATAATTGTGGTTATCATGTAGCCTATTATGTCTAGTGATCAGCTTTGTCTGAAGTTTTGTCTTTATCTCCATTCTCAGCAGTACATGGAAGCAGACGCCAGCTAATGGTCAGTGAGTGTTCTGATTGGTGGGATACGTTGACCTTTATTGTTTTATATGTTGATTTACTGCAACATCAATAAAATAACCTATCTAATATTAGCTTAGTCACTTTAGCCCTAACTAAGTTCATCTCTCAGTCAATTATGTTTGAGAAAGCCACATTTTATGGTTAGAATTTTAATACAATTCAGTATAAGTAAAATGAGAATAAAATTAATTGTATAGAATTAAAATTAATAAAGAAAATGAATAGGAAGTGGAAATATATTTTAAAATGGTAAAATAATTTCATTCTCATTTCTTTTTTGTTCCTGCCATTTTTTTAACCAGTGTGACATTAATTCCCCATTCATTCATTTATTCTTCATTCATTTGCTCATTTATGTTTTTGAGCCATTAGTTCCGAAAAGTCACACTGAACGATGAAGCTAATGAACTCACCATAGATGTAAGAAACTCCAACTAGCTCAAAGATGGCTATGATGACGAGAGAATAAGAGGCTGCAAAGGTATCAACCAGCTGAAGCATGTACATGCCACTCTGTGGGAGTAAAGTACACGCACACACACACACACACACACACACACCATGCATAGAGTGAAAATGACTGAAAAAAAATCTATACAGAGTTTATTAAAGACTAGTAAACTGAAGGAAAATATGACACAATGCATTTTTTTTAAACTGTATTATCACATTCTTCTCAAGAAGCAATACTTGGGGCATCGTGGCTCAGGTGGATAAGGCGCCATACCATAAATCCGGGCGACCCGGGTTCAATTCCGGCCCGAGGTCATTTCCCAATCCCTCCCTGTCTCTCTCTCCTGCTCATTTCCTGTCTCTACACTGTCCTATCCAATAATAAAAGGTGAAAAAAGCCCAAAAAATATCTTTTAAAAAAAAGAAGCAATATTTGGTTGCTAGCCTATTTTACCAAAAAAAAAAAGTTGTGACTGGAGCTTCATTTCTGTGCTTCATTTCTCAATCACTCACTTTCAGTAATTACTTTATCCTGGTCAGGTTTGCAGTGGATCCAGAGCCTTTTCCAGGAACACTGGGTTTAAAGCAATTAACCAGGAAATTTTTAAATTACGGGGTTATGAAATGTCATCATTATACATTAGTACAAGATGTTCTAGATGAAAAAAAATTAAGCGGACTTTAGCTTAAAAAACATATTAAAGTTGCAACATCAGTCTGTTGGGCCATTTCCCCGGGCGCAGACATACTGGATTAGCCAGATACATGGATGTATTAGGAGACGAAAACAAGGGTGGCTCTGCGTGATGTAGGATTCTGCATGACAGCATACTGTGTCATTGCATCAAACGGATGGAAGATAAGCAAATATTTTTTAAATAAACAAGCAATAAACTAGCCACTACTTTATTTTGATTCCTTTTCTAATACTGTGTTGCCATGATATTTGTGGAGAAATGCAAACAAATTGACTGAGAAGTCATGCTAGACCATAATACTAGACTATAGTCTAGTGGGCACAACAGAAGGACTCTCAGGTGCGTTCTGGACAGCGCATGCTCCGAACTGACTCACATACGTGCTGTGAATGACACACACCTGCACGGGATTAAGGCGCAATCAGCGCACCTAAATAAGGACTCAGAATGCAGACTTACTTTGCGAAGTATTGTGTTGCTGTGACACATTACCGAGCCTTGTTTCCTGACCGGTTTGTCAGGTTTCTGTTTCCTGTTCCTCGTTTTTGACCCTGCTTCTGTCTACGATATTCTGTTTGTGCCTCGCTCGACCATTCACGATCTATGCCTGCTAATTTGGACTGTTTGCCTGTTTTCGCTTTTCTTTATAATAAAGATCTTCTGCACTTACATCCATCTCCAACCATCCATGACAGAATATTTTGCCCTGTGCTTGCGGAAAATTACATCACGCACAATGGAGTTTTGGCGGTCTCCCTGACAAAAAATAGTCCCGTCTATTTTCACCATTTTAGTGGTTATATCGTTAAGAAAAAATTAAACATGCAGCTTTTTTTATTTTTTATAAAGGACAGACGTAAAGACCGACTTTCAACTCAATTTGTTTATTTGCGAGATATTTTCTTTAAGGCAGGACTACACCCTGGATAGAACGTCAATTCACAAGGCACAATGCACACACACACATTCACACCTGGGACAATTTATTTTAGCCAATCCACCTAATGTTTTTTGGAAGTGGGATGAAACTGGAGAACTTGAAAGAACCCACAGAGACATGTGGAGAACATGCACAGAAACTCTGCTGCTATCTGCTGTTCATCTCACAGCCCTGCTTTCTCACTATGTGTAAGTAAATAAATTGTGCACATTGTCTGATTTGGACAGTCAGATTATGATAAACACGTTTTGCCACTGCATATGATTCAATGAAGTTTATTGCCTCTACGAAATGGAGAATAGTGTGATCCAAGCTGCTTTCCATGCCTCAGATTTAAAAGGAACGTTTACTAAAGATATCAGCAAGACACACTGGAGCTAGGCCACTTCGGGCTTTAAATGTCTAAAGCAATACTTGGTAGTCAGTGCAGCACTTTACAGCTCGCCAGTTCAAACTGAACAGGGTAATATGCTCTGACTTTATTTTCCTGGTAAGGATGCAGGCTACTGTGTTCTGAAGCTTATTTGAAGAGACGTCAGAGCAGCCAACCAGCAATAGTGCAGTAATCTAAGGGCACTCTCATACTAGGAACGATCGCTTTGTACCACTCCAGAGAGCAACTGTCCCCCCTCCCAACTCCCGTGCTGGCCTGCACTCACAATGCACTTTATGTTCCGGACCTGAGTGCACTTACGTCCTCACGGTGCAGCTTTATTTGCCAACTACAATTCACATTCATCAATAAGGTGAGAAACAGACCTGTTATTAACACAAATATTTTCCAGTGAATCAAAAGTGTATGCTATAGCATTTTTAGTTAGCGATTACACTGTGCACGAGCCCAAGCACACCTCTTCCAAGGGTGTACTCACACTAGCAAATGCCTAGTGCCGATGCCCGTACCAAGAAGTGCCTGAGCGCATTTGACTCCCAAAGTCTGGTTCGTTTGATTAGTGTGTTCATAGTGAAATGCACTCAGGTGTGCTTCACTTGGATTGTTTGGAAGAGGTGCGCTTGGGCACATGCACAGCGTGATCGCAAACCATGCCCAAGCATGGAACTCGAACGCTATGGCATTGAAATTACTCAACAGAAACAAACATTTGCCCTTTTCAATTCATTTCAGAATTTGGGTTAATGACAGGTCCGGTTCTAACCTTACTGATGACCGTGAATTGTAGGCGGTGAGTAAAACCATAGATTCCTCTTTCACAACATCTGCTGCATCCATAAAAATCTGATTATTGCAGCACGATTTACTGAAAATTGATGACTTGCATAACTGATAAACCTGTGCAGCATATGAGAGGGCCGTGTGTCACTGCACCCAAAATGACTCCAAATAATCTACAATGTAAAAATAGTCATGAAGCAAAAAACATCCATTATGCCATGTGAGAGAGCTTTTCTTCAACACAAAAAGTCACATTGTGATGATGTAAGTTTACTCGGGCATGGGACAATAAGCGCAGTGTGAGTGCAGGCCAGTAGTGAACTGGGGAGGGGAGACAATCGCCCTCAGGTATGGTTCGAGGCAACCGAACATCGTGTGAGTGCACCCCGAACAGGCCCAGTGAACCGCACCTGAGCGCAGTATACACTGATCACACAAGTCTGGACTTTGGGGGTCAAACTCACTCAGGTGAGGTACGGATCACCTAGTGGGAGTGCACACTTTTCAAAATCTAAGGGTTTTGAAAGCAAGTGCTAGTTTCTTAGCATCGTGTATGGTTATCACATGTCTTATTTTGGATATGGTTCTTAAATAATAATATTCAGTATTAGTGATGTTACTTATGTGGAACTCATTTACATTCTACATTTATCCGTTTAGAAGAAGCTTTTATCTAAAGCGACTTACAATTGAGACAGGATACAAGTGAGCAGTTTAGGTTAAGTGTGTCAGCGTAAAATATGACAGTTGATGGAAAAAACACTACAGTGATCACAGTCTTACCAAACACTATAAAATATCTCTCAATGTCTGACTGACTGTGTTCCAAAGCAATCCTGAAGATCATCAACTGCTATCTTAACACTATAAGGCAAGATTTGGGGTGAGATAAACATCAATTACTTGTTAGCTACTTGTTAGCCTTATAGCTCCAGTGCGAAATTGAACCCTTTGATGCAAAACATATGCACACCCCTTCTAATGCACAACATGGGTCAAAAATGACCCGCATTCATTTTCCAGGTTATTTCATGCTGACTGAGTTTTTCTTTGCTCTGTCTTTTAAAATCAATTTATTTTATGATTGAATATTCCAAGTATTCTTTAAATATCTTGTTTTTAATTACCACAAATCATTAATTTAATCTTTTCTTTCCTACTTTATGAACAAAAATACTTTTCATATTACTACACATGGGTCATCCAAGTGTGATTTAAAATTAAATGTCTTAATACTATAATAATAATTTGTTTCAAGTAATTACTTTAGCAGTGAATGGGGCCAGTTATTTATTCATTAACTATGTAGTTAGCTAAGCCAACTACAATAAAATTAGCTAACTAAAGTAGAATATGTCAACAGCTCGGTAGCTAATAGTAATTACAGGGAGTGCAGAATTATTAGGCAAATGAGTATGTTGACCACATTACCCTCTCTATGCATGTTGGCCTACTCCAAGCTGCATAGGCTTGAAAGCCTCTTACCAATTAAGCATACCAGGTGATGTGCATCTCTGTAATGAAAAGGGGTGTGGTCTAATGACATCAACACCCTATATCAGGTGTGCAAAATTATTAGGCAACTTCCTTTCCTTTGGCAAAATGGGTCAGAAGAGGGATTTGACGGACTCAGAAAAGTCAAAAATAGTGACATATATTGCAAAGGGATGGAGCACTCTTAAAATTGCCCAGCTTTTGAAGCGTGACCATCGAACAATCAAGCGCTTCATTCAAAATAGTCAACAGGGTCGCAAGAAGCTCGTTGAAAAAAAAAGGCGCAAACTAACTGCCCGTGAACTGAGGAAAGTCAAGCGTGAAGCTGCCAAGATGCCACTCGCCACCAGTTTTGCCATATTTCAGAGCTGCAACATCACTGGAGTGTCAAAAAGCACAAGGTGTGCAATACTCAGGGACACGGCCAAGGTAACAAAGGCTGAAAAACGACCACCACTGAACAAGACACACAAGATGAAACGTCAAGACTGGGCCAAGAAGTATCACAAGACTGATTTTTCTAAGGTCTTATGGACAGATGAAATGAGAGTGAGTCTTGATGGGCCAGATGGATGGGCTCATGGCTGGATCAGCAAAGGGCAGAGAGCTCCAGTCCGACTCAGACGCCAGCAAGGTGGAGGTGGGGTACTGGTATGGGCTGGTATCATCAAAGATGAGCTTGTGGGACCTTTTCGGGTTGAGGATGGCGTCAAGCTCAACTCCCAGTCCTATTGTCAGTTTTTGGAAGACACCTTCTTCAAGCAGTGGTACAGGAAGACGTCAGCATCCTTCAAGAAAAACATGAATTTCATGCAGGACAATGCTCCATCACACGCATCCAAGTACTCCACGGCATGGCTGGCCAGAAAGGGTCTAAAGGAAGAAAGATTAATGACGTGGCCTCCTTGTTCACCTGATCTGAACCCCATAGAAAACCTGTGGTCCCTCATCAAATGTGAGATCTACAAGGAGGGGAAACAGTACACATCTCTGAACAGTGTCTGGGAGGCTGTGGTTGCTGCTGCACGCAATGTTGATCGCAAACAGATCAAAACACTGACCGAATCCATGGATGGCAGGCTTTTGAGTGTCCTTGTAAAGAAAGGCGGCTATATTAGTCACTGATTTGTTTTTTTTTTTGTTTTTTTGAATGCCAGCAATGTATAGTAGTGAATGTTGAGTTGTTATATTGGTTTCCCTGGTGAAAATAAATGAGTGAAATGGGTTTGTTTTTTGTTAAGTTGCCTAATAATTATGCACAGTTATAGTCACCTGCACACACAGATATCCTCCTAAGATAGCTAAAACTAAGAAAGCCCTAATCCAACTTCCAAAAATACTCAGCTTTGATATTTATGAGTCTTTTGGGTTCATCAAGAACATAGCTGTTTTTCAATAATAAAACTAATCCTCAAAAATACAACTTGCCTAATAATTCTGCACTCCCTGTACTTGTAACTTTCTGACAAGTAATCTACTCACTCTCAAGGTAACCTAAACATAATCAATTTTTTTCTAAGGTAATGTTAGAACAATTGAAAAACATTACTTGCATGTATGAGATGGGCAAAGGGCGCTGTGCTGAGCTGTGAAATGTCTGACACAAGCACAATTCACAGTTCCCACCAAACGCTGGAGTAAATGCATGCGGGTCGGTTCTGACCCATGTGTGTAAACGTGATGTAGAATTACAAAAGCTGTGCTTGTTCATAACTTAAGAAAGGAAAAATAAAAATGATGATTTGTGCCAAACAAAAACAAGATATTTACTGCATATTTGGAAAAGTAAATGACAAAATGAATTTATTTCAAAAGTAGATCATAGAAACACTCAGCCATACATGAAATAACCTGGAAAATGAATGCAGGTCGTTTTTGACCCATGTTGTACATTAGAAGGGTAGTGATACAAAAAGGGGTTTTATTCAAAAAGTAAGAAAGGAAAAAATAAAAATAAGGATGTATGATGATCAAAAACAAGTTAATTGAGGAATACCTTGAATACTGAATGATGGAATTAATTTATTGCAAAGATATAGAAGATAAAAACTCAGCCGGGTTACTTTTGACCCATGTTTTTGCATCAAAGGGTTAAGTGTTTTTCACTGATTAACTACATTCGTTATGAGAGGATATTTAATTTTCCAGTCTTAAGCCTGGGCGGCACGGTGGTGTAGTGGTTAGCGCTGTCGCCTCACAGCAAGAAGGTCCTGGGTTCGAGCCCCGGGGCCGGCGAGGGCCTTTCTGTGTGGAGTTTGCATGTTCTCCCCGTGTCTGCGTGGGTTTCCTCCGGGTGCTCCGGTTTCCCCCACAGTCCAAAGACATGCAGGTTAACTGGTGACTCTAAATTGAGCGTAGGTGTGAATGGTTATCTGTGTCTATGTGTCAGCCCTGTGATGACCTGGCGACTTGTCCAGGGTGTACCCCGCCTTTCACCCGTAGTCAGCTGGGATAGGCTCCAGCTCGCCTGTGACCCTGTAGAAGGATAAAGCGGCTAGAGATAATGAGATGAGATGAGGCAGTCTTAAGCCTTTTAGAATATGCACTAGTGTGGGTTCTCTGTTTTAACATGCCAACTGTATGGTGTACCATTTCAACGGTCATGTTTCAAACCTCAGTTATCATTGGGAAGCCCAGAATATAGAAGGACACACAGCACACAAGGGTGAAGAGAGGCTTGTGCTTTCGCAGATATTTTGGAAATTCATCAGCTACAGACGTCACAATAGTCTCGATGGTTGCAAACTGTAGAGGGAACAAGAGTGTGTGTGTCAATAAAGCACCGACACCAACATAACTGCCTCTCTCTCTTTCTCTCTTACACACACACACACACACACACACACACAGCATAGTTAGTTACCATGGTATCCAGTCCAAGCGTGAGGAGCATAAGAAAGAAAATTATGGCCCAAAATGGAGAGATTGGCAGCCTGGTGAGGGCTTCTGGATAAACCACAAAAGCAATGCCAGGACCTACACAGAGAGAGAGAGAGAGAGAGAGAGAGAGAGAATACAAATATATGTAATGCTCAAATTTACATAAAACATAGGCCAAACCTTCAAATGAAACTGCTTAATTAATAATAAAAGTTGTGCATTAAATATAAAAATTAGCATTAGACATATAAAACTTTTATTAATTTTACTAATAAGCTAAAAACAAGTTTTGTAGCTAGACAACAATGTTAAAGTAAGTAAGATCATTTGTGTACACACAGTATCATAAAATAGCTTAAAGAATTGGTTTATAAAGTTTGTATAGTGCTGCTGTAATAGTCACATAATTTCAAAGTTGCCTCAGACAAACATTAAATCAAAATATAGCCCTACAATTGATTTGGGCTACTTTCTCATTCAGTTCTGTGAACACTTTTCAGGCCATTAACTCCACAGAATGAAACTGAGCTGCTCAGTCTTTATTTAAAGTAGCTAAACGCTTGTTTATAATTCTGTATCAAAGTTTATTTGTGACATTGAGATATTAATATTTAACAGGTTTCATAAGGGCTTCATGTTAATACGTCATCCTGACTACAAATCTGACATCACTTTTCTGCAGCTCTAAAATAAGCAGAAAGCAGCCAAAAGAGCTGTTCAGCAGTGAGATAAGGAGGAAATGCTTCAAGTGTTAATCTGTAGCTCCTCTCTTGATCATGGGCACAAAAGGCATTCTCACATACAATTATATTTTATTTATAATGAGTAACATACACTACCGTTCAAAAGTTTGGGGTCACCCAGACAATTTAGTGTTTTCCATGAAAAGTCACACTTTTATTTCCCACCATAAGTTGTAAAATGAATAGAAAATATAGTCAAGACATTTTTCTGGCCATTTTGAGCATTTAATCGACCCCACAAATGTGATGCTCCAGAAACTCAATCTGCTCAAAGGAAGGTCAGTTTTATAGCTTCTCTAAAGAGCTCAACTGTTTTCAGCTGTGCTAACATGATTGTACAAGGGTTTTCTAATCATCCATTAGCCTTCTGAGGCAATGAGCAAACACATTGTACCATTAGAACACTGGAGTGAGAGTTGCTGGAAATGGGCCTCTATACACCTATGGAGATATTGCACCAAAAACCAGACATTTGCAGCTAGAATAGTCATTTACCACATTAGCAATGTATAGAGTGGATTTCTGATTAGTTTAAAGTGATCTTCATTGAAAAGAACAGTGCTTTTCTTTCAAAAATAAGGACATTTCAAAGTGACCCCAAACTTTTGAACGGTAGTGTAACCATATATAAAACTAAAAATAGTGCATCAGTTCATGTTGGTTAGCTAAAATGCTGGTGTAGTTAACATGGCTGTAAGTTGAAAAACTAAAACAGACATTTATCTTTTAACATTCGATATCCATGCTCATCTTTGACTCGTCTTTTTTGTGAGGAAAAAAAAACAAAAAAATCCCTAGCTGTTCCCTATCTTGTTAACTTTACTACTAAATGTAATATCGCTGATTTAGAACCCACACTGATGCTCTCTTCTCCTTTTTTCTCCATTCAGTCTGCAGTGACATGCCAGACTTTCATTTCATTTCTCATTTCCTGCCCCCTAGTGGGCACTTTCACTTGTATGCAAAAGTATGAAGGGAGACGCCTATGCCACTGCCCATACACAACACCCTCCCATGCTCACAAATCCACGGACGCAGAAGGATAAACCAGCTGTGGGAAAGCATACATAGTTCCAAAAGAAGAGGTGGGAAGGTCTGTCAGTCTTTTGTCTTGCTATTGCCATTTGTATTGCAGGCAGCAGCAGATGCAACACAGCTTAACTGCTCAATAAATAAATCCAAAACCCATAAATGTTTACATATCCAAATCAAGTAACTCCAGATTCAAATTACTTGCCACTAAAGTTACATTTTTTCACCTAGACGTGATGCAATTGTGTCCATTTTCATAGGTGACAGTCAGTGCGTTTACATGCACATCCAAATCGAGCTACTGTCGGTAATTGAGCTAAGGGTCCCAGCAGGGGTGCCAGAGAAATCCAATTCTACATGCACACAAGGAAATCGAGCTATTGTGTGAGGTACATTTAGGGTGACCATTCGTCCGGATTTCGTCCGGACAGTCCGGTTTTAGAGCCGTCTGTCCGGACGTCTGTCACGCGTCCTCACTTTTTACATTTTGTCCTCATTTCGGACCCTCAGCCGCCACCATTGCATCAATCGTCACAAATCCCCGCCCATTATTTACACTTGCTATTCTGCGATGACATACAGGCAAAGATAGCCTACAGGGATTTCTCGTATACAAACATTCGCGCTGCGCACGCAGCTGATGGAGCCTCTGCAGCCTCTGATTGTCTGGAAGCTGCTGTCACTCAGAAGCTGCGCTCACGCGATTGACTGATTTTTGCTCCTCCGAGCTGCGTGCGCAGTGCAAATGTTTGTACGGAAAAACCTATGAATGTTGGCACGCATGCTGTTGAACAATACTCATGCCGAAACGAAAGACATCCTTTAAAAATGCTTGGTGCTTAGAGCATCGTTTTGTTGGCAAGAGCCAAAAAGGAGAACACTTCACCTTCTGCAAGCTCTGTTGCATTGACATTGATGTGGGGAGCAGAGGGAAAGGTGCGATAGACAGACACGCAGACACAGACCGCCACAGAGAGAATGCCAAATGTATTGCCAAGGTTATAGGCCAAATGTAAATGACATGGTTGACTGTCATTTTTCATGTTTTTCTTTTTGATTTTTTTTGGATGAGCATAAATGAACACAACAATGTTTTGTTTTTAGTTTAGTTCCTGTGGATAAGCCGAGGCCAGTATAGCAGGCTAAATGACAGTAGGCCTACATGTTTCTTGACTCATTTTTCGATTTTTCATTCTTTTTTCTTTTTGATGGTCATTTTCAAGTGAATAAATATGTTGGCCTATGGCATGGCAAAGACTGTTTTTTCAGTGTCTATAGATGGACACAACTCTTTACAGTGATGTTTTGTTTCTTGCTGACATGGTCTTGACCATCATTTTCCACATTTCTCTTTTTGATAGGTGTTCCAAGTTAATAAATATATATTGACTTCATACGTTTTTTTATAAGTTTTTCTTACCCCCCCCCCGGAACGCGACGGTGTCCTAACTTTAGGGCCTGTGTCCTCACTTTTGGACACAAGTGTCCTAACTTACAGACCCATGTCGGTGGTCACCCTAGGTACATTGTGCACCCGAGCCACAGGTGGCGCTACACGCCCCATCGTGTTGGTACACTTCCGGTTGTCGTCATGAAGAAGAGCTATTCAAGAGTATAAACAAAGTTCTCAATTCCGTGTTCACAAGAAGAATGACGACGAGGACAGCAACATCGAGAGAGAGAAGATGGACAACAGCGAAGCAGCTCAGCACTTGCTCGCTACTACTACTGTTGTCATGCCGACCGAGGCTGTTGTGTTTCCCGCTTGTGGTCTCGTCACTCGTCACTTCCGGAAGGGGCAGTGCTGAAGTAAGTAGCTTGACTACGTAGCTCGATAGGGTTTACATGCACTAAGTAGCTCGGCTACAATCGCATAATCTAGGTCGCGTAGCTCGATTACGAGAAATCCAGTTCGGTTCGATTTCAGCCGAGCTAAGGTGTTTCCATGGCATTTAGAACTTCAATTTCAGTCGAGCTACGGCAGAAATTCGATTTTCTCTATGTGCATGTAAACGCACTGAGTGTGGCATGCAGTGTCAGAAAGTGAGTTTATGGGCAATATATTTAAATTTTAAACCCAAACTATCCCAAACAGTTAACCAACATACTTAATACCTTATGCATAAACTTGATTTTACACAAGAATGTGACAATTTTGGCACATAATTAACATGAAATTAATTGATAATTTCATACATTATTTGTTAGCTATATGTAGCTCACAATGCAAAATTAATGAAAAATGTTTGTGTTAGTTTTCATGTGTGTGTTTTGTTTTTTAACTAAACTATCCCTTTATTGACCTACCTTCATCTGCCACTCTCTCGATCGGCACCTTAAGCTCATGAGCCATGAAGCCAATGACAGAGAAAATCACAAAACCAGCAAAAATACTGGTAGCACTGTTTGTACATGTCACTATTACAGTGTCCCTGTTGGGAGGAAAAATAAGGATCTATAAGACAAAATAAAATTTTATAAAGCACTTTCCAGAGTCTAAGTATGTAAATAATTACAAAAGTAATACGAGCATCTCAAGACAGATGAACTGCACAATATACACAAAGCTTTGGGAACAAACACCAGCAATTGCCTAAAATGCCTACAAAACCTACAATCAATATCACTAGGCATTTTCAGACCAAACATTTCGAGGGACTTATTGAGAGGAACCATCCCCTGGGAAGCCCCCAAGAACTACATACCTTCAAGGGCTTTTTTCTGTTTGCATTCACACCTCCAGTAGGAATGCTAATGTCATGCTAAGCCAGCTTACTAATGTGATGTTAGCAGGAAATGCTAACAAACATTGTTATATTTCACTTAGACACGTCAAAACTGTGCTGTATTTCCTCCATTGGATAAATGCTCACTAAAGCCTGGACTTCACTGTCAGTCCATTTATCCCTAATCTCATCTCATCTCATCTCATCATCTGTAGCCGCTTTATCCTGTTCTACAGGGTCGCAGGCAAGCTGGAGCCTATCCCAGCTGACTACGGGCGAAAGGTGGGGTACACCCTGGACAAGTCGCCAGGTCATCACAGGGCTGACACATAGACACAGACAACCATTCACACCTACGCTCAATTTAGAGTCACCAGTTAACCTAACCTGCATGTCTTTGGACTGTGGGGGAAACCGGAGCACCCGGAGGAAACCCACGCGGACACAGGGAGAACATGCAAACTCCGCACAGAAAGGCCCTCGCCGGCCATGGGGCTCGAACCCGGACCTTCTTGCTGTGAGGCGACAGCGCTAACCACTACACCACCGTGCCGCCCTCCATTTATCCCTGATTTATTTATTTATTTATTTTCATTTTTAACATGAACATTAAGAGCTGTTGGTTACATGGCTAACATTTTACACAGATTTTTAAAAATAGCACAGAATTGGATGGTGTGTTTCACCTTGCATGAAGATTAGCCTACCCATAATTAGCCACACGGAGAGCACCTCACTTGCCAGTGGTGGTGCAGTGGACCACTATCAAGACAGCCCATGTGCCTACATATGTGGCTTCTGCCCCAGAAGTGGTATCCCAACTTTGTAAAATATTTGGCTGGGTGTTGGTGGGCCAAATACATTCACAGTAAACAGTGATTCTCCCTGGCAGAACTACACTGGCCCACAACTGACCTCACTGCTCACCGTACCCATTTCACTTCTACCACTGATTCTGCCTACAATGCATAGAATTCAGCAATTAGATCACAGACTCCTACTTGTAATCCCAAATAAATACTGTCTTGGGAAGAACAAAGTGTACCCTCCTTCATTTTTATGTTTTTAGCTACCAGAGACCATACTATCCCAGCTGACTACGGGCGAAAGGCGGGGTACACCCTGGACAAGTCGCCAGGTCATCACAGGCAAGGGCGGCTGGTGCATAAGGGCGATTGGGCGACGCACTGCCAAAACGCAAAAAAAAAAAGGTTTTTTTCTTTTTTTAAAACAAACTTTCACCAGCGCTGCTCGAGGCCGTTTTAATCTGTCTCTGGCTATCATTGTCCAATCAGGGTGGTCTTGCTTCTAGAGTACCACCCCTTTGGGGCGATTTCAGTCACACTGAAAATCGCCCAAGAGTTCACTGATAGAGTCCCATGTTAATATATTTTTTTCTCCTCACTGACACTTCAATGCAATCTCTATGGGTTCCGGGGGGGCGTGCCCTAACGTGCTTACGTCACTGCGAAGCGCGGCAAAGTTGCATTCGATCCTCTCAGTTTCTGAGGTGAGATGGATGCGGAAAGCAATTCAGTGCGGTCCTTAAAAGAAGTTCCATTTAGTCAGCGATCAAATCGAGCTAAATTGGCAACAAAACAAGCTGGACCCCCCTCGACCAAATCTAAACATAAAACAAATTTCGACAAGGGGGGGAAATCATATACTCGAGGTTTTACTTCAACATGGTCCCAGCGCAAATCCTGGCGAGCTGGCTGCAAGGACGCCTCAGCGGTTTTCTGCTCCCCCTGCTTACTTTTCCACCCTGGAGGTGGCTCCACAGACAGCACTGCTTGGACAGTCACTGGAGTTTCGGACATGCATCATTTGTCAGAGAAAATAAAAAAAACATGAGTCATCAAAGATTCACATGGGCAGCTGCCTGAAATTTTCGGCTTTTGGGAGAGTGAACATCACTACACAATCGGATGAGGGCTACAAGCTAGCAGTTCGCCGCCACAACGATGAGGTGAGCAAGAACAGGCACATATTAAACCGGCTCACCCAATGCGTGAAATTTTGTGGAGTGTTCGAGTTAGCTCTACGAGGCAAAGACGAAACTGAGGGCTCCAGTCACTGTGGTGTTTTTCTGGGTTTGGTTGACTATTGACTTGCTACCTAGGTCAATTTACTTCTGTCCTGTGGACATTTATGGTCCGTGTAGACATAACGGGGGAAAATTGCCCCCCCTGAAAAAAAATTCAGGAGCCGCCACTGATCACAGGGCTGTAGTATTAATTGTAGTATGTAATTATTTAATATGTATGTAATAGGGTGTTCTCTCCAGGTTCTATAAACAAAGAAATAACCTCAGGTGACAACAACGATAAAACAAAACAGATTTCAATACAAAGTCATTTTTCCCAAAAAGTAAACCAACATTCAGAAACCAGGTGGGGAAAAAATAAGTACCATGTATAAGTAATATTTTAGCAATAATAACTTGAATTAAATGTTTTCTGTGGTAGTTTATCAATGCCTCACTTCATTTTGGAGTAGTTTTGATCTGCTCTGCTTTACAACATTGCTTCATTTCATTGCTGTTTGAGTGCATTCTTTGATGCACAGCTCTCTTAAGATCCTTCCACAGCATTTCAATGGGATTGAGGTCTGGACTTTGACTTGGTCATACCAACACCTTCATTTTTGTCCTCTTTAGTCATTCAGGTTTTGATTTGGGGCGGCACGGTGGTGTAGTGGTTAGCGCTGTCGCCTCACAGCAAGAAGGTCCTGGGTTCGAGCCCCGGGGCCGGCGAGGGCCTTTCTGTGTGGAGTTTGCATGTTCTCCCCGTGTCCGCGTGGGTTTCCTCCGGGTGCTCCGGTTTCCCCCACAGTCCAAAGACATGCAGGTTAGGTTAACTGGTGACTCTAAATTGACCGTAGGTGTGAATGGTTGTCTGTGTCTATGTGTCAGCCCTGTGATGACCTGGCGACTTGTCCAGGGTGTACCCCGCCTTTCGCCCGTAGTCAGCTGGGATAGGCTCCAGCTTGCCTGCGACCCTGTAGAAGGATAAAGCGGCTTGAGATAATGAGATGAGATGAATGAGGTTTTGATTTGATTAAACTGTTGGACAGATGACCTCACATTTGTCTCAAGAATATTCTCATACAAAGTGGAGTTCATCGATGTCTCAAAAGCTGCATGTTTCCTCAGAACCTGTGGCTGCATAACTTGCTCAAATCACCCCTTCTCCACCATGTTTGATAATTGGTATGGGGTTTTGGGGGTGATGTGCTGTGTTTGTTTTTTGCCAAACATGGCACTGTGCATGATGACCAAACATCTCCACCTTGGTCTCATCAGTCCAAAGGATATTATTCCAAAACTTTTATGGTTGGTTGTAGTTGTACTGCCATATTGTTTTTGCAGAGAAGGGTGTTTTTCTAGCCATCCTTCCATGAAAAGCATACCTGTTCAGTCTTCTTCTGATTGTGCAATCATGAACAGAAACATTTTATGTGCTTAAAGGGGCCTGTAGGTCACATGATGTACCTCTTTAGTTATTCTTTATATCTCTGACCATTAAACAGTCTGACCTTGG
Organism: Neoarius graeffei; assembly: GCF_027579695.1. Lineage (NCBI taxonomy): Eukaryota > Metazoa > Chordata > Actinopteri > Siluriformes > Ariidae > Neoarius > Neoarius graeffei. The sequence goes on along the minus strand of NC_083583.1, from coordinate 73,840,172 downwards.
ACTGAATTTGTTGAGATGCCCACTCCTGGGAGCATTTGCAACTGTCTTCACTCAGACTTACAGGCTCTCCAGTCCTTCTCACTGTAAAATGGTGAGTTTCAAAATTGTTTGGAGATCGCCTTATAACCCTTCCAGATTGATGAGCAGCAACAATTGCTTCTTTGAGGTCATAGCTAATGTATTTCTTCTTGACATGATGTAGACACACACCTGAGCACTCCAAAACACTGCCAAAAATTCTGCTTTCATAGAGGTAGTTACACTTTTTGATGATAAACTAATCTTGTGCATTTCTTTAGTAACACCTGGCTGCTAATTACTCTCTTAATGACTGTGGAACTAGGAAGGGTGTACTTATTTTTTCCCACCTGGGTTTATTTATTTGTTTATAGAAGTTGGTGAGAACCACTCAATTGTTATTTAGGTACTGATGAATAAAGCATAGAATTGAAGGAGACAGAAAAAATTTTGCACTCTTGGCCAGGTTTGCTGTGCCTGTGGTTTGCTCCTTGGAGTGAAGAGCAGGTTGAGAATACTACACCCCAGCAGTTCTTTAGTAACATCAAAAACTAGTTCCACATCAAAAAGTGTGACTACCTCTATGAAAGCAAAATGTTTGGCAGTTTTGGCAGTGTTTTGGAGTGTTCAGGTGTGTGTCTACATCATGTCAAGAAGAAATACATTAGCTATGACCTCAAAGAAGCAATTGTTGCTGCTTATCAAGCTGGAAGGGTTATAAGGCCATCTCCATCTGAAATGGAGATTGGCGCCACCAAATGCACCATGAATGGTGCGGGAAGGACTTTGACATTTTTTGACTAGTACATGGGCCTTGTATGCTCTCAGATGGAAACAGTTCTACTAATGGTTTGAACTACATCATTTAGATCCAGTACACTGCATGGTTCCTAGAGTACTACCCTTCCTACAGGGACTGTTTTATATAACATGTAAGAAAAACATGACATGGCAATAGGTTGCATGACAACATATTGTGTGAGCCCAATGTGGCCTTGTGGATGAGTGAGCCAGTGACTATAATCCAGTGATTACTGGATTGAAAAAAGAAAAAAAAACTCACAGCAACCCCATTTAAAAAGGCTGTAGAGTTTTGTTTGAAACACTGAGTGGAACATGAATGACATGATATGCTAGCTTTTTTTGCTAACATGGTGTAAAGAAGCATCTGTGCTTGATCATTTTCATTGGCCTCTTTCTGTGAAAGTAGATGGTTCTTTGCCATGTTTAGTGGGGAAAAGTGTCAAACTCTTGAGCAAAAGCAAGACTTCTTTCAGCTCAAACAAAACACGTGGTAAGTAATTATTCCCTTAGATTAAGATGAGGTTTCCATAACACTAACAACACTAACATGATATTACTTGAATAATATTCCTTTAATGTTAATCTAACAATGATTCCCCGATGCTAACATCAAACTGTACTGTTATATATATATATATATACACAGTGGTGCTTGAAAGTTTGTGAACCCTTTAGAATTTTCTATATTTCTGCGTAAGTATGACCTAAAACATCATTGGATTTTCACACAAGTCCTAAAGGTAGATAAAGAGAACCCAGTTAAACAAATGAGACAAAAATATTATACTTGGTCATTTATTTATTGAGGAAAATGATCCAATATTACATATCTGTGAGTGGCAAAAGTATGTGAACCTCTAGGATTAGCAGTTAATTTGAAGGTGAAATTAGAGTCAGGTGTTTTCAATCAATGGGATGACAATCAGGTGTGAGTGGGCACCCTGTTTTATTTAAAGAACAAGGATCTATCAAAGTCTGAGCTTCACAACACATGTTTGTGGAAGTGTATCATGGCACGAACAAAGGAGATTTCTGAGGACCTCAGAAAAAGTGTTGCTGATGCTCATCAGGCTGGAAAACATTACAAAACCATCTCTAAAGAGTTTGGACTCCACCAATCCACAGACAGACAGACTGTGTACAAATGGAGGAAACTCAAGACCATTGTTACCCTCCCCAGGAGTGGGCGACCAACAAAGATCACTCCAAGAGCAAGGCGTGTAATAGTCGGCGAGGTCACAAAGGACCCCAGGGTAACTTCTAAGCAACTGAAGGCCTCTCTCACATTGGCTAATGTTAATGTTCATGAGTCCACCATCAGGAAAACACTGAACAACAATGGTGTGCATGGCAGGGCTGCAAGGAGAAAGCCACTGCTCTCCAAAAGGAACATTGCTGCTTGTCTACAGTCTGCTAAAGATCATGTTGACAAGCCAGAAGGCTATTGGACAAATGTTTTGTGGACGGATGAGGCCAAAATAGAACTTTTTGGTTTAAATGAGAAGCGTTATGTTTGGAGAAAGGAAAACACTGCATTCCAGCATAAGAACCTTATCCCATCTGTGAAACATGGTGGTGGTAGTATCATGGTTTGGGCCTGTTTTGCTGCATCTGGGCCAGGATGGCTTGCCATCATTGATGGAACAATGAATTCTGAATTATACCAGCGAATTCTAAAGGAAAATGTCAGGACATCTGTCCATGAACTGAATCTCAAGAGAAGGTGGGTCATGCAGCAAGACAATGACCCTAAGCACACAAGTCATTCTACCAAAGAATGGTTAAAGAAGAATAAAGTTAATGTTTTGGAATGGCCAAGTCAAAGTCCTGACTTTAATCCAATCAAAATGTTGTGGAAGGACCTGAAGTGAGCAGTTCATGTGAGGAAACCCACCAACATCCCAGAGTTGAAGCTGTTCTGTATGGAGGAATGGGCTAAAATTCCTCCAAGCCGGTGTGCAGGACTGATCAACAGTTACCGCAAACATTTAGTTGCAGTTATCGCTGCACAAGGGGGTCACACCATATACCGAAAGCAAATGTTCACATACTTTTGCCACTCACAGATATGTAATATTGGATCATTTTCTTCAATAAATAAATGAGCAAGTATAATATTTCTGTCTCATTTGTTTAACTGGGTTCTCTTTCTCTACTTTTAGGACTTGTGTGAAAATCCGATGATGTTTTAGGTCATATTTATGCAGAAATATAGAAAATTCTAAAGGGTTCACAAACTTTCAAGCACCACTGTGTGTATATATATATATATATATATATATATATATATATATATATATATATATATATATAAAAAACATTTTAGTTTGGTTGTCTTATTTTTTCCATTAAATGGATCATCTACAAAAAAGTACTTCAGTCTTAATGGACTGCATATCCAAAACATACAGTTGCATACTGTGGGCTGAAATCAACCAATTAGAATTAATTGGTTAATTAATTACTATCTAATTTAATTAAATTAATCAATAAAACATACCTATAACAGTTGTTATGAAATTTATTGTATGAAGAGAGAGTGATTAATCCTCCCCACGCTGCAGAGAGGGAAAAGAAGATCTGAGTGGCAGCATCCTTCCATACCTGAGAGAGAGAGAGAGAGAGAGAGAGAGAGAGATCATTTATTTATATATTAATAGGGCCATAATGTGCTAACATTCTACTGATGCTGTGAAATTTGTGGCATGTCAGTCTGTCTCTTACTTTGGCATCATTGAGTTTTTCCCATTTCGGTGTAATGAAATAAAGGATACCAGATCCAGCACCAGGCAGCGTCACACCACGGATCAACAAAATCACCAAAACCACATATGGAAAGGTGGCTGTAAAATACACCACCTGTGAAGGAAACACAAAAAGAAACAAATGCTAAACATGTTTAATAATTACCGATTCCTGTTTAGAAATCAACAGGTGAGAAGAGGAAGCTCTTTATTTATCAAATGTGCATAAACTGAAATGTGACTCAGGGTAAGAACATACAACATATATGCAACAATATGCAGCTGACAACTCATAGAGTACATAATAATAAAACACATGCTGATCATATTTTATCATACAGAATAAATAGTGCTTTACAGTCAGGTTCAGTATTATGTCGATCACAAAAATGTTTTTTTCCCCTCAATTATCTACGGTACCACTAATACATTCTAATCCACTATTATTCATAAATCTCTTATATAACTTTTTACCTACTTGAGAGTTTTGAAATTGAAATATGTAATTTCATGAGTCCCATCAGCGGGGTGGTGCATTCTGGCTGTGTGAAAAGATGGCGGCGCCCTTGCGCGAGTGCTTAACAACAATTTGTGTTGGCGAAAGAAAGAGAACCAAAAGTGAGTAATCAAGTTTGCTGCACTTTTATATTCATGGCGCTGGAGACAGAAGACGATGTGAAGGCGAAAGCATGTGGGGACGCATTTATTCGTGCCAGAGTGTTGAGTCTGCGAGAGTCTGAGCGTGAATAAAAATGAAAATAATGTGGAAAGCAAGTGAAGAAACACCGTTCTGGAAACTCTGGAAGACCAACTTGTTTGTCGCTATGTAAAAATCATCATTTTTGACCATTCGCAGCAATGGCCTTTAGAATATCCATCATCACTCTGATACTCGTTTTGACGGTCTTTAAGAACATTTTATGCCTGATGAAGACCCTTCACTTCAAAATTCAAGTATTTTACTTACCAAGATCAAGTTCAAGTCAAGCTCGTTCAAAGTCAGTCAACTGAAGTCAACCATCTTCTTTTTCTTCGCCTGTCCAGTGTATTCTGGGTTGGGTCCCTTTCCTAGGGTTTTTTTGGCTAAGTAAGTACAGCCAGCTAGCCACTCCTCTGCTGCACTGCTTTTGGTCATGGACAATTTAGAGTAGCCAATTAGCCTAACTGTATGTCTTTGGATTTGTGGGGGAAACCAGAGCACCCAGAGGAAACCCACACAGACACAGGGAGAACATGCAAACACCACACAGAAAGGCCCATGAGGTTCGAACCTGGAACCTCTTTGCTGTGAGGCAAAAGTACGAACCACTACACCACCGTGTTGCCCCAAAGGCAACCTATGTATTTGTATATATTAGCTCATTGTCATGTTACTGTCACAGTCTTATGCCTGGCTCAAACCTTGGCTTGTCGCATGGGTCAATCCCGCTATTGTTAATCATTACATCTGATTGTTCTGTTATCAATCCTGGTCCAATTACGAACCCATGCTGTATTTGCAAAAAAGCAGCCAGAAAGCAATCCAACCAGAAAGCCATCCAACGTGACAAGTGTTATAATTGGTTTCATGCTAAATGCATATCAATGTCTGCTCAATCTTATGAAAGATATGGGGACAGTTTGAACTTCATGTGGCTATGTAATTTATGTATTTTCCCCAAATTTTTCCACATTTCTCCTGAATGAAACTGAGATGGCAACAGCTTTTTTCTGCTCGTGAATTGTGACACCAGTAGCAGTGATATTGGATCACCGTTATACACATCCACTCCTATGCTGAAAGCGTAAGCTAAAAATACTCTCTCTGAATTGTAATGGTCTGAAAGGTGTGAACAAGAAAGCCGAGTTCCATTCTATGATTGCACTCCACCAGCCAGATGGTGTGAGTCTAAAATCGACGCCTCAGTGCCTACCTATTCTGTATTTCTTGAAACTTATGAGGCTTACAGAAAAGATTGAACATTGTCAGGAGGTGTTGTTTTTATTGCTGTCAAAAATGATCTGACTGCCTTGGAAGAATGTCTTCTAATGGTTGAGGACGTGAGATTATTTGGGCATCACTGCAATTTGCGAAGTCAAAAAAGCTCTATGTATCAAGCTTCTACCATCCCCCTTCATCCAATACCTAACATCTAGACTTTTTGGATGACTCCTTGGGGAACATCTTCAGTCAAGCTGCTAAGTTCCCTCTTATTGTTCTTTGTGGAGATTTCAACTGTGGGGCTATAAATTGGCCTGAATTATGTCTACACAAGAACTTATGACATAATGTATGTGATTCTCGCCTCTTGGAGATCGCAACCAATTATGGATTAACCCAGTTTGTTAACGGCCAGACAAGAGCAGCTTCTGGATGACTCCTTGATCTTGTATTTTCCTCATATCCTAACACTGTCCAAGTATGCCATACCATCCCAGGCATCCCAGGAGTTATGACACAATGTAGTACAGAGTGATTTCTTTGACATCACTAGTCTATAAAGTCCTTGAGCACATGATATGCAGCCAAGTTTGTGCTTTCTTCTGTTCAAATTCAACCATATCTAAATTTCAGTATGGGTTCCAAAGAGGACTTTCCTGTGAGACTCAATTGATTTCACTGGCTCACGAGTGGTGAAAGGTACTTAACGAGCATGGTCAAACTGATGTTGTTTTTTTAGACTTCGCTAAAGCATTTAATTCTGTTCCACACCAGCGGTTGCTTGGCAAAGCTGATTACGATGAAATTCGTGGTAACCTACAGCTTTGGCTCAAAGATTTCCTTACTGAATGTCATCAGCGTGTAGTAGTCAATGGTACTTGCTCCAACCAGTCTCCGGTCAAGTCTGGCATTCCCCAAGGAACTGTTTTGGGCCTGGTCTTATTTCTCATCTACATAAACAACCTATCAGAAGTTATGCAATCATCGATTAAACTATTTGCTGATGACACAGTTATCTACAAGAAAATCAAAACACCTGATGACCACCTTATCCTCCAGAAAGACCTTCAACTCCTGGAGGCTTGCGCTTCTCGTTGGCAGATGAGATTTGCGCCAAAAAAGTGTCACATTTTACGTATAACATTGAAAAAGAATACATCTGAGTTCACCTACAACCGATGTAATACCAATATAGAAGGAGTTAGATTTCATCAGCACCTTGGGGTATACATATCGTGTACGCTGAACTGGACTAAACAATGTGAGGAAGTACAAAAGACGGCAAATTGCGGGTTTACTGTCTTACAATGTAATATCTACTCTACTCTGTGTAAAGTTAAAGAACATGCATATCAAGCCCTTTTATGACCCATGACTGAGTATGCTTGTACAGCTTGGAGCCCTTATACCGTAAAGGGAATTACAACTGAAGAATCAGTTCAAAAGTGTGCAGCCAGATTCTTGTTCAACGACTGTCAGAGACCTACAAGTGTGTCTTCTTTACTTAACGAGTTTCACTGATCATCACTTCAAGAGTGAAGGACACTGACAGACCTTTCTCTCTTTTAAAAGATCCAGGATAACTTAGTTGATTTACCTTTTCCTAGTGGCATGTCTATTAATACCTCCTGTACCAGAAAGACACACTGGAAGACATACAAGCTTCGACAGTGATGCTTGAAAGTTTGTGAACCCTTTAGAATTTTCTATATTTCTGCATAAATATGACCCAAAACATCATCAGATTTTCACACAAGTCCTAAAAGTAGATAAAGAGAACCCAGTTAAACAAATGAGACAAAAATATGATACTTGGTCATTTATTGATTGAGGAAAATTATCCAATATTACATAGCTGTGAGTGGCAAAAGTATGTGAACCTTTGCTTTCAGTATCTGGTGTGACCCCCTTGTGCAGCAATAACTGCAACTAAACGTTTCCGGTAACTGTTGATCAGTCCTGCACACCAGCTTGGAGGAATTTTAGCCCATTCCTCCATACAGAACAGCTTCAACTCTGGGACGTTGGTGGGTTTCCTCACATGAACTGCTCACTTCAGGTCCTTCCACAACATTTCCATTGGATTAAGGTCAGGACTTTGACTTGGCCATTCCAAAACATTAACTTTATTCTTCTTTAACCATTCTTTGGTAGAATGACTTGTGTGCTTAGGGTCGTTGTCTTGCTGCATGACTCACCTTCTCTTGAGATTTAGTTCATGGACCGATATCCTGACATTTTCCTTTAGAATTCGCTGGTATAATTCAGAATTCATTGTTCCATCAATGATGGCAAGCCGTCCTGGCCCAGATGCAGCAAAACAGGCCCAAACCATGATACTACCACCACCATGTTTCACAGATGGGATAGGGTTCTTATGCTGGAATGCAGTGTTTTCCTTTCTCCAACCATAACGCTTCTCATTTAAACCAAAAAGTTCTATTTTGGTCTCATCCATCCGCAAAACATTTTTCCAGTATACTTCTGGCTTGTCCACGTGATCTTTAGCAAACTGCAGATAAGCAGCAATGTTCTTTTTGGAGAGCAGTGGCTTTCTCCTTGCAACCCTGCCATGCACACCATCATTGTTCAGTGTTCTCCTGATGGTGGACTCATGAACATTAGCCAATGTGAGAGAGGCCTTCAGTTGCTTAGAAGTTACCCTGGGGTCCTTTGTGACCTCACTGACGATTACACGCCTTGCTCTTGGAGTGATCTTTGTTGGTTGAGCACTCCTGAGGGTAACAATGGTCTTGAATGTCCTCCATTTGTACACAGTCTGTCTGACTGTGGATTGGTGGAGTCCAAACTCTTTAGAGATGGTTTTGCAACCTTTTCCAGCCTGATGAGCATCAACAACGCTTCTTCTGAGGTCCTCAGAAATCTCCTTTGTTCATGCCATGATACAGTTCCACAAACATGTGTTGTGAAGATCAGACTTTGATAGATCCCTGTTCTTGAAATAAAACAGGGTGCCCACTCACACCTGATTGTCATCCCATTGATTGAAAACACCTGACTCTAATTTCACCTTCAAATTAACTGCTAATCCTAGAGGTTCACATACCGGTACTTTTGCCACTCACAGATATGTAATATTGGATAATTTTCCTCAATAATTAAATGACCAAGTATAATATTTTTGTCTCATTTGTTTAACTGGGTTCTCTTTATCTACTTTTAGGACTTGTGTGAAAATCTGATGATGTTTTAGGTCATATTTATGCAGAAATATAGAAAATTCTAAAGGGTTCACAAACTTTCAAGCACCACTGTACCTGCTACTATCGACTCGTCCAAGTACTCTTTTTTTGCTCGCTGCATACCAGTGTGGAACTGTCTCCCACCTGACATTGTCAATGCTAGAGCACTAACTTTGTTTAAGGGCCGAGTAAAGAATGCCAACATACCGTACTTGCTGCCAAAGTTTAAACTGACCGCCCATTGGCATGATTAGTATGACTAAAGGCAATTAATGTGATTAAATTTAAAGTTATAATAAAGATATAATAAAGAGTCTGCCAGTGCTAATGCTAACACACCATTCCTTTAGCACCTACCTAACATTGCCTTAAAGGAAATAATATTCTAGAGCTCTAGAATATTCTCTTAACACAATATTAATTTAACACAACATCGCAGTGGATCCAGAACCTCTTCCAGAAACTCAGGACACGTGTTGGAGGCGGGGGCACATCCTGGATGGGATGCCAATCTATTGCCAGGCACCACATACACACATTCACACTTAGGGTAATTTATCATAACCTGCCACCTACTGGCAGCTTTTTTAGACACTGGGATGTCATGCACCAAAACTCCACACAGACAGAGCTCAGGATCAGGCTGGGGATGGTGAAGATGCTCACTAGTAGCCAACTTATATCAAATTAGGCAAAATAAGACCATAAAGTAAGGCCTCAGCTTCTATCTTCTCAAACAAATGACAATGAACAACATAAATAAGCAGCACAGATTTCTTATGTAATGGCTGAGATGCCAAATATTAGAACATTAGAACAGTTGCTTGCTTCTAATGTTCTAATATGGCCATTTATTTCCCACACAGTCCCAAAGTCCTATATTCCAAAAGCACTGACTTTTTTTTTTGTTGTTGTTAAACAGGAATTAAAAATAAGTCTGTGCTTAGAATATATTTTATATTCATCTGTACACATCAACATGTCAGTATTATCATATTTCACAATTGCACATTTCAACCAGGGGTGGCACGGTGGTGTAGTGGTTAGCGCTGTTGCCTCACAGCAAGAAGGTCCGGGTTCGAGCCCCGTGGCCGGAGAGGGTCTTTCTGTGTGGAGTTTGCATGTTCTCCCCGTGTCTGCATGGGTTTCCTCCGGGTGCTCCGGTTTCCCCCACAGTCCAAAGACATGCAGGTTAGGTTAACTGGTGACTCTAAATTGACCGTAGGTGTGAATGTGAGTGTGAATGGTTGTCTGTGTCTATATGTCAGCCCTGTGATGACCTGGCGTCTTGTCCAGGGTGTACCCCGCCTTTCGCCCGTAGTCAGCTGGGATAGGCTCCAGCTTGCCTGCGACCCTGTAGAACAGGATAAAGCGGCTACAGATAATGAGATGAGATGAGTCATTTCAACCATGGGAGTCAGTCACTGCAGTGACACCTAATGGACACAAAGGGGCAGTGTACACCTTGAAAACTATTTATTTACAAATCGCAACTTTGACAGTAATGAAAACTGGCTGTAAAGTAATTAATTAGCAATGAAGACTGATTTAGTGGTTTTAAAGAGAATTAATTGGCTGGCCTTTTTACCTTTCCTGATGACTTGATTCCTTTAGCCAGGGAAGCATACACAATGAGCCATGCCAGAAAAAGACAAGCGGCCAAGGCCCAGCGGATATCTCCTGGATACTCAATCCCTTTGGAAATGTGCAACACATTATATCTAATAGGAGGGGGGGAAATGCAAGGACAATTTCAGCACATACAATTTCAAGAAAACTGTAGCCTACTCCCATGTATTCAAGATTCATACACTGTAAAACATTTCAAATTGGCTTAACTTGGAAATGCAAGTTCACCTGCTGCCTTGAAAATGCAAGTTAACTCAATTTGACAATTATCTTTGTTTCAACTCAGAAAAAGTCTCAATTAGTCAAGACAACTAAGTAATTTAAGTCTAACCTTTGAAAACTTGCACAGATTAGTTCAAATTAAAACACTTTTCAGAGCTCATTGAGTTGAAGAGAAAAAGTAAGTGGACATAACTAAACAAGGCTGAAATATTTTAGAGTGTATAAACATGAGTCCATTTAAGAATTTCACTTCATTCTAATTTTTTACCTACAAATTATTTGTTTGTTTGTTTGTTTTTTAATCCAAAGTGGTTTAACAATCCCTCACTTGAAATATTCTTCACTGGGGCTGACATAAGTTCTGTTTTCCGTGGTGATATTTAACAGCTTGCTTAAACTCCCAGCAGCATTCGCAGATAAACAAAATGTAGTGTTCTTAATGGAGGTGATGTTTCTGTCTCGAATGATACAGGAATCTGTCACACAGGAAAAGCAGAAGAATAAGAACCACCAAAGATATATTATGTGGCTAAAAGAGAGCAGATGGCTGTAAATTTAATATTAGAGCTGGAAAAAAAAAACATGTTGAGTGGTGTTCAATGCTGTCATATAAATAGGGGACTTCAAAAGGGAAAAAGCTTATCATATCCATTTCTAGGACAATACTTCCAAAGACCATTTAAAATGATCAAAAATGGTGCAGGTAAGTGGTGAAGTTATTGATAAAGTGTAGGTCAAATTTAAGTATGAATCATATTAAGAACGCATTAATATGAATGTGTAAATATGATTACATATTTACACATTTACATATTTACTAATAGTGAAACTGTAACTATATAATGACCTAATTCTTCATTTACTTGGAGCTATGAGTCCATCTGTTGGTCTTTTCCTTTCTGCAGTTTTGATAAAAGCAACTAATGTTTAAGTCACAAACATTAGCTATTGACTAATAAACAAATAATTTCAAGTGCACTCCAAATACTTTCAATCTCAAGAAATCATTCTCACTGTGTGCATCTTAACAAGCTTTTTTAATTTCCCTCCCTATATCCTTACTGACTGATATTAACCCGTCACAGATAAGCATATCACTACAGTAGAAGGGATATGATTTACTTAATAATGTTCAAGAAAATGTTATTCATTTGAAATACATGCATTATAGACAGAAATGGCTTAATAACTATCCCTTCCTACAGGTTGAGTACTAATCCTTTCTAATCGATCAGATGTCGATTCAACAAATTGAAAAATAATTAAAAATAAAACAGAAAATATGGCACAATAGCTTTTATATATCATTCATGTTTTACAAACACAGCCACTAAATGTAACACTAAATTTCAAGCTCAACGCAAATTATAAAGATAAAATTACAAATAAAATACACAGAAAATAGTTATAACTGTGTAAAAATGCACGATTATATTCAGCACTTTTTACACTATATACTACTTTATTTATTGCTGAGTGTGGTGCATAAAGCAAATAACAATTCCTGGGTGTAATCCATCTAATAATTCCTATCAATAAACAGTTACGTACTTTATGGCCAAATATTCCTGCAGAAAATGAAGATTTGAAATTTTCCAAATTTTGAAATGTAAGTACAGTGGTGCTTGAAATTTTGTGAACCCTTTAGAATTTTCTATATTTCTGCATAAACATGACCCTAAGCACACAAGTCGTTCTACCAAAGAATGGTTAAAGAAGAATGAAGTTAATGTTTTGGAATGGCCAAGTCAAAGTCCTGACTTTAATCCAATTGAAATGTTGTGGAAGGACCTGAAGCGAGCAGTTCATGTGAGGAAACCCACCAACATCCCAGAGTTGAAGCTGTTCTGTACGGAGGAACGGGCTAAAATTCCTCCAAGCTGGTGTGCAGGACTGATCAACAGTTACCGCAAACGTTTAGTTGCGGTTATTGCTGCACAAGGGGGTCACACCAGATACTGAAAGCAAAGGTTCACATACTTTTGCCACTCACAGATATGTAATATTGGATGATTTTCCTCAATAAATAAATGACCAAGTATAATATCTTTGTCTCATTTGTTTAACTGGGTTCTCTTTATCTACTTTTAGGACTTGTGTGAAAATCTGATGATGTTTTGGGTCATATTTATGCAGAAATATAGAAAATTCTAAAGGGTTCACAAACTTTCAAGCACCACTGTAGGTGTATCTCAGAAGGTTTCTATCAAACAGCCTAGTGCTTCACATACTACTGTGGTCCTTGGTGTCATTTATAAACTATCAACATTAATTTGTTTGCTTTAAAAATGATCATGCTAATTATTAACGCCAAATGAAATTGAAACAAAGTCAGTAAAATTGCAAATCTGGCCGGTTTTAGGTGCAAATCCCCGGTTTGACATCAGATGTCGCCAATGGCACTGATTTTGAGCTGCAGTTCTCCAAATGACCGCTAGAAGGCGCATGACTCTCACTGCAGCTTCACTAAATACACTCACCAACCACTTTAATAGGAACTTCTTGTTGGTTCTAAGATCCCTGTTCTTGGCTGAAGGAGTGGAACTCAGTGTGTTCTTCTGATGTTGCATGCTCTAATGCTTTTCTGCTCACCACGGTTGTAAAAAGTTACTTATATGAGTTACTACACTACCGTTCAAAAGTTTGGGGTCACCCAGACAATTTTGTGTTTTCCATGAAAAGTCACACTTTTATTTCCCACCATAAGTTGTAAAATGAATAGAAAATATAGTCGAGACATTTTTCTGGCCATTTTGAGCATTTAATCGACCCCACAAATGTGATGCTCCAGAAACTCAATCTGCTCAAAGGAAGGTCAGTTTTATAGCTTCTCTAAAGAGCTCAACTGTTTTCAGCTGTGCTAACATGATTGTACAAGGGTTTTCTAATCATCCATTAGCCTTCTGAGGCAATGAGCAAACACATTGTACCATTAGAACACTGGAGTGAGAGTTGCTGGAAATGGGCCTCTATACACCTATGGAGATATTGCACCAAAAACCACACATTTGCAGCTAGAATAGTCATTTACCACATTAGCAATGTATAGAGTGGATTTCTGATTAGTTTAAAGTGATCTTCATTGAAAAGAACAGTGCTTTTCTTTCAAAAATAAGGACATTTCAAAGTGACCCCAAACTTTTGAACGATAGTGTTTTTCCTTCCTGGCAAAAAAAGCTCAAACCAATCTGTCCATTTTCCTTTGGCAAGGCGTTCGTTTCCGCCCACAGAACTGTCGCTCACTCACTCAGTGATGGTTTTTGTTTTCTGCACCATTCTGTGTAAACTCTAGAGACTGTTGTGTGTGAAAACCCCAGGAGGAGATCAACAGTTTCTGAAATACTCAAACCAAAAATACTCATCTGACTCAAACCAACTCCCATACCACAGTGAAAGAAAGAAAGTCACACTTCACTCTGAGATCACAATTTTTCCCATTCTGATGTTTGAACATTGTGAACATTAACCGAAGCTCTTGATTTGTATCTGCGTGATTGGATGCATCGTGCTGCTGTCGAGGGATCGGCTGATTACAGAACAGCAGGTGGATGGATGGGTGTTCCTAATAAAGTGGCCAGTGAATGTATGTCCACTGAGCAGCTTTTATTGCTGAATCCACTAAAAAAAAAATCACACAATCAAATACGTCACTCTTTTTACATTCCATTTCACCATTTTAGAGAGATTATTTAATTAATAATACACTACTGTTCAAAAGTTTGGGGTCACTTTGAAATGTCCTTATTTTTGAAAGAAAAGCACTGTTCTTTTCAATGAAGATCACTTTAAACTAATCAGAAATCCACTCTATACATTGCTAATGTGCTAAATGACTATTCTAGCTGCAAATGTGTGGTTTTTGGTGCAATATCTCCATAGGTGTATAGAGGCCCATTTCCAGCAACTCTCACTCCAGTGTTCTAATGGTACAATGTGTTTGCTCATTGCCTCAGAAGGCTAATGGATGATTAGAAAACCCTTGTACAATCATGTTAGCACAGCTGAAAACAGTTTAGCTCTTTAGAGAAGCTATAAAACTGACCTTCCTTTGAGCAGATTGAGTTTCTGGAGCATCACATTTGTGGGGTCGATTAAATGCTCAAAATGGCCAGAAAAATGTCTTGACTATATTTTCTATTCATTTTACAACTTATGGTGGGAAATAAAAGTGTGACTTTTCATGGAAAACACAAAATTGTCTGGGTGACCCCAAACTTTTGAACGGTAGTGTATATTATGAAATTTAAGGGAAAAAAATTATATGTAGTCAAAATGTAAATAATGAGCCTAGTAATGATGGGCAGTGTGTATGTGTGTGTGTGGGGGGGGGGGGGGGGGGGGCTGCTACACACTGCACATCACGTTGAAAAGGGGGAAGAGGTGAACGGAGAAACACACTTTTGACTTTAAAAGCCCTTTATTAGTCCTTGGTTACACGTTTTTCTGCATCCACTTCATGTGTCTGTGTCTTTCCAAAACTAGATAATTAAAACAATAATGATTAAATTCTGCTGTTATGGATTGGAATGAAAGAAAAAAGAGGAAAGAGAAATAGAGAGAAAAATAAATGGGAAGGGTTGATTTGGGCATAAAACTCAGGCAGAGTGAAAAAGAAAATACTGAAAATTTACCCCAATACATTTATTAGGGATAAAATTAGCTCAAATGTTTAAAGTCTTTAATTTTCTGTATGTTATTAAAAGTGTGTTACAAATAAACAGACTTGACTTGAAATGGATAGATAAACTAAAACAGAGAGACATAGCAGATTGGACAAGAAGATAAATTATGTTAAGCAGAAAAACAATAGACATTAATTAAACTGCATTTATAGATAGATAGATAGATAGATAGATAGATAGATAGATAGATAGATAGATAGATAGATAGACTGATGATCCTTACCTAGCTGCAGCATGCCTTTGTCTTTGCACTCAGCTGTGTTCCATTCGTTTGTACAGTAAGACCATGGCAATAAGCCCTTCAACGAAGTGAACGAAGCGAACAGGTAGTACAGAGTCCAGCACATTATTATATTATAGTATATGGCTATCAAGACTGATATAATCAACATGGCAATCCCGCAACCTAAAATAAATAAACGAGATGAGATACAGTACATTACTGACCGACAGGCAAACACAACAACTGACTGAAACATGAAATCACTGCATATTATTTATATTAGCAACAAGATCCTCTTTGTGATGATATACTGTTATGATATATATTATGATGGTGGTGTCTTATTGTTATATAAAACGATGTAAAAGGTAAATGCATATGTAAAGTTAAATCGACTAACTGTTTAACATAAAGACAAGTGCACGTTACAATTATACATGTGAATGTAAAGGTATAAAGTGTGTATTTTCATATTTGGTTATACACTGTATTGTATAGAAGTGCTGTATGTTTTTATGTTTATTGATGATGTCTGATACCCACTGTGAATTAAAAAAAGAGAGATTCAGATTTGATTCAGTAGAAAACACATTCTACTAGCTTGATGAAAGAATCTGAAGAAAGATAAAAGAAACTGTAGGTGCAAAAATTAAAGACAATGTTTAAATATAATATTTAAAAAGTAAAGTTTAAAAATGAAAATTAAAGTGTGGGTGTAAGGTTTAAATGTGTAAATGTGAATGAATAATTGAATGTGTAAAGTTTAAAGACGTACTGCAAACTTAAACGAGCTGTAAGGTTGAAAATGGCTCAGAATTTTGTCTACTGGTTAAAATCATCCTGAGCCTTGCAAGGCCAATGAAGATTAATTTTTTAATTTAAAAAAAAAAGAAAAAAGAATGGTCATCAGATATTAACGTCTAATCAGAGGTGGGCGGGTCCCACCACCCCAGCCACGCCTTCAAGAGGGAGTCTGTGAAACAGCTCTTATTTTCAAAAATATGTTGATTGAGACTCATTGAGCAACTCCTACCTCACACATCCGTGTCCCACCCTCCCCACTCTTGCCCACTTTTTAGCATTCTATAAAATGTTGCAGTGGGTGGATTTAGGCTCAGAGCTGGGGTGAACGTACACTTTTTAGTGATGTAAAGATAATTATGATTGTAGTGTGTGTAAATGTAATTGTGTAAGTTTACCTTGTAAAGCTGGAATGGCCTTCCATACTGAAACGGGTCCTTGACTGGCAAATTGGCCCAAAGAAACTTCCAGAAGGAAGATGGGAATTCCAGCAAGACTCAGCATGATCAGGTACGGGATCAAAAATGCACCTGCAAATGGAACACACATACACACACACACACACACACAATAAGTACTATGTGTTATCGAGGTAAAAGTGGAAAGTAAATGTTTACATACTAACATGTACAAGCTATTAAGAAAAGGAAACTTCATCAGACCTCAAAGACTTCTGACTATTAACCTAGTAAAGTATGCCAATGGTGATTCAACTACAGCAAAAGCACACACCTTTATACATAATAAAACCCCCAGCACTAGTCCAGTATTATATGTTTTTTACACTTTAAACCAAGTTGGACTTACACACTGTGTAAATCAGTATATGCAGTGGTTCATACCTACCAAAAGCGGTCCAAGGAAGGACAACCGGTGAACCGGCGACAGCATCGTGGGTGTCAAAGGCTCATTGATTCGCATGGGGCACGAAGGCTCGCCCATATGGTCCAATCCCATAGAAGAGCTACTGTAGCACGAACTGCTGGAAAAGTTAATGCTGGTTAAAACAGAAAGGTGTCAGCATTAACTTTTTAGTATTGGACCATATGGGCTAGCCTTCGTGCCCCATGCGAATCAATGAGCCTTCGACACCCATGACGCTGTCGCCAGTTCACCGGTTGTCCTTCCTTGGACCACTTTTGTTCGGTACTAACCACTGCATACCAGGAACACCCCACAACAAGTTCCATTTTGGAGATGCTCAGACCCAGTCAGCTAGCCATCACAATTTGTCAAAGTCACTCGGATCCTTACACTCGCCCATTTTTCCTGCTTCCAACACATCAACTTCAAGAACTGACTGTTCTCTTGCTGCCTAATATATCACTGTAATAAGATAATCAGTGTTATTCACTTCACCTGTCAGTGGTCACAATGTTATGGCTGATTGGTGTGTGTGGAGTTGTTTAGGTTTCTGCACAGAAATCTAACTTTAAGCAATAATGTGTTATGGAAATATTAATGCTAAATATTTTATCTATAGTTGATTAATCTGTTCTTTTTTTTTTGCAGTGTCACACTTGTTTCTCTCACCTCCTCCATTTTGAAAGGCAAGATACGGAAACCTCCACACGTTTCCCAAACCCACAGCATAACCAACCATAGAGAGAATAAAATCCAGCTTATTGGACCAGTTTCCTCTCGCTTTATTCTCATCACCTTCTTCATCATCATCATCTTGCTCCTCCTGTACAGAGAAGAGAACATTATAATAATAATAATAATAATAATAATAATAATAATAATAATAATAAATCACTATCATTGTTGATGGTGAAACATTTCTATCTTAATTGGAGCGGTCTTCTCCAGAATGGCAGTGCCCACAACAGCACGTAGTGTTCCTAAATGGGTTTATGAAGATGCTGCAGATCATGCACTATGGCCTTCACAGACAGAACTCTACACAGTCACTATGCAGAGTTTGGCATGTCCTCCTTGTGTCTCTATGGTTTCCCACTGTCTTCAAAAACACTCCAGGATGTGGATTATGTGCATGGTGTAATCCCACCTCATGACCAGCGTTCCTGGGATAAGCTCTGGAACCATCATGACCCCAACAAGGCTAAAGCAGTCGCTACAAATGAATGAATGAATGAATGAATGAATGATGGTGGAGAGCGCTGTCTAACACATTAGATCCAATAAATGTTCAGTTATATTGAGACTGAGTGTCTGTCCAAGCTCAGGTCTGAAAAACTGCTGTAAAATGTGGAAAAATTCCACAGGAAATTAAAAAGGAGATTCCACTTTCACTGAAAGGTCAGTGCTATTCACACTGATTACATGCAATCTGTAATGGAGACGGCATCACAGTCTGCAAGCATCAAGAGACTGACAGGAATGGTATTGAGGGAAAAGCAAATCTCAACCTTCTGGAGGCTCAGAAAAGACCTGGAATGATAATCATTCAGTGAGAGAGTTTCAATCTGGTCACAATATGTTATTACTGTTGCCATCATTGTCCCAGCAAGATTCTGGTTAAGTGCCAAGATCCAAGGTGGTAATAAAGATGCGGCTTACAACATATGAGGGTTTGCATCCTAGGAAAGTTAAAAGGGCAGAGACCTATGACCCTTATGAAAGCCTAGAAGGACATTGAGAGGAACACGGAGACCTGACTGGAGCCTAGAAGGTATATTTGTCTCAACTTAAGGGCAATTGATAAGTAAAATTAAAAAGCTGATTTGCACAGGTCCCATTGACCTTAATTTTAGATCAAGATGGCAAGAGGAAAAATTAAAGTGCCATTCCACCATTGGATGTATTTTTTTGGCATAAAATACAATATATTTTATGACAACATGACTAGACAGAGAAATCTTTTAGCTTCAAAATGATATATCAAACATAATTTTTTGACAACGACAAGTATATTAATTTTACGACCAAAGTCACCTACCCTTTTAATTTCCGCGCGGTAGTGAAACATGATGTCATCGGCAGGTTACCCTTCTTGTGTACCATGTCACGTGTGACGTGGCACAGATTATCAGCAATGGCGGATAGAACGCGATTGTCAGCTTCGGAAAAGAAGCGAAGGAAAATAGCAAGTGATGCCCAAAGGAGACGGTCGATGGTGAATATCGGCACAGCGATCGACAAGTGGAAATCGCGTTCTATCCGCCATTGCTGATAATCTGTGCCACGTCACACGTGACATGGTACACAAGAAGGGGAACCTGCCGATGACATCACGTTTCACTACCGCGCGGAAATTAAAAGGGTAGGTGACTTTGGTCGCAAAATTAATATACTTGTCGTTGTCAAAAAATTACGTTTGATATATCATTTGGAAGCTAAAAGATTTCTCTGTCTAGTCATGTTGTCATAAAATATATTGTATTTTATGCCAAAGAATACATCCAATGGTGGAATGGCACTTTAAGTGATACAAGTAATCCTTCACTGTATTCTCAATAAGTGGGGAAGTGCACACGTGACATACACCAAGAGAATGGTAAAGGTCTGAATGCCTGACCCCTAGAGCGAAGGAGTCCAGTGCATCTGCTATGCTGTGTTGCTGGCCTAGTTTGGGTCCATTTGTTCACTTAGAGGACTAACAACAAACTAATTAAAGCTATTTGTGTGGTGGGACTTTTGTACTGATGCTACATGCTAAGTCAAATTTCAACATGCAGGTTAAATGACACATTTACTAGCCTTGGTCTTTAATTAACATTACTTTGTGTGTAGGGGAAATGCACCACTGCAATTATTAATTTATCCTGCATTGTACTTGGGAACAGTTTGAACAGAACCAAAATTTGCACAGCTGTGTTCTCTAGTATTCTTTAGAGTGTAGGATTTCTAAATTACGATTGGTTGCTGCCAAACCATGTCATAGCTCATCTCATCTCATCCTCATTATCTCTAGCCGCTTTATCCTGTTCTACAGGGTCGCAGGCAAGCTGGAGCCTATCCCAGCTGACTACGGGCGAAAGGCGGGGTACACCCTGGACAAGTCGCCAGGTCATCACAGGGCTGACACATAGACACAGACAACCATTCACACTCACATTCACACCTACGGTCAATTTAGAGTCACCAGTTAACCTAACCTGCATGTCTTTGGACTGTGGGGGAAACCGGAGCACCCGGAGGAAACCCACGCGGACACGGGGAGAACATGCAAACTCCGCACAGAAAGGCCCTCGCTGGCCACGGGGCTCGAACCCGGACCTTCTTGCTGTGAGGCAACAGCGCTAACCACTACACCACTGTGCCGCCCCATGTCATAGCTCATTATCATAAAAGTTGCCTGGACTTCAACTTTATTCTGATGCCCCACTGCCCAAGGTATGCCACCAATGCTCATACCACTGCTCGCAACTGAAGGGTGCTGACTCACATAGAAAATGAACGATGTCCAGTTGCTTTGACACTCTGTTTTTGGTCTGAACACAACATGACTGATCGCCTTTATCCTATGATTAAACATTTCTAGCCCAAAAGGAAAGGTCTCATTTCAACCTTTATCTGCATGGAGGACTCGCTGAATGGTTTGCTGAGGATGAAAATAATCATCCTGTCAAATCATATGCCATGGCCTTCAAAGTCACCAGATCTCAACCCAGTTGAACACCAAAGTGTTAGATACTGTCTTCCAGCACCATCACGAAAAAAAATATCCAGGAAGGTTCCAGTGGAATCTTTGCGCAGGCTCACTGAAGCTGTTCTAGCAGCTCGTCATTTGGTCAAATTGACATTCTGAGAAGACAGCTGATGAATTTTACCACACTAACACACCTGAAAATAGAGACTTGAGCCAGAACCATATCCAGCAGTCCAGAAAAATGGAAAACGATAGATATCACAGTAGGAAGAGAAAAAAAGAACTCGCAGAAGCAGAAATCACAGCTACATTTTTGTTATGCAGATATGCAATAAAGGCTGATCATAAATCATATAACAAAATAGGCCAAACTTTGCCATTCACAACACAAAGGTGATCGTAAAGTAACCAGCAATAGCATCCTGGAGGAAAAGCTCTATATGAAAATCATGCAGCTTGATGTACCAATAGACACATAGACATATTGTGCAAAATAATCATATCTGATTATCGCAATATATACAGTATATTGTGAAAATTGCAGTTCAATATGCAGCATCTTTCATGATTTATTTTTTCCTGGCTCAATGGTGATTCGTTTACCACAACTGCAAATCACACACTGCAAATCACACACTTCGATCAGCGTAATCAGTCAGAGCTGCTTTTGTGTGTGTGTGTGTAGCATAAGTGTATTTCATCTGTGGAAAGACAATAGTAATTATACTGCAGTGTCACACAAGCACCGTCACAAATGGTTGGCTCCGTCCCAAACCGCAGTGCACTAAACTGCAGCACTGTAATTTAGTGTTAAGCCTGCAGTGCAGTGCAGTGTTAAGGCTGCTGTACACAAGAGTCGTACATTATTAAGCATGCTGTATAGTACAGTGTTTCAGCTTTAACCCGAATGCACTAAAGTAATGTAGTACAGCCGTGCAATATTCAAGTTGCAGTAAGGAAGTGCAGTGTTAAGGCTTCAGAACAGTAGTGTAGTATTAAAACTGCAGCATATTTATATAGTTTTAAACCTGATGTAGTGTAGTTCTGAGCTGCGGTACAGCACGGCTCTGTTAAACCTGCAGTATTGAGGTACAGTAGTGAAATATTTGGACCTTGGTACAGTTGTGCAGTGTTGAGGCTGCAGTACTGAGGTATGTTACTGCAGTGTTAAAGCTGCAGTGCAGAGTTAAGAGCACTAGGTTTCATTTGTTGCCACAAACTGCCTCTATGGAACCACAATTTCCAAATGCATTACTAAATATTGTCCAGATATTCAAGAATCATAATCCCCCCAAGGCTACACACACACACACACACACCTTCCACGACCTTCCATTGACATAATTATGAATGCAGATAATTAAAGCTATGCTCCACTTAGCTAAAAATAATTTAAAAAGAAATAAAACATAAAAATAATGAAAGCTGCAGGTCTTGGGGGGGGGGGGGGGGGGGGGGACAAGAGGAGAGGGTGGTGTAGTCCCTACAAGGTTCAAACTGTCAGATTTTTTTTCCCTCTCTTGGATAGAATACCAAGATATAACATCATATAAAAACTTACTGTGATAAGTTTAAAGTCTTTAAAATGGAGATCCAGTTTGAGTTTGATGCAGAGGAACAGACTCGGTTTAAGACTGCAGGTGCTAATTAATCACTGTGGGCATTAATTCAATGCTGAACAAATTAATTAAACACTATGTGTTCATTCAACATGGTGAATGTTTTTGAATTAATCCCCTGTGTGCGTATTCTGTATTGTCCTCAGTCACAAATCATCGACTAAAGGTGAGATTTTTCTGTACGTTTGCTGAGCTCAGCAGTAAAGAACAGACTGACAGGCATCATTTTCAGTGTTCGTTCTCTGAACCAGTGCTTTAGGGGTTAATTCAACACTGTAGTACCTTTGTGTGAATTAAAACACTCTCTCTCTCTCTCTCTCTCTCTCATATGCTGACTTCAGCAACATAGAAATGATTGCAGCAACAGTGTGATGACCTTAACACTACAGCCATCCATTTGTTATTATTTGTAATTGTTAAATTTCACCCCAGAGGATTTCCTGTTTTGTGAATAAACACTCTGAGATTTTTTTTTCTTCCCCACATGCTGAGCTCAGCAGTGATGAACACACTGCAGGTAACTGACAGTCTTAACACTGTGAGTGTTATACGTTATTGAATGAGCTAATGCATCACTGTAGGTGTTAATTTGCGACTCTTGGTTATCATTTCAAAGGGCCTATTTATATTCCTGTAGATTGAGACTCTACGCAAAGCTGAGAAAAATGCTGATCTCGGCACTATATCACACTTGACAGGTGTATTTTAACAATACTTTTGTTGATTTGATTTTGGAGGTGATAAAACCCAACAAAGCAGATTTCTTTCTCTTCCCCCCCCCTTTTTTTGTGAATAAAAACTTCTTATTTTTACACTCTCCTGTTATGCACATGCACATTTTTCTTCGTGTTCATTAACTACTGTAATACTTTTTTTTTCCCCTTCTGCATTGTGTGTGTTAATTTGAGACTGCGGATTTCTTTACCTGTGCACACACATCTGACATTATTCATGTTGCTGTTGAGATCTAGCATCCTTGCACACACACACACACACACACACACACTGATCTCAGCAGTACAGAACAGATTGCCAGGTGTGGTTGACTTTCCTAATTCTGTGTTAATTATCTGTTAATTCAGGATACAGTGTTAAGAGCTCATGCTACATTACAGCATTTATGTTCACTCTTGATGAACAGACTGCAGGTGAAGTGAAACTGACCTCAGCACTGCAGGTGTTTGGGTATAATGATAAATGTCACTTTGAGGTTTTTTTTTTTAATTATACTGTATGTAATAAAATTATTATTTGTATTCAGATCTGACCATCCAGGCTGATCTCAACACTGTTAATGCATTCCTTCTACACTGCATGTTTTGTGTTTCCATGCTGATCTCAGCAGTACAGAACAGACTGCCAGGTGTAGCTCTCCCACCTCTAATGCCCCTCAAGCTTTGTTCTCGCCCCACATGTTTTAGCCCACCACTCAAGATCCCCAAGAGGTTAATTCGGGCTTAATTGTCCATAAATGCCTCTCTTTTGAGTTACAAAAAGTGAATTTGACATCCACTTACCCGGCTGAGCTGAACAGACGCAGTGCCATCTGTGCCCAGAACCACCATTGCGCCCTGTCTGGCGGAGGAGGGGCAGTTATTCTGCGACATGGCTTTATCCGTTTGGGGTAAAAACGGCCCGGAGGCATCCTGATGAGGGCCAGGAGCCCCGCTCGGAAACGTCCCGTACACTTTATTGGAATCCGTTTCTCCGGATTTCTTTTCCGCAGGGCAGAAGGTTTTGCGCTCGGTGGCATCAGGGGGCAACTGAACCGCGTCCCCTGGGACCCGAGGGGCCCCTCCGACCGCGCCCTCGTGCAGCTGCCTCTGCATGTCTCTCTGCTCCTGGAAAAGCGCCGGAAATACATCAAGCTCCGTGCACGCGCGCTCACAAGAGCCACACGCGCCTGAGAGCCAAATAATAATAATGACTGCAATAATTCCATAATCTAACCGACACATCCTTATAATAATAATAATAATAATAATAATAATAATAATAATAATAAGCCCAGGTTTGTTTGTTTGTTTTTTTAAGAAGGAAAAAATAGCATTTTAACGATTAAAAGCAAAATCCACAAGGCTCTTTAATCATCTTTTTTTTTTTTTCGTTTTGGGCTTCCTTTTTATCTCTCCTGAGCTTCCGTACAGTTTGATCCGCGTAATATTACACATTAAAAAAAAATAAAATACAAAAACAGTAAAGCATCAAGCGCTGCACCCTGGAAAGAAAAAATATATATATATATATACAGTATATATATACCGATGTTTTGAGAGAAATCTGCAGTATTTGAGCTGGTTTTCTGAGCACGTGCTCCTCTCCTTGTTGTTTTTTACCCCTTAGAGAAAGATGCTTTAATTTTCCGGCCCATTTGCGCCGCTGTCACTCAGCGCGCGCTGCGTTTTATGGGCAGCAAAGGAGCGCGAGCGCGCGGGGATCCGGGGTTCTCCCCCCTCAACCCCCACCGGCATTAATGCACCGCGGGGGGAAAACAACAACAACAACAACAACAAAAACGCAACAATAATTCCAGCACTGAATGAAGATCAAACGGAATCGGACTCACGCGCATTTCAAACTTTATTAATAAAGCGGCTGGCTGGCAGGCATTCAGCGAAACTTCTTTCAAATAACTACATCTAAAATTAAATATGTATATGTACAGAACGAAAAAACATGTATATGACAGGTTTGGGTGCAGATAAAAAGCCTGACAGTAGCCTAAATATTTCTGACTGGAGTGAAAAGTTAAAGTTAGACATTCAGTGCTATAATACAGAGGGGTTTTTTTTTTTTACGAAATAAATACGAAATACGAAGAAAATAATAGCATGCACCGAGCAAGAAGAAACAAAAGAGAAGCGCGCAGTGCACGCGCTCGACTCACCATGTGCGCACCGGTGCAGGCGGAATGCGGAGACACGGGCAGGAAATAAATAATAAAAGGCCGGCCGGATGGGGAGCAGCACGCGGGCGGGCGGGCGGACAGGAGTGAATTCGGTTTGTGCAAAGTGTGCAAAGCTTTCTATAAGTGTGTGGGTTTGCGTCAGTGCACAGCAAGGTGCCCTTCACCTCGTCATACATTTCCTTCAGCACCGAGTTTGATAAATCATCAGCCTTCATATGCAGTGCGCTTTTTTTTTTTTTTTTTACAGGGGGAGTGGAAACTGGACTTTTTTCACAGTTTGACAAATAAACCATAAACTTCATCTGTGCCTTTGTTACTGTTAGTTTAAAAAAAAAAAAAGCTGTGCCCTTTTCTTTAGGTGTAGTAGGATGTGGTTAAAGGAAGGAAACCTTGAGCACAGAAACAAACCCCTGCATTGCGCACCGTGTCCATGTCCATCAGGTCCACAGACACATTTATCAATTTCCGGTTGAATCTGCAGAAGTGCACTTTATATTTACTGCACTGATGAATAACTCTTTTAAAAACGTCCATCTGATGTTTGTTTGTTTGTTTGTTTGTTTACCTCATTTTACCCTGTGTGAAGGGTTCAGTGAGGTGCTCAAACAATGCAAATTCTCCACTGGTTTGCCCTGAGACTGGAATGGAGACATCACATAGGACTATTCTTAATTTCCACACATACATACGGTAACAGCAAGGAGAACTTTCAAAATGCATTGTAGGGAAAGTGACCATAGTGCACCTTTAAACCTCATTTAGGCACAAAGTTGGACCTTAGGGACCTTAGAACCTGTACAGTGTCGCACATGAAGTATTAAACAGTAAAGTAAGTAACTAACCGGATGTGTGATGCATCATGTCCAGCCTGCAGTGTTGCACCACGGCAGCAATGCATTAATAAACGTCTTTAAGATTCCCTGCTTTCACAAGCCTTTACTCTATTGGTCTGTATTTTCGGACAAGGGTGTGTAATCTATTAGGACTGCACCTGATTCGTTATAATAAAGCTTAATCTGAAGCGCTTGTCTATTTTTCTAGGCTCAGTGAGCCCCATGCATCTTTCTTCAAGTGTATTTAGATAAAACCTAAAGAAAGGGTTGTTTTTTTTTAAACGATGATGATGATAATCCCTGCACTGAGATTAAACTCCACAATACCATTTAAAAACATTATACAACTCCATGATCCCATCTTTATCTAATTCCACATCACTTTTGTCTTATATCTGCTCTCACTCGTTACATACAAAAGCAATAATAATAATAATAATAATAATAATAATAATAATAATAATAATAATAATTGTCTGTATTCTTTATTATGTCCTGCACATTTGTTATGCAACGCTGTTTTTGCATCAAGAAAAGTAAAATATTGCGATTTGTTTAAAAGTGGACGAATAACCTCGTGATTAAAATGAAATTAGGTTTAAAAATAATACATTATTTATTTGCCTCAAACGAAAGACTATTTTTCTCCACATTTAGGTTTTGTTTTTGAAACAAACATGCAGGTATTTTTCATTCACTGTCATGTAAAACGTGTCTCATGCTGTGCATGATATTGGGTTATATCCCATTCATACTCCTACTTTATATATAAAGTGTATGAATAAAATCAGATTTATTCTGATGCTAAATCTACTGTTCTGGTGTAGAAGTGATCCCACACCGTCTTTGGAGTCAAATACAAAATGACTGGGAAGAGAAAGTGAAGTTACTGTCTTACGGGTGGTGTCTTTTTTTTTTCTTTCTTTTCCTTTTTGGACTCAGTAACCCCGCCCCTTTCACTGTTTCATTAGAAAAAGCATGGACGCCTAAAACCTAATCTTCTGGATAGTTCACTGCATCTGTTAAACTTCATTTCTTCTTTGTGCGTCATTCTGTGTGTTAGAGGATTCTGCTCCATTCCCCTCCCCGGACTGCGGGGTGTGTGCGTGTGTGTGTGTGTGTGTGTGTGTGTGTGTGATCCCATCTGAAAGTGTGTGTCAGGGAGGATTCAGGTAGGATTGTGTGTATTAGTCCTGTATTGGTTATATAAATGCTTTTGTGTGTTTTGGGTCTATCACTGCAGTGTGTGTGTGTGTGTGTGTGTGTGTGGTGAGGATGATAATCACTCAGGCAGTACAATGTCGTAAATCAGAGATAAAGCCACTCCGCCTTTAATTACACTGTCAACACAGAATAACTGTAATTGATTTCTGCTTCTCCATCCCTCCATCCATCCCTCTAGTCATGCTCCTTACAGCCCCTATGTTCATCCCTTTAGAGTGTCTGTATGTATTTGTCTTTCTAAACTGTGCTTCTTTTATCCCTTTACTCATCCCCCTAACACTGATTCTATTTATCCATACACAGTGAATATTTAAAAAAAAAAAAAGTCTGCACAAGGTTTTTGTAACACATAAAATGAAACCAAGATAAAGCATATCAGATTTTTCCCATCCATCATTTGTACCATTTATGTGTCAGGATCACATCGGAAGCTGGAGGAAATCACAGTTGACTTCAAGCAAGAGGTAGGGTCCACCCTGGGAAGGGCTAAGACAGAGACAAACATCTATTCACACCTCACATTTATGGGCAATTTAGAGAAGTACATGCCTTTGGACTGTGGGAGGAAACATGCAAACTCCATACAGAAAGGATCCAGTTGGCGATGAGGTTCAAACCCAGAAGCTTCTTACTGCAAGGCGACAGTGCTAACCACTGCACCACCATGCCACCCCAACCAACAACCTTCAAGTGAAAAACAAATAGAAACATTTTGGGTGTAAAAAGGTTTTTGTACCAACTTAGCACATCCTGATTTGGTAATTTTATTCCATTCTTCCTCATGAAAATGCTCCAGATCTATCAAATTGTGAGAGGATCTCCTGTGCACAGCCTTCAAGTCATTCGAGGGGTTTTTATTTATTTATCTTTTTTATAGGATTTATAGGAGCTGGCCGTTGACTGGGCCATTCCAAAATGTTGATTGTTTTCTTCTTAGCCATTCCGTTGTTGACTCAGATTAGTGCTTTGAGTCATTAGAGTCCTGGAAGGTGCTTTTTATTTTCTTCATCTTCAGCTGTCTTACAGAGGCCTGCCAAAATAGATTGGCATTTGGAGCTATCCTTAACTCCCTCTGTACTGTCTAGGGCACCAGTTCTAGCTAAACAGAAGCCGCCCCATTGCATGATGCTGCCACCACCACGTTTCACTTTGGCTATGGTGTTTTTGGGTGATAAGCTGTCTTGTTTTTGCACCAAACATATCTTGTAGTGTTTGTTTGTTTTGTGGAAAAGGGCTATTCTCTAGCGATCCTTCCCCATAGGCCAGACATGTTGAGAATACAAGAGATTGTTGTCACATGCAGTGCTTGTCAGATATCCCTGAAGCTTCGTTAATGTTACTGCAGGTCTGTTGGCAGCCTCCCTGATAAGTTTTCTTCTTGTTCTGTCATCGATTTTGGAGGGATGTCCTGTTCATGGTAATGTCACTGTAGTTCACGACAGTGTTCCATGGTACATCTAATGTTTTGGAAATTATTTTGTACTCCTCTCCTGAGCGATATCTTTTGACAATGAGATCCCATACACACTTTGTAAGCTCTTTGAGGACCACAGCTACAGTGGTGCTTGAAAGTTTGTGAACCCTTTAGAATTTTCTATATTTCTGCATAAATATGACCTAAAACATCATTGGATTTTCACACAAGTCCTAAAAGTAGATAAAGAGAACCCAGTTAAACAAATGAGACAAAAATATTATACTCTCCAAAAAGAATATTTGCTCTCCAAAAAGAACATTGCTGCAGTTTGCTAAAGATCACGTGGACAAGCCAGAAAGCTATTGGAAAAATGTTTTGTGGACGGATGAGACCAAAATAGAACTTTTTGGTTTAAATGAGAAGCGTTATGTTTGGAGAAAGGAAAACACTGCATTCCAGCATAAGAACCTTATCCCATCTGTGAAACATGGTGGTGGTAGTATCATGGTTTGGGCCTGTTTTGCTGCATCTGGGCCAGGATGGCTTGCTATCATTGATGGAACAATGAATTCTGAATTATACCAGCGAATTGTAAAGGAAAATGTCAGGACTTCTGTCCATGAACTGAATCTCAAGAGAAAGTGGGTCATGCAGCAAGACAACGACCCTAAGCACACAAGTCGTTCTACCAAAGAATGGTTAAAGAAAAATAAAGTTAATGTTTTGGAATGGCCAAGTCAAAGTCCCGACCTTAATCCAATGGAAATGTTGTGGAAGGACCTGAAGCGAGCAGTTCATGTGCGGAAACCCACCAACATCCCAGAGTTGAAGCTGTTCTGTACGGAGGAACGGGCTAAAATTCCTCCAAGCCGGTGTGCAGGACTGATCAACAGTTACCACAAACGTTTAGTTGCAGTTATTGCTGCACGGGGGGGGGGGTCACACAGGGCGGCACGGTGGTGTAGTGGTTAGCACTGTCGTCTCACAGCAAGAAGGTCCTGGGTTCGAGCCCAGCAGCCGTCGAGGGCCTTTCTGTGTGGAGTTTGCATGCTCTCCTCGTGTTCGCATGGGTTTCCTCCGGGTGCTCCGGTTTCCCCAACAATCCAAAGGTTACGCTAATTGATGGCTCTAAATTGACCGTAGGTGTGAATGTGAGTGTGAATGGTTGTCTGTGTCTATGTGTCAGCCCTGTGATGACCTGCCGACTTGTCCAGGGTGTACCCCGCCTTTCGCCCATAGTCAGCTGGGATAGGCTCCAGCTTGCCTGCGACCCTGTAGAACAGGATAAAGCGGCTACAGATAATGGATGGATGGAGTCACACCAGATACTGAAAGCAAAGGTTCACATACTTTTGCCACTCACAGATATGCAATATTGGATCATTTTCCTCAATAAATAAATGACCAAGTATAATATTTTTGTCTCATTTGTTTAACTGAGTTCTCTTTATCTACTTCTAGGACTTGTGTGAAAATCTGATGATGTTTTAGGTCATATTTATGCAGAAATATAGAAAATTCTGAAGGGTTCACAAACTTTCTTGCACCACTGTAGATGGAATTAAAGGATTCTACTGATGTGGTCATACTGGTCTCTACACTATAGATTTGATACATCATTATTGATTGGTCTATAACTATGTATCAAATTGTCTGACCTTTCAGTCAATACTCTGAATTCTCAGTCCTTGTTTTGCATTAGAATGACAATGAAACTACCTACAAACAACACTATCAATCCTGTCATGGAAAAGTAATTGCTACCACATCCTGTTGGTATTTGTGCTTCTGTGGTGGTCTTGTTCCTAGCTACCTTTGCTACTGTATTCAATAAGAATCTCGGATTATTAAAGTTCTCTTCTTTTAGAGTTGAGAGATATGCTGATCTAGCATCAGTAAGAGCCTTTCTATAGTTATGAAGGCTCTTTTCATGAAATGTGGAAAACCACCAGTTTAGTTTGACATTATTTACATTCTAACTTTTGGTCTGTTTAAAGTGTGTGTGATAATTATACCAGGGTGCTTCTCATCTCATTATCTGTAGCCGCTTTATCCTGTTCTACAGGGTCGCAGGCAAGCTGGAGCCTATCCCAGCTGACTACGGGTGAAAGGCGGGGTACACCCTGGACAAGTTGCCAGGTCATCACAGGGCTGACACATAGACACAGACAACCATTCACACTCACATTCACACCTACGCTCAATTTAGAGTCACCAGTTAACCTAACCTGCATGTCTTTGGACTGTGGGGGAAACCGGAGCACCCGGAGGAAACCCACGCGGACACGGGGAGAACATGCAAACTCCATACAGAAAGGCCCTCACCGGCCATGGGGCTCAAACCCGGACCTTCTTGCTGTGAGGCGACAGCGCTAACCACTACACCACTGTGCCACCTGTAAACATGAAATAAGCAGTATAAACAAACTAGCAGCTGTTAAGGTGAGGTAGTGCGGAATAGTGCAAATGAGCGAGGTAAAGTGAGATGTGCGGTCCCTGAGTTCAGTGTGTTAATGAACGATGAGATGTACAGTACTGTATGTATGTATGTGTGTGTGTGTGTGTGTGCGTGTGTTTGGGGGGGACTGTGAGGATGACATGTCAGATGCTGAAGGGGGGGGCAGGGGTGTGTGTGGGCAGAATCT
Organism: Neoarius graeffei; assembly: GCF_027579695.1. Lineage (NCBI taxonomy): Eukaryota > Metazoa > Chordata > Actinopteri > Siluriformes > Ariidae > Neoarius > Neoarius graeffei. The sequence continues at coordinate 73,808,724 of NC_083583.1, read as the reverse complement.
GTGGCAGGGGGCAGAGGGGGGAGGAGGGGCAGAACAGGGAGGGAGTTGAGCCTCCTGACCGCCTGGTGAAAGAAACTGTCCTTGAGCCTGCTGGTTTTGGCCCGGAGACTCCGCAGTCTCCTCCCCGACGGCAGCAGGCTGAAGAGGCTGTGAGATGGGTGGGTGGGGTCACCTGCGATCCTGATGGCTTTGCGGGTGAGGCGGGAGTTATAAATATCCATTAGAGAAGGGAGAGCGACACCAATGATCCTCTCAGCTGCTCTCACGATGCGCTGCAGAGACTTGCCGCAGGACACGGTGCAGGCGCCGTACCACACGGTGATGCAGCTGGTCAGGATGTTCTTGATGGTGCCTCTGTAGAAAGAGTGCATGATGGGGGCCGGGGCTCTTGCTCTCCTCAGTTTGCGGAGGAAGTACAGGCGCTGTTGGGCTTTTTTGGCCAGTGATGCAGTGTTGTTGCTCCAGGACAGGTCTTCAGAGATGTGTACACCCAGAAACTTGGTGCTGCTCACCCTCTCCACTGCAGCACCGTCGATAGATAGTGGAGCATGCTGGGTGTGCTCTCTCCTGAAGTCCACAACAATCTCCTTCATCTTCTCCACATTCAGACAGAGATTGTTGTCCTTGCACCACATGTCCAAGTGGCTCACCTCACTCCTGTAGATTGTCTCATCGCCATTGTTGATGAGACCCACCACAGTCGTGTCATCTGCAAACTTAATGAAGAGATTAGAGTTTGATGTTGGTGTGCAGTCGTGGGTCAGCAGAGTGAAGAGGAGGGGGCTCAGCACACATCCTTGGGGGGCCCCCGTGTTCAATGTGATGGTGCTGGAGGAGTTGCTGCCAATCCGTACAGTCTGTGGTCTTCCCGTCAGGAAGTCCAGCAGCCAGTTGCACAAGAAGGTGTTGAGTCCCAGCTGGTCCAGTTTATGAATGAGCTGCTGAGGAATGATTGTGTTGAATGCTGAGCTAAAGTCTATGAACAGCATTCTGACATACGAGTCTTTTGTCTCCAGGTGGGTGAGGGCTGAGTGGAGGGCAGTGGAGATGGCATCATCGGTCAAACGGTTGGACTGATATGCAAACTGGAAAGGGTCCAGGGTGGGGGGGAGGGCAGACTTGATATGCTGCATGACTAGCCGCTTGAAGCACTTCATGAGGATGGGAGTGACTGCGACAGGGCGGTAGTCATTGAAGCAGGAGGGAGACGGCTTCTTCGGGACCGGGATGATGGTGGTGGTTTTGAGGCACGTGGGGACAACAGCCTGGCTCAACGAGATGTTGAAGATGTCTGTAAAGACATCTGTGAGCTCCTTGGCACAGTCTCTCAGGACACAACCAGGAATGTTATCAGGACCCGGGGCTTTTCATGCATTTGTTGTCCTGAGAGCTCTCCTCACGCTGTCTGGGGACAGCGTCAACACCTGGTCGCCGGGAGGTGGTGGGGTCTTCTGTGCCATGGTGCTGTTGTCTGCCTCAAAGCGAGCGAAGAAGTCATTCAACTGATTCAGCAGAGATGTGGAGTTGTCACAGGTCTGCGGCGAGGGCTTGTAGTCTGTGATGGTCTGAATCCCCCGCCACAGGTTCCTGGTGTCTCTGCTGTCATTGAAATGGTCAGCAATGTGCCTGGAATACTGTCTCTTGGCCACCCTGATGCCTCATGACAGATTGGCCCTAGCTGTCCTCAGGCCCACCTCGTCCCCAGCTCTGAAGGCGGCGTTCCGAGCCCCGTTCCGAAATGTCCAACTTCTGAAAAGTATATTCATTTATACACTCAATACTTGGTTGGGGCTCCTTTACCATGAATTACTGTATCAGTGCGGTGTGGCATGGAGGTGATCAGTCTGTGGCACTGCTGAGGTGTTATTGAAGCCCAGGTTGCTTTGATAGTGGCCTTCAGCGTGTCTGTATTTTTGGGTCGGGTGTTTCTCATCTTCCTCTTGACAATACCCCATAGATTCTCTATGGGGTTCAGGTCAGGCAAGTTGGCTGGCCAATCAAACACAGTAATGGTCAGCAAACCATTTGGTAGTAGTTTTGGCACTGTGGGTAGGTGCTAAGTCCTGCTGGAAAAGGAAATCAGCATCTCCAAAAAGCTCGTCAGCAGATGGAAGCATGAAGTGCTCTAAAATCTCCTGGTAGATGGCTGTGTTGACTTTGGACTTGATAAAATACAGTGGACCAACACCAGCAGATGACATGGCACCCCAAATCATCATAGACTGTGGAAACTTCACACTGGACTTCAAACACCTTGGATTCTGTGCCTCTCCACTCTTCCTCCAGACTCTAGAACCGTGATTTCCATTATTAAATGCAAAATGTACTTTCATTTGAAAAGAGGACTTTGGACCACTGAGCAACAGTCCATTTCTTTCTCTCCTTAGCCCAGATAAGACACTTCTGACATTGTCTCTGGCTCATGAGTAGCTTGATATTAGGAATGCGAAAGTTGTATCCCCTTTCTTGAAGATGTCTGTTCGTGATGGGTCTTGATACACTGACACCAGCCTCAGTCCACTCCTTGTGAAGCTCTCCCAAGTTCTTGAATCAACTTTTCTTGACAATCCTCTCAAGACTGCGGCCATCCCTGTTGCTTGTGCACCTTTTCCAGCCACCCTTTTCAGCAATGACCTTTTGTGGCTTACCCTCCTTGTGGAGGGCATCAGTGATCATCTTCTGGACAACAGTCAAGTCAGCAGTCTTCCCCATGATTGTGGTTGTGTGTACTGAACTAGACCAAGAGATACACTGTGTTCATATTGTTTTACTCAAACTCGAAATGAAATATTATAATATTTTGAGATGGGTTTTTTTATGTTTTTGTACTGTATGCCATACTGATTAAAATTAAAATAGAAAAATGTTTGAAACATTTTAGTTTATGTGTAATGAGTCTATAATATATTACATTTTCACTTTCTTAAATAACTGATGGGAAATATTGAACTTTTTCAGAATATTCTAATTTTTTGAGATGCACTAGTATATCTGTGTAACATAATTTAAATTTGGAGTTATTATACTGGTATTACAGTGTACAACATGATTATATCATTATTTCTTGATGAGAAATTTGTTTTTCTCTGAATAAATTTACTTCAATTAAATAGTGGATTATTTTTTTTTCCATTATGAGATGAAGCTAGTTCACAAAAAGGTGGATTTTTTTTTCTAACCTTATCTTTACAAGGGGTGCCAATAATTATGAAGGGCACTGTATGTTATAGTGGTATAGGCTGTGGGCCAGGTGAATGGCTCCATTGAGCTGATAGGGTGGGGATTATGGAATGTTGTAAACAAACACTTCGATAAGTTACAACTCAATACTCTGCAATAAATCATACTTTTTTTTAATTTTGCATGATTTAATGTAAACTGGTGTCACAAAAGTATAGCATTTTCTACATTATCTCCATTCAATACAAGTGTTTTTCATTCAATACCAGTGTTCCAGCATCTCACCCAAACACAGTGGTGAGTTTCCCGAAAGCCTCTTAAGGCCAAGAGAGTCTTAAATTACCTCTTAAGCTCCATCGTCAAGCTAACGTGGTTTTCCCGAACATCATCATAGCCCAAGTAGTCCTTTAGTTTGCTCGGAATTTGTGAAGGACCTGGACCACTCGTTCAAAACAAAGAGCGTCTCACTCACAGCCAATTCAACCTCCGCAGGTACACACAACACAGATCCTTCCCCCCCAGCGCACACTTATAAGGGAGAGCATTGCCCACTTGGCATTGTGGATGAGTTGAAATAATCCTGACTGTATTTTTGGGTAACAGTGAAATGAGCAGGCATGGGGAACACATTTACTTAATTATTTAGCTTATTATTTGCTCATTCTTTCGTGTGAACATGTATTCGTTTAATTAGAAAACATACTTGGAATAAAAAAATATTGCCCAAAAAATGTAAAATAGTTTCAATGATTAATTACCACATTATATCTGTAAATGCTTCATGACGATACAGTATATTAACATATTTTAAACACTTTATATTTCATTGTTTTTTGGTAAAAAACGAACGCCATGTGACCTCATCAACTGGACTTAGCAACTACTAATGCCTATATCAGGGGCACGCATTGCAAAGAAGCTCTTTGTCCTGTTGCTCTTTAGACTCCTTCTTACGAGTGAGTTCTGGAAAACCACGTCCAGAGACAACGTTCGTTGCTGAATTGAGTCTCTCAACTCGCTCTTTAGCTCTAAACGGCAATGTTATTGGGAAACCCACCGCAGTTTGGTGGAGTCTGTGCCCATGATGGCCACAGATTCCTGTTCTTGTCTGACAGAAGTGGAACCTGATGTGAGCTTCTGCTGTTGTAGTTCATCCACCTTAAGAGCCGACATGTGGCGTATTCTGAGATGCTTTTCTGCTCGTAAAGAGTGAATATTTGAGTTGCTATAGGCTTCCTATCAGCTCAAACCAGTCTGTGTATCCTCCTCTGATCTCTCCTCAATAAGGGGTTTTTGGTATTTCACACCATTCTGTGTAAACTCAAGGTGACAAATTAAAGGAACAGCCATGCTACAGTGCTTTGCAAAAGTATTCACCCCCTTGGTGTTTGTCCTGTTTTGTCGCATTACAAGCTGGAATTAAAATGGATTTTTGGAGGGTTAGAACCATTTGATTTACACAACATGCCGACCACTTTAAAGGTGCACATTGTTTTTTTTTATCGTGATACAAACAAGATGAAAAAACAGAAATCTGGAGCGTGCATAAGTATTCACCCCCTTTCGTATGAAACCCCTAATAAGAGCTGCTCCAACCAATTCACTTCATAAGTCACATAATTAGTTGATTAAGATCCACCTGTGTGCAATCAAAGTGTCACATGATCTGTCACATGATGTCTGTATAAATCAACCTGTTCTGGAAGGACCCTGACTCTGCAACACGACTAAGCAAGCAACATGAAAACCAATGAGCCTCCAAACAGGTCAGAGACAAAGTTGTGGAGAAGTATAGATCAGGGTTGGGTTATAAAAAATATCCCAAACTTTGAATATCCCACGGAGCTCCATTAAATCCATTATAGCAAAATGGAAAGAATATGGTGTCACTACAAACCTGACAAGAGAAGGCCCCGCCCACCAAAACTCACAGACCGGGCAAGGAGGGCATTAATCAGAGATGCAACAAAGACACCAAAGATAACACTGACGGAGCTGCAAAGATCCACAGCGGAGATGGGAGTATCTGTCCATTGCACCACTTTAAGCCATACACTCCACAGAGCGGGCGGGGCTTTATGGAAGAGTGGCCAGAAAAAAAGTCATTGCTTAAAAAAAAAAAAATCACGTTTAGAGTTTGCCCATGTGGCAGACTCCCCAAACACATGGAAGAAGATTCTCTGGTCAAATGAGACAAAAACTGATCTTTTTGGCCATCATGGGAAACACCATGTGTGGTGCAAACCCAACACCCTAAGAACACCATTCCTACAGTGAAGCATGGTGGTGGCAGCATCATGCTGTGGGGATGTTTTTCATCTGCAGGGACAGGAAAGCTGGTCAGGACTGAAGGAAAGATGGATGGCACTAAATACAGGGCAATTCTGGAGGAAAACTTGTTTGAGTCAGCCAGAGGTTTGAGACTGGGATGAAGGTTCACGGTCCAGCAGGACAATGAACCTAAACATACTGCTAAAGCTACACTGGAGTGGCTTAAAGGGAAACATTTAAATGTCTTGGAATGGCCTAGTCAAAGCCCAGACCTCAATCCAATTAAGAGTCTGTGGCATAACTTGAAGATTGCTGTACACCAATGCAACCCATCTTCCTTGGAGTTGGAGCAGTTTTGCCTTGAGGAATGGGCAAAAATCCCAGTGGCTAGATGCGCTAAGCTAATAGAGACATACCCCAAGAGACTTGCAGCTGTAATTGTAGCAAAAGGTGGCTCTACAAAGTATTGACTTTTTTTTTTGGGGGGGGGGGGGTACTTATGCACACTCCAGATTTCTGTTTTTTTCATCTTAATTATTGTTTGTGTCACAATAAAAAAAAACAATGTGCACATTTAAAGTGGTCGGCATGTTGTGTAAATCAAATGGTTCTAACCCTCCAAAATCCATTTTAATTCCAGCTTGTAATGCGACAAAACAGGACAAACACCAAGGGGGATGAATACTTTTGCAAGGCACTGTAAATGTCTCAGAAGGTGTTGGGCCACAACAGACCCAAGAAAAGCTTCAACACAACTTTGCACAGATTCTAGTGTACTGGAGAATATTCCTGAAGGAATATTTTTGAAAGAATGGGGTGTTTCTGATGGTGATAGAGAGTGCTGTCTAACCCATCAGTTCAGAATCTCCCATATTTGTTCAGTTGGGTTGAGATCTGGTGACTGCAAAGGCCAAAGCATATAATCTAAACCATTTTCATTCTCATGAAACCATTCTTGGCTCTGTTGATTGGGACACTGTCATCATGGGAAAGAGGATGACATTATCCTGAGATCGCAATACTTTATCACAGGAGAGAGTCAGTCACAGTAACTTTGTATTGATTTGCAGTGAATCAAACCACGCCAGCACACCCTGTCGGGAAACACAATGCACTGCACACACAAAATACATATCCTGTGATGAATACAACCTCGACAGCAACACGCTGCCACTCCTTTAACAATGGGGAAATATAGAAAAAACAGCAGGTGAGACTTTTGTGTGAAAAACAATTTATTAAGCACCTCACATGCTGCAGTTATTGTTTGCCATTGTGGAGTTCATTCAGTATGATGTGGTTTGATGATGGGTTTAGCATCAGCAGTGCTGATCAGTGAAGTACAAAACTAACATCAGCGCTTTCTAGTGCAGCAGCTGAATTTTAAACAGATGGAGAAGAATGGCCTAAAGACGATTGGACATTCTTATATGATATTATGTTTCAGGAGAAGTGGTCTGAATGGCTGAAGGAGAAAACTCGATCATTCAGCTGTGACAGAAAACAGAGTGTCATTAGCAGAATGGAAAGAGAGGCGCAGTCATCTGAACTCTACAATGATACACAACTAGTGCAAATTCTTTGCCAGAGTTTTATTACAGACTAAAACAATTGTACATCAATTCAATTTGCGAAGCTGTTTGGCCCCACGATGAAAACCATCAGTGTTTCTGAGTTTTATTGCAGACAGTATGTCTGCTTCCAATCGGCAATCTTTAGCGTCACGATTAATGCTCGTGGATCCTTCCTGTTCTTACAGACCGTTATTTGTCCTGGCAGTTCGTCACCTGGATATGGAAAAGGGCAGAGAAAAAGAGAGAGCAAGATTAAGCAAGAGGTCCAGAATTATGGAACACGAGCTGAATCATGTAATCAATACACTCATCAATCTCCTCTGTATGCAGAGGAATGCTGCGGAGAAATTTAACAGAAATCACCCAACATTAAAGGGGAACCGAAGTCGTTTTAAAATTGCTTTATTCCTTAATTAACATGTTATTCAATTACATTTTCAGTTTTAGTAACCTTATATCGTGACTTGTATTGGCAACTAATTGCAATTAAATATTATACTTATCAGCCTATTTGGTTTTTAGCCGTGTTGAATTCAGTTCGTTTAGCCCATGGCAGGCGTCGCTTATCCGCGCGATCTTCACGAGACTTTGAAACGTGAAGTGTCAGCCAGGTGTCAGTGCCACCATTTTGAAAACTGTTTTCCAAATGAAATATTGCACAAAAACGAGTTTAAATGACGATTACTGCCTGCTTTTTTTTTTCAAACTTTCCTGATTGCTATCAAAACAAACAAAACTTCCGGCTTGATTACGTCAGCATTCAAAAGAGGGCGCACGTGTCTTTTGTGTCGGTCACTTTGATTTCCGCTGCACGTTTTACTTCCATCCTACAATGTCTCGCACAGGTCTCGACGAATCTCGTTTACGGCCGCCGCTTTGAAAAACGGACTGATATATTACAGAGCATATTTCAAACACTCAGAATTTGCTAGAGCAGCGACAAAACAGCGATCGAAAATGCATTTCTATATTTAATAAAATGAGAGAAATAGAATTTTGATGATAAATTTGCTTTCAGTTCTCCTTTAATAAACCATTACTAAACAAGTACTTAGATTAACTGGTTATCAGTAATTGAAACTGATTAATTACACATCAAATACCAATTAAAAAAGAGTTCTGACTGCATATTTAAATTAAATAAACTGTAACAAATAATATTCTGTATGTACAACCCCAATTCCATAAAAGTTGGGACAAAGTACAAATTGTAAATAAAAACAGAATGCAATAATTTACAAATCTCAAAAACTGATATTGTATTCACAATAGAACATAGACAACATATCAAATGTCGAAAGTGAGACATTTTGAAATTTCATGCCAAATATTGGCTCATTTGAAATTTCATGACAGCAACACATCTCAAAAAAGTTGGGACAGGGGCAATAAGAGGCTGGAAAAGTTAAAGGTACAAAAAAGGAACAGCTGGAGGACCAAATTGCAACTCATTAGGTCAATTGGCAATAGGTCATTAACATGACTGGGTATAAAAAGAGCATCTTGGAGTGGCAGCGGCTCTCAGAAGTAAAGATGGGAAGAGGATCACCAATCCCCCTAATTCTGCACCGACAAATAGTGGAGCAATATCAGAAAGGAGTTCGACAGTGTAAAATTGCAAAGAGTTTGAACATATCATCATCTACAGTGCATAATATCATCAAAAGATTCAGAGAATCTGGAAGAATCTCTGTGCGTAAGGGTCAAGGCCGGAAAACCATACTGGGTGCCCGTGATCTTCGGGCCCTTAGACGGCACTGCGTCACATACAGGCATGCTTCTGTATTGGAAATCACAAAATGGGCTCAGGAATATTTCCAGAGAACATTATCTGTGAACACAATTCACCGTGCCATCCGCCGTTGCCAGCTAAAACTCTATAGTTCAAAGAAGAAGCCGTATCTAAACATGATCCAGAAGCGCAGACGTCTTCTCTGGGCCAAGGCTCATTTAAAATGGACTGTGGCAAAGTGGAAAACTGTTCTGTGGTCAGACGAATCAAAATTTGAAGTTCTTTATGGAAATCAGGGACGCCGTGTCATTCGGACTAAAGAGGAGAAGGACGACCCAAGTTGTTATCAGCGCTCAGTTCAGAAGCCTGCATCTCTGATGGTATGGGGTTGCATTAGTGCGTGTGGCATGGGCAGCTTACACATCTGGAAAGACACCATCAATGCTGAAAGGTATATCCAGGTTCTAGAGCAACATATGCTCCCATCCAGACGACGTCTCTTTCAGGGAAGACCTTGCATTTTCCAACATGACAATGCCAAACCACATACTGCATCAATTACAGCATCATGGCTGCGTAGAAGAAGGGTCCGGGTACTGAACTGGCCAGCCTGCAGTCCAGATCTTTCACCCATAGAAAACATTTGGCGCATCATAAAACGGAAGATACGACAAAAAAGACCTAAGACAGTTGAGCAACTAGAATCCTACATTAGACAAGAATGGGTTAACATTCCTATCCCTAAACTTGAGCAACTTGTCTCCTCAGTCCCCAGACGTTTACAGACTGTTGTAAAGAGAAAAGGGGATGTCTCACAGTGGGAAACATGGCCTTGTCCCAACTTTTTTGAGATGTGTTGTTGTCATGAAATTTAAAATCACCTAATTTTTCTCTTTAAATGATACATTTTCTCAGTTTAAACATTTGATATGTCATCTATGTTCTATTCTGAATAAAATATGGAATTTTGAAACTTCCACATCATTGCATTCCGTTTTTATTTACAATTTGTACTTTGTCCCAACTTTTTTGGAATATATAAAATTACATACACACTATATAAAACAAACTGCTGATCTATTGAACTTCAACATGTAAAATATTTTTTAAAAATAATATGCGATGACTGTAACGAGAAGAACTGCGCTGCTCTACTTCTCACCACAGTAATAACTCTAACTACACTACTGTGTAATACCATTTGTAGACTTTATTATTCCTGACTGTTCATGTCCTCAAATTTCTTCAGTACTGTGTTCAGAAGCACAGTCGAACACATAAATATAAAATGAAGCATTTTGATTAACTGTTCCGGACAAAACAGCATCATTGAAATACAACGTAATCAAACATGCAACTCATCAACAGGGAGAATGTTAAAAAATGATTTCTGGCTGAGGATCACTGATGTGCCTGTCGGCTCCAGATGGAGGAGGAGGAGCCCCTTCACAAATCACAGACAGAGAGAGAGAGAGAGAGAGAGAGAGAGAGAGAGAGAGCGCAAATACAACGTCGATGATGAAACCAGATAATCACTTTGATTAAGTTCATGTTTCACCGCTGGGGGTAAATGAATGTTTACTCATTTAGCAAACAAGCGCGAAAAAAAACCCCTCTCTTTTTCTGACTGCTGTTAAAGAAGTGACGAGGACAGAACATTACTGTTACAGTATAGTACTGAGAGAGAGAGAGAGAGAGAGAGAGAGAATTGTTTGAACTGTTGAATTGAACTGAAAGAGAGAGGAACTGAAAGGTGAAGAACAGCATGACACAGGAGCAGCAGGATCTTTATTACTCTGTCCACTGAATAGCTTTCAAATTGTAAATAAAAACGGAATGCAATGATGTGGAAGTTTCAAAATTCCATATTTTATTCAGAATAGAACATAGATGACATATCAAATGTTTAAACTGAGAAAATGTATCATTTAAAGAGAAAAATTAGGTGATTTTAAATTTCATGACAACAACACATCTCAAAAAAGTTGGGACAAGGCCATGTTTCCCACTGTGAGACATCCCCTTTTCTCTTTACAACAGTCTGTAAACGTCTGGGGACTGAGGAGACAAGTTGCTCAAGTTTAGGGATAGGAATGTTAACCCATTCTTGTCTAATGTAGGATTCTAGTTGCTCAACTGTCTTAGGTCTTTTTTGTCGTATCTTCCGTTTTATGATGCGCCAAATGTTTTCTATGGGTGAAAGATCTGGACTGCAGGCTGGCCAGTTCAGTACCCGGACCCTTCTTCTACGCAGCCATGATGCTGTAATTGATGCAGTATGTGGTTTGGCATTGTCATGTTGGAAAATGCAAGGTCTTCCCTGAAAGAGACGTCGTCTGGATGGGAGCATATGTTGCTCTAGAACCTGGATATACCTTTCAGCATTGATGGTGTCTTTCCAGATGTGTAAGCTGCCCATGCCACACACACTAATGCAACCCCATACCATCAGAGATGCAGGCTTCTGAACTGAGCGCTGATAACAACTTGGGTCGTCCTTCTCCTCTTTAGTCCGAATGACACGGCGTCCCTGATTTCCATAAAGAACTTCACATTTTGATTCGTCTGACCACAGAACAGTTTTCCACTTTGCCACAGTCCATTTTAAATGAGCCTTGGCCCAGAGAAGACGTCTGCGCTTCTGGATCGTGTTTAGATACGGCTTCTTCTTTGAACTATAGAGTTTTAGCTGGCAACGGCGGATGGCACGGTGAATTGTGTTCACAGATAATGTTCTCTGGAAATATTCCTGAGCCCATTTTGTGATTTCCAATACAGAAGCATGCCTGTATGTGATGCAGTGCCGTCTAAGGGCCCAAAGATCACGGGCACCCAGTAGCCTTGACCCTTATGCACAGAGGTTCTTCCAGATTCTCTGAATCTTTTGATGATATTATGCACTGTAGATGATGATATGTTCAAACTCTTTGCAATTTTACACTGTTGAACTCCTTTCTGATATTGCTCCACTATTTGTCGGCACAGAATTAGGGGGATTGGTGATCCTCTTCCCATCTTTACTTCTGAGAGCCGCTGCCACTCCAAGATGCTCTTTTTATACCCAGTCATGTTAATGACCTATTGCCAATTGACCTAATGAGTTGCAATTTGGTCCTCCAGCTGTTCCTTTTTTGTACCTTTAACTTTTCCAGCCTCTTATTGCCCCTGTCCCAACTTTTTTGAGATGTGTTGCTGTCATGAAATTTCAAATGAGCCAATATTTGGCATGAAATTTCAAAATGTCTCACTTTCGACATTTGATATGTTGTCTATGTTCTATTGTGAATACAATATCAGTTTTTGAGATTTGTAAATTATTGCGTTCCGTTTTTATTTACAATTTGTACTTTGTCCCAACTTTTTTGGAATCGGGGTTGTACATTAGACGGGTCTTACAATCCACGGCGTTCCTGCGAGAGACAACGGGGATCGCCATGATGCCGGTCTTTGATTTTCGGTTTATCCAAGCAGCTGAGGCTGAGGGACCCGAACGTAGCTAGCTACAACAACCATGTTTTAGTCAGAGGATAACGTCTTTTTAAATTCTCTTTTTCTGGCTCAACGTGTGCCGTCATTGGGTGTGCAAACAACTCGCGAAAGCTTCAAGATTTTATGAATGGAATCTGTTTTGAGCACAAATGGACTCGCAAGACATGCCGTCCAGCACCGTACGCTGCTCATCTGTGCATGCGATTCCCGTCTTTCCACTAACCGCTGCATTTTGGACCTGAATCAACAACATTAATTGTATATAATTGATGGTTAGATATTGTACATTATTCAAACATTACACTCCATTACAGTCATTTCGCTGACGTTTTTATTCAAAGCGACTAACAATGAGTGCGTGTTGCCTCGGTAGCTGAGAGAATCCAAGAGCGAGCAGTGCTGAAGTACGAGTGTAAACAAATAGCCTACAAATACCATCCAATATCTGGAATGATCAGGGGAGTTAAGAAGTTGAAGAAGCTTGGACAAATACACAGACAAAGAATTATTTACGTATGGTGTGTTTATTCTTTCCAAAGTTTGACAGCATCTGCATTAAAATGGTGAGCCCGTGCTTCTCTCCTACTGTAGCTTTTGCTTCTTGAGCCTAAACAAGACACATCATGGGACAGTGGGCTGCTAGAGTTCTATTAGACTAGAGCTCGGTGCTGGTGGTTAATATGGTTATAGTTATGGTTCTGGTATTTGGCAGACGCTTTTGTCTAAAGCGACTTACAATATATAAACATTACATTATTAGTAAACCAATACAATTGCTCTACTCTGACATCCACCTTCCGATGAAAGCTGCTGCATGACTGCAGGATTTATTTCCCTTTTTTTCTTTTTTTGCTCTGGCTCGGCTCAACCTCAGCCTTTAAGCAAAAAAACTCACCCTTTCTCTCTTTCACACACAATTTTGTCAATTTTATTACTGTGTAGATAACTGTACGCCTCTGTGCTTTTGTAGTTCTTCAGCTCCTTGCCATCAACGCCCTCACTAAGGATAAAATAATTAACAACGTCAATGTAGCTGACGTCGGCCCACAACTTCATGTCGTCTATCTGTTCCGTGAGGGTAGACGGATGGGGCCCTTGGATCGTATTATCGCCAGAGCACGTCAGAAAATTGGACCTGTGCAACCATCTTTTAGTCATCTTTGAACTTAACTACCTAGCAGTTAGCGTTAGCTACAAATGTCAACACAGTGGAGTGGAAGAAAGATCCCGGCTTCTGCTATGACGCAGCAGTGAATCATGGGAAAGGTCAGAGTTTGAGAAAGTTGTGGATAAGAGCAGCAAAAACATATCTGCCATCAGAAAATGATTATTTTTCATCGCTATGGTGTAATGACTCAAAGAAAGTATTAGCCATAACATATTTCCCAAAATGAAACTTTCGTCTTCCCATAAGCAAAATCTCATTAAACAGAGTCATTCTGGAGGATCTTAAGGCTGTCTGTGAGCTGGACGTTGCCCATGCATGGAATTGAAAGGGAGGAAAAGAAGTCGTCCGTCATGACGCTATTTGGATTAAACACATGAAAAACCAACCAAGAGCAACAGAGGCCATAATGAGAAACGAAGAGCTATAAAACATTCCTGTTTCTAACACACACACACACAGCTGTCTAATACTCTAAAGCATAAATGTAACCCTTTATTCAGTTCATGTTAATTGTTTCATGGGAAACACCCGGCATGCTGTCAGCTGCAGTTCTATGTATTTTGTACTTCATTAGTGTCTTCACTCCCTGGACTGTGTCCTAAATGCCACATTATTCCCTACACCGGAGAATCATGTGCCCTGTATAGTATGCTATGCTAATACACTGTGTGTGATCTGGCATCAAAGCCATATGTCCAATTGTGTTCAAATAAGTAGCGGTGCATTAAAAATGTCCATATTTCAAATGTAGTGGAAACATTACACATTCAATTCCAAATCAAATCAAAGCAAAGCACAACTTTATTCATCACACTTGTGAAATTTCCTCTCTGCATTTAACCCATCTGAAGCAGTGAACACACATGTGAGCAATGAGCTCACAGAGCAGTGAGCAGTGGGCAGCCATGCCAACAGCGCCCGCGGAGCAGTTGGGAGTTCGGTGCCTCGCTCAAGGCCGTCCCATATTAACCTAACCGCATGTCTTTGGACTGTGGGGGAAACCGGAGCACCCGGAGGAAACCCACGCAGACTCGGGGAGAACATGCAAACTCCACACAGAAAGGCCCTCGCCGGCCACGGGGCTCGAACCCGGACCTTCTTGCTGTGAGGCGACAGCGCTAACCACTACACCACCGTGCCGCCCATTAACAAATTTTATCAAGACTGTATTATTCTTTTACAGGAAGCAAAGAAAAGGAAGATCCCAGACTTGAAGCTGTTCTGTACGGAAGAACGGGCTAAAATTCCTCCAAGCCGGTGTGCAGGACTGATCAACAGTTACCGCAAACGTTTAGTTGCAGTTATTGCTGCACAAGGGGGTCACACCAGATACTGAAAGCAAAGGTTCACATACTTTTGCCACTCACAGATATGTAATATTGGATCATTTTCCTCAATCAATAAATGACCGAGTATAATATTTTTGTCTCATTTGTTTAACTGGGTTCTCTTTATCTACTTTTAGGACTTGTGTGAAAATCTGATGATGTTTTGGGTCATTATGCAGAAATATAGAAAATTCTAAAGGGTTCACAAACTTTCAAGCACCACTGTATAATTTGCTTCACTTCTTTTAGGTTTTCCCGTCTCCAATTAACTTTTTATTCAAATTACGTTGTTCATCTGAACAAAGTTTAGGACGGCTCATTTTACTTTGCGATTCAGAAGGAAATATATTTTAGAATGTGTGAAACATTTGCTTCCCTTCTTCCTTAATAAAGGAGAATTAACGATACCTATTTTTTCTCAGAATGAATGCATTCTCTAATTAAACTCCACACTACTATTATTTTGAACACGCCCCTTTCAATGAATGAATTACTCAGAACAAGCAGCGTGCATGTCATAACAGTTGGGTCTGTTGTTTTTCTATTACACTACTACATCTACAAGTAAATTATTTGCCAGGCAGAAATATCACTCCACACTAATAACAGTGGTTCATCAGGTTACTGATGTTGTGCTGCTACACTACCGTTCAAAAGTTTGGGGTCACCCAGACAATTGTGTGTTTTCCATGAAAAGTCACACTTTTATTTACCACCATAAGTTGTAAAATGAATAGAAAATATAGTCGAGACATTTTTCTGGCCATTTTGAGCATTTAATCGACCCCACAAATGTGATGCTCCAGAAACTCAATCTGCTCAAAGGAAGGTCAGTTTTATAGCTTCTCTAAAGAGCTAAACTGTTTTCAGCTGTGCTAACATGATTGTACAAGGGTTTTCTAATCATCCATTAGCCTTCTGAGGCAATGAGCAAACACATTGTACCATTAGAACACTGGAGTGAGAGTTGCTGGAAATGGGCCTCTATACACCTATGGAGATATTGCACCAAAAACCAGACATTTGCAGCTAGAATAGTCATTTACCACATTAGCAATGTATAGAGTGGATTTCTGATTAGTTTAAAGTGATCGTCATTGAAAAGAACAGTGCTTTTCTTTCAAAAATAAGGACATTTCAAAGTGACCCTAAACTTTTGAACGGTAGTGTATGTGAGAAGGAATGGATTAAATGTTGCCATCTGTACGGTGTTTAAATTGAGCATCAAGTGAGATTTACACGTGAATCGTTACAATTTTTTTCGCTAAACAAACTCTTGGTCACTTCAAGAAATGAGGATTCCTGAGAGAACGCTTTCTTGTGTGTCTTTCATGAACAGTCAGGCCTCAATTCCCCCACAGCACTCTTCACATCCCTTCATCCATTTTTCCCGTCCTTTCATCCAAGTCCACCTTATTCAAACACCTCAATGACCTACAAGCATCTGCATCACGTAAGAATGGCCTTTGCTGAGAAGTCAAGTGAGTAGTGGGAAGGGAAGGGAAGGGAAGGGAAGGGAAGGGAAGGGGGGACCCCCCCAGCTAATCAGAGAAAGAAAATGCTCAAGAAAGCAGCTAAATGTACATTAATTGTTTGAAAATATTTCTAGATGAGGTCAATTCACCAGTTAACTGCACAAGACTACACTGCTTTAACAGACCGATAATATCTTAATATCACTTTTACATGAGGTGCAGAGGTGCGAGTGAGACCGCGGGGGATCCCACTCAGCTAGATTAGAGTCAGATCAGTGGAGCATGACAGCTCAAATCCCATCAAGACTTGCTTTGGACACTTCCGAGGCTGAAGCTGAACTTGGTGTAAAAACCTCCCAGATGCTGCTGTACACATCACCATCGTCCATCCTTCAGTAAGCTAGGATCTTATCATCGTTAAGCTATCAGGAGTTTCCATGCCATGCTCTCAGTTAATCATCTGAGCTGTGAGCTCGTCCACAACACTGCATCTGAAGAGCCTTAAACGCTGTAACTTCATGCATGGATTTGTTAATGCAGAAAACACAACAGCTGGGAATGTAATGTGTAGTGTGTGTGTGGTTAAGTGAAGTCCAGTGTGGCTTGTTCTTTTCAACACAAATAAAACAGCCTTTAAATAGTAACAGTTTTTACTTCAAATATGGAAAAGAAGATGGACTACAAGATCAACTGTGAGCTACTGTTCACTTGTGTATCCCCCCCCGCGCTTATATCAGAATGTAAGCAATCGAAGGAATAGGACACTTATTATGAATGTTGACTTCAACAAATAATGAACCCTGAAACAAGTAAGTAAAGAGCCGTGTCTCTCCCGAGGGATTTCAAACAGCATCCTGGGAAACTCATTTTGAAATCGCATTTTGCTTCTTGAAATAGCGTCAAAATCCACCCTATATGTTTCATAAATACGTTGAGTTGGTAAACAGGAAGTCGACGTGCAACAGACCTGAAAATGGTAAACATGGTATAGAACCCCAAGCTGAAGCTCAGTACCAAATATCAAGCAGTTGTGATTTGTCATTGCTGCAAAAAATGTTACGAAAATTTTGTAAATCCATGCTATACAGTATGTTTCGTAAATACAATAAATTGGTAAACAGGAAGTCGATGTGTGACAGACCTGAAAACAGTATACATGGTATAGAACCCCAAGCTGAAGTTTGGTACCAAGAACCAAGTGGCTATGATTTGTGGTTACTGAGAAAAAGGGCGTGTCGGACGGACAGAGGTAAACCAGTATACTCCCCCTTTGGAGTGGGGGTATTATAATAATAATAATTTTATTATTATTACTGGTTGACTCATAAAAATGAATAGGTCCTGCAACCCCTAATGGAAAACTACGCTGAGCATCATGGGAAGTTCTTTCTAGGTTACTTCAGGAGACACGGCAGAACTTTTCTACTTTTAATGATCCATGCAAATAAACTAAAGCATGACAAATGAAGGTGATTTAATTGACAGAGCTTCGAGAGTGAGGCGTTTCTGCCAGGGTTTTCTCACAGGATGTTTGTCAGCGTCTGTTAAATCTATTAAATAATGTCGCCTCCTTTCTCATTAGTGCTCTGAAATGTACTTCTCTAACAGCAGTCATTCTTCACGAATACTATGTTCTTATTGGGTGAAAGCAGTAGGGACGATAACAGGCCACAGAGGAGCGTACTCGATCAATATGAGGTTATTAGCCATTATGGCCCCCTTCACACCCTGCAGAACATGCACCTGGTACATTTACACTTCCCTGTCACACAGGTTCTGTAGATTGTGATCAGTCATCATTGCTGCATTATTACAGGATTGTACTGAAGTTATATGCAGAAAACTCTTCATTGATTGCTACAGTTCAATGTGATTTTGATGCCCTTTCTGTTTCCTGTTGAACCTACACTTGTGATTGCATCTACAGTGGTGCTTGAAAGTTTGTGAACCCTTTAGAATTTTCTATATTTCTGCATAAATATGACCTAAAACATCATCAGATTTTCACACAAGTCCTAAAAGTAGATAAAGAGAACTCAGTTAAACAAATGAGACAAAAATATTATACTTGCTCATTTATTTATTGAGGAAAACAATCCAATATTACATATCTGTGAGTGGCAAAAGTATGTGAACCTCTAGGATTAGCAGTGAATTTGAAGGTGAAAGTAGAGTCAGGTGTTTTCAATCAATGGGATGACAATCAGGTGTGAGTGGGCACCCTGTTTTATTTAAAGAACAGGGATCTATCAAAGTCTGGTCTTCACAACACATGTTTGTGGAAGTGTATCATGGCACGAACAAAGGAGATTTCTGAGGACCTCAGAAAAAGTGTTGCTTTTTCCAGCTCATCAGGCTGGAAAAGGTTACAAAACCATCTCTAAAGAGTTTGGACTCCACCAATCCACAGTCAGACAGATTGTGTACAAATGGAGGAAATTCAAGCCCATTGTTACCCTCCCCAGGAGTGGTCGACCAACAAAGATCACTCCAAGAGCAAGGCGTGTATTAGTCGGTGAGGTCACAAAGGACCCCAGGGTAACTTCTAAGCAACTGAAGGCCTCTCTCACATTGGCTAATGTTAATGTTCATGAGTCCACCATCAGGAGAACACTGAACAACAATGGTGTGCATGGCAAGGTTGCAAGGAGAAAGCCACTGCTCTCCAAAAAGAACATTGCTGCTCATCTGCAGTTTGCTAAAGATCACGTGGACAAGCCACAAAGCTATTGGAAAAATGTTTTGTGGATGGATGAGACCAAAATAGAACTTTGTGGTTTAAATGAGAAGAGTTATGTTTGAAGAAAGGAAAACACTGCATTCCAGCATAAGAACCTTATCCCATCTGTGAAACATGGTGGTGGTAGTATCATGGTTTGGGTCTGTTTTGCTGCATCTGGGCCAGGACGGCTTGCCATCATTGATGGAACAATGAATCCTGAATTATACCAGTGAATTCTAAAGGAAAATGTCAGGACATCTGTCCATGAACTGAATCTCAAGAGAAGGTGGGTCATGCAGCAAAACAACGACCCTAAGCACACAAGTCGTTCTACCAAAGAATTGTTAAAGAAGAATAAAGTTAATGTTTTGGAATGGCCAAGTCAAAGTCCTGACCTTAATCCAACTGAAATGTTGTGGAAGGACCTGAAGCGAGCAGTTCATGTGAGGAAACCCACCAACATCCCAGAGTTGAAGCTGTTCTGTACGGAGGAACGGGCTAAAATTCCTCCAAGCCGGTGTGCAGGACTGATCAACAGTTACCGCAAACGTTTGGTCGCAGTTATTGCTGCACAAGGGGGTCACACCAGATACTGAAAGCAAAGGGTCACATACTTTTGCCACTCACAGATATGTAATATTGGATCATTCTCCCCAATAAATAAATGACCAAGTATAATATTTTCATCTCATTTGTTTAACTGGGTTCTCTTTATCTACTTTTAGGACTTGTGTGAAAATCTGATGATGTTTTCGGTCATATTCATGCAGAAATATAGAAAATTCTAAAGGGTTCACAAACTTTCAAGCACCACAGTATTACATTTTTAATTAAACTGTAAACATTGTACAAGTATTTGTGCATGTGCTTACATGTTCTGTACCAGGCTAAAGACTAAAATATTGTTGTATTGTATTGTGGCATACACTACAGAGTATTAACATAATAGACTTATTGCTGCAAGAGAGTAAAAACCCCACCCTGCCTTTATTTCTGTAGGGATGATAGCAGACTTTATTGATCTGAATGTCGAGTTCTGCTGGTCGTGTTGTAAAGTTAGTCATTGATGTGCACAGTAGCAAGAAAGCAATGCATGTGTGTAAGTGCTCTGGTGAAACAAGAGGCTGTTTATTTGAAGGGAAAAAAATGATGACATCTCAATTGGGTTGGGACTTTTCTCTAAAATGCAGGTCTGATACAAACACTGTACAGAGGGTGCCTGAGCGCCAATGACACTGTAAATCAGACAACCATCGAGGGATCTCAGACGCAGTTACATTCTGATCACTATATGCATCCTGTGTACCATTATGCCAGTATTTTTAAATGTTGTCAGAAATGTAACTTTATCTGTGAGAAAATCAGAAGTGTTGCATCGCTCAATAAAGCAAATGGTGTTTTGGAGGTAAAAGCACAGTTTTAGGACACCTGGTACTGCAAGATATGAGACGCCTTTGGGTCGACTTTGAGAAATTTGCCATTCTTGTAAAGTGTACTCACATGGGAATCATTGTGTGTGTGTGACCTAGTGAGAACTGTAAGAAAGCCCAGCCAGTGCTGTTAAAATCCCATCAGTGTGTAAACAGTGTGAGATGGGAGACAAGGGGACACTAGAGCTACTGGACTGGCATAAACCAAGGAGTTAGCGATTGAGCACACAAATAAGTACTTTCTTTTTCAAGCTTTGCTTTCAGCCATCATACCTCTTCTACACTCACTGACCTTAAGCTTCTGGATTTTTCAACCTATTGCTGAAAAGAGAAAACACAATATAAACACATAATGCTAGCATATGCACCTCTGCTGTGTAAAAAATGGAAAACCCATTGACACAAAACTCACACTGGGATAGCGGCTGATTCACAGATGTTTGAAATGTACAAACGTGCTCACCTATAGGGTGGTCACTATGTTACAGTTTCACGGTTAATCAAGGTATATAATCAAACAGTGACCTCACCATTGACTTCAAAACAAATTAAAAAGCATTTCCATGACATGATGATCTCCCTCTGACAGCTCCAGGAGAAGAGTAGACAGCAAGGCCAGCCGCTCTACATGATGTTCACTGACCTCACCAAGGCCTTTGATCTGGTCAGCAGGAAGGTACTATTAGAACTTCTTCGGCGGATCGGTTGCCCTCCGAAGCTTTGCAGTATGGTGATCTCGTTCCATGCTGACATGACAGGTATAGTCCTGTATGATGGATCCTCCTCAGACTCCTTTTCCATCAACAGCAGAGTCAAGTGAGACTGCATCTTAGCGCTGACCCACTTCAGACTCTCCTTTTCCCTCCTCCTGTCATATGCCTTCGACTCGTCCACTGACGGCATCTATCTGCTCACCAGATCCGATGGGAAGTTGTTCAACCTGGCACGACTAAATGCAAAGACCAAGATGAGGACGGTACTCTTTGTTGATGACGCGATCTTCGTGGCCCACACTGACGATGCCCTACAATGACTCAGTGATCGCTTCATCGATGCTTGCAAACAGTTCGGCCTCATTATAAGCCTGAAGAAGACGAATGCCAGCACACAAGATGTCACCACTCCCCCCTCTATCACCATTGACAATATCACCCTGGAAGCTGTGGACAACTTTACTTACCTGGGGTCAACCATCAGCAACACCCTCACTCTCAAAGTTGAACTTGACCAGCAGCTCAGAAAGGCAAACACCATCATGGCCAGTCTGACAAAGACAGTGTGGGAGAACAAAGCGCTGACAGAACATACTAAGATCCAAATCTATCAGGCCTATGTTCTCAGTACTCTACATTCACTCTACAGCAGTGAAGCCTGGACCACCTACATGAGGCAAGAACGTCGGCTCAACGCATTCCCCATGCGGTGCCTTAATCGCATCCTAGGAATCAGCCGGCAAGACCGCATCCCACAGCGACATCCTGCAGTGCACCAAGATCGCCAACATGTACATCCTGCTGAGCCAACGCTGCCTTCGATGGCTGGGACACGTCTAACACATTCGGGTTGGGAGTATGCCAAAAGATGTCCTGTATGGGCAGTTAGCCCAGGGTACCAGAAGAGTTGGCTGCCCTTCACTCAGATTTAAGGATGTCTGCAAAAGAGACATGAAGGCCTGCAACATCTTAGATAGCTGGGAAACATGGGCCATGGATAGTTCTACCTGGTGTCAAACTGTCTGCAAGGGCATCACAGACGCAGACACAAAAAGAGATCATCTCACAGCGGAGAAGAGAGACTGGAAGAAGCGTACTGCAGCAACCCCAGCCTCTCAGTTCTTCTGCACCGACTGCAACAGGGATTGTCATTCCTGCGTCGGCCTGCACAGCCATAGCAGGCAATGCCACAACCCATCCAACAGACGACACCTCAGGGGTGCATCAAGCATGGTCTCCTGAGACTGAGATGCCAATGATGATGAATGATGACTGTGAACCTGCATTATCATACCACAAAAATTTCAAATTTTTTGAATCCTGTTGCATTTTGGGGTTTTAGATTGCTCCATATCCGTTTATGTGTTATGTGACATGAGCATCATTTGTGGATTTCTGTCCTGTACAAATCAATCCACAAACATGTTTTTGCAGAGTCTGCATTAACCATCTCCAACCGACGAGCAGCCAAAAACGCAGTCTAATTTAGCAGAAACAAGTACAACTTGCCATCAGGGTGTTGATGATGATGTTTCCACCACCGTCCAGCCTTGTTTGCCTCAAATACCCTTATAATATACTTCAAACAGGAAAGAAGCTACTGAAGAAAAACTATTTCAGATGTTTGACCCTGATTAAATCAATTATAAAATCGAGTTAGATTTTGTAATCCTACATTCAACCACCCATTCTTGAAATATTGTGGTGACTGAGTCTGGCTGACAACATTTCTGCAGGGATTGCTGGTTCAAACATGTGCGTCAAGTTGTGTAAATATACAACCCCGATTCCAAAAAAGTTGGGACAAAGTACAAATTGTAAAAAAACCGGAATGCAATGATGTGGAAGTTTCAAAATTCCATATTTTATTCAGAATAGAACATAGATGACATATCAAATGTTTAAACTGAGAAAATGTATCATTTAAAGAGAAAAATTAGGTGATTTTAAATTTCATGACAACAACACACCTCAAAAAAGTTGGGACAAGGCCATGTTTACCACTGAGACACATCCCCTTTTCTCTTTACAACAGTCTGTAAACGTCTGGGGACTGAGGAGACAAGTTGCTCAAGTTTAGGGATAGGAATGTTAACCCATTCTTGTCTAATGTAGGATTCTAGTTGCTCAACTGTCTTAGGTCTTTTTTGTCGTATCTTCCGTTTTATGATGCGCCAAATGTTTTCTATGGGTGAAAGATCTGGACTGCAGGCTGGCCAGTTCAGTACCCGGACCCTTCTTCTACGCAGCCATGATGCTGTAATTGATGCAGTATGTGGTTTGGCATTGTCATGTTGGAAAATGCAAGGTCTTCCCTGAAAGAGACGTCGTCTGGATGGGAGCATATGTTGCTCTAGAACCTGGATATACCTTTCAGCATTGATGGTGTCTTTCCAGATGTGTAAGCTGCCCATGCCACATGCACTAATGCAACCCCATACCATCAGAGATGCAGGCTTCTGAACTGAGCGCTGATAACAACTTGGGTCGTCCTTCTCCTCTTTAGTCCGAATGACACGGCGTCCCTGATTTCCATAAAGAACTTCAAATTTTGATTCGTCTGACCACAGAATAGTTTTCTACTTTGCCACAGTCCATTTTAAATGAGCCTTGGCCCAGAGAAGACGTCTGTGCTTCTGGATCATGTTTAGATACGGCTTCTTCTTTGAACTATAGAGTTTTAGCTGGCAACGGCGGATGGCACGGTGAATTGTGTTCACAGATAATGTTCTCTGGAAATATTCCTGAGCCCATTTTGTGATTTCCAATACAGAAGCATGCCTGTATGTGATGTAGTGCCGTTTAAGGGCCCGAAGATCACGGGCACCCAGTATGGTTTTCCGGACTTGACCCTTACGCACAGAGATTCTTCCACATTCTCTGAATCTTTTGATGATATTATGCACTGTAGATGATGATATGTTCAAACTCTTTGCAATTTTACACTGTCGAACTCCTTTCTGATATTGCTCCACTATTTGTCGGCGCAGAATTAAGGGGATTGGTGATCCTCTTCCCATCTTTACTTCTGAGAGCCGCTGCCACTCCAAGATGCTCTTTTCATACCCAGTCATGTTAATGACCTATTGCCAACTGACCTAATGAGTTGCAATTTGGTCCTCCAGCTGTTCCTTTTTTGTACCTTTACCTTTTCCAGCCTCTTATTGCCCCTGTCCCAACTTTTTTGAGATGTGTTGCTGTCATGAAATTTCAAATGAGCCAATATTTGGCATGAAATTTCAAAATGTCTCACTTTCGACATTTGATATGTTGTCTATGTTCTATTGTGAATACAATATCAGTTTTTGAGTTTTGTAAATTATTGCATTCCGTTTTTATTTACAATTTGTACTTTGTCCCAACTTTTTTGGAATCGGGGTTGTACATGTAGCAATCCACAAATAGATGCAGTTGACTCCACAAATAAAGGAACGGAGAGAACATTTTCTTTTGAGCATTTTTTGTGAATGAATAATATTTGTGAAACATGGAGATATCTCTGCATCAGAATTTTAGGAATCGCTATTCTATTGTGGATCTCATGCTATTTATTTGCGGCACGGTGGTGTAGTGGTTAGCACTGTAGCCTCACGGCAAGAAGGTTCTGGGTTCGAGCCCAGTGGCCGATGAGGGCCTTTCTGTGCGGAGTTTGCATGTTCTCCCCGTGTCTGTTTCCTCCGGGTGCTCCGGTTTCCCCCACAGTCCAAAGACATGCAGGTTAGGCTAATTGGTGGCTCTAAATTGACTGTAGGTGTGAATGTGAGTGTGAATGGTTGTGTGTGTCTATGTGTCAGCCCTGCGATGATCTGGCGACTTGTCCAGGGTGAACCCCGCCTCTCGCCTATAGTCAGCTGGGATAGGCTCCAGCTTGCCTGTGACCCTGCACAGGATAAGCGATTACGAATAATGGATGGATGTATACTCCTCCATCTGACAGCTAGTGTGTGTGTAAACAATGATGGAAGAAGCTACTGTTATACACACCTATCAAATATCAGAATGTTTACACTCACCAATGTCTGTCTTACATTTTCTACACATTTGTCATTTGTATTAATCGCCAGTAAGGTGAGGAGAAGACAGATTATGGATTTTAAAATAAATATCTCAGTCATCTGGCTATAAAAACTAAAGCAACAGACTGGGAAGATAAGGTATTCATGGTACCTGGTTTTATCTATTGTACTCGAATATGCAGCAACATCCAACCACAACACATAACCCCGCTATCCAGCGCCATTATCAGCAGTGTCAAAACAAACATGGCCAACCGAACAGAAATTTTATCACAGGCCAAATGTCATTTATAATCTCAGAGTGGAGCTTCATCCATCTGCACATCAGATGACATTTTCCCGATTCCTATTACGATAAGACAGACTTATCATCAGTCAGGACAGCTGGCTGAGGGGAACACTAAGCAAAGTTAAGAGTACACTGGAAGAAACACAAGTACATTAAGCTGACTAAATACAGTGTCTTGCAAAAGTATTCATCCCCCTTGGTGTTTGTCCTGTTTTGTCGCATTACAAGCTGGAATTAAAATGGATTTTTGGAGGGTTAGAACCATTTGATTTACACAACATGGTGACCACTTTAAAGGTGCACGTTGTTTCATTATTGTGACACAAAAAATAATTAAGATGAAAAAACAGAAATCTGGAGTGTGCATAAGTATTCACCCCCTTTCGTATGAAACCCCTAAATAAGAGCTGCTCCAACCAATTCACTTCATAAGTCACATAATTAGTTGATTAAGATCCACCTGTGTCCAATCAAAGTGTCACATGATCGGTCACATGATGTCTGTATAAATCAACCTGTTCTGGAAGGACCCTGACTCTGCAACACTACTAAGCAAGCAACATGAAAACCAAGGAGCCTCCAAACAGGTCAGAGACAAAGTTGTGGAGAAGTATAGATCAGGGTTGGGTTATAAAAAATATCCCAAACTTTGAATATCCCACGGAGCTCCATTAAATCCATTATAGCAAAATGGAAAGAATATGGCACCACTACAAACCTGACAAGAGAAGGCCCCGTCCACCAAAACTCACAGACCGAGCAAGGAGGGCATTAATCAGAGATGCAACAAAGACACTAAAGATAACACTGAAGGAGCTGCAAAGATCCACAGCGGAGATGAGAGTATCTGTCCATTGCACCACTTTAAGCCATACACTCCACAGAGTGGGCAGGGCTTTATGGAAGAGTGGCCAGAAAAAAAGTAATTGCTTAAACAAAACAAAACAAAAAAAATCACATTTGGAGTTTGCCTAACAGCATGTGGCAGACTCCCCAAACACATGGAAGAAGATTCTCTGGTCAAATGAGACAAAAATGGAACTTTTTGGCCATCATGGGAAACGCCATGTGTGATACAAACCCAACACCCTGAGAACACCATTCCTACAGTGAAGCATGGTGGAGGCAGCATCATGCTGTGGGGATATTTTTCATCTGCAGGGACAGGAAAGCTGGTCAGGACTGAAGGAAAGATGGATGGCACTAAATACAGGGCTATTCTGGAGGAAAACCTGTTTGAGTCGGTCAGAGGTTTGAGACTGGGATGAAGGTTCAGGGTCCAGCAGGACAATGAACCTACTGTAAACATACTGCTAAAGCTACACTGGAGTGGTTTAAAGGGAAACATTTAAATGTCTTGGAATGGCCGAATGAAAGCCCAGACCTCAATCCAATTGAGAATCTGTGGCATAACTTGAAGATTGCTGTACATCAACACAACCCATCTAACTTGAAGGAGTTGGAGCAGTTTTGCCTTGAGGAATGGGCAGAAATCCCAGTGGCTAGATGTGCTAAGCTAATAGAGACATACCCAAAGAGACGTGCAGCTGTAATTGTAGCAAAAGGTGGCTCTACAAAGTATTGACTTTTTTTTTTTTTTTGGGGGGGGGGGGGGGGGGGGGTTACTTATGCACACTCCAGATTTCTGTTTTTTCATCTTAATTATTGTTTGTGTCACAATAAAAAAACCAATGTGCACGTTTAAAGTGGTCAGCATGTTGGGTAAATCAAATGGTTCTAACCCTCCAAAAATCCATTTTAATTCCAGCTTGTAATGCGACAAAACAGGACAAACACCAAGGGGGATGAATACTTTGCAAGAAACTGTGTAGGTATGGTCCCTTTAAAAACTACATTTCCCATCAGCCAACTTCCGCGTTGACCTACGTCACGCGTGGGCGGGATCACCAACGTCACATCCACCATGAAGGCATAAGTAACGGAACATGTTTCCGCTTCCTCCTCTTTCCGTCTCGGGACCAGCGGTCCACGGACACAAAGAGGCTGTTCACCCGAGCAAACCAGAAAAAGACCTCTTTCTTGCAAGATCCACGATTTAGCGCGATTTCTTTCTTACCCTTGGCCAAGGTAGACTCCAGAGTTGCGCGACCTTTAACTCAAGTCGAGTTACAACCGGTTTTATTCGTATTAGAAGTGACGTCACGACTGCCGCCCAAAAGCAGTTTAATTCAAAGTTGAGAAAGCGGCTGGACCCTTTTTTTAACTGAAGCGCTGTGCACCTTGTTCTACAAAGATTTCCTTCCCACGAGTTACGAAGCGTCGGACCAAGAATTCTTTGTTTTTCTACAGAAGTCTCAACGGGCTCCTGTGAACTCAGCCTCTCCAAGAAATTCCCTGTGCTTCACGGAGATCTCCACAACGGTGAAAACTCCAAAAGTCTCGGGACATCTTCTCATAATCTCGTGTAGAAGCGAAATACGGAAGTAAGACTGGCATTTTTGGGCATAATAAAAAACCTAGTCTTAGGAATTAGCTTTTATTGAAGTAGTGTGAATTTAAACTCAGGAACGGTTTAATTGTTTACACTGTAAACACGCAGAGTGTTGAATTGATTATTGTTTTGTTTTAATCTCTCAGTTGTTTTAATAGATAGGCTGTGCATGCTTCTCTTTATTCCTCACTAACACTTTAATTTCATTATCACACATTTTGACCTTATCAAGGTTTCAGTGGATTCAGTACTGTTATAAGCTAGTGAAATTAGCCTACGGCTAATTTCTTTTGTCCCATTAGCATCCAAAGCTAAGTGTATTGTCTTAGAAACAAGTGGCGGTCCTCCCCCACACACACCAACACACCTTAGCTAGCATTCCTTTACCTTAGCTAGCAACCCATGCTAGCCTTTCTTTTGCTAGGCCATACCACGTGGTGGTCCTCCCCCACACACACAAACCCACCTTAGCTAGCATTCCTTTGTCTTAACTAAACACAAGGCTAATCTAGGCCTCCACACGTGGCCACATGCCTCACAAACCCACCTTAGCTAGCTTCCCTTTGTCTTAGCTTAGCCACACGAGGCTAATCTAGGCCTACACAAACACATGGTCTCCAGGCCTCACCAGGCCTGACACACACAAACACACCTTAGCTAGCAATCCATGCTAACTCTTTGTTCAGGCCACACACAGGCTAACTCTTTGTTCAGGCCACGTGGCCACTCACAAACACACCTTAGCTAGCATTCCTTTGTCTCAGCTTAGCAACACAAGGCTAATTCCTTTGTTCTCCATAATTCTCCATAATTGGAATACCATAATTTAGCTGTTTGGTAATTTATTATTAAGCACCAAAATTAATGGTATTAATTAATGAGACTGATTCCATGAGTGATTTAATGATAATATGAGACTGATTCAATGAAAACGATTCAATGGTATGATTCAAATGAGACTGATTCAATTTTAATTATTAACCTTCAGATTTAATGAGATTGATCACTCAATTACCCAAATGCACCTACAACTGTATATGAGTAACTTATTAAATATATATAAGCAGTTATAAAATTATGGTTTGCAGTTATTTATTTCCAGTCTAAATTTTTAAAAATGGCTCCCACTTGCTGTTTTAGAGCAACAAAATGAAAAATACCAAGCAGGCTAAAAAAAAAAAAATCTGCAAACTTGTTACTCAGTATCTTTAATTATACACCCATCAGCTGTGCCTTTAAAATTACCTGCCTAATATTGTGTAGGTCTCCTTGTGTCGCCAAAACAGCTCTGAATTGAAAATTATTCATAAAAGAGAAAAAGTCAGTGCGTTTACATGCACATAGAGAGAATCGAATTTCTCCCATTGCTCGACTGAAATCGAAGTTCAAAATGCCATGTATACACCTTAATTCGGCTGAAATTGAACCGAACTTGATTTCTCGGAATCGAGCTACATGACCTACGGTAGATTATGCGATTTCTGCCGAGCTACTTAGTGCATGTAAACCCTATCGAGCTATGTATTTGAGCTACTTACTTCAGCACTGCCCCTTCCGGAAGTGACGAGTGATGAGACCACAAGCGGGAAACACAACAGCCTCGGTCGGCATGACAACGGCATGAATCTTTTCTTTTTGTGGCATTGTTTGCACTGTTAAAATTTAGCTCACTTACTGTATCACCAAATACATCTGTACAGCTGTTGCATAGCTGTGAATTGTGTACATAAACAAGTATTTGTGTGTGTGTGTGTGTGTGTGTGTGTGTGTGTGTGTATATATGTCCAACATCTGAAGAATGTCAATAAAAACAAAACAATTGAACTTTTTGTGTGTTTATTAAGACATAAGTTAAAGGTCTCATGGCATGAAATTTTCACTTTCTGAGGTTTTTTAACGTTAAAATGAGTTCCTCTGACCTTCTTAAGTCACCCCAGTGGCTAGAAATTTCATAATGTGTAAACCAAACTATGCCCAACATTTAAGAATGGCGCGTCAAAACGGCGCATTGATAAACTCTTCCCTTGCCTACGTCAGCAAGGGAGATGATCCCCACGCCCCCCCTCTGGATTCCCACCCACTGTATGGATTGCCCGCCCAGCTCAAAAGTTGCCACCAAACATGGAAGTTGCGCTGTACATGGATGTGACAACACAGAAAGGAGTCTGTTTTTACTGCCGACGGGAGAGCCCCTGAAGACACAGTGGCTTAATTTTATTTACTCCAATAATACGCCGTCGAGTCTACCTAAGACGGTGTATGTTTGTCGGAAGCATTTTCCTGATGAATGTTTCCACAACTTGGGACAGTACAGGGCAGGTTTTGCACATCAACTGTCACTGAAGCCTGGGTCCATACCAAGCATCCCTGCCGCATCAGCCACAAACACCGAACAAGTAAGTGTACAACTGTTAAGTCGTTTTGCCGTGTTTTAAAATCGGTGCCACGTTAGCCTTGCAATGGCTACATTAGCTGTGCAGCTAACTGCTTCCTGCAGTTAGCCAGGTACTCTGCGCTACAAAACCAAAAAGCATGCAGCATGCTCTGCTATAATAGCCAATCAAAACAGTTCTTACAAAGACACCCACATTCTTTTTTTTAAGTCACTCGTTCATTTTATTTGTTTGTTTGTTCAGTAAAAACCCAAACATTTGTTGAATTTATTTTATTTCCTCGCGTCGCACCTTAATGACGTCAGCGCGCGGTATTTTTCCCTTCGCGGTTTGTTCCTTCTCTCTCGCCATAGTAAGACACCCACATCCGCTTGTTCTGACCCACTGGAGATAGCGTCACAGTGCTGTTAGCCAATCAGAGGTAACGTTTACATGTCATGAATATGAATGATAAGACCCGCCCCCACCCTCTACCCTTCCCCGCCTCCTGCTTCTCATTAGCAAAACGACGCACTGGGAAAAGCGCTGAAATGGGGCTTTCTCCCAGGAGGCTATATCTACGTGCCGAGGGTTCATTTCGAGAAAGGCTGCGGATATAACATCCGGAAACCTCCACGAGCCCGTTTAAAGCATCAACAAACCACCATGCCATGGGACCTTTAAATTGTAAGCAAAAAATCAACTTTAGAAAAATATTTTTGTAAGCAAAAAAAAATAAATTTTTGTAAGCAAAAAATGGACTTTAGAAAAATATACAATTGTGCAAAATAAGTTGTCTTACAAAACAGTGGTCTGCGCAGGACAGTTTGTAGCCATACAGTCTGTTAGAGCAAGCCTAACAGCTTGAACACGGAACTTGTGAACACAGAACTGCCAGTGTTGCCAGATTGGGCGGTTTTAAGTGCATTTTGGCGGATTTGAACGTTTTGGGCTGGAAGACGTCAGCAGTATCTGGCAACACTGCTGATAACTTTGTTTATACTCTTGAATAGCTCTTCTTCATGACGACAACTGGAAGTGTACCAACACGATGGGGCGTGTAGCGCCACCTGTGGCTCGGGTGCACAATGTACCTCACACAATAGCTCGATTAACTTGTGTGCATGTAGGATTGGATTTCTCTGGCACCCCTGCTGGGACCCTTAGCTCGATTACCGACAGTAGCTCGATTTGGATGTGCATGTAAACGCACTGATTGAGTGCCTAAGACCTTGAGTCTTTTACCCCCGTGACCATATCCCTCGCCCTATGATCTGTTTGAGTTTTCCATTCTTGGGGCAACTGTTTCAAACACTACTCAGTTTCTTTAGGTTCCTTTCAGTTCTGCTTGAATCAGTTCATTTTCACAAATATCATCTAATTCACTAATTTCCCCATCTGTCCTCTGAATACAGTCACACTACCATTGCTTTGCTCCATTGTTGTTTTGCTGCACTGCCATTAGAGTGCATTGGGAAGAAAGCCACATGATGTCCATTCACACCATTCTCATTCATGGTACACAGCCATTCAGCTGAAACCTTCCCAAAGCTCCATCACCTCACTGTGCAGGGGGTCAGTATAATCATGCATCTCTTCCATATTTTCAATCATTTCAGAATTACTTTTTACTTTAGCACTGCTTGTGCGTAATGGTTATTTTAACTGGTGGTTCTTTAAAGTGCTAGTCTTAAGAAAATGACATCATAAAATCCCGGGTTTTCTGTGCGTGATATGTTCAAACGGGTTGTAAAGTTCACCGATAAATAAAAAAAAATTGGTTCGAGAAAGAAATTTTTTGCATCTGAATTCTGTTCCAAAAATCACTAAAAGCTTGTCTGCCATTAGATCGCAGCAATTTATTAGTCAGCAGCGCTACATGTGTGACGTCATATGCGCCCCACCTTCTTTTGTAAAGCTCTCGACGACAACAAGGACAAAGAAGTGACTCAGTAAGCGTGTTTCGGTTTGCGCGCTTCGTTTGCTAAAAGATCAGTAATTATCTGTCATCTATCTCAGTATTATATTTGGTCACAGAAACTACCTTAGAACGTTATTGATCTGATGAAGGACAACTAATAAATTCAAGCAACCAGCTAAACACAAGCGGGACACTTCCTGTGCGGCGGTGAGCTCTTTGGGATGGAGCTTCTGACTTCTGTTTCCAGATGGTAGGAGCTGCTCCGCGTACCAGACGTCGCTCAAATCCTTCGATGTGAATCTACGTCATAAATTTATCTTTTTTTACAATGTATGGAGCAGACACCAAATCGTCCTTTCGGCTTGAAGCTACCTCTCTCTGTCCGTACAAATCGAACCCATTCATTCCACAAGTGTCCTGCTGACTTTGGGCTATACCGGATCGAAATTCTACTTTTTTTTTTATCAGCTACACTTGAACAGCCTTGAACAACACACCTCTCAGGAGGCAAGTTTTGTTGTGGAATAAAAAATATCGTTAAAATCATGCTACGCTTTGTAAAGCAGATGAAGCCAGAAATGCCGCGAACTTTCAAGCGTTTCGCATATGATGTCACTTCCTTTGAATTAACAATAACTTACCAGGAACGCATTCGTGTAATGGCGGACTCAAGGAGTCAAACTTTACCGGTTAAATAGAACATGTTCCCGGTCTCGTATTAAAATACAATTTAGACAGTAAACTATTGAACATGTCTAGTTCTATAAGGTATAATTTCCAGGGGTGATGTCATTTTCCTAAGACTAGCACTTTAAATATGCATTATTATATGACGTATGAAGGTCCACAACCATCTCTGTTTTGTGTACAATTTTTTTTTTATTCAATATCCCATTTTTAACATTCCTCTACATTGCCAAAGAAAATCAACACCAGGGCACAGTGTGCCAAACTATTACTTTTTAATAAGTATTTAAGCCCCCGCAAATTTTTGCATATTTGAATGGATTGCAGATTATATTGCACACTGAATGGTTTCAGATCCTCACGGAAAATGTAATAAGAAAATGAAAACATGAGAACTTTTTTTTTAAATCAATAGGAAACTGGAAAAAAGGTTATGCAGCACCTACGTGACCTGCGTGGGGAAAATCTTTTCCATTTCAATAAACGATCACTAAAAACTGTATTGCGCTGTTTACTCAGTTTGTTTTTGTCTTGTTAAGCCTCGGTCACAACCGGCCGTACGTGCTCCTACGGCCGGTCTACGTGCAAAAAACGCAAGAAACGCACGGAGGGCGCGCATGTGACGTGCTGATTTTTGAGCCGTAGACCGGCCGCAGAGGTTCTTTGTCATGTCAAACAAACTCTACGGGCACTTATGTTTTTTTCAGGTTGCAAGACAAACTTACGGCCAACGTGCGTCTTTCTCCACGAACAAAAAAACCGCAGCGATTTGGGAAACGCCAAAAATCGCAAGGCCAAAAAATCGTACGTCTGGTTGTGACCTAGGCTTTAGTTTTGTGTGAAGCTCTGAATCCATTAAGTGTGGCACATACACTACCGTTCAAAAGTTTGGGGTCACTTTGAAATGTCCTTATTTTTGAAAGAAAAGCACTGTTCTTTTCAATGAAGATCACTTTAAACTAATCAGAAATCCACTCTATACATTGCTAATGTGGTAAATGACTATTCTAGCTGCAAATGTCTGGTTTTTGGTGCAATATCTCCATAGGTGTATAGAGGCCCATTTCCAGCAACTCTCACTCCAGTGTTCTAATGGTACAATGTGTTTGCTCATTGCCTCAGAAGGCTAATGGATGATTAGAAAACCCTTGTACAATCATGTTAGCACAGCTGAAAACAGTTGAGCTCTTTAGAGAAGCTATAAAACTGACCTTCCTTTGAGCAGATTGAGTTTCTGGAGCATCACATTTGTGGGGTCGATTAAATGCTCAAAATGGCCAGAAAAATGTCTCGACTATATTTTCTATTCATTTTACAACTTATGGTGGGAAATAAAAGTGTGACTTTTCATGGAAAACACAAAATTGTCTGGGTGACCCCAAACTTTTGAACGGTAGTGTATGCGCAAAAAAAAAAGAGAGAAGGAATCAGGAAGGGATAATGTATGTGTTACAAAATGCATGTTTTTTTTAAATCCTCCTTTCACAGTACTTTTTCTAACACAGTCTATCCAACCAGTGTATTGTTTTTTATCTTAACGTAATGGTCTCTATGTTTCTGTAAAACTGTAGAAAAAGGAATTATTATGATCCTGTTTCACAAACCTGATTGGACGGGGATTGGATTCTCTAGAAAGAAGACTGTCTGCTTCCAGTGAGTCTTAGTGCAGTGAGGAGATGTAGAGAACATCACCTGGAAATGGACATAATACCGGATTAAACCAATTCTGATTCAGATTCCGATCAAAACTGATTAAATTTGTTGTTCTACTTCTTAAGATTCCGATCAAAACTGATTCTGACCAAACCATTTCTGAGGCTACATCCACACGACAACGGCAACGAGATTTTTTTTTTTTAGCAGGTAAAAAAAATATCGCGTCCACATGGGCAACGGATCAGTAAAATATCAGGTACATATGGCAACGCAACGCTTGCTGAAAATGATGCAATACACATGCCACACCTCTACGTGCGCTGTAAGACGGTCCCATCGGAGACACCAGAACAATAGAAGAAGTAGGACGCATGCGCATAAACCCCTTCTTCTACCCGGCGTGATGACTTGTTCTAGTCATGTGGTTGTGATGTCATCATAAACAAATCCGTTCTACTCATCCAGATGACTTCGCAATGGCGCCGTTGCCAGATTTTTCCACTCTGGAAACCGTTCTCAAAAAATATCGTTTTGGGGCACCCAAAACGCCGGTGCCGTGTGGACGCCAGTCCAAAACGATAAAAAATTTTATCGGATTCACCTGAATCCGTTGCCGTGTGGACAGGGCCTGAGACTGATAATGAGTCTGATTAAGGCTACATCCACACGACAATGGCAGCGAGATTTTTTTTTTGCGGGTAAAAAAAATATCGCGTCCACATGGGCAACGGATCAGTAAAATATCAGGTACATATGGCAACGCAACGCTTGCTGAAAATGATGCAATACACATGCCACACCTCTACATACGCTGTAAGACGGTCCCATCGGAGACACCAGAACAATAGAAGAAGTAGGACGCATGTGCATAAACCCCTTCTTCTACCCGGCGTGAATAAGTGAGTGCTGCTTGTTCTGGTCATGTGGTTGTGACGTCATCGTAAACAAATCCGTTCTACTTATCCAGACGACTTCGCAACAGTGCCGTTGCCAGATTTTTCCACTCTGGAAACCGTTCTCAAAAAATATCGTTTTGGGGCACCCAAAACGCCGGTGCCGTGTGGACGCCAGGCCGAAACGATAAAAAATTTTATCGGATTCACCCGAATCCGTTGCCGTGTGGACAGGGCCTAAACAAGTTCCAATTCTGATTAAAAAAAAAACCCAAAACAAACAACACCATTATAACACAGTTGAGTTGGTTGAGTTCTCGAATCCGAAGGTGTGGATTAATTTTCTATGACAGCAGCTCTGACTGTGGTTCTGACTGTGATAAACATATTATATATTTATACTAATGCACTCACTCTAGTATGTTATCAGCTCATTCACATGGACATAAATGGGCCATTTTCAAAAAAAATGTACCTATTACGGTAAAGAAGAAGTCTTCACTTATTTTTCAGTTTCTCATCAGAACAGAGGGGTTTAATTGAAAAATGATTCACATAACTGCATAGACAATAAAAACCTCTCTAAATTTTCATACTGAAGTTTTTATCTTATTTAATAAGAAAAATAAGAGTGATTTATGTTATCATTTTTCTTTACCGTTACCAATGCAAAAACTAATTATTCATAAATATATCTTACATTCTTGAACTTACTCAGGAGTAAATTTCATTTTTCACAAAAATAACTAATTAGGTGTTTAAACAAAAGTATTGAGTACTGTGGCAGCGGGGGCGTGGTCAAGCGCCGGTCTGTGACAGGAGGGCGGAGCCAGGGAAGGTGAGTGGCAGAATCGCTACACCTGACGGTAGTTAACCTGTGTTTTGTGTGTGTTTTCCCAGTAACCGCTCCCTATTTAAGGAGGCAGAGAGAGAGCAGAGGGAGCGCAACCCGGGACCAGATGCAGAGTGTGTGTGTGTATGTATGGGCTTATGCCACAGAAGACTGAAAAGTTATGGAAATAAATAGCCTTCTCTGCCTCGAAGCGTTGTCCTGCCGTCCTCTGTGCTCCACCCACACATTAAAAGCGCTACAAGTACGTTATCTGATTTGTTTTTTTTAAATAAATTCAAAAAATATTGTTGTGTTACTTCACCGTTACCCAAAAACATTTTTGAAAATAATTAGTTCCTAGTGCTTGCTAAAGAGGGAGCTGTTCGACATCCTGAAGTGCCAGGATGTTGGGACTCCATTTTGAATTTTTTTGAGGCAGTGGAGGCTGAAAGGTGAGCAAAACATTTCATTAATTACTCATGCCACGCAAATATACTTTCTTTACCGTGATGCCACATATCATCTTATAGACATCAGTGATCAAATAGAAGCTATTTGTAGTTGTTGATTAAGTTTGAGTGATGAAATATGAGCAATTATTCGAAAGCATAACTGTCATGCTGTGTTGTAAGAGAATGAGACACCTCTTTACCGTTACCATATACTTTCTTTACCGTTACCATTCCTAGTAACGGTAAAGAAACTTTGGTAACGGTAAAGAGAAAATCATGCATAAATGTCTGTTTTTCTCTAGACTTCCGGGCCAAATATAGCCTAGTAAACTAGACCCACCCGCCTAGCGGCCAAAAATATTTTTGCCTACAAGTGGGTCTAGCCTCGGACCATATCAACAACACACCCCGGACATCAAATCGTGCCCGCCAATCACAACGCAAGGTTTTTGTTTGGATTCTTTGGGCGGGCTTTTGCAGGAGTGACGACAAGGCTGCGCGACGCTGGAGAAAGCACAACAGGAAAGATGGCTACGGCTATTGAACAGCGCTCGTTTGACTCCGCTTTGGAATCAGTTTTAGAAGAATTAGACTTGGAGTTTTCGTTGAAACATGGAGCCTGGCAAGCCAGACTAAAAATATTTTTGGCCGCTAGGCGGGTGGGTCTAGTTTACTAGGCTACCTTTCTGTCGCTCTGACTATGTCACAGTCACTGTTGCACTGATTGGTCAGAGCGTTGGCCTATACGCACAGAGACAGTTTGAAAGACAACGGGTTGTTCCTCCCACACCCTTCGGAAATGTCTACGACCGAGACCAGACTAAATATTCACATTTAGTCTGGCTTGCCAGGCTAGGCCAAATAGGCAAATAGAATTGAATTTAAAATATTTTAAGTCATTGTGTACCAGATGAAATATAATAAAAGCTTTTTTGGTATGGTAACGGTAAAGAAAGCCACAATTTCAGAAAAATTTATTTTTTCATAAAAATAATAGGAATCTAGCTTTGCTGATTAGTAGGACTTGATTTTAATCAATAAGCAATCTTTTTTGTACATTTATAGAAAGAGTGACAACATTTTTTTTCATTTCTTTACCGTAATTGGTACAATTTTTTGAAAATGGCCCAAATACACAGCTGTTATTTATCAAAAGTAAAATGTATAATCGTGATGTGTCGTTCATTACTAAACTGGCTCTCTGCTGTGTTATAAGCAGAATAACACCTTTCGGGTCATGCTGCTATATGAAAATAATCCACTGCATGGTGGTAACCGTATCACATCACCATGACATGGATTATTTTTGTATAACATCAAGAAACAATTGTGTTATTCCTTATATGTGAAAACACAAAACTAATTCTGAATCTCAGAGAACTGATTCTGATCAAAATGACTCTTTATACGAGTATTCACTGTAAGAATGAAAATTATATTTACTAATCAACATGAAAGGGAGCAGCGTATGCTGCAAAATCAAAAATGCTGTGAATGCACGGTCTGGTTTTATTTCTGTTCGGTTTGGCTGATGGAGGACGGTGAATGCTGAGTGTGTTAAAAAAAAATCACCTCGGGTGTGACAGGAAAAGCATGAGAGTGTAATTGTAATTGGTTTGCTGTTAAACTAAACTTACCTTGTTCATGCAGTCTCGGTCAAAAAAAATATCAAAATAACCCACCACTGCCTGGAGAGAGAGGGGGGGGGGGGGGGGGGCATTCACATAAATGTAAAGCTAAAAGTAATAAAATATTTGTCTTTAATTATATTCAAACATATTAAAATTGAGATGAACAAACTTTCAAGAAATGCTTTTACGTCACTATAGTTAGTTCAGTGCACACGTTCTTTTGAAAGAACTTAAGGTGTTTTCACGCTTGGACCCTTTTAGCCCGTTTTTAGAGCGTTTTTTGCACGTGTGTGAGCACTCCAGATGAACTCGGACCCCTCGGGAGGCGTCTCACGTCAGCTGGCTTCCAGTCCACGCTGCAGTTCGTTTAACCTGTGTATTGTGAACACAAAGTGCTCCAGGTTCACATTACCTTTTGCCATTGTGTTTTAGTCCTCTAGGCTTGCCGTACGCAGATCACATACTATTGCACTGGGACACTGGGGGGGTTAAAGGTCTGAGAGCTCCCGAGGAACTATAATGTGAACAGGACGAGGACCGAGACCACATCAGTGGACCAAAAAGAGACCCGAGTCCCCTTTGAAATGAACTCGCAATATGAATGGGACATTCCACCGAATGGGTGCCATTTGTTTGTTGTACCACTCCCAAATTAAACTTAATTTGTTATATCTTTTCAACACTGATTGTAATAACACACATATTTAACTATTCAAAATGGGTCAACCTCAGGCTACGTTACTTATTTTTTTTACAAGGTTTAGAAGTCAAAGATGGCTGCATACTCTTTATATGAGTAACAGGACTGAAAGTAACAGGACTGAGTTTTTAGCCTAGGATTAGCTAATACATGGAATTAAGCCACATGGCGTCATCGCTAATAGCATGATCACACTTAGCACATTTTAGTGATTTACCAAAAATCTGTATTTTTAAAATAAACAAATCTGATGTAACTTCCTGTTGAGCATGTGATTTATGGAATGTTCCAAATTTGTCAGATGGGGTAATATGTTTGGGTAACAGGACTGAGTGAAAACCCAGGGACATGACTAAAATGTGTATTTTAACTAAGATATTGTGGATTTCTTATGAAAAAAATATATTTAAACCATGGATAGGATATGGAGTCACACAACAGTGCAAAAGAAATACTGTTTCTGAAGGATTTTAATCATAATATTTCATAGTTAAGTATAAAGTTAGAGTGCGGGGACAGGTAATACATGCTATTTTTCAGTGTTTTAGGTAGTTTTTATTAATCCTTACAATTATATATATCTTAAATTTGAAATCAGATCAATGTGCAGGACATCCTGCGTAATAAGGAAATGTATTTTAAAGTGCATTTATACATATAATTTTCTAGGGACGGAAATGGCACCGATTCGGTGGAATGGCTCGAATGCAAAAAGAACAGAGTCCCTTTTCTGCTGGTCCACTTTAAGAGTTTGACTCGTTTAAAAAGGACGACGTGAAAACACCCTTCGTTAAAATGCTCTATCTTATTTACATGGCACTGAAAATATGAGACATTTTACACTATTTTGAAGTGTTTTTTTTTTTTAATTAACTTTACTGAGGGTCAAAACTTATTGATTTCATTTCAGTTTTGTCTTTTTTTTTAATATGTGTGAGATTACGCCCATTCATCTCATCACCTATTCTTCTCTTCCTGCTCTGCCTCTCACTGATTGTGTTCTTTGTGTGTGTGTGTGTGTGTGTGTGTGTGTGGTGTTGTCAGCTGTGTCAGGATTAAAAGCTATTAGTTCTGCTTCACTGCCTCTGTGTGTGTGTGTGTGTGTGTGTGTGTGTGTGTGTGTGTGTGTGTGTGTGTGTGTGTGTGTGTGTGAGTGATTGATAGTCACTCTTCTCTCACAGGAGAGCAGCACTGTATTCCTTCATTCTGCTGCTACAAAATGTAAATATACATTAATATAATATGTACATCTACGGTATGTGTGTATAATTAATATAGATAATAGCTGCATATGTGCATACAACAACAACAACAACAACACCACACACACGTATGCAATAACAACAGAAAAAGGGGAAATTAATTTTTGTATATTTGTGAGTGTACTGCGCAATTTTTCTCTTTTGTCCCTTTTTGCATTCGTGTGCAATTTTCATGTGCAAGTGTGTGTGTGCTGCAAAGTTGCATTCCCCTGATGAAAGTGTGACCTGCTTTAGCTCAGGCGTCCCAGTAGTCTTTGCTGGAGGCTGTACATTTCATCACACAAACACACATGCTCTTTTAGTCCTTGTGTTCGTAACACTGAGAAAATGAATTCCCGTTTGGGAACGGTGGAACGCAATGTGATCAGATATCTGATCCGTTTCAGACAAATCGTCCCAGGATGCATACACAATTACACACACACACAGGTATACTGTCAGGATGACGCAGGACTGACTGACTACGACACACAAGCGTGTATCTTTAGTGCTGCACGCATTTACACTGTGTGCATGTTTACACTAAAACACGGCAGAAATTGTTTTCTAAAGTAAACCAGCAGCATTTCTGTTTCCCTGAAGAACTTTTCAGTGCTACGGTGTTTATTTAATGTTAGTCCGACAAAACCTTTTTTTTTTAATAATGATTTTTTGATATGAGGAGGGATCTTTATAGGTGAGAACTAATTATTCAGTTCAAACAATACATCATTCTTTATGAATTAAATACAGTTCTCGCATGATGCTGATGGACAGGATTATCATTATTACACCAGCTCCAGTCTGTGTATATACAGATTAGTTCCATGTGTGTATAACAGTGCGGTAATTTTACGGTACACGGTAAGAGTCCAGCCATGCAGGCAGATTAAAACACATCATATACTCGTACAGTTTCCTCATTTCAAAGAATTAAATCTCATAACACGACGGCAGCGAGGTGGGAATCCTGGGAAACTGCTCGAATACTAATAAAATAAGATTTATAAAGACTACATCAGAACAAATGTTTTCTCTTCAAGGCTTTAAAAATCTTTCCACAAGTAGATATTAAGTGTTGATGAGGATAACGGGGATCTGCTTCTGACAGCATGATGGCTTTCAGCTGATCCTGAGGTTTCTTCACAGCTTTAAATCAATTTTAAACCATTCGAGCAAATATTGAATTCAACTCGTTATTTAAAACTAATAAATGTGTCACAAACGGACATCGATTTTAGTTTTGTAAGAATAATTTACTCAACACTTTACACGCAATACGTTTAAAATAATTTACACGTCCCAGCCTTTGTTGTTATTATTATTATTATTATTATTATTATTACTACTTCACTCAGCACAGTCACGTGCGTTTCCAGCTCAACAAAGCAGCGCAGGGACATGTGAGTGCAGCGCGAGAGAAACAGAAGGAAAAAGCACGAGAGGAAAAAAGGACACGAGCGTTTTGTTGTTGTTTTTTTCTTTCTTTCTCATCAGAAGTGTCCGGCCTTCACAGGCGGCGAGGATAAGCGATGAGCGCGTGCTGTCGAGCCCAGCCCACGAGCAACACGACAAGCGCAGGGAAAATTAATAATTATCATCATGGCTAACGCCGACCGGGGAGCAATTCATCATCGCGCTCTTTTCCGGCGCTATCGTGGCGGAGCAGCGCGTGCTGCAGCCAGATACAATTATGCGGCGCGAGCTGCAGAGGAGGGCGGGCTAACGGGGCTAATGCGCTTTTGATGGGCTTTATTCGCGCGTGAGAGCGGTCACGCTCGGCCACACCTCCCTCTCTCTTTCTCTCTCTCTCTTTCTCTCCAACGAACGAACGAAACACACACACAGGAGCTCTCCGTTACGTTCCGCCGCATTGGTAGCGAACAAACAAGGTTTAATTCGAGAGGAAGAGCCTTTACACGCGCGGGAACGAGCGCAAACATTCACACGCCAAATAATAAAGACAATGCGGATACAATGAACGGGTTTACAGCACAGTCTCTCTCTCTCTCCATCTCCTCCCCATCTCTGCATCTCTCTCTCTTCCCAATCTCTGTGTGTCTGTCTTTCTCCATCTCTCTCTGTCTTTCTATCTCTTCCCCATCTCTGTCTCTCTCTCCATCTCTCTCTGCCTCTCCATCTCTTCCTCATCTCAATGTCTCTCTCTCTCTTCACCATCTGTCTCTCTCCATCTCTCTCTGTCTCTATCTCTTCCCCATCTCTCTCTCTGTCTCTCCATCTCTTCCCCATCTCAATGTCTCTCTCTCTATCTCTTCCCCATCTCTGTCTCTCTCTCCAGCTCTCTCTGCCTCTCCATCTCTTCCCCATCTCAATGTCTCTCTCTCTTCCCCATCTGTCTCTCTCTCCATCTCTCTGTCTCTATCTCTTCCCCATCTGTCTCTGTCTCTCCATCTCTTCCCCATCTCAATGTCTCTCTCTCTCTATCTCTTCCCCATCTCTGTCTCTCTCTCCATCTCTCTCTGCCTCTCCATCTCTTCCCCATCTGTCTCTCTCTTCCCCATCTGTGTCTCTCTCTCCATCTCTTCCCCATCTCTGTCTCTCTCTGCCTCTCCATCTCTTCCCCATCTCAATGTCTCTCTCTCTCTTCCCCATCTGTGTCTCTATCTCTTCCCCATCTCAATGTCTCTCTTCCCCATCTGTGTCTCTCTCTCCATCTCTTCCCCATCTGTGTCTCTCTCTCCATCTCTCTCTGCCTCTCCATCGCTTCCCCATCTCAATGTCTCTCTCTCTTCCCCATCTCTCTCTCTCTTCCACATCTCTGTCTCTCTCTCCATCGCTTCCCCATCTCTCTCCATCGCTTCCCCATCTCTCCATCTCTCTCTCCGCCTCTCCATCTCTTCCCCATCTCAATCTCTCTCTTCCCCGTCTCAATGTCTCTTTCTCTTCCCCATCTCGGTCTCTCTTTCCCCATCTCTCTCTATCTCTTCCCCATCTCTGTGTCTCTCTCTCTCTCTATCTCTTCCCCATCTCTCTCTCTTTCCCCATCTCTCTCTATCTCTTCCCCATCTCTGTGTCTCTCTCTCTCTCTTCCCCATCTGTGTCTCTCTTTCCCCATCTCTCTCTATCGCTTCCCCATCTGTCTCTCTCTCCCCCTCCTCCAGCATGTTCTCTCGTTGTCTGTCATTTTTTCTTCTCCTCTTGTCTTTTTTTCTTCATATTCCCTCCATCTCTTGCCCACTTTCTTTTTCTTTCATCATTTCCATCCTCCCCTTGCTCTCCTCCTCTTTTCCACTCATATAAATACACTCCCTTTGGCATTATTTCTTTATTTTTTTCTTTTCTGTTCTGTTTCAGATTCTCTTTTGTCGTTCTCACCATTCGTTTTTTATTTGTCATATCTCCTTTCTCTTCTCTTTCTTTCTTTTTTCCTGTTTGTTTCCCCTTTTTTCTGTTTTCTTCACACACACCCCTTAATAGAAGCCCAGTGTTTATTAT
Organism: Neoarius graeffei; assembly: GCF_027579695.1. Taxonomy (NCBI): domain Eukaryota; kingdom Metazoa; phylum Chordata; class Actinopteri; order Siluriformes; family Ariidae; genus Neoarius; species Neoarius graeffei. Next base: position 73,765,044 of record NC_083583.1, on the reverse strand, counting down.
TATGATCTGTTTAAATGATCCCATGAGAGCGGTATCTCTCACACTCTGTGTGTGTGTGTGTGTGTGTGTGTGTGTGTGTGTGTGTGTGGAGGGCACTGCTTCCCGCTGACCGACACTCCGGTGCACGGCGAGTGTTATTTGTCTTCGGTTGGCGCGCGCGCTGCTGTGCTGTTCATTTAATGCAAGGTTAGGCAGGCTGATGTGATGAATGGAGTGTCGGTGGAGGAATAAAAGCATGCGCTCCATCATCATGGGCGGTTTTTTTAATGTTACGAGGTCGTTTTTGGTCTCGTTTATTGCTACTCGAAACTGGACCAAAATTATACTCAATATCTTTTTGCCGTGTTGAAAAAAAGTGGCAGCACCAAACAGCCTACAGAAATTTTTTGTTCGAGGAAACTGGGGTAGGTTGGTACAGGTTTGGTTGCTATATCTGTGCCACATGTGTGAAAGTATCGATACACCAATCAGCCAGAACATTACAGCCACCTGCCTGCAGTCCTCTGCATACCAAGTCCAAATTTTGGGATGAAATATTCAGGTGAAATCAGGCAGGTCATTAAATATGTGTGTTATATAAATAATTAAATTAAATCAATAAATTTATTATTATTATTATTAATAATGTTCTAGTCTTTGCACACCAAAAATGAAATTCTGTACAATGAAAAAATAAATTCCAATCCATCTTGACTGTTGTGAAATTTCACGTGGGAGAATGATTACCTGACCAAACAAATACAGGTTCCACTGAGTTCTACTGATGTCACACGATAGAACGACAAGTAGGGAAAAAAAGCAGGAAAAATGGCTGAGCAGCTCATTAATCTTGTTGCCCAACATCCCGTCTCTCAGCTTCACCGCTCCCTGGTGTCCTCTCCATTCCAACAACCAGAGTACCCAAAACTTTCTCTTTCTTCAGAGAATGTAGATAATTACTGTCCTTTCGTCACTATTAGAAAACTCCATCATTCACTCAGTTCACAACTGAAGGGTAATGGAATGTGAAATAGTTATTTTAAAAAATAATAATCACACCAGACTTGGTGGGTACAATCTGTGGGTGCACAAATTTTTTTGTATTTTTGCATCACAATTTTGTGTCGTATCCATGAATGGGGATGAGAGTGTAGTGAAGATGCAAGGAGTAGACGTAAAGAAAGTTGGTGAATTCAGGTACCCGGGGTCAACTGTGCAGGAAAACGGGGGCTGCGATAGTGAGGTGAGAAAGAGAGTGCAGGCAGGGTGGAGCAGTTGGAGAAGGATTTCGGGAGTCATTTGTGATCGGAAAGTCCCAGCAAAAGTGAAAGGTAAGCTGTATAAGACAGTAGTGAGACCAGCTGTGATGTATGGATTGGAGACCGGACCCTTAACGAAGAGACAGGAGGTAGAGCCCTGCACTCCCGCGGGACCCGACGCAAAGCAGTGCGGCGCGGGACAAATTTTGAAAGCTCATTGCGGGCGCGGGCGGGAGCAGGAGTGCACATATGCGGGCGCGGGCGGGAGCGGTGATAAGCTGCAGTCCCGCTAACTAAAAACGTGTTTAAAATAAAATTTATAAATTATTAATTTATGTCTATCATATATAATTTGTGCTGGATATTTTATTTGGCATTAATAAAAACATTTTAAGATGCCTAAATTTGCAGAGAGAGTCAGATTGCCAGATTGAGTGAGGAATGGCATCTTAAATTTGTCATTGATCACCCTAACGGGCAATCCTTTGATCACTCTAATGACTCGCCGTTCACACCCAGCCTCCAGTGACCCACACTAACATGATGCCTCAATGACACCTTAGCCCATGTTTACATTAGACCGTATCAGCGGATCATCAGATTAACGTTTTTAAAACGATTAGTGTGCACACAGCAACACCAATACACGGATACGCTCGGCTCCGCAGGCATCCTGCGCTCCAAATCACTCCGCCCTGAACCGCGAGTGCCCTCTGGAGGGTGCGCACTCCGGCCCTGCGCAGCTCACAGAGCGCGCGAGTGAAGTGAACAAGCTGTGATTCGGGACTGAGCCGCTGTGTGTGTGATCCCAGCGCAGATCACTTACCACTTGCAAGTGGAAGGATGGCAAGCCTAAAGACAATCATAACTACACAGTGGGCAGTATTTGCATCAGTATTTGCAGTATTTTCATACTTTTATACTCTTTAATGAAAGGTGATACAAGGCGGAAGTCCGCGCCGTTTTTCAGCAGTAGCGTCACATGACCAACGCCAGCGAATCAGGAAGGTGGATGTCACAGTGACGTTGTCCAATGACGACGCCAGCTAGAGCTCAGCACAGCGTATCCGCGTATTCTCAATGTTTACACAGCACCGGAGCTGACACGATCTGGATTGAATACGTGGACCCTGACGGATTCCCGTTTCCCGGTGTTTCCAGGCGGTTTAATGTAAACGGACAGTGCATCCGCGAAGAAAACGAGACAGATACGGTCTAATGTAAACTTGGCCTTAGATGAGCTGGTCATCAGAATTCTGATTCTGATCCAGGAGAGGATAAATAACTCTCATACGTTTCCGATTCCTTTCCTCTTCCGTGTTTGAGATCTCCGATCATGGCAGAAGAGCAGAGCTCCTTTACTGAAGCTCACAGTGCTTCAAAAGTAAGTGCTGCTTTAAAAAGAGCAATTTTTAATTTACCGTTAAAAAGTCAAGAGTCCTGAAATCAGACATTTTAGTTAGAAATGCTTTACAAATGTAAACTGGGTTAGCCTAATGTTTTGTATGGCTGAACAATAAATATACCAAATTTCCACTTGGAATTACGTGCTCGCCTGTCTTTTTTTATTGTTTATTATTATTATTATTATTATTAGAGACACTGACAAAGGCAACAGCCGAAACGTTTGTCTCCTTCTGTTGCTAAAAACAACTGAAAAGAAATGTAACTAAAAGAATAAGTTCAAGAGTGCGATCCATCTCTCCTTTCACACTAATTATTCATAGGAGGCGCATCACGGGAGAGCGCATACTTAAATGATTAGTCTACTTAAATAATAATTATTATTATTAGGTCTACATGCTGCCATTTCAACATTCCGAACTCAGAAACAAGGTAAATAATAACAAACGTGAGCGTGAGCTGTAGATATTTATGCTCAAATCCACTCAAAGTAGGGGGCGGGGCACCATCACGCTGTGTCAAGACAAGAACTTTCCTGAGAAATAACGCGAACGTCTGCATCATGCGGGATTTGCGGGCGGGAGCGGGACAAAATATGGCAGGCGCGGGCGGGAGCGGGACTGAAAATCATAATTCTTTGCGGGCGCGGGCGGGAGCGGGACTGCACAATGCGGGCGCGGACGGGAGCGGGACTGAAAAATCCGACCCGCGCAGACCTCTAACAGGAGGCAAAGTTGGAGGTGGCGGAGTTGAGGATGTTAAGGTTTTTGATGGGAGGTTGGACAGGATAAGGAACGAGCACATCAGAGGGACAGCACATGTGGAGAGCTTGGGAATTAAGCTAAGAGAGATGAGACTGAGATGGTATGGGAACATCCTGAGATGTTGGAAGGAGAATGTTGAGGATGGAGCTGCCAGGCAAACGAAAACGAGGAAGGCCAAAGAGGAGATACATGGATGTGGTGAGAGAGGACATGAAAGTGGCAGGTGTGGTAGAGAAGGATGCGGAAGACAGGGAGCAATGGAGACGAAAGATCTGCTGTGGCGACCCCTAATCGGGAGCGGCCAAAAGAAGAAGAAGAATAATTTTGTGTTGTATCCAATGTGTAAATGCATTAATATCCCTCACTTTGGGCAAGAGGCATGGTTCACCCTGGGCAGGTCACTAACTGTATCACAGGGGTAACACAGAGACAAACATTCACACTCACATTCACACCTATGAGTAATTTAGAGTAACCAGTTGACCACATATCTTTGGACCGTGGAAGGAAACTGGAGCACCAGAGGAAACTCACACAGGCACGAGAACATGCAAACTCCACACAGAAAGACCGCAAGGTTTGAACCGAGAACCTTCTTGCTGTGAGACAACAGTAATAACCACTGCACCACCGTGCCACCCTTCCTCAAACCATTCCTGAACAATGTTGGCAGAGAGCATTATCCTGCTGAAAGAGGCCACTGCCATTAGGGAACACCAGCCCTATAAAGGGGTGTCCTTGGTTTGTAACAATGTTCAGGTACATGGTACCTTGGTGGTATGCATGAAAGTAACATGCACATGAATGCCAGGACACAAGGTTTCTCAGCAGAACGCTGCCCAGAGCATCACACTGCCTCTGCCAGCTTGCCTTCTTCCCATACTGCATCGTGGTGTCATCTCTTCTCCAGGTATGTGACAAACACACACACACACACACACCCAGCCGTCCACATGATGCAAAAGAAAACGTGATTCATCAGACCAGGCCACCTCCTTCCACTGCCCCATGGTGTAGTTCTGATGCTCACATGCCCCTTGGAGGTGCTTTCGGTGGTGGACAGGGTTAGCATAGGCACTCTGACCAGTCTGTGGCTACACAGCCCCATATGTATCAAGCTGCACTGCATTGTGTGTGTTCCATCAGCCAGCATTAACTTTTTCAGCAGTTTGTGCTCCAGTCACTCTTCTGTGGGATTGGACCATACAGGTTAGACTTTGCTCCCCATGCGAATCAATGAGCCTTCGACACCCATGACCCTGTCGCCGGTTCACTGGTTCTCCTTCCTTGGAACACTTTTGTTCGGTACGCAGGAACAATGCATACCAGGAACACCCTACAAGCTGTTCCATTTTGGAGATGCTCAGATCCAGTCATCTAACCATCGCAGTTTGTCAAAGTCGCTCAGATCCTTACGTCGCCCATTTTTCCTGCTTCCAACACATCAACTTCAAGAACTGACTGTTCTCTTGTTGCCTAATAAACCCCACCCCTTGACAAGTGCCATCGTAAAGAGATAATCAAGGTCATTGACTTCACCAGTCAGTGTCAGTCATGTTTAATGCTATAGCTGACTGGTGTGTGTGTAACGTGACTTAAATAAGTAATATTACTGATTTCTCTGTGCACATATGCTATACGGCTGAAGGTTTGTGGACACCAGACCATCACACCAATATGTGGGTTTCCTCAAAATTCCCATAATGTTTGAAGTACACAGTTGTATAGAACGTGTGTGTGTGTGTGTGTTGTAGCTTTTCAATTTCCCTTCACTGGAACTAAGAGGCCCAAACTTGTCCCAGCAGGACAATGTCCCTGTGCACAAAGTGAGCTCCATGAAGACATGGTGTGTTAAGTTTGGTGTGAAGAACTCGAGTGTCCTGCACAGAGCCCTGACTGAACTCAACCCCACTGAACACCGTGATTGATGGTCAGGTGTCCACAAACCTTTGGCCGAAATGTCTAAACTGCAGGAACATTATTAATTTCAGTTTTTAAAAGGCAATTTTTTAATGACTTTACCCTTTGTTTTTAATCAACATTAAACAGTTCTCAATTTTTATTCTCGAGTAAACAGCCTCGACATTCTATGCTTTTTCACTTTGGTACAAGTTGACTACACTGCAAAAAATAAAAATCTTAGGAAGTTTATTTGTCTATTTTCAAGTCAAAACATCTAGCCACCCTTATTATAAGACATAATTGCCCAACAAGCAAAACCTCATTTAGCTAGAAAGGCTAGTTTTTAGACAGTCCATCTTGAAAATCTTGTTTAGACAAAATGTCTTGAAAAAGTCTTATTTGGAGCACCTTTGAAAATAAAAAGTTTTTTTTTTAAACAAGTACGTACATTTTAGCCTAGTAAACTAGACCCACCCGCCTAGCGGCCAAAATATTTTTGCCTACGAGTGGGTCTAGCCTCGCACCATATCAACAACACACCCCGGGCATCAAATCGTGCCCGCCAATCACAACGCAAGGTTTTTGTTTGGATTCTTTGGGCGGGCTTTTGCAGGAGTGACGACAACGCTGCGCGACGCTGGAGAAAGCACAGCAGGAAAGATGGCTACGGCTAGAGAACAGCGTGTGTTTGACTCCGCTTTGGAATCAGTTTTAGAAGAATTAGACTTGGAGTTTTCGTTGAAACATGAGCAGGAAGAGGCTCTCCGCTCATTCCTTTTCAAGAAGGACGTTTTCGCTGTTTTGCCGACCGGCTGTGGCAAAAGTCTGATCTACCAGCTGGCCCCGCTCGTAGCCAAAAGGATGGGGCTAGTTTGTGCAGTATGAAGAATTAATAAACAGCTTTGAAACATTACTTTTTGATTGTTTCTTATTTTCCTGTTATTTTAAATTTAAGGGAAATTATTTCACCAAACACCACTAAATAAAAACTCTCAAACAGTTTAAGCAAACACTTGAAAAAAAAAAAGTGTATGTTAAGTATGTGGTACAGACTCCAAACTTGTGGTCATTATCTCCAAACTTCTTAATATCTAGAACCTGTTTATTAATTAATACGCATTTTGAAAAATTATTTATTTCAAGGCCTCCCCCACTGCTTTCTGTCGCTCTGACTACGTCACAGTCACTGTTGCGCTGATTGGTCAGAGCGTTGGCCTATACGCACAGAGACAGTTTGAAAGACAGTGGGTTGTTCCTCCCACACCCTTCGGAAATGTCTACGAGCGAGGCCAGACTAAATATTCACATTTAGTCTGGCTTGCCAGGCTACGTACATTTTGGACATTTGTCAAATGCGGTTCATTTTGTTTCAAGAAAAAAAAAACTAAGTATGCTTGTTTTGGGAATAAATGAACTTTAAGGCCCGGTCCCACTGGCCGATGGACACAAAACGTATGCAAAAAGGACACAGCGGACGAGCAAAATTTCGGGGGTGGCTCTATCCGTTTTCATCCGCTCCAAAAATGGACAAAATTTGCGAAAATTTGCGAAAATAGAACGGAAAAGAACGGACGTGGGTAGTATATAGCGGGGATGTTAAACGCATGTTCATAGGAAGCCTAGCGGATGAAAGCGGATGGAAGTGGATGACAGCTCCGAAGGGGTTACTGGTGATAACTGAGAAGCGGACACATAGCAGAAAGAGCGGATGCATAGCGGATGAAGGGGATGCATCACGTACGCCTAACGGAAACAAAGGGGATGTTGCGCGGATGTATATCGGATGCAGACCGTTCACTGCGCATGCGGGGGGTATGAATTGCGTCTGCTCCGCGGATATAAAGGGATGCAGCACGCACGCCGTCAGCATAAAGCGGAAAGACGTGCTGGCGGCTACATCGATACATCTCTACTACTAGATGATTTTCTCTACCTTTTTATACAAAATATCGATTGTCTGCTAGGTGTCCTTCTACATACTCTAGACATACTCCAGACATCCTAAATATACGAGATACATCCCAGATATAAACGCTTTGTCCGTTTTGAATACTTTATATACGAGATGCATACGCTTACATCCTTTCTATTTCCATGCTACTAACGATGAATAGACGTTTCATGTACCTTATCTTTCCTCCCTCTTTCCGTTTTCAGCTGCAGCGGATGTGAGTTGCGAGGATGCCCAGAGGATGCAGAGAGGATACAGCAGACGTTTAACGGATGATAACGGACATAGAACGTTTGTTGCTCGTATATGTCGTGGATTTACATCGTACACGGCGGAAAGTTCATCCGTTCTAAAAGTTTTGTGCAGCTCAAAACTTTGCGCGGATGAAATCACAGTGGACGGATGCTCGATGGATAGAGCGTATGAAGCACGTATGCAATGAGTACACAACGGATGCATAGCGTTTTCCAACGGATGGCAAAGATTTTTTTACGTTTTACATCCTCTTTGCATCCGTAAGTGCAGTGGGACCGGGCCTTTACTGAAATCTTTGAATCTTTCATTACAATTCAACTCCACCTTACAGATCCTAAGTTTACTGCGACTGTTTTCTCAGTCAGTCATTCAGAGTGAGCTCCTTCTCGATGCTGTACAGACTCGAGACCAGACAAGTGCCTTCAAAAAGGCTATGAGTGAGTGGAGGGCGTTTTAGTGAGGTCTTTTTGGAATGCTGTGAGTTAAGTTCAGGTGGTTTTTTTTGTTTTTTGTGCCTGATCTTGTAAACCCCTCGTACACATGAATAGTCAGTGCCCCCAAAATGCACTGTTGCTTTGGCGTTGTGTAAGCACTGCAAGTCAAAATGCGTAGACTTGTTTTTTTTGGTGCCTGAGGTCCTGGGGAAGTGGAATCTTAAGAGATGTTTTAATATTTGAATGTTGAAATGGGAAAAAAAATAAACTTGTTGCAATGCTACACGTGTCGTCAACTTGATTCAAGATGGTCTCTGGTCTCATATCTAGAGTATTTTACTAATTACAGGTCACAAAAGGAGAATCTTTTAAGCTAGCAATGCTTAGTTGTAGAATTTAACAATCCTAATATTAGTATATTTATCTTAAATTCAGTTTTTTCTGCTAAGACTTTGTCATGAATTGAAGTGAAATACCCTTAAAATGAAATGAATAAAAATGACTTGAATGGCTAAATGTAAGAAGTACGATCTTGTTAAGAACTATTTTGATTATTTTGAGTTAATCAGATCTCGCATAATAAGTTCCCCAATCTTATTTTGGAATTATTTCATCTAAAAACAGGTTAGATTTTTCATCTTACTTTAAGAAATCTTACCAAGTCAAATTTGACTAGTTCCATTGGCAGATTTTTTTTCACCTGATTCAATCTTTTATTTCTTATTTTTGAAAGGCCATTTTTTGCAGTGTATGATCGTTGTGTTAAGTGTAGAAGTCATTCCTTGTTTGACATACAGTACAGTCTAATGACAGTCTAAAGCACAATCTGTGTTTTTAACCTAATGTACTGCATCATGATGCTAATAAAATAATTTTGGGTTGTGTAGGAAACTCCAGATATGAGTTTGGTTATTTAACAATTATTCGCCGAAGGTGAAGTGAATATCGGTGAGTAATAACAAAAGTCGAGATTATTATTCACCGATATTCACTGAGCCTGAGGCGGATAATTGTTTTAGTATAAATACGCAGGTGATTATTTAAAAAATGTAAATAAATCATATTTAAAAAATCATTTATTTCAAACTTCAAAAGCAGCATGCGAATGTAATAAAGGCGCAGAGCAGACTTGTGTCACTTATCTACACTGACTCACATAAAATACTTTGCTCTGAAATCGATAAAATAAATCACAATTCCACCTCACCTTGGAACAGTTTTAGACCAAACTTCGCAGCATCTTTAGTGCTTTTAGGGCAGTGTTGTAGTCGAGTCATTAAACCTTGAGTCCGAGTCCAGTCTCGAGTCCCTAGTGTTCAAGTCCAAGTCATTAAAGAAAATTTGGAGTCGAGTCCACTATTGATCCGAGTCGAGTCCGAGAACAAGACTCCAACGGCACCATGTGACGGTGTCTGTTGCTGCCTTCATGTGAAAGCGTCTCTGCTACAGTGTTGGACTAACGTTTCTGCTCGACCACCCCATTTTAGTTAATAGGCTACAGACAAAAAGCTTGTTCATCACTCAGCAAGCCCCGCCCACTATCAACAGGGCAATGAACACAGCGTGCCACTTCCTTCTCCGGATGGAGTCTCGCCAAACGACAATTGAAGATCGAGGTCGTCCCCGTCGTCTCCTCGATAGTTCTTCTACATATGGAACACACAGCAGTGCATTTTTTCCTACTGCACGAGAAGTCTGTATAAGCAAAGCGGATAATCCTAGCGGCGTTCTCTCCAGGCATTTTAGTGCCGTTAACGTTAGTTTGTTCCTGAACATGACGTATGAACAGGTGAATGTGCATTCTCTTGCACAAAATTAGTAGAAAAATTAATGTAGATATAAATATTTTATGCCAAATTATTATGGCATGTTACAAAAAATAAAGAAAAAAAAAAATCAGAGTCCTCGTCTCCAACTTATGAGTCCGAATGCAGTTCATGCACGAGTCAGAGTCATCAGTGCTCAAATCAAAGTCAAGTCACGAGTCCTTAAAGCAGATACGCAGAACCATGGCCTCACTTTTTGTTTATAAATGCCTTGAGACTTCAAGAATGGCACAGGAATAGTTTTAAGCGTTAACAATAAATCTAATATAGTAATTTTTACGATTAAAGTGATTCATATAGGTAGCGGTCTGAGTGAACGACCTTGACATCCGTGATACCACAGCAGGAAGTCTATCGGTCTCATCGCCATTTCCGCTATACTAAAACACAGAGCTGGCTGCAACTTCGATCCTCCATTCTGAGCTAATTTGTCGCCATGCCACGTAGATGTGTTGCTGGCGGGTGCAGCAACACAACAGAAGGTGGATTTACGTTGCATTCACGGCCCGAGAATGTTCAAACTGCAAAGATTTGGATGCGTTTTGCAAGAAATTCATGGATTGGGCGCCTACGAAGTGGTCTCTCCTCTGCTCTGCACATTTTACTGAAGACTCGTATGAGACCTCTGATCTGTTGAGGCGCGTTGGCTATAAGCCTGGATTGAAAGAGGGGGGTGCAGTACCAACAATTAAAGGAAAAGAAAACTACATGTAAAGGAAAGTAAGTTCAGTTGCACCAGTTCTCCCGGAGTGTGAGCCGAGCAGTAATGGTGGAGTACTCAGTGTGGAGAAAATGGAGAATGAGTGGAGCAGTCGTCAGATTTCTCTGCTGGATATGCTCGACTCAGCAGCAATATCTCGCCTTTATGTGGAAGAAGCGAATGAAGGAAGAACTGAAAGTCAGATTGTTTCAAAACAATCGGCCACAAGGTCGGCCTTCAAGAAGTGAGAACACAGACGGGTAAGATGCGACTCTCATTTGGTTACATAACAACAACACTACTTGTTTACCTGCATTTAGATTAATACATGTAACTTGTATTGTGTGTTTAAGTTAGCGGTATAAGATTATTTAATTTGCTTCAGAATGTGATTGTCTCAGTTCATCTGATTATTTAATGAGCCTTTTACGTTTTATCAGTGGAAATGCATGCATGTACATGTATGTTGCATAAGTTATGACACCCATCCTGTTTTAATGAGAGTCACATGAGACTGTCAGTTCAATTCCATCCAATTCTCTAGACGGCTTTGTTCTCTGGCTTTATTTCGTAAGGCGGGGGCCTCCGTGGCCGAAGTGTTACTATCGGATTCACTTTCCGATGGTTCGAACTGATACGGTTCTACCGTATGTGTTTAGCAGTAGCATGTACACACACTCTAATTTCAGGACTATTGCAGGCAGATGTATTACTATCTGAGGAAGCTGAAGAATCTCCAATAAATCCGAACGAAGAGGCCACTGCAACCGCTCTCGCCTGCCGAGTCTGGCTTTGGTCTACAGCACCGGTTCCCGCTGTGACGTCACGCACTCAGGGCTGGCTGGCTCAGCGGGGCGGCTCCAATCACAACTTTGCGGTCGATTTTAACTCTCAAAAATATATATTTTTTTATTCCCAATTATGCAGCATACAAGAGTCAAGGATGGAGATACTATCCACTCAGAAATGTATTTAAAAATAAAGGTTCTGCGTATCTGCTTTAAAATTAGGGCACGAGTCAGACTCGAGTCCGAGTCCTGGACTCAGTACTACAAGCCTGTTTTAGGAACAGCATTTTCTTTCATAATTTGTAATTCTTCTTCGAGTCGCTCGAGGTGATTATCGAGAAATAGTCTGAATCTCTCGACCAATCAGCACGCACGATTTTCTATAATCACTTGATTTTTATACTAATCTCTGCTATTTAGTTCAAGAGATAGAGTGAAACATGAGAGACAAAGTGAAAATGATGTTTACAAACTCCATTTCATCTGGTGTACAGCTCCAAAAGCAGAGAAAGAGATAATAACGGTGTATTGATTAATCTATAAAACTGATGCCAGTGTGTGAGGGATGTGCATGTGGGACCGCACCAGAATGGGAACAAAAAGAAAAATTCGTCTCGCAGAATGTAGGGTCGTTGTTTTTTGTCTGTCTCTCTCTCACACACACAAAAGTTTAGTTTATAAAGTAACTGTGAAGTGAAACACCTTATTCTCCTGGCAGACTGGGGTCATCTATCAATCATTCAGGTGTCACATGGCCAATCTCAGCCAATCAAAGGCCTCATCCATCTCCTCTCTCCTAATTAATCTTCACTCTTGACAACCTTGATTAACAACCTTGTGTGTGTGTGTGTGTGTGTGTGTGTGTGTGTTACTCACGGTGCAGTATGTGTTTGCTGTTATCTTCAGAGTAAAATCAGCAGTGAAATTCAGCTCAGAGACAGTGACAGCATTACAGTCCAATGTCTGGGGAAGACACACACACACACACACTATAGGACACAAGTATTAGACATCATAAATGGAGAACTAACAAAGAAAACTAGTGTGTGTGTGTGTTTATTGTACTGAACTGCTCAATACACAATACAATGGTGTGTACTGTCCATCCATCCATTATCTCTAGCCGCTTTATTCTGTTCTACAGGGTCGCAGGCAAGCTGGAGCCTATCCCAGCTGACTACGGGCGAAAGGCGGGGTACACCCTGGACAAGTCGCCAGGTCATCGCTGTGCACTGTATTTTCCCAAATATCAGATGTCCTCTAAAACTATTTTATAAAAATGATTGCATGAAATAACTCTTAAACACAACAATTAGGTTTTTTCCACTCAAACGTTAAGAAAACCTTTTTTTTTTTTTGGTCCATATTCTCATTAGATCTATTTTTAAATAATAGTACTTAGCAGTATACCAGCAGCCCTGTGATGACCTGGCGACTTGTCCAGGGTGTACCCCGCCTTTCGCCCGTAGTCAGCTGGGATAGGCTCCAGCTTGCCTGCGACCCTGTAGAACAGGATAAAGCGGCTACAGATAATGAGATGAGATGTGAATTAGAGCCCTACACTCCCGCGGGAGTCCCGCGGGGCCCGACGCAAAGCAGTGCGGCGCGGGACAAATTTTGAAAGCTCATTGCGGGCGCGGGCGGGAGGGGAAGTGCACAATGCGGGAGTGGGCGGGAGAGGTGATAAGCTGCAGTTCCGCTAACTAAAAACGTGTTTAAAATAAAATTTATAAATTATTAATTTATGTCTATCATATATAATTTGTGCTGGATATTTTATTTGGCATTAACAAAAACATTTTAAGATGCCTAAATTTGCGGATGTGGTCTAATCTCGCGTACGTTTCCGATTTCTTTCCGCTCTTCCGTGTTTGAGATCTCCGATCATGGCAGAAGAGCAGAGCTCCTCTAGTGAAGCTCACAGTGCTTCAGAAGCAAGTACTGCTTTAAAAAGAAAAGTAGGGGGCGGGGCACCATCACACTGTGTCTTTAAATTATATTAATTTCTTATAGGCCTACTTGTATTTCCTAGAATGTAAATGTGAGGAGTGACATATAAGCTATGTGCAATGTACAATATTCTTAATATCCACTGTAGATTTTGGTAGGTGCATTGGGTGTCTCTGTAAAGCCTCAGCTGCGCATGCCGCCTGGCAACGCGCACCCTCGCTCCGTGCGCTAGGTGAAGGATCGGTCAGTGGAGAGCTCAGCTAAGCTCAGCATGTTTAATTCCCCAAGCCAATGACAAGAACTTTTGTGAGAAATAACGTGAACATCTGCATCATGCGGGATTTGCGGGCGCGAGCGGGACAAAATATGGCAGGCGCGGGCGGGACTGAAAATCATAATTCTTTGCGGGAGCAGGACTGCACAATGCGGGAGCGGGACTGAAAATTCTGTCCAGCGCAGACCTCTAATGAGTATACCAGCAGGATGGAGAAGGGTGCCAATAATTCTGAGAGGCACTCACCATTAACTTTATATCATTTGAAGTTTATGCAGCGAGGGCAACCTTACGAATGTATAATATAATCTTACAATGTATAATAAACTAATAAACCCTCACCTAACGACTAGTGAATGCTAGTCACTTTCGACAGCTAACTTTGCTGGGGCTGCGACAAAGAATCGACAAAATTATCATCACCTCGGAGAAAAACACGAACATTAGCAACATGCGGAAAACATTCCACACCCTCGAAACAAAATCAGTCAGTGGGGGGATTGCTTTTTAAGAACGCTGGATGTGTGTCAGAAGCGAATGTGATTTGCCCCACAGCACTGCATTTTACTCTGCTGCATTTTCAACAGGACGATGAAGTGCAGGTGCAATTCCAGTTCGAGGCATGCGATGGGGAGTCTCCGAGGAACGAGATCTTTGCAGTGGATGCTGAATTTTCAAATTGTGAGAGGATCTCCTGCGCACAGCCCTCTTTCAAGTCATTCCACAGGTTTTGGATGGGATGTAGATCTGGGCTTGGGCTGCACCATTCCAGACCGTTGATGATCATCTTCCAAACCATTCCTTGGTTAACTTGGATGTGTGCTTTGGGTCATCACGTTGGAAGGCCTTCATCTTCAGATGTCTAACAGAAGTCTGCAGATTTCGTGCAAAACAGATCGATGTTTGGAGTTCTACCTTGGCGTCATCAGACCATACTACATTTTGCCACATGGTTTGGGATGATTTAGGCGAGCTTGGGGGATTTGTTTTCTCCTGAGAAAGGGCTTATATCTAGCCACCCTAACCTATAGCACAGAAGTGAAGAACCTGTCACATGCAGGTTGTGACCAGTACTTGTCAGATATTCCTGCAGCTCCTTTAATGGTCTCTCGGCAGCCTCACTGATAAGGTTACTTCTTGTCCTGTTATCAGTTTTAGCGGGACGTCCTGTTCTTGGTGATGTCACTGTGGTACCCCATTTTCTCCACTTGTTTGTTCTCCACTGGCTTCCAGTAAGCTACAGAATTGACTTTAAAGCATTGCTGCTGGTGTACAAATCTCTAAATGGTACAGGGCCCAATTACCTCTCTGATATGTTGCAGCGGCCTAACCCAATCAGATCTACCAGATCGCAACAGAAACATTTACTATTAAAACCAGTTGTTAAAACAAAGTGTGGTGAAGCAGCTTTTAGCTACTATGCAGTACAGCGATGGAACCAACTGCCAGAGGACATCAAAAACGCTCCTGCTGTTGGCAGCTTCAAATCTAGGTTAAAGACCAAGCTGTTTTCAGATGCTTTCTGTTAAATAATTAATATTTTTACATTTTTTATAATCTTTACTTTCTCTGCATGTTTTAAATTTACTTTAACTTTATTCTATTTTATTCTGCTAGTTTCTTTTTCTTTCTTTTTCTCCTTTTTCTTTTTGGCATTTTAATATTTTATTTCTACTATTGTTTAATTCTTATTATTTTCTTTTAATTCTTTTAATTAATTATTTTATGTAATTTTATTTCTCTATTGTTTACTGTTTTTGTTTTTACTTCTGTAAAGCACATTGAACTGCCATTGTGTATGAAATGTGCTATATAAATAAACTTGCCTTGCCTTGTTGTTGATTGCCTTCATGGTGTTCAATGGTACATCTAATTTTTTTTTTATTATTTTGTATCCCTCTCCTAACTCATATCGTTCAACAATGAGATCCTGTATGCACTTTGTAAGCTTTTTACGGACCACGGCTTCAGCAGCTGGATGAAATAAAGACCATCTTTATTTAGGGTTAATTAGATTCATGATAATTACTTCTGAACGTTGACTGTGATTGGGTCATTCTGAGCACAGTCACATGCCCCAATATAAAGGGGTGTACAGACTTGTGCAACCAGGTTACTGGAAGTTTCTTATTTTTCTTCCCCCCCCCCCCCCCCCCGCTAAATGTCTCCATTTGTTTTCACTTGAATTTTGTTGGTTGCTATAAATCATAAAAGATGGAAAAATATCTGACATGATTTATCTTAGTTTTATTTTTTACATCACAAAACTGTGGACAAAGGTGTCGATAATTGTGGAACGGTGTCACGTGATCTGATACGCCAAGTACCGTATTTTCTGGACTATAAGCCGCTACTTTTTTCCTAGGTTTTGAACCATGCGGCTTATACAAAGGTGCGGCTATTCTGTGGATTTTTCTTCCACCGCTAGGGGCGCTCTAACCGGAAGTAGAATCAAAAATAAGATAGACGAAAAATCAATGCAAAGAAGAATTAGCAGATCTTTAGCAGATAGAACACGCACGACAAATTACTAACTGGTAATTATTTTCAAATCCAGCGAAGATGATTAAAGTGACTTGTGGTTTCAAACACAGGAGAAATGAAGATAAATAAATACCGGTTATTTTCTCTTGGTTCTGTTCCGTTTTAATCAGCAAAGTTGCTGCCGTGTTAAAAGGCACTGTTCGGAAAGAATCTGTTCAGGTACATACATGTACATTTACAGTACAAAATCGTTCTGTACATGCAGTAAATATCTAATTTTTCAACATAGATATCTGCGGCTTATAGCCCGGTGCGGCTTGTATATCTTTTTTTTTATTTTATTTTTTAAAAATAGAGCGGATGCGGCTTATATACAGGTGCGCTCTATAGTCCAGAAAATACGGTAATCAGGAATCATCCCTCTTTTTTTTTTTCCAGTGGAAGTTTGAGTAATTATTCATGCACAATTTATGTACTGAAAGTCTTTTCTACTTTTGTAATGGCCAAAACATCGTTAAGGTGTCGATAGTAGATTTCAAAATATCAGTAAGATTAAAATCTTTGGTTTACTGTCATTTCTTTTCCCACCGAACATTACAGCAGCCTACATCTCGCTGCTTTCCATAATTTTCGAACAGTTAAGTGCATATACGAGCTCGACAGAGCACGTATTCCAAAAATACTGAAGTCTGTTGAAAACAAAGCGAGTTACAGCTGATATTATTACAGCAGAATAGAGTAGAGAAAAGACTTGCACTGGTTTACAAGTGATTTGTGGCCTTGCTAATGTGGCAGGGTGTTGATGTATGTAAGTGTTTAGCAACCATGACTGAACATCTGGATTTTCTATCTCCATGATGAGAGCTTTCTTCCACCGTCACCGTCACTGTGATTGCATTTCACTGTGGTCTAATTCCCTCACACTGACCAACATGCAGTTAAAAGTGCTGCCCAGTAAAATGCAATAAATCACGGTGGATTACTTTCACACTTCTGACACATTTAATTCTGCATTTCACATTCATTAGAGAGATCATGTGACCTGACAGAAATGCAATACATACAGTGGTGCTTGAAAGTTTGTGAACCCTTTAGAATTTTCTATATTGCTGCATAAATATGACCTAAAACATCATCAGATTTTCACACAAGTCCTAAAAGTAGATAAAGAGTAAAAGTACTTGGTCATTTATTTATTGAGGAAAATGATCCAACATTACATATCTGTGAGTGGCAAAAGTATGTGAACCTCTAGGATTAGCAGTTAATTTGAAGGTGAAATTAGAGTCAGGTGTTTTCAATCAATGGGATGCCAATCAGGTGTGAGTGGGCACCCTGTTTTATTTAAAGAACAGGGATCTATCAAAGTCTGATCTTCACAACACATGTTTGTGGAAATGTATCATGGCACGAACAAAGGAGATTTCTGAGGACCCCAGAAAAAGCGTTGTTGATGCTCATCAGGCTGGAAAAGGTTACAAAACCATCTCGAAAGAGTTTGGACTCCACCAATCCACAGTCAGACAGATTGTGTACAAATGGAGGAAATTCAAGACCATTGTTACCCTCCCCAGGAGTGGTCGACCAACAAAGATCACTCCAAGAGCAAGGCATGTAACACTCTGCGAGGTCATAAAGGACCCCAGGGTAACTTCTAAGCAACTGAAGGCCTCTCTCACATTGGCTAATGTTAATGTTCATGAGTCCACCATGAGGAGGACACTGAACAGCAATGGTGTGCATGGCAGGGTTGCAAGGAGAAAGCCACTGCTCTCCAAAAAGAACATTGCTGCTCATCTGCAGTTTGCTAAAGACCACGTGGATGAGACCAAAATAGAACTTTTTGGTTTAAATGAGAAGCATTATATTTGGAGAAAGGAAAACACTGCATTCCAGCATAAGAACCTTATCCCATCTGTGAAACATGGTGGTGGTGGTATCATGGTTTGGGCCTGTTTTGCTGCATCTGGGCCAGGACGGCTTGCCATCATTGACGGAACAATGAATTCTGGATTATACCAGCGAATTCTAAAGGAAAATGTCAGAACATGTCCATGAACTGAATCTCAAGAGAAGGTGGGTCATGCAGCAAGACAATGACCCTAAGCACACAAGTCGTTCTACCAAAGAATGGTTAAAGAAGAATAAAGTTAATGTTTTGGAATGGCCAAGTCAAAGTCCTGACCTTAATCCAATGGAAATGTTGTGGAAGGACCTGAAGTGAGCAGTTCATGTGAGGAAACCCACCAACATCCCAGAGTTGAAGCTGTTCTGTACGGAGGAACGGGCTAAAATTCCTCCAAGCCGGTGTGCAGGACTGATCAACAGTTACCGCAAACGTTTAGTTGCAGTTATTGCTGCACAAGGGGGTCACACCAGATACTGAAAGCAAAGGTTCACATACTTTTGCCACTCACAGATATGTAATACTGGATCATTTTCCTCAATCAATAAATGACCAAGTATAATATTTTTGTCTCATTTGTTTAACTGGGTTCTCTTTATCTACTTTTAGGACTTGTGTGAAAATCTGATGATGTTTTATGTCATATTTATGCAGAAATATTCTAAATGGTTCACAAACTTTCAAGCACCACTGTATTCTTTAGTGTGGAATGTACTGGTTTTTAAGTTCTCCTAAGTGTTACTGTGACATTTTTTTAATCCCATGATAGTCATGGGGATCATGGGATTACAGTAGACTTTTATAAAAAGATATGTAGCCTGCTCCATAACCATATAAAAATCTAAAAATTCATTACGTTTAATCAAATATCATGGCTGCAGTGACACTGGCCCGATTCTAGCTCTCCCTGTCTCCGTGTTTCACTTACACTGTTGTATTTTTAAGTTATTCATTCTCATGCTAAAACTGAAAATGTGCTGATGGCTAGACTTCAGTCTCACGCGTGTGTTTCTTAAAATTAAGGTTCACTACACTTAGTTTGCTGTCATTAGAAGACTGAAAAACCCTAAAACTGAACCCAGTTACACAGTGAATGAAAAGGTTTAACGGTAAACATTTCTGTGTTTAGATTTTTGGTAAAAAAAAAAGTACTTATAAACATCTCTCTTGTTAGCATTACGAAACACTAAAGCATTATGAAATCAACGTACCTGAATAACAGTCGGCTCGGAGATGACCGTTTCAGGTTTCAAAACCTCGACCACGGCTTCGGGAAGCACCGCCTTCTTCATACATGCCATCTTAAAGCCGTAAACGTCATCCCAGAATGCAATATGATCACGGTGTTTCTCGGCATCGCTCACTGCTGCCAGGCTAATGCTACATCGGTCAGGATAAACTGAGAACCAGACAGAAGGAACAACACGCGTTACGCAAAATGTTAAAAACACGTTTCTGGAAAACAGTTATTCTGTATATAATGGTTCACTGTTATCTGAATGTTACGTGTGTAAATTGTGCAAGTCATTTCTCGGTGTTAAAACTGCAGTGCATTATGGGTAACATACAGTTCTTCAGCTGTCAAGAACAACACTGTATGAACATTTATGCCAACATAAAATAACCACCGTCAAGGAATCTCATTCGAATGGGTTCTTTGTGGTCTGGGGAAGAGCCTTAAAAATGAAAATGTTCATGAAGAACGCGAACTAGACACGAAGCACTGAGGATGGAAGTTTCTTCTGCTGTGGTTTTGAAGAGGGTGAATTTCCTTTTGTGTAAACATCTGAAAGTCAAAACAGCTTCTGGCAAAAGAAAATCTGAATTAAACTGGTCATAAATGCTCAGCGTACATTCATCAGTTTTAATGTGTTTTATGGTCATAAGAAAAAGCGCTTAGAGCTAAACTTACTTCCTGCTGCGGAACCTGCATATGCTACATGCTAATGGTAGATTGACTAATGCCAACTAATGAAGGCTGAGCTCTCTCTCTCTCTCTCTCTCTCTCTCACACACACAAAAACAGGCCCAAGGCAACAACATACACTCAGATTAGACTCATAATGCAACCATATTGCAACAGCTGACACGTTGCATGTGCTGTGGTTTGGTCGGCAAATAAAAAGCAAAAAAAAGGGCTTGAGTGAATGAATAATAAAAATAAGTAAGTAAGTAAATAAAACGATGAAAAGAACACAGTGTGCGGACATGGTTCTTAATGAAGTGGGTAAAAAAAAATAGTATGCACACAACATTGATAAATAAAATATTCATCAGGTAATAATTATTTTAAAAAGAACAAAACATCACTTTAATAATGAATGAATAGCAGAATAGTTACAACCCCGATTCCAAAAAAGTTGGGACAAAGTACAAATTGTAAATAAAAACGGAATGCAATAATTTACAAATCTCAAAAACTGATATTGTATTCACAATAGAACATAGACAACATATCAAATGTCGGAAGTGAGACATTTTGAAATTTCATGCCAAATATTGGCTCATTTGAAATTTCATGACAGCAACACATCTCAAAAAAGTTGGGACAGGGGCAATAAGAGGCTGGAAAAGTTAAAGGTACAAAAAAGGAACAGCTGGAGGACCAAATTGCAACTCATTAGGTCAATTGGCAATAGGTCATTAACATGACTGGGTATAAAAAGAGCATCTTGGAGTGGCAGCGGCTCTCAGAAGTAAAGATGGGAAGAGGATCACCAATCTCCCTAATTCTGCGCCGACAAATAGTGGAGCAATATCAGAAAGGAGTTCGACAGTGTAAAATTGCAAAGAGTTTGAACCTATCATCATCTACAGTGCATAATATCATCAAAAGATTCAGAGAATCTGGAAGAATCTCTGTGCGTAAGGGTCAAGGCCGGAAAACCATACTGGGTGCCCGTGATCTTCAGGCCCTTAGACGGCACTGCATCACATACAGGCATGCTTCTGTATTGGAAATCACAAAATGGGCTCAGGAATATTTCCAGAGAACATTATCTGTGAACACAATTCACCGTGCCATCCGCCGTTGCCAGCTAAAACTCTATAGTTCAAAGAAGAAGCCGTATCTAAACATGATCCAGAAGCGCAGACGTCTTCTCTGGGCCAAGGCTCATTTAAAATGGACTGTGGCAAAGTGGAAAACTGTTCTGTGGTCAGACGAATCAAAATTTGAAGTTCTTTATGGAAATCAGGGACGCCATGTCCTTCGGACTAAAGAGGAGAAGGACGACCCAAGTTGTTATCGGCGCTCAGTTCAGAAGCCTGCATCTCTGATGGTATGGGGTTGCATTAGTGCGTGTGGCATGGGCAGCTTACACATCTGGAAAGACACCATCAATGCTGAAAGGTATATCCAGGTTCTAGAGCAACATATGCTCCCATCCAGACGACGTCTCTTTCAGGGAAGACCTTGCATTTTCCAACATGACAATGCCAAACCACATACTGCATCAATTACAGCATCATGGCTGCGTAGAAGAAGGGTCCGGGTACTGAACTGGCCAGCCTGCAGTCCAGATCTTTCACCCATAGAAAACATTTGGCGCATCATAAAACGGAAGATACGACAAAAAAGACCTAAGACAGTTGAGCAACTAGAATCCTACATTAGACAAGAATGGGTTAACATTCCTATCCCTAAACTTGAGCAACTTGTCTCCTCAGTCCCCAGACGTTTACAGACTGTTGTAAAGAGAAAAGGGGATGTCTCACAGTGGGAAA
Source organism: Neoarius graeffei (assembly GCF_027579695.1). Taxonomy (NCBI): domain Eukaryota; kingdom Metazoa; phylum Chordata; class Actinopteri; order Siluriformes; family Ariidae; genus Neoarius; species Neoarius graeffei. The sequence goes on along the minus strand of NC_083583.1, from coordinate 73,743,442 downwards.
CATGGCCTTGTCCCAACTTTGAGATGTGTTGTTGTCATGAAATTTAAAATCACCTAATTTTTCTCTTTAAATGATACATTTTCTCAGTTTAAACATTTGATATGTCATCTATGTTCTATTCTGAATAAAATATGGAATTTTGAAACTTCCACATCATTGCATTCCGTTTTTATTTACTTTGTCCCAACTTTTTTGTAATCGGGGTTGTAGAAGCTAGGCAGAAAAAATAGCTTAGAAACACAGATATAGTATGATGCATAAATAGAGTAAATGTAGAAGGAAATGAAGGAGGAAAGACAGAAAGAAGAGAGAAGTGTTTACTCCCAGTGTGTGCTTTTACAGCTCACAGTGTTCGCTGCACAATATCTACACTATAATATGCATAATACACACACGATTCTCTCTCTCTCTCTCCACCCACAGGGGGGTCTAACTACATCACACACACGCACTTCAGTGACGTCCAAGCGCTGATCGAGTAACGGGACGTCCCACTGCAAGTGAGCGAGCGAGCGAGAGATAGAGGCCGTATTCTAAGATTCATTGCTTTGACATCATTGTCCTTCTCGAGCCGGTGCTCACGGCCCGTTTATCACCTCACGCTCGGCCATGAAGAGGTGCAGGGGAAAGTGCCTTCATCATGGAGGAAGGATGAGGGGAGAGAAGTTAAAGATGAGATGGGAAGGAGGGGGATAAAAGGGAGCTGTAATAAAGAAAGGAGAGAAAAAAAGAGAAAAGGTTTTTATTCTTCTTTCAATCTGTGTGTTTATTCCTCACCCACCCTCCCTACCTTCATCCAGTCTCACCCTTCCACATTCATCACCTCCCCTTATTTAACCTGCTCTGCGTAGGTTGCTGCACTGACTCCGTCCTACAGGTGATTTTATTTCTGTCCACATCAGCAGTGTCTGGGTTTCTCTCGCTCTCTATCCCCAAATATCAACTGATCATTTTAGTCTGGACAGACATGCTATGACAAGTACACTACCTGGACCAGGCAGCACGGTGGTGTAGTGGTTAGCGCTGTCGCCTCACAGCAAGAAGGTCCTGGGTTCGAGCCCCGGGGCCGGCGAGGGCCTTTCTGTGTGGAGTTTGCATGTTCTCCCCGTGTCCGCGTGGGTTTCCTCCGGGTGCTCCGGTTTCCCCCACAGTCCAAAGACATGCAGGTTAGGTTAACTGGTGACTCTAAATTGAGCGTAGGTGTGAATGTGAGTGTGAATGGTTGTCTGTGTCTATGTGTCAGCCCTGTGATGACCTGGCGACTTGTCCAGGGTGTACCCCGCCTTTCGCCCGTAGTCAGCTGGGATAGGATCCAGCTTGCCTCCGACCCTGTAGAAGGATAAAGCGGCTAGAGATGATGAGATGAGATGAATATCTAAGAGCGTTTGATTGGATAATTACTGCAGTGATTAATGTGTTTCAGCTTCAACAAATCTTTTAAGCCTAACTGATGCAGTGAGTAGCTTCTCATTTCTTAAACTACCATGTTGGAAGATGGAGCTCGTGCTCATGGAAAAGATGTTCCTGTGTTTCAGAAGGTCAGATTATTGACCTGAATCAAGCAAAGAAAACAAGTAAGGAGGTTTGAACTGAAGTTACTGGAATTGGGTTAAGCAGGGCTGCCAACTTTTCGAAATTCCTTGGAGTGAGGTTTTTTTTTTTGGGGGGGGGGGGTCGACGGCAAAATTTTTCCACACACCACGCAGTAAGTGGGAATTTTGTATTCAGTTTGATATTCACTTGTCCCCCTGCATTCTGATGTTTTGTTTGTGGGTCGTCCAGCTGGAGATGGACAATGGGGGGGGTGAGATTTTGGATTTAGTAGATGTTCCTGCATTCTGGTGGATTTTTGGAGTGGCCTGCTGTGCCATACCTTTATTCTTACACACCCTGACTTGCCAGGCCTTCAGCTTGTGGCCAACAAAAGCACCAAGTTTTGGCTTAAAAGCCCCCACACTAGAAAACTACAGATGACCGCCAATGTTCCTGTAGCCCTATAGACCTGTGTTTCAGATTTAAAGGCAAGTTCATGTTTGAAAATATTTCATCAGCTAAGCCTAAACACCTTCTGAATTGAAACTAAATGTTAAGTTTTTAATAACTGTTGCAAAAAATAAGATTGTCCCTCACTGACTATTCATTATGCATTTAAGGGCTTTCCCCACCACTGGGTTCAGCAGAAGATTGGCATGGGGAAAAATATCAACAGCAAAAGAACAAATAAAATGCTTAAACAGTAAGCAAAATGTGCATGTGCTACAAGAAACATTAAAATGATTAAGTTTGAACAGTATTGAAACACAAAAAGCTGAACCTTGGCCATAGGTGGGAATGTGCACACAAAGTTGGGCTTAAAAATTTTGGTCATACTTAAATAAGCTATATTAATATATTTCTTATTAATTTATTTCTTATCTATGTTTCTTATTAGTAATAGAGCATTCGTCAGGGCCTGTTATCTGACAAATATTCTCTACCTGTCTTGCCCTCTTTGAAACCCTGTCTCCTCAGTATATTGTTCTCTGTCTTTTTTTTTAAATTATTCACAAGTTCAAGTTCTTTGATATTACAGGTGACCATGCTTTATTTACTTTAACTGAGCAATTACATACATCATAAATAATTAAAAATAAATACCCTGTAAATAAACAATAGGTATGGTGGCTAATGGCTCTTCTTGCATTTGTAATATTATCTCTTACTTGCTTTATTTTACAACATTTCCAGTATGGCTTCAAATAAAGTCATAAAGTATGATAACATACAGTAAACAAACTAAAAATGCGCTTAATAACCGTGTGCTAAGGAGGTGCTCTCCCGTGCTGCTTGTTGGGGAAGATAGAGGCTGTGGCACGGCAGGAGGCCTATAATGATTCAGCATGCCTAGTACACAGCTCTCGATATGGCATTAAATATTCTCACAACACTTATAGGCTAAAACGATTAAGAAACTTTATATAAGTTCATAATTAGGCCAGTAACACCACACATTGGCGTGCATATGTACAAACCTGTCTGAGACACCCGTCTTCAACTCGGATACCTTCTTCTCTCTCCTCTTCCTCTAAATTGACGGTAGGCAATTATCCAACTTCCGGCGAGTGCAGCATCATTAGATGCGCCACCTACCATAGTGGAGTGTGTACAGAAGGGAACACCTCTCTGCCTGTTTAGCCGTGTGTAAGGCGTAATTGATCAATCGCAAGTGGTTGGCGCGACGCAATGGGTAGCCTAGATCAGATAGATAAACTAGATTTTTTTCTAGCGTGAGAAATTGGAGGTATGGCGTGTGAGCGTGTGAAGACAATCAAAGGCGTGTGTCTCACGCTCACTGTGTGAGAGTTGGCAGCCCAGGTTAAGAACCGACCAACACATTATTAAAACCTGGGAGGATAGTGATGAACCGTCAACTTCAGGGAAGAAACGTGGTCGGAAAAAAAAATCCTGACTGACTGTAATTGAAGATCACTTACAAGTTTTTTTGAAATCAAATTATTTAAAAAAAAATTGACAGCAGAACTCACCGCTGTTTAATAGTGAAAGTCAGATCATTTCCACACTCTCAATGTGACGAGAACTCTCAGGATTGGGACTAAACAGCTGTGTGTCCGGAAGAAAACACTTGTTAGTGAGACTAATCAGGAGAAAAGGCTTCAGTTTGTTCAGGAGTATCAAGATTGGACTCTGGAGCGATAGAAAAGGGTCATGTGATCTGATGAGTCCAGACTGACCCTATTCCTGAGTGATGGGCGTGTCAGGGTAAGAAGGGAAGCTCATGAAGCGATGCCCCGTCATGCATAGTGTCCACTGTCCAAGCCTCTGGAGGCAGTGTGATGATCTGGGGTTGATTCACTTGTTCAGGCCGAGGCTCAGCAATGTTATGGGGCAATAAAATGAAGTCAGCTGACGACCTGAATGTACTGAATGACCACATTATCGTCACATCAATGGGGTTTTTCTTCCCGGGAATAAAATTAGGGCTCAGACTGTGAAAGAGTGTCTCAGGGAGCATGAGGAATCATTTTCACGCATGAATTAACCACAACGCAGTCCCGACCTTAACCCCGCTGGAGAAGACTTTAAAGAGTGGCTCAACTCTCCAGTCGCGAAGACAAGATCTCAGTGAAAACTTAATGCAGCTCTGGAAGGAAATAAATGTTGCGATGTTGCATCAGGTTGGTGAAACAACGCCATGAGAAATGTGCGCCGTAATCAAAGCTAAAGGTGCAAGTAGCGTGCGTCTGTTTTTTGTTCTGGCCAGGCAGAGTAGATTTCTCCCTTGCTACGTATCTAAATTAGTATTAGTGCGGATATGTGTAGTTACCTTGGGTGCAAAAACAAGACGCGTATTAATAGCTTCCATTATAGTCTGATGGAGGCTTAGGGAGGGGAAAAAAAATCTCTCAAATGCAGAGTTTGAGAAACAATGAAAACGGCACACGAGGAAGCAGAATTACAAAGCGGAAATTGTCATTAGGGAAAACAGAAATGGGAATAAGAGGTCACGTGACTGCGTGCTGCGAGTGCCATCGAGGAAAGAGAATAAAGACGATCAGAAGGGTGTGATGGAGCGGGTTGATTAAACAGCTGTATAGTACTGAGACAAATGGCATCATTATACAGTACATAAAGTCCTGTTATGTGATCATGTGACACAAAAGCATCCAGAATCAGAAACCTGATTCTTTCACAGCGAAGGATTTTTTTTTCTTCTTACAGAGGATCAATCATTCCAAGAGGGCTTTTCTGTCACTCACACGCTCTCTCTTTTATTTCTGTTACAGAGAAACAACACCGAGAGCAGCAATTCTCAATACTACAATCGCTCTCTCTCTCTCCTTCACCACCCCACTCATCCACTATCAGGAGCAATGACCCTGTCTCTTTTTCTCCCCATTCTCACTGAAGCAGTAAAGATCAGGCAGCAGAACCTCTGCTCTGCTGCCACTCACAAATCACACACGGCTCCATATGCTGCATATGACTCTACATTTCCCTCTCGCTGAACGTCCATGCAGTGGATTTGTACATGTCAAACATCCTAAACCTAAATTTATCAACACATAAAAAAGGAACATGGAATCAGGACAATGAGTAGCTAACATATTAAGATATTACAGAATGTAGTAAATACGAAGCAAAAAAAAAAAACCTAATGCTGCAACAATTAATCAACAAAATTGATAATATTTCTCTCATTTCTCAGCCTCTCCCTTCCTGACAAGCCTCTCTCTTGCTTTGCTTCTGCGGACTCGTCTTGTCTGAGAGACCCTTCCTGCACTGTTCTCCGAATCGAAATTATGGATTTGATCAACTGGTCACTTCACGCAATTGACACAATCTTCTCGACTAGAAGTCTGGGTTTGGGGGAACCTGCCTGTCCAGCCGGAACGTTTGCAGCCGGATACACCATGGATGCCTGGGAGAAATGGCGTGTGGTGTGCTTGGTGATTCTTTCCGTGGAGGACATTGAGGATATTTACCAATTCGGAACCATGATCACAGGATTTTTGCTGATTGGACTTGGCATTGCCCTGGTGTATCGAGGAAATCAGTTAACGGTGGCAGCTGTTCAAAGCCCCACAAAGCTGCCCGACATGATTGAGGTGGTGGGCAGAGCTGTTAGCACTCAGACTGTAGCTATTCAGAACTTGAGTCGTAACATTGATAACATCATTGAGAAGTTGATGGCTTTGCAAAGAGAAATGGATCATTTTGGTGGCCAGAATGGACAAACGGGTTAAGCGAAAAAGGACACGTCTACCCATCTTAAGTCTAAACAAATTCCAATCTTATCTTGGCTCTCCCAGCCAGCACTGCCTTCAAGGCCATCGCTGTAGAAACGCGATTCTCCCCCTGGAGTTCACTGCAGTGAGACTCTCTCTGTGGGTGTGTGTGTGTTTTTTTTCCCTATACTTTCTTTCTGTCTGTACTATGAAAGCTAAGTCGAACCGGAGTCAAATTCCTCGTGTGTGTAACATACCTAGCAATAAAGTGCTTCTGATTCTGATATTCAATAATAAAAAGTAGTTGGCAATGAATTTCACTGTCAGAAATTCACGCTCTGACTTCATTTAGAATAAAAACACGTGCTGGAAATGGCGAGGCACGTTACAACAAATAAGACCTCGTTTGAAGTATGGAAACGCTTTCCATTACGCTACACTGTTGGCCTTGTGATACGGCTCATTCGGATGTGAGTAATATTTCAATCTGTAATCATGTGTTTGTGGGAATATGGGAAACAGTGCAAGTGTGATGCATCTGCTTGAATCATGCTTATTGTCCACCATGTACAGAGCTGTCCTTCCTTATTGAGTTCACATATATGGTCATATTTAAATCAACCTTCCTGCTCTTTCAGAAAACATTATCTCATTATTAAAACACTCAAATGTAAAACGTTACAGAGCCATAGTCAAGTCAAGTTTATTTGTATAGCGCGTTTAACAATAAACATTGTCGCAAAGCAGCTTTACAGAATTTGAACGACTTAAAACATGAGCTAATTTTATCCATAATCTATCCCCAATGAGCAAGCCTGTGGCGACGGTGGCAAGGAAAAACTCCCTCAGACGACATGAGGAAGAAACCTCGAGAGGAACCAGACTCAAAAGGGAACCCATCCTCATTTGGGCAACAACAGACAGCATGACTATAACATTAACAGTTTTAACATAAAGTCAGCTTCATTGATGCTAAAAGTCAAGACCGTATACACTCCTGTCAGTGCAACTGGATTGATAATACGCAGATGAAAGGTTAATTGAAGCACAAAGTGCCTAGTGAGATTTCACAACGCGCTCTCAGACCGATGACAAGGAAGGGAACTGAGAACCCAGCAGTCACTTGAAAAGAGTTGCAGGACGACCTGAAAGCAGCAGGAACAACGCTTACACAGAGAACAATAAACAACGAACCGTACCACAATCATCTCCCTTCTTTCACCTCACACAAAACACCTGTGCTAAAAAACAAAACAAAGAGATACACGCCTGAACGCATTTAGAATTAAAAACATCTAAACTCCTCGGGAGCTTTAGCAATAACTCAGCTAACGATCTGAGAAAGAAGGGTTGTGTGTAGGATCACTGTGGCTTTCTTAGGGAGTATGGATGCAGAAGCATCAAGATATGGGGCTGAACCTTTGGGAAAGGTACTGAGGGATTACATGGCATCAAAGGAAACATGAATAAAGCGATGCACCGGGACACAGAAAAGTCAAAGTCCCTTCCCACGCCATGTGGCGCCGCCGATCTCTGTTTCTGTAGCCCTCGGCCACTCGCCTATTACATAGCTAGGGTTACGGGGGGAGGTGGGTCCTCTGGTAACCGCGAGAGTTTGACTCCCCACTCGCATCTGTATTGAGGTTTTTCACCCACGTGACCAAGTCATGTGATGCATCGTTAGGCTGCCATTTTGGACGTCACGGCTCGAATCAGTTTGAATGCGAGGAAGGCGACAAACGAAAAACATAAAAGAAAAAGGAGCGAGATGCAGAAAATACCTTCACTATCCAGCGACGTAGGGCATTTACAGGGCAAGCAGAGGGAGAGGTATTTGCAAAAATTGAGGTTAGCAGGCTTAGAGAACGACGTTTACCTGCTTCCACCAGGATTGTTCACTGACGTACGGAAGTACACGAAGCCCTCGTCTTTACCTGACTTCGGCCCACATGATCTGTATACCTATGTCGTTAAAAACCCATCGCCATACACAGGTATTGATCTGAAAGCGTATAAGAGTTTGGATGCCTACAAATATTTTGTGTCAGGCTGGGTAACATGCCTACATCAGTGGGTCGTCCCTGGAGCCGGTGGTCGCCATCTTATTACAGCTAAGGTTTGTTCACATTTTCATTTACTTTCGGTCCTCAGGATAAACAAAATGTTATTAAATGTCATTGAAATAACTTCTTAGTCTGTTGAGACATGGCCCGTTATAAATTTGCTGTTACCAGGCAATGACCAAGAACTCTATTATTAGGGTCGGTGTCTGTGTTGTAGCAGTGTACTAGCAGCTAGCTGTTAGCACTAGCTAATATCAACAACATAGTGGCTAGTATGTTATTGTAGCAATGTTTACGTTCAGTCATTTGGATGACTGTTAAAACCTTTCAGTCTCAAGTTTTTCCTTTACTGGATTTACTAGTTTACTGTAATTATGATCCGGCAGCTATTTACACCGGATCCAGTGTAAATAGCTGCCGGAGCGCGCTCCGGAACCTCGGCCGGAGCACTCCGGGAGCAAGCCGGAGCGTGCTGCTTAATTTGAGGGGGAGCAAGCCGGAGCGCGCTCCGGAACCTCGGCCGGAGCACTCCGGGAGCAAGCCGGAGTGTGCTGCTTAATTTGAGGGGGAGCAAGCCGGAGTGCGCTGCTTAATTTGAGGGGGAGCAAGCCGGAGCGCGCTGCTTAATTTGAGGGGGAGCAAGCCGGAGCGCGCTGCTTAATTTGAGGGGGAGCAAGCCGGAGCGCGCTCCGGAACCTCGGCTGGAGCACTCCGGGAGCAAGCCGGAGTGTGCTGCTTAATTTGAGGGGGAGCAAGCCGGAGCGTGCTGCTTAATTTGAGGGGGAGCAAGCCGGAGCGCGCTCCGGAACCTCGGCCGGAGCACTCCGGGAGCAAGCCGGAGCGTGCTGCTTAATTTGAGGGGGAGCAAGCCGGAGCGCGCTCCGGAACCTCGGCCGGAGCACTCCGGGAGCAAGCCGGAGTGTGCTGCTTAATTTGAGGGGGAGCAAGCCGGAGTGCGCTGCTTAATTTGAGGGGGAGCAAGCCGGAGCGCGCTGCTTAATTTGAGGGGGAGCAAGCCGGAGCATGCTGCTTAATTTGAGGGGGAGCAAGCCGGAGCGCGCTCCGGCAGCTATTTACACTGGATCCGGTGTAAATAGCTGCCGGATCATAATTACAGTAAACTAGTAAATACAGTAAAGGAAAAACTTGAGACTGAAAGGTTTTAACAGTCATCCAAATGACTGAACGTAAACATTGCTACAGTAACATACTAGCTACTATGTTGTTGACATTAACTAGCTTGACCTTCAAAATGGCGGACACCGGGGCGTCACGTGACCCTGTGACGTCAGGTGAAATACCTCAATTGCAGCGTGCCTTGCCAGACGGCAGTAGGGACCATTTTTACGATGGTCTTTGGTATGACCCGACCGCGAATAGAACTCGCGATCTCCTGATTGAGAGGCGGACACACTAACCACTAGGCCAGCTCGCGGTACCGGGACATACAGTGCTGTGTGAAAGTCTTAGGCCCCCTATTTGTTTTCATACAAACTTTGTTATAGATTTCTATTTTATGACTTCTACATTGAGTCAAAACATTACAAAAACATTTTAGAATCCAAACGTTCGGGGTTTTTTTCCAGCACAAAATTAAATGTTACAGAAAAAAAAAGTTTGTATCTGAGCAGCATATTCCATAAGAGAGCACTTTCCAGATGAAAAAAGAAAACATAATGAAGGCTGCTGGGTTTTGGTGTAAAATGAAGAAGTGAGTGTGACAGTCAAAGTGTCCAGAAGAACTGTAGCTGGTTCTGGAAGACGCTCAGTAAAACCTACAGCTCATTTCCGCATAAAACTGACCTCACTGGACCTCATTCTCATTATCTGTAGCCACTTTATTCTGTTCTACAGGGTCACAGGCAAGCTGGAGCCTATCCCAGGTGACTACGGGTGAAAGGCGGGGTTCACCCTGGACAAGTCGCCAGGTCATCACAGGGCTGACACATAGACACAGACAACCATTCACACTCACATTCACACCTACGGTCAATTTAGAGTCACCAGTTAACCTAACCTGCATGTCTTTGGACTGTGGGGGAAACCGGAGCACCCGGAGGAAACCCACGCAGACAACATGCAAACTCCGCACAGAAAGGCCCTCGCCGGCCACGGGGCTCGAACCCAGGACCTTCTTGCTGTGAGGCGACAGCGCTAACCACTACACCACCGTGCCACCCTACTGACTTTGCTTCATTTATTTTCGATTACTATTGTTTATAGTATTTTTTTAATGTTGAAACATTTAATTTCATTATTTTTGAGCCATTTTTTGGTCGACAGCATTTCTTTCCATGTGCCTAAGACTTTTGCACAGGACCGTATTAGAGGAGAATTTCATTTAACTGGGGAGAAAATGGACATTTCAAAAAAGACAAGGGCCCCAAACATGCAACCAAAATAATTCAAAAAGGCCTTGCATGGCCGAGCCACAGACCTCCTGAATTGAATTCTATTGAACGTTTATGGAGGACACAGAGGAACCTTCGAAACCTTGGGGAATTGAAAACAATTCATCAAGAGGAATGGGCCAATATTAGACCAGAATGCAGATTAAACCTAATTACTTCTTCATGTAGATGTCTCAAAGCTGTAGTCAACGATTTCTTTGCAACAGAGTACTAATTTTGGTAATTTGTGGTATAAGCACTAGACGTTAAATAACAAAAGCAATAGTGCCTGAATACTTATTTCCCCTCACTGTTTAAAAGAAAAGTGAAAATCAGGAATGAAGAAAGAACGAGAGAGTGAGAACACTATAATGGGATTAAAATGATTACGTAATTCCACTGTGTGCGAGTTCATGCGAAGCTGCTGTTCGGCTCATTACGACTTCAGCCAGCAGCTGGACTTCAACGTTCTGTCACTTCAATGGGAAAGTGTAAGACTTTAATCTGAAATATTTATGATTATTAGATTTATATAGAAATTCTTAGACTGGCTGCAAAATATGGGCAAATTCATGATCTGGTACAGTGCCCATGCAAAAGTATTCATCCCCCTTGGTGTTTGTCCTGTTTTGCCGCATTACAAGCTGGAATTAAAATGGATTTTTGGAGGGTTAGAACCATTTGATTTACACAACATGCCGACCACTTTAAAGGTGCACATTGCTGTCTTATTGTGACACAAACAATAATTAAAGGGGAACAGAGGGCAATATATAGAGTAAATATAACAATAAAACACACATTAACGAACCTTATTCAAGACTTACAAAAGTTTTTTGTTCTAAGGTTGGAAAGTTATAGTGTTTTGAAAGTAGCTCGAGCAAACTATTTCCGCAGTTTGAACAGCCCGCCATGATATTAATTTTATCCAATCAGAATGCACGTTCATTTTCTCTGCGTAACACTCATGACGTATGTATGTGCCCAGTTGTGTTGGCTCATTGAGGTTGGGAACAGCACGTGTGAAATACCTGTTTCTGCCTCTTGCGACGATTTCGCAAGTCCACGGGTGGCGCCTATCTCATTGCAGCAAATAAATTCTGCTGGACTCGTGAGCAACTCCACGTTACATTTTCCGCACGAGTACCACGCCGTGTCACCTGCACGCAGACGCTCTGCCCCACGCTCGCCATGCCCATGGTCAGCATCAGTCTCATCCTCGCCGTCATCCGAGCTTTCTTCTCTTCTTTCTTCATCACCGGAGTCGAGAGTACCTCTCCTAGGTTCAAACTGGTACCCTTCTAAGCCATAGCCTGCTTGCAGTGTGTCTTGCGGGATCTCTTCGTACGATTCGACAGAGCTGTCGCTTTCACTTGATGCGCCCGACGCCATGATTACACGCTTATCTCCTCTATTTCGGAGAGTTCCGCTAGTGCAGTGGGTAGCGCTGACGTCACGGTCTTTTAAAAATGGCGACTCTTGTGCGGTTTAGCGTATAAAGTGTTATATTTACAATTACCAAGATATTTTGTTGTTTTCTAGTATATAAATTTGATAGAATACTTAAGAATACGTTACTTTGTCACATCAGCAACTGTATATATTATATTTGGTACCCCTTTAAGATGAAAAAACAGAAATCTGGAGCATGCATAAGTATTCACCCCCTTTCATATGAAACCCCTAAATAAGAGCTGCTCCAACCAATTCACTTCATAAGTCACATAATTAGTTGATTAAGATCCACCTGTGTGCAATCAAAGTGTCACATGATCTGTCACATGATGTCTGTATAAATCAACCTGTTCTGGAAGGACCCTGACTCTGCAACACTACTAAGCAAGCAACATGAAAACCAAGGAGCCTCCAAACAGGTCAGAGACAAAGTTGTGGAGAAGTATAGATCAGGGTTGGGTTATAAAACATATCCCAAACTTTGAATATCCCACAGAGCTCCATTAAATCCATTATAGCAAAATGGAAAGAATATGGCACCACTACAAACCTGACAAGAGAAGGCCCCGCCCACCAAAACTCACAGACCGGGCAAGGAGGGCATTAATCAGAGACGCAACAAAGACACCAAAGATAACACTGAAGGAGCTGCAAAGATCCACAGCAGAGACGGGAGTATCTGTCCATAGGACCACTTTAAGCTGTACACTCCACAGAGTGGGCGGGGCTTTATGGAAGAGTGGCCAGAAAAGTGTCATTGCTTAAGAAATCACGTTTGGAGTTTGCCCAACAGCATGTGGCAGACTCCCCAAACACATGGAAGAAGATTCTCTGGTTAAATGAGATTAAAACTGATCTTTTTGGCCATCATGGGAAACGCCATGTGTGGCACAAACCCAACATACTGAGAACACCATTCCTACAGTGAAGCATGGTGGTGGCAGCATCATGCTGTGGGGATATTTTTCATCTGCAGGGACAGGAAAGCTGGTCAGGACTGAAGGAAAGATGGATGGCACTAAATACAGGGCAATTCTGGAGGAAAACCTGTTGGAGTCGGCCAGAGGTTTGAGACTGGGATGAAGGTTCAGGGCCCAGCAGGACAATGAACCTAAACATACCGCTAAAGCTACAGTGGAGTGGTTTAACGGGAAACATTTAAATGTCTTGGAAAGGCCTAATCAACCTCAATCCAACTGAGAATCTGTGGCATAACTTGAAGATTGCTGTACACCAACGCAACCCATCTAACTTGAAGGAGTTGGAGCAGTTTTGCCTTGAGGAATGGACAAAAATCCCAGTGGCTATTTTATTTCAAAATTATTTGCCAATAGAATAAGACACTTTTAAACCTGAAATGAGTAAAACAGGCTGAATGTTCGATTTGATTTACAAAAATCTCAAAATGAGGAATATTAATAAAAATGTTCTCATATTCAAGATATTTTCATTTGCTAAGGTCTCATTTTTTACAAGGAAAAACAAACAAACAAACAAACTACTACTTACTACAGCTACTTATTGCACAATAACAACAAAAGCATGTATATAATTTTTCTAGCATTAATGCAAACCATTTTTGGAAACAATAGGCCTATAAATGAAACATGCGTCATTATGCATCTTCAGAGAGGATGTTTTTATTTACCCCTGCCTGCGCGTACATGTTCCATCAAGGGTCTAACAGTGGTGTACACTTTAGGTTGTTTACTACATTTAGTGCACACCACCTGAGGTTCAGCCACAGAAAACAATGGCGTGATAAAGCAAATATAACGTGGCAAATGTCCTTCTTTACATATTTACTCAAGAAAGCATACCGCTGTATGAAACCACTGTTCTTCAAGTAAATGACTTTTATATATATATGTATTAGGGGCGGCACGGTGGTGTAGTGGTTAGCGCTGTCGCCTCACAGCAAGAAGGTCTGGGTTCGAGCCCCGGGGCCGGCGAGGGCCTTTCTGTGCGGAGTTTGCATGTTCTCCCCGTGTCCGCGTGGGTTTCCTCCGGGTGCTCCGGTTTCCCCCACAGTCCAAAGACATGCAGGTTAGGTTAACTGGTGACTCTAAATTGAGCGTAGGTGTGAATGTGAGTGTGAATGGTTGTCTGTGTCTATGTGTCAGCCCTGTGATGACCTGGCGACTTGTCCAGGGTGTACCCCGCCTTTCGCCCGTAGTCAGCTGGGATAGGCTCCAGCTTGCCTGCGACCCTGTAGAAGGATAAAGCGGCTAGAGATAATGAGATGAGAGAGATGAGATGAGATATATGTATTAATGCTCGCCTGCTTAATAGTGAGAGTGTGTGTGTGCGTTTTTTAGCTTTGTGGTCCTGTCCTGTAGACCTTGAGTCTACAGTGTGAATCACTCCAGTGCTGCCACATCAGTGCTCAATGTTGTTTATCAAACCGTATTAAAGCCGACTTTCATCGCAGAACTCCATGATGCTTTCTTTACTCATGAAGACTCCTACATTTTGTCTGCTGTGTCCACACGGCTCACCTGAACCTCCCTCTGCGAGGTATCGACTCCTGGCGAAGATCACTGAATCCAGCATCGACTCAAACAGGAGGAAGTATCCCTGTACAGAAATGCAGAACTCTTAAAATTATAAACACACAAACGCACACTTCATGACATAATAACGCACAAACGCGTTTCCAAAGCTGTTACTGATTAGAGACTAAAATTATATTAAGGAATCAAAAATCAGACAACTGAGTAATAAGCATAATATATTCTAGTACAATATTATCATCAAGTACATGTATTCACGGGCGGCACGGTGGTGTAGTGGTTAGCGCTCTCGCCTCACAGCAAGAAGGTCCGGGTTTGAGCCCCGTGGCCGGCGAGGGCCTTTCTGTGTGGAGTTTGCATGTTCTCCCCGTGTCCGCGTGGGTTTCCTCCGGGTGCTCCGGTTTCCCCCACAGTCCAAAGACATGCAGGTTAGGTTAACTGGTGACTCTAAATTGAGCGTAGGTGTGAATGTGAGTGTGAATGGTTGTCTGTGTCTATGTGTCAGCCCTGTGATGACCTGGCGACTTGTCCAGGGTGAACCCCGCCTTTCGCCCGTAGTCAGCTGGGATAGGATCCAGCTCGCCTGCGACCCTGTAGAACAGGATAAAGCGGCTAGAGATAATGAGATGAGATGAGACATATATTCACATCTGCTGCTGCTATCACTAATATTAATATTATTAGTGCAAATACTGATGTTGATCTTATATCTACTACTGTTTCCATCCACAGCCTCTGTATATATGATATTGTAAAAGCTCTTTGCTATCCATCACCATGAGGTAATGGCCCGGTCCCAGAACACCCATAACTATAACTACACCTATAACTACAGCTATGACGATCCCTCTGCCTGAATTTAGTTCCAGTCTGGAGCAGAAACACCACAACTATAATATCGCTTGGTCCTGACACTCAGGGAAATAAACGCATGCAACCGATTTCATATGGATAATGCATCACGGATTAAAAAAAGAAGTCTAAAAGCAATTCAATGTTTGGACTGCCGAAGTTCATAATTAAAATATCTTACCTGCATTTACATGTTTACTTTATTAATTTGCTATTGATATTTCACTGAAAATAATCACATATCTGTGAATAAAAGATCCGTGCTTTGTATTAAATTTTTTTTATTTTCCTGGAATCTGTATTCCGTGACTTCATAATGCAACAAAGATGTACAAAGATGCCCAGGGAAAAACAGCACATGCTCAGACAACGTCACATGGAAACAATTAACTGATTGGTCAAATGTTTTAATGGATCAGGTCCAGGCCTGGAAAAATCACTCCAGAAGTATGTCTGTGAAGATTCTCAGTCATCCAGGTCATGGTATACTGTGGGTGGTAAAAGAGAGCAACTGGACTTGCTTGAAGATTCTTGAAGACGTTTCACCTCTCATCCGAAAGGCTTCTTCAGTTCTGTCTGACTGGTAGGGAGCATCAGGTATTTATCCTCTCATGGATGAAAAGCTCATCTAAGGTGTCATTGAGTCATCCTGTTGGTGTGGGTCACTGGGGGCTGGTTGTGAACGGCCGTTCACATCTGCTGCTGCTGCTATCACTAATATTAATATTATTAGTGCAAATACAGCCGTTCATAACCAGCCCCCAGTTGACCCACACCAACAGGATGACTCAATGACACCTTAGATGAGCTTTTCATCCATGAGAGGATAAATACCTGATGCTCCCTACCAGTCAGACAGAACTGAAGAAGCCTTTCGGATGAGAGGTGAAACGTCTTCAAGAATCTTCAAGCAAGTCCAGTTGCTCTCTTTTACCACCCACACTCCAGAAGTAATCTCACCGATACGGATAAACCCAGCCCTGGGCTATAGGGATCGTTATCGGTCTGGTGCAATGAGCTCTACGTAAAAACCTGGAGAGATCATAGCCTAGTCCCAGCTGTAGAGACGAGTGAAGCCATCTGGCCGCCATATTACCACTCACATCACATGTATTTGGCTTGTTTGTTAAATAGTCATATCCCCAAGAAAAGTATCTCTTGACTTTTTATTCCCTTTCATTATCTCCTCTCATTATCTCAACTTCACCGACATTCCTTACATATCTTGATAGCAATTTTATATATATATATATATATATATATATAAAAGAGTGATTCCACGCTTATGGGTACTGAAATGGGGACATGAACTTATTTTTAAAAATTCACCTAAAACCATTTCTTTTTTTTACCATCAGGTCACAAAACATGTAATCTTTAATGAATGATATGTTAAAAGATAACTTTAATTTTCTGAGATGTAATAAAAACATTTATATGCCAAAGTCAGAACGTAACAGAAGTGTTGTGGACATATATATTCTCAATTTTAACAATGTAGAATTACTTTTTGAAACATAGGAAGGTGATGTTTTAGCAAATATAATTAATAAACATGTGTAGTAGAATAAACATACACATTCTTTCAATAAGATTAACATGGTCTATAGCTAGATTGTAATTAATTTGTAACAGACGCGAGATGGACAATCGTAACAGAAGTAATGGAACAGACATCATTTTGGAACTCATAGGCTTGACTTCGGCATATAAATATGTTTTTATTACATCTCAGAAAATTAAAGTTATCTTTTAACATATCATTCATTAAAGATTACATGTTTTGTGACCTGATGGTAAAAAAAGAAATAGTTTTAGGTGAATAAGTTCATGTCCCCATTTCAGTACCCATAAGCGTGGAATCGCTCATATATATATATATATATATATATATATATATATATATATATATATATACACACACACACACACACACATTATATATATATATATATATATATATATATATATATTTTTTCCCCTATCCACATTCACTCAATGAGCAATCGCGTGCTCTGATTGGCTACTCTACTACTAGGATATCAGCTCATATACTGTGAGTAGAGAAAAACAAAATGGCAGAGCGCATCAAGTCAGACAGATCACTTTGTCATTAAGTATTTCAAAGAAACAGAAGCAGCTAAATAAAAGAATATAGGGTTTTTTCCCCCCCACAATATCTCCTGTTCCACACTCCAGCCCAGTCGGTGGCGGTAGTGCACCTTTAAGTTGGTTTGCCAACCGGCAAAAAACCCGAAAGTAGAAGAAGAAAAACAAAACGGTGGCGCATGTTGCTGAACCAACCAAGGATGAAATAAAAACTCTACTCAAAAACACAACCCCCAAAAAATACAAAAAGCAACAAAATGTGGAATAAAAAGTATTTGACGGTATCTTTTTTTATTTTTCAATAATTATTTTTATTATTATTATCGCATTTTTCACAAATTGCTCGTCATTTCGCCGGTTTGTTTACATTCTAAGCGGAAATTATTTTGTCGGATGTTTTATATAAAGTTTTTATTTATTGAATTTGCAAAAAATAAAAATGCTGTTTCTCAAAATCCAGTGAATGTGGATAGAATATTAAACAATTATTTCACTCACTCTGGTCATACATGGCCTATAGACAGCTTGATGCTACGTGTCTCATCGCCTATCAGCTCATGTACGACTCGATTTCGTGGATTAACTGTTTTATATTATATATAATTTCCCAATTTAACTCATATTTCCTGATCAACGGTCAGTAAATATAAACATGATAAACATCTCCCATTCACTTTGTACAGGAAATCATACATCAAATGCTGTCTGGGAAATAAGCCATTGACCGGGAGATGTGACCAACCTTGATTTAAGAATGCTTATCAAAATACTTTGGGGGCAAGGATCACTGGAGGAGTAGTACCTTTCTGGTTGGCCTACTTGGTGTCCCAGACTGGTCTCCCCAAATCCAGCAGCATGTGACGTGCAATATACGGCCAATCCATCATCAGCAAATGGCCACTCCACCTAGCCACTCACATGCTGAAGACCATCTGTTATGGGTCTCCACGCCGCCCCTAGTTTATGCAGAACGCAGCGGATCTAGGGGAGTAAACCCCAATAAAAATTCATGGTCAGTCCCTGCTTGGGCTAGCCCACTGACCCTTCAACCATTAGCCCCTTTGGATTAGTTGTGGTGATTTGTGTCTCTATATGATTCCACTCTACAATCTACTCACTGGGGATCATAAGTATGGAAGAGGGCAGCCTGCTTGTGCAATGCTCGGAGCTAGCAACCCTTCGCAGTGTAATTCAATCCGCTACGGACCCAATGACACCTAATCAGCAACTACATCACCAACACCTGCGTCGTAAATCTGAACAGCATAACAGCAAGCATGATGGACCTCGGGTAAAGCCTTGTGGACCCCGTGGTCCTGATCAGCCCGGATCCACTTGCAAGGGCCCACAACAAGTTAAGTTAGCTTGTTGGAACATCCGGACTCTGTCTGATGCAACAACATCCAAGTGCCAGGCTCCAGAGCGCCGGTCAGCTTTAGTTGCCTTAGAGCTAAAGCGCCTCAACATCAACATTGCTTGTCTCAGTGAGTGCCGAATACCAGACGAATGTGAATGATGGAAGGACTGTGCCAAAGAAGACCTTAACCTCTTTGGGATTTACAGCCAGTCCTGGTACCAGCACGCCCAGGATCGCCATGCTTGGAGAGACCATCTCCTTGCCGGGAGACAACTATGCGAAAAGAAACTTAAGGGCAGAGTAGAATCAAGAAGATGCAGAAGACATGAAAGGGCTGGATGGGTCCCCCATCGTCAATGACTGACGGGGACCTTAAGTAAGTAAATAAGTCAATATACTTGCACTCGATTTAAACTAAAATCATGCCATTAAAATAGACAATCATGCCCACTTTGTCAATGAATGACCGTTCCACTCCGCGATGTGAGTGGTAAGATGGCGGCCAGATGGCTTCACTCTGACGAGCCATCCGACTTTGATGAACTCTCCAGAGTTTTACATAGAGATGACCACCAACCACAAACTGCAGGGGACCGATTTATTTACAGTTATTGTGATAGTTGTAATTATTGGTATTGTGGGATCGGGCCTTAATTTAACAGAATCATGGTCAATCAAGAAGATACTTAAAAAACAACATTGCCATGAAGTGCACACTGTCTACAGACGAGGTGAGGATGGTGATGGAGCTGAAGAAGAATCTGATTTGTTTACACAAACTGTATACCATCATCGAAACCACAACTGGAACTATTTTGTGGTCAGATGAGACCAAAACAATGACAAACATCAGACACCGACCATGAAATATAGATGTTTTGAGGCTGTGTAGGTTTTAAGATGGAAAGGGTTTTTCAGAAATTAGATAATAACGAAGAGCTTCCTGATTTATTGGTGTCTCTAAAGGAATTATAAAATTGTCAGTAATTGTTTTTCCATCAGATCACATTTCGGTCAGCTTTTACAAATATGATTATTTTATGTCTGTTTTATGTTTATATGCAATATAAATCAAATCAATGTAACCACATTATACTGCAAAAATATCTTAGCAAACATGCTGATGTTAAGCTGCACAGTTTTTCCCCCCGAGTCAGCATCAGAGCTACCATCGAGCTAGGACCATTTTCACAGGATTCTGATGAGTTTCTTTGACGGCCCCTAGATATTTTAGCCAAACCCCTGTCTGCCTTTGCCAGGAGGTTAGGATGTCATTGTGAATGTTTGTGGGGACCCCAAATAAATACACTGCAACCCCGCTATGAAAAACTCTTACGAGGAACTTTTGCATATAACGCACTAAGTTTGTGTCCCCTGCCTTTAGTGAGAATGAGTCTAAAGGCCTCTGCATGCTCTTGCGACAAGGCTTTCGCAGATAGCTTTTCGCAGACAGTTGTAATTTATCGTTGAGCGGGGAGTAAAGGCGTGCGCGATGTTATTCACCGGCACAACGCAAGGGGGCGCAAAGTCGCTAGGAGTAGATGGTGGGTGTGGTTAGTGGAGTGTTTATCCTCCGGTTACTTATAATGAGTAGAACTTTTTTTTTTATAATGACTAGAACTGGAGTCGTATAGCTGTCCGTACTTCCTCAATCAACCGCTCTTCATGCTGCTCCATCTTCGCTCGTGTTTTTAAAAATGCCGGTCGTGAAAACAAAACAAACCGGGAAAGTAGGGAAGCGGAAGTGCGTGTACAGTGGATGTAGAGTGGACCAATCAGAGCCCTCTTGTCTGCGACGCTGTCTGCGAGGCTTCTGCGGTAGTCACAATTTTTGGGAGGTGCGTGCAGAGCATCTGCGAAGGTGGGGGGGCTACGCAGACACTGTCTGCGACGCTATCTACGAGGACTGGGTTGTCAGCATAAATTGGCCTTAAGTCTTCAAAAACAAACCATCACTGTGTCACAGCCACACGCGTTGGTGCTCGGAGTGTGCAGCGCCATTAGGACTACTTACAGTACCATGCACCTGTTCCAGATTAGAGTGCAATCACAGCGCACCCTTATAAGGACTCTAAATACACAGACTTGGTGAAGTATTCACACTGTATCGACTGTCTCATGTTACTAAGCCTTGTATCCGTGTATTGCCTTTCTGGTTTTGACTTTGTTTTGTGTATTTGGACTCCGCCTTGTCTTTGCCACTGCAATTCTGTTTGTGCCTCGCGTGACCATTACACGTTTCACGGCCCTGCCTCTGTCTTACGTTTTTAAACTGTTTGCCTGCCTGTTTGTAAATAAACACTCTTCCTGGAATTACAGCCTTCATTCACCTGCTTTCATGACACACTGAGCCATGCGCTCCTCTTCCCACCAGAGACAAACAATAAGTAATCAAATCGGCAGTTGAGTTAACAATACGTGTGAATGTCATAAAACAAAGGGTTAACAAGTCTCGCTTAGGTGTCCATCACTAACAATTATCGAGAACGGTAATCACAGGATCGATAAAAGGATGAAATGACTGATGACACTGCTAAACTTAACACCTAGTTCAAGTGTACCGGAGGTCTTTTTATACCCCCCTCTTCGCCCAGCCCAACAGCATGACATAAATGACATCATCGGGGATTTGCAACACATGAATGAACTGAATGGTGAAGATTGAGAAAACACAGCGAATGGACACTGACTATGATACACCGTTAACCTCCATCACTTCCAAACAGATGAAGAAACCAATCATCACCTCTATTCATGATCCTTCAACTCAGTCAGTGAACTGCGATAGTGACTCGGAAGGAGAAATTCATGACAAGGAAAATGTGCCTAAAATTTCATAAATAACGTCAGTGTTTGGTGTGAAAAGTGATGCCATTACAACAAGAAGACAGAGTCATCTATATTCCCCGCCCTATATACCAAGTTTCAAGGTATTATTTGTCACATTTTTCAAGTTCTGCTGCAGGAAACCAACCCGACCTCTTTACACTGACCTCAGCAGCCAATGGCATAAACCCACTGGACCTTTGGTCCAGGTGAGCTAAACATTCTCACATTTCTTAGTATCAAAAGGCCCATATACAACCCCGATTCCAAAAAAGTTGGGACAAAGTACAAATTGTAAATAAAAACGGAATGCAATAATTTACAAATCTCAAAAACTGATATTGTATTCACAATAGAACATAGACAACATATCAAATGTCAAAAGTGAGACACTTTGAAATTTCATGACAGCAACACATCTCAAAAAAGTTAGGACAGGGGCAATAAGAGGCTGGAAAAGTTAAAGGTACAAAAAAGGAACAGCTAGAGGACAAAATTGCAACTCATTAGGTCAATTGGCAATAGGTCATTAACATGACTGGGTATAAAATGAGCATCTTGGAGTGGCAGCGGCTCTCAGAAGTAAAGATGGGAAGAGGATCACCAATCCCCCTAATTCTGTGCCGACAGATAGTGGAGCAATATCAGAAAGGAGTTCGACAGTGTAAAATTGCAAAGAGTTTGAACATATCATCATCTACAGTGCATAATATCATCAAAAGATTCAGAGAATCTGGAAGAATCTCTGTGCGTAAGGGTCAAGGCCGGAAAACCATACTGGGTGCCCGTGATCTTCGGGCCCTTAGACGGCACTGCATCACATACAGGCATGCTTCTGTATTGGAAATCACAAAATGGGCTCAGGAATATTTCCAGAGAACATTATCTGTGAACACAATTCACCGTGCCATCTGCCGTTGCCAGCTAAAACTCTATAGTTCGAAGAAGCAGCCGTATCTAAACATGATCCAGAAGCGCAGACGTCTTCTCTGGGCCAAGGCTCATTTAAAATGGACTGTGGCAAAGTGGAAAACTGTTCTGTGGTCAGACGAATCAAAATTTGAAGTTCTTTATGGAAATCAGGGACGCCGTGTCATTCGGACTAAAGAGGAGAAGGACGACCCAAGTTGTTATCAGCGCTCAGTTCAGAAGCCTGCATCTCTGATGGTATGGGGTTGCATTAGTGCGTGTGGCATGGGCAGCTTACACATCTGGAAAGACACCATCAATGCTGAAAGGTATATCCAGGTTCTAGAGCAACATATGCTCCCATCCAGATGACGTCTCTTTCAGGGAAGACCTTGCATTTTCCAACATGACAATGCCAAACCACATACTGCATCAATTACAGCATCATGGCTGCGTAGAAGAAGGGTCCGGGTACTGAACTGGCCAGCCTGCAGTCCAGATCTTTCACCCATAGAAAACATTTGGCGCATCATAAAACGGAAGATACGACAAAAAAGACCTAAGACAGTTGAGCAACTAGAATCCTACATTAGACAAGAATGGGTTAACATTCCTATCCCTAAACTTGAGCAACTTGTCTCCTCAGTCCCCAGACGTTTACAGACTGTTGTAAAGAGAAAAGGGGATGTCTCACAGTGGGAAACATGGCCTTGTCCCAACTTTTTTGAGATGTGTTGTTGTCATGAAATTTAAAATCACCTAATTTTTCTCTTTAAATGATACATTTTCTCAGTTTAAACATTTGATATGTCATCTATGTTCTATTCTGAATAAAATATGGAATTTTGAAACTTCCACATCCTTGCATTCCGTTTTTATTTACAATTTGTACTTTGTCCCAACTTTTTTGGAATCGGGGTTGTACATTACTTAATCAAAACAAAAAACAACTTTCAAGACTATACCACTCATAGTTTTCAAGTTCTGCTCTGGAAATAAAACCTACCCCTAAGACTAACCTGAGAGACCAAGTCTGAAATTGTTTCCATGGAAACATGAAAAATTTAGATTTCTCAAATTTCTTAGTATGAAAAGGCACATCTACATCACCTTGTTAACATGTATACCAAGTTTCAAATCCATATCATGAATAGTTTTGGATATACAGTGGTGCTTGAAAGTTTGTGAACCCTTTAGAATGTTCTATATTTCTGCATAAATATGACCCAAAACATCATCAGGTTTTCACACAAGTCCTAAAAGTAGATAAAGAGAACCCAGTTAAACAAATGAGACGAAAATATTATACTTGGTCATTTATTTATTGAGGAAAATGATCCAATATTACATGTCTGTGAGTGGCAAAAGTATGTGAACCTTTGCTTTCAGTATCTGGTGTGACCCCCTTGTGCAGCAATAACTGCAACTAAACATTTGCGGTAACTGTTGATCAGTCCTGCACACCGGCTTGGAGGAATTTTAGCCCATTCCTCCGTACAGAACAGCTTCAACTCTGGGATGTTGGTGGGTTTCCTTACATGAACTGCTCGCTTCAGGTCCTTCCACAACATTTCCATTGGATTAAGGTCAGGACTTTGACTTGGCCATTCCAAAACATTAACTTTATTCTTCTTTAACCATTCTTTGGTAGAATGACTTGTGTGCTTAGGGTCGTTGTCTTGCTGCATGACCCACCTTCTCTTGAGATTCAGTTCATGTACAGATGTCCTGACATTTTCCTTTAGAATTTGCTGGTATAATTCAGAATTCATTGTTCCATCAATGATGGCAAGCCGTCCTGGCCCAGATGCAGCAAAACAGGCCCAAACCATGATACTACCACCACCATGTTTCACAGATGGGATAAGGTTTTTATGCTGGAATGCAGTGTTTTCCTTTTTCCAAACATAACGCTTCTCATTTAAACCACAAAGTTCTATTTTGGTCTCATCCGTCCACAAAACATTTTTTTCCAATAGCCTTCTGGCTTGTCCATGTGATATTTAGCAAACTACAGACGAGCAGCAATGTTCTTTTTGGAGAGCAGTGGCTTTCTCCTTGCAACCCTGCCATGCACACCATTGTTGTTCAGTGTTCTCCCGATGGTGGACTCATGAACATTAGCCAATGTGAGAGAGGCCTTCACTTGCTTAGAAGTTCCCCTAGGGTCCTTTATGACCTCGCCGACTATTACACACATTGCTCTTGGAGTGATCTTTGTTGGTCGACCACTCCTGGGGAGGGTAACAATGGTCTTGAATTTCCTCCATTTGTACACAATCTGTCTGACTGTGGATTGGTGGAGTCCAAACTCTTTAGAGATGGTTTTGGAACCTTTTCCAGCCTGATGAGCATCAACAACGCTTTTTCTGAGGTCCTCAGAAATCTCCTTTATTCGTGCCATGATACACTTCCACAAACATGTGTTGTGAAGATCAGACTTTGATAGATCCCTGTTCTTTAAATAAAACAGGGTGCCCACTCACACCTGATTGTCATCCCATTGATTGAAAACACCTGACTCTAATTTCACCTTCAAATTAACTGCTAATCCTAGAGGTTCACATACTTTTGCCACTCACAGATATGTAATATTGGATCATTTTCCTCAATAAATAAATGGCTGAGCATAATATTTTTGTCTCATTTGTTTAACTGGGTTCTCTTTATCTACTTTTAGGACTTGTGTGAAAATCTGATCATGTTTTCGGTCATATTTATGCAGAAATATAGAAAATTCCAAAGGGTTCACAAACTTTCAAGCACCACTATATGCTCTGGAAACAAACAGTGCTCTTTTTGCACCAAACGGCACCAGTTCACATGTTGTTTGATATGTCTACAAAGTTTCATGAAAATATCTTCAGTAGTTTTAAAGATATGGCCCGGAAACGAAAACGTGACGGGACGGACGGAACCCATTTCTATATCCCCGCCAAACTTTGTTTGGGTGGGGGATAATATTCTGAACTTTTGAGTATAATGACCTATTTGGATGCCCCCCCCGCAAGGGGTTTGTTTGTTATCGGAGGGTTGCAGTGTCATTGTTGTGGACATCTCACTTCCTGTATATGAAGCTTCCTGAAAACCTCATCAACCAAAAAGTGCTTTAAAATATTCTGTTAAAAGAGAATGTTTTTAAAACCTTTTTATTCATGACAAAGAGGTTCAACAGGTTTGAGACCAGCATTTTTCAGGAGAAGAAACACTTCACAGGGTGTATTTTGCCCCATAATAATCTGCTAACTGTACAACAAACAAATACATAAATCCATACAATACAATACAACAGAACGCTAATGTTTTAGAGATTCCCATCAACACAAACTCACCCTTTTCACACAGACACACGTACAGACGCAGATTTATCGCCCATGTTCCTACATACATGATTACCCAGAGTGCTCTCTGCCCCCTGTGCCCCCTCTTTGACCCCGGTTCAGCTTGTGGAGACTCCATCTTCTTCCTCTTACTCCATATCTGCTGAAACGCTGATTTAGCCACTGGCTTCGTCCTGAACAGATAAATGTTGAAGAACTGCATCCCACAATCCCCCTCTCCTCCTCACAGCTGTCGGATGTCTCATGGCTCAGTTCCAAACACTTGTATTTGCGTCAGTTATTAGCACAAATACAGTATGACCTATACAGTCAGCTACAGAATTATTGGCACCCATGGACAAGATGGGTGAGGGAGGTAATGGGATGCCCTTATTATTATTATTATTATTAATTAGCTTCATCTCACGATACAAGTTTATTCTAAGAGAGTGAAAAACAGTGCTGAAGGTGTGTCAGCTCTGCGTTCCACTGGACTGATGCCTCTATCTGTATGATTGTTGTTCTGTCTGTTTATATCTCGAACCAGCTGTCATCATGATCGTTCTGTCAGATCGTCTTTCCTTACAACAAATAATCTATCCATCTATAAACAATGTATGCATGTGTGTATCGCACTCTCCCTCAGTCCTTCAGGTCTGTGGTGTGTGTGTGCGCGCGCATATGTGTGTGTGCGTGCATGTCCTTGCTCTCACTCTCTCTGGGTCGCTTTTTAACACACTCAGCATTGGACTGATGGCTAACGCTTCTCCGCTGTGTAATTTAGAACCCAATTTCACACGCGGCTGCTTCCTCCGCAGTGAGAGAGAGAGAGAGAGAGAGAGAGAGAGAGAGAAAGAAAGGGATTGAGGGAGACAGAAGGAGGAAGATTCCAGAAAGCAGAGGAGTGACACATCCCGAGGTACTGAATGCCCCGAGTGGAAACTCGTTTAATTATTAATTACTAAAACAAGGTGTGATCTCCACCTGGCATCGCTGAGAGGTAAATACAGACCCAGTGGAGCGGATCGCAATAATCACACACGGTATTGACTCAGCTCGGTCTCTCTCACACACACACACACACACACACACACACACACACACTGCTCTGCATGTAAACAAGTTGACATGGCTCCTCTACCAGATTGACACGCTCATTATAGCAAGTTAAAGCTAATTTGAAGGCGACACTTGCTTGAATGAAGCTACGTCTCCATCCAGCGTTTGCATTTATTCAAAATCCTTCCAACTCCATCCTTACAAAAGCACCACTAAGGATCCCATCCAATGGTCGACATCTCAAGTGGCACTGTAACACAAGGCTAATTGATTTATTTTAATTAATCTTTGATTATATACACTGATAGCAGTAAACTAGAGAGATGATCATAGTTGTATCTCCCTGCACGGTTAATGTACCGGTGTGCTTTCAAATGTTGGGACAAATCTGGTCTTGAAAAATTCCCCATCTCTGTAAAAAAAAAAAAAAAAAAAACGTTCATATGGGATAAGAACTCCTACCTTTGAGCAAATTTATATACAATGATTACTACGAACGGGCGGCACGGTGGTGTAGTGGTTAGCGCAGTCGCCTCACAGCAAGAAGGTCCTGGGTTCGAGCCCCGTGACCGGCGAGGGCCTTTCTGTGCGGAGTTTGCATGTTCTCCCCGTGTCCGCGTGGGTTTCCTCCGGGTTCTCCGGTTTCCCCCACAGTCCAAAGACATGCAGGTTAGGTTAACTGGTGACTCTAAATTGAGCGTAGGTGTGAATGTGAGTGTGAATGGTTGTCTGTGTCTGTGTGTCAGCCCTGTGATGACCTGGCGACTTGTCCAGGGTGTACCCCGCCTTTCGCTCGTAGTCAGCTGGGATAGGCTCCAGCTCGCCTGCGACCCTGTAGAACAGGATAAAGCGGCTACAGATAATGAGATGAGATGAGATTACTACGAACACTAATATGAACCTGGATTGATCAGCTTCAAACTGTATAGTTTCCGGTTTCTGGAATATTATATTCAGATCATGTGATGGATATCGTATCTAAAGCATGCACTTATTTTAATTACACACACACAAACATAACTGTTGAGTGAAAAGTCATTTGTCAATTTATGACAAATATGATTATTGCTTGAAAATACAGCAATCAGAATCAAATCCAAAAACGAAGATAAATAAAACTAGTCAGTCAAGGTGAACAAAATTAATGGCATCCTCTGATGCACTGCAATGGCTGAGCTGCATTACTGGAAGATTTAACAGTCACCATGCCATGATCAGGAGGCGCTCTTTCACCGTTTAGTCATTTTGGCATTTTTAGCTAGCTCTAAAATTTCTTGATGTCAGATGTTTAACACAGAATCAGCCGTTCCAGTGAGTGGTTTAGCTCCCGTCTCGTAAAAGAACCTAGTTACTGTGAAAATGTCTGGTAATGAAAAACACATTTCAGGTGTGTGAATTTGTAAATTGATTGGCACGATGAAAAAGAAAAGAGGACGTAGAACACAGTAATGACATTTTTAACCCAATCGCCAGAATAATCTACAGCCAGACGGACGATACAGCTGAAAACTAAGCATGTTTACTGAGTTCCTTTGGCTCTACATCATTTAGAGGCTAAAGTAGATTACCTACAGTACAAAAGTTTGGACACACCTTCTAATTCAACATTTTTTCTTTATTTTTATTAATTAAAAGTCACTTCATGTCTTAAAGTCATGATGGATGTCGTTTCTCTTTACTAAGTTGAGCGGTTCTTGACATAATATGGATTACTACAGTTGTAGAATAGGGCTATTTCATTATTTGCATTTTTATAATTTAGTGTTTGATCTCAAACGCATTGAGAAGGCAAGAAACTCGTCCACTAATTAACTTCTGACGAGACACACCTGTTAATTGAAAAGCATTCCAGGTGACGACCTCAAGAAGCTGGTTAAGATAACGCCAATAGATGACTTGCAACCACGTAATCGAAACGTGCTACGTCGTGAGCGTCCGCCATGATGGTGGAGATACAAAGCAACTCGGATGGCAGCCGCTGAAAGCGTGTCTGTAAACAATGCCGAATTTTCTCACTATTCCCACGATTTGAACAGTCAAGCGAAGATTTGATACAAAGAGAAGATAGATATGTGTGGGTTTTGACCCATATTATTTAAAAAAGTCAGACTTTTCTGAAGCTTCTGCTGACCATCGAGTCCCCAGATATCACGTTCTATCTGGTTCTGCTGCCGATGGATCAAGTCGGACCTTGGGCGAAACACAGCCCATGTTCTGAGTGGGCGCCCAGCCTGGATTCCTTCTATCGTATAATTTTGCTGGCGCTCCTCGAAGTGAAATGGTAATACACGTGTTAAAATTATAACAACAAGTGAGTGAAGTACGACAAGAGAACGCTCATTTTATAGCAAAATTCTAGCAACACGAAATAAAATTCTTCCATGATATTATCGAGAAAGCTTTAGAATCTCACCTGAGATAAAATGATCACTGCAAACACGAGCTGTTTTGGTTTTAGCCTCTGTTAGATCAGCCCTGCCGATGCTGTTCAGCCGTGCTCGTCTCCTCTCCGTACTAAACCTCAGAGTTTCCTCGCCGTCTTTCCGAGTCCCGGACGGAATTCTAAAAAAATCGGAACGTGCCACGGTCACGAGTACTGTTGTAACCACGACCATATACAGCACAAAGATATGGCAGAGCTAAAAGAACGCTTAAAGCAGCGTTAAAACAAAGAGAGTTGCTAAAAAACGTGTGACTGCGTTTTGTTTGGAATGTCGCTTAACCCCGTATTTGTATCTCCACCAACATGGCCGACATCCGGGTTTCTGTTTTGCTCTGACGTCACTTGCAAGTCAAGGATAGTGCGCAAAGTGTCATCAAGGGAAACACTGGCGACTATGAATAATCTAAAATACCAAACATATTTTGGGTTTTTATTTAAAAGACTTTTTTGTTTACCATATAATTCCATTTATGTTCCAGATGTTATTTCATAGTTTTGATGTCTTCAGAATTGTTCTACAATGTAAAAAAAAAAAAGGGTCAAAATACAGAAAAACCTATGAATGAATAGGGGTGCACAAACTTTTGACTGGGACTGTATATCTCTCACCACTGTGTAGAACAACAAAATTATGTGCTTGAGCACAAAACACCCTGGTGAACAGTATTACTTGAGACACATTTAAATCTGCAAATTAATAAATAAATAAATTTAAAAAAAATTTATATATATATATATATATATATATATATATATATATATATATATAAAATATAAAAAAGCAGCCTGTTCAGGAAGCGGGGGTAGTGGAAACCGTCTGAAGCCCTGATCTCACAGATTTCTGTTTTTGTTGAAGAAATAACACACTGGCAAACAACTGTTCAAGATTCCGTGCGAATTAGTTTGCAAATTTATATCCTTAAAGGGGAACGAAGTTGTTTTTAAACTTGCTTTATTTCTTAATTAACGTGTTATTCAATTACGTAACCTCATATTGTGACTCGTATTGGCAACGAATTGCAATTAAATATTATTATCAGCCTATCCGTTTTTTAGCCGTGTTGAATTTAGTTCGTTTGGTCGACAGCAGGCGTCGCTCATCCGCGCGATCTTCACGAGACTTGTGCGAGACTTCGAAGCGTGAAGTGACAGCCAGGTGTCAGTGCCGTCATTTTGAAAACTGTTTTCCAAACGAAGTATTGCACAAAAACGAGTTTAAATGACGATTACTGCCTGCTTTTTTCAAACGTTCCTGATTGCTATCAAAACAAACAAAACTTCCGGCTTGATTACGTCAGCATTCGAAAGAGGGCGCGCGCGGCTTTTGACAACGTTAGCAGATGTCGATTGCTTTGATCTCCGCTGTACGTTTTACTTCCGTCCTACGATGTCTCGCACAGGTCTCGACAAATCTCGTTTACAGCTGTTGCTTTGACATACGGACTGATATATTACAGAGCGTATTTCAAACACTCAGAACTTGCTACAGCAGCGACAAAATAGCGATCAAACATGCATTCCGATATTTAATAAAATGAGATCAATAGAATTTTGAAAATAAAAAATTTGCCGTCAGTTCTCCTTTAAAAGTTCCAAATTGATTTATTCCTCAAAAAAATAGAGAAACCACAAACACACCTTGGGTTTATGACTGAAGTCTGAACTAAAGCACAATCCACACTGCTAATGAAATGCTAATGAAATCTGAACAGCAGCACTGAGAGTTGTTAAATGAATTACCCCATTATCGCTCATCATGCAAGGACATAAACACACACACACACACACTTCTGGGCTTGATCCCACAGATGTGAGAAATATCAATATTAAAATGTGTTTCAAAAGTCGAAGCAGTACAGGAGTGTGGTGATCTATCAGGATGACTGTAGACCCTGACAGGGAAATCTGACGCCTCGAACATTTCACATCGCTGAGCAACAGAGGCTCTGAGCTGGCTCAGTAACCGTGAGATCACTGTCAGGGGTTGTGTTAGAGAAAAGTCTTTCACAAATTCTCATCTCATCTCGTCTCATCATCTCTAGCCGCTTTATCCTGTTCTACAGGGTCGCAGGCAAGCTGGATCCTATCCCAGCTGACTACGGGCGAAAGGCGGGGTTCACCCTGGACAAGTCGCCAGGTCATCACAGGGCTGACACATAGACACAGACAACCATTCACACTCACATTCACACCTACGCTCAATTTAGAGTCACCAGTTAACCTAACCTGCATGTCTTTGGACTGTGGGGGAAACCGGAGCACCCGGAGGAAACCCACGCGGACACGGGGAGAACATGCAAACTCCGCACAGAAAGGCCCTCGCCGGCCACGGGGCTCGAACCCGGACCTTCTTGCTGTGAGGCGACAGCGCTAACCACTACACCACCGTGCCGCCCCCCTTCACAAATTCACAGCACAAAAGTAGATCCTGTAATACCTGATTAATAATATCTTCTCAATTCCGGAAATACTAAATCATTCGACAAAGATTTGTCCTATCTGCTCTCTGTTAGACCACAGCCCTGGGACCGGGACCAACCCGATTCAGGGTCTCATTCGGTAATTTGCTTTAGGTGATGTGTTACACTGATTTTTTCCTTCTGCCCCACTGATATTGGGTAATCATGTGGCCTGTTACCTAAAATGGTTTCACAAACCGAACACCACAAATTTAAGATGTGGTTAAACTGAAACGTCTCCCTGTTTGATATAAAGTCCACTAAACACGAGGGATGGGCCATTATTTTAAGCCACATCAGGTGCAGAAAAGCTAAACTGCTTTGCTGACATTTCCAAAGCCAGACTTGTGGAAGCTGCAGTCATCAAGAAGTATGTTATCAACAAAACATCACATAACTTTCGTCAGACTTTACAAGCCTTTTCATCATTATGTGGCTTGCAGTATTAATAAACGTGCTACACAGCTGGGGGGTTTTTTGGGCTGTGATCTTTTCGTATCTGACGTCAAGAAAAAAAACCCCAGAATATCTATTACCCTTAACAAGATTATAATTTCAGTTACTAATAAAAACATAATTATTATTTCAGTTAATATGGTTTTGTTATATAGACCCAGTAGGGTGCATCAGTTGCCCTCACTTTCATAAAATCTGATGCGTTTTTGTTTGGGTGTTCCTTTTCACCAATAAAGACATCCTGTAAAATTGTTTGGCCATATTCAAAAGTCTAATGGTGGCACCATGAGGTTCATTTTTTGCCAAAAAACGCTTATTTTATGTTTTCGCGTAAGGTTTGAATCACAATGTTGGACTCAGTTTATTGATTTATTGTGACCCAGAGATCATGTTAAGAACCTTTGCAAGGGACTGAGAAGCATTAATGTGATTCATAATACATTTGTATTGTTTAAAACAGGGCTTTTCAAAGTGTGGGGTGCGCCTCCCCTGGGGGGCGCCAGAGTTCTTCAGGGGGGGCGCAACGTGAGGAAAAATAAACCAGAATAAGTTACTATTGTGGACATTTAGCGAACTTCAGCTAGCCTTTGCCAGAGACAAAATGGATCGATTTTTAGTACCTAAAGCTACAGTGAGTGAGGAGACAGAGTCTGGGCCAAGCAAAAAAACAGAGCCTCCAGGATGTTGCGATTTGCAACTTCAATGCAAATTCAACCAATCCCCACGAATTCAGGGCGGTGTTGCAATTATATCCAATCACCGCAACTTTCCCGCAAATTTGACCAATCGTTGATGTCGTCTTGAGGTGACGTCGACAAACTACCTTCCGCCTTACTTCCGTGTATACGTTCAAGAGAAGCAGCAAGCGCGCAGTGTTGCCAGATTGGGTGGTTTCAAGTACATTTTGGCAGGTTTTAACATATTTTGGACTGGAAAACGTCAGCAGTATCTGGCAACACTGCATGTGCGAGTCAGTGTTTATGTAGGCTTAAATTCTGTTACTGAAAGTGTGTTATGTTTACAGTGAAGGACTGTGTGCACTTTATTTTTTTACTTAATACAAGAAATTAATGGATGCCAACATTTTTGCCAAAATGGTATTTTATTTTCCATTGTTTAGGCAGCTTCAGCATCATACTGTGAGATTCTGTTCAAATTGTTTTTTTTTCTTCTATGAAGCCTGAGCCATTTATTTTATTAGTTTATAATTATTGTTTAATTTAGTCTTCAGGAGAGACTGCCTGCACACAGTACTAGTATTAATAGTTTTTTTTCTTACATGAAAGCTGAGGCATTTATATTATATTTTAAGGTAACTTCATGTTGTGCTGTGACATTCTATGCACTTTAACTTTTGAACCAACAGGTGCATTTGGATAAGTAAAGCCTATTTTTCTGCATTTTTGTAGTCCTGCTAATCTTTTATATTGGTAAAGATGTTTATAGGACCATTTCTCAGTGTCTTTGTTTTTTTAATCAATAGTTTTTCAGTAATAACAATATTTAACATATCACTCAATTTTAATCACAAAAAGAGAAAATCGCAACAATTTCTCGCAACTTTCACTTCCTCCCGCAATGTTCATCGCAATTTTTTGGAACCCCCCCGCAACATCAGACATTTTAGCCCGCAACAATCACAAAAAAGGCCTGCGGAATCCTGGGGGGACTGAAAAAAGAAGGAAGTATGACCACGATTATTTAAAGTTTGGATTTTCATGGACTGGATCTGAAGATGCTCCACTGCCACAGTGTGTTGTCTGCCAAGAGGTGCTAGCTAACGATGCTATGAGATGTTTAAAATGTGTAAAACAGGATGTTTTAAAAAGCACAGGTGTTTAAAATGTGAAAAAGAAAAAAAATGTGTACAACAACCATTTTTTAAAAATATGAATGGAACATTAAGTATAGCAACAACAAAAATTGTAAGGGGGGGTGCTGTTGTTTATTTGCTCTCCAAGGGGGCGCTGACTCTCCCACACTTTGAAAAGCCCTGGTTTAAAAGTAGTTGAACAATGATTCAATGAACAGCTAACACTCAAACTGTGCTTGATAATATATTTAGAATATGTACTAAAAATGTGTATCTAAGATATTTGGTATACTCTATAAGGTGCCATAATGTTCCATGAAAAGTGATCGAAATTTTGTCATAAAAGTCATAAAATAGCAGCTTTTTCCATAACTTTGAGCTCCTGGTGCCACCATTAAACTTTTGAATTTTGTCAAAATATTTCACCCAGTGTGTTTTCTCACCAAAAGGAACATGAAAACAAAAATGCATCATGATCGGAGGAACTTTTCATTTTTAGGGGGCAACTGATGCACCCTAAGACCCAGGTATGTGCCAATAATGAGATATTATTTGCATCCTCAGCTACGCTGGTCGACGACGAAGTCTCAGAATACATACATTATTGCTTCAAATCTGCCTTATAAAAAACAGTTGTAAAATGGGCCGTCCTAAAATTAAGTAAAGCTGATTGTCCGATAAAGATGCCATCAGCTAACGCGAGGCTGAATGAGCTTGTCCCTCCCACAGACAGCTCACTGCTACGTGCTCACACTTGAAAGGTCTCTCTGTAGTGAACATTAATCGAGGGAACATAGTGTACTGCGGTGTAAACAGTCCTGACTCACCCCGCTTTGTGTTTACGCCTGCCTGAGTGGCCTAGCAGGCTGGGAGTTGTGAAGAGAGAGGTGTCAATCGAGCATGTTCATTAAAATATATTAGGCCACATCAAGATCATTTTCAGAACAAACTGATCTCCGAGTTCAGCTGGCATTTAAGCAACATTTTATCATCACTATCCTAACTTCCTATTGGAATTTACTGGACGTTTTATACAACACTCGAATTTGGTATCAAACGAACTGAATTAACATTTTCCACCACACTCCTCGGGACCTATTCTTTGCGATTACTAGCTCACCCAGCTGACACAATTAATCAGCATTACAGCAAACCAACAAAATATCCCATATCTCGCCAAACACAAAATTAGGATGCAAAACACGACTGGGTAGACCGAATGATTTAAGACAGTGGTTCTCAACCTTTTCTACTTTAAGGCACACCTACAGTGGTGCTTGAAAGTTTGTGAACCCTTCAGAATTTTCTATATTTCTGCATAAATATGACCTAAAACAACATCAGATTTTCACACAAGTCCTAAAAGTAGATCAAGAGAAACCAGTTAAACAAATGAGACGAAAATATTATACTTGGTCATTTATTTATTGAGGAAAATGATCCAATATTACATATCTGTGAGTGGCAAAAGTATGTGAACCTTTGCTTTCAGTATCTGGTGTGACCCCCTTGTGCAGCAATAACTGCAACTAAACATTTGCGGTAACTGTTGATCAGTCCTGCACACCGGCTTGGAGGAATTTTAGCCCGTTCCTCCGTACAGAACAGCTTCAACTCTGGGATGTTGGTGGGTTTCCTTACATGAACTGCTCACTTCAGGTCCTTCCACAACATTTCCATTGGATTAAGGTCAGGACTTTGACTTGGCCATTCCAAAACATTCACTTTATTCTTCTTTAACCATTCTTTGGTAGAACGACTTGTGTGCTTAGGGTCGTTGTCTTGCTGCATGACCCGCCTTCTCTTGAGATTCAGTTCATGGACAGACGTCCTGACATTTTCCTTTAGAATTCGCTGGTATAATTCACAATTCATTGTTCCATCAATGATGGCAAGCCGTCCTGGCCCAGATGCAGTAAAACAGGCCCAGACCATGATACTACCACCACCATGTTTCACAGATGGGATAAGGTTCTTATGCTGGAATGCAGTGTTTTCCTTTCTCCAAACATAACGCTTCTCATTGAAACCAGAAAGTTCTATTTTGGTCTCATCCGTCCACAAGACATTTTTCCAATAGCCTTCTGGCTTGTCCACGTGATCTTTAGCAAACTGCAGATGAGCAGCAATGTTCTTTTTGGAGAGCAGTGGCTTTCTCCTTGCAACCCTGCCATGCACACCATTGTTGTTCAGTGTCCTCCTGATGGTGGACTCATGAACATTAACATTAGCCAATGTGAGAGAGGCCTTCAGTTGCTTAGAAGTTACCCTGGGGTCCTTTATGACCTCGCCGACTATTACATGCATTGCTCTTGGAGTGATCTTTGTTGGTTGACCACTCCTCGGGAGGGTAACAATGGTCTTGAATTTCCTCCATTTGTACACAATCTGTCTGACTGTGGATTGGTGGAGTCCAAACTCTTTAGAGATGGTTTTGAAACCTTTTCCAGCCTGATGAGCATCAACAACGCTTTTTCTGAGGTCCTCAGAAATCTCCTTTGTTCGTGCCATGATGCACTTCCACAAACATGTGTTGTGAAGATCAGACTTTGATAGATCCCTGTTCTTTAAATAAAACAGGGTGCCCACTCACACCTGATTGTCATCCCATTGATTGAAAACACTGGACTCTAATTTCACCTTCAAATTAACTGCTAATCCTAGATGTTCACATA
This sequence comes from Neoarius graeffei, assembly GCF_027579695.1. Lineage (NCBI taxonomy): Eukaryota > Metazoa > Chordata > Actinopteri > Siluriformes > Ariidae > Neoarius > Neoarius graeffei. The sequence goes on along the minus strand of NC_083583.1, from coordinate 73,707,017 downwards.
CTTTTGCCACTCACAGATAACTGTTAATTGGGTTCTCTTTATCTACTTTCACGACTTGTGTGAAAATCTGATGATGTTTTAGGTCATATTTATGCAGAAATATAGAAAATTCTAAAGGTTTCACAAACTTTCAAGCACCACTGTATTCATATTTGTAACGAGTCGGGGCCCATTAAAAAAGATCCCCAATTATTTTGGCTCATCTATTCTATTAGAATCTAATAATCTACTGTAAAGTGTATTAATGGCATGTGACATCACTCCCTGTTACAGATGGGAGCCCAGGAATTAAATAAATGCAGTAAAAACAAACTGTTTTTAATTATAGGTATTGGATTTAAAACTGTATGGATGTACCAGAAGCCAACATAAACCCATGCATGCGGAACATTCGCAGTCAAAAAGGATTAATGATCCAAAAGTGGAGTCTGGTCCATTAACACAAGAACTTATTGCCATGTTTGTGTTCAGCAAACAAGCAAGTTATTAAAACCAAGAAGGTCACTCAAAAGAAGTGGATATAGAACCCCCTCGATGGGATTAGATCCTTACACGCTAACAAAGAAGGATTGTTCCTGTGAAAGAAAAGTTTACTCGCTAAATTTGACATGAGTAAAATAAATTTTGATCCTCTTGTACCCGGAACTAAATACAAAGACAATAGTCAAGAAAACTATTAATTAACTTAATGTGAAGATAATCAACAGATTTTAAAAGGTTTTTTTTAAAAGATTGTGTATATTTTTAGTCCTTCGTATTTATAATTGTTTGTATCATCTGTCCATGCACGACCCCACCAGCTTTGCTGATCAACTCATCGTGTTTCAATAAAGTAATTAATTCATTCATTCATTAGGAGTTAAAAAATGATCCATCCGTTGAGTTCCCGACGTCTCAAACTACCTGGTGCTGCAGACATCGTTCTACACGGGGACACAGATGAAAACCTGGAAGAGCATGGAGGAGAACAACTTTTTATATGTGGCTGGGTTAAAGATCAGGACACTACAAGATAAATCCTGGATTGTTTCTGCCTGGGTAAGGAGGAGTTTCTGGGCTTTTTGTCCACGTCTTTGAGAAGGTTGCTAGGACGCTACAAGTTTTAGTATCGGGTGTAAACAAACCAGAGCTGCTCGATTCTCAATCCTCCCTGCTCTTCTCTTCCAACAGGCATCACAGATCCATATAATTTACCCACAAATGTATTTATCCCACTTGAAAAGTGTTCAGCAAACCAGCTACCAGATTTGGGACACTACAACATCCTGAACTATTTAGTATTTGGCTTCAAACTCGAAAAAATTTTGCAGCCCACTAGATGGCGCTTTGTGGCCCATTGGTTGAGAAACACTGATTTAAGCTAACACACAACAGCACTCTAAACATACATCAGAAACCAGTAGGTGATGGGTTTGTGGGACGTGTCGTTTTCAGACCACAGTTGCATTAGTGCACAAGGTAAAACGCGACAGCAGCGTGAAAAGCAGCTACGCATCACAATTGTCTGTGTAATCTGGAAGTCAGTAGCTGAGCATAAAACAAACTGTGACACAATAAAGTAGTCATATTAATAGTGTATATTCATCAAACCCCGAATTTAGAGTGTCTTTGCAGCTCAAGTTTAGGTTGGAGGAGGAAAAAAAACAAAAAAAACCCTCATTTGCAGAAATGCCACTCCGTATGTTAGTATTTAAAACATGCTGATGAATGCAAGTTAAATCAGCAGAATTTCTCCCTGCACTAAAACGTAATTTTCTCCACAACCCTTTCAATTACAGCGCAACATCATCAGCTGTATTCTCCAGGGTCCACACACACAAAATAATTATAAACGCCCCAATACACATTTCAGCAGGGCTGCGACAGCCGTGCATACGATGTACACTCGAGGGTATAGAAAGCGTCACTCACACTAATGCATACGCACTCACGGGTCTGTGCTTTTTATGATATGTAACAAAGAAAAGCACCAATTTGCTGAAAAAAAAAAATCAGGCACATTTGATGCATGAAGTTTATAGCCTCTGGGTTAATGCACGTTTCAGACTCATCGTAGGAGGTGAGGCTTTCAATTTCACTTTCCAAAATGTGAAACCTACCATGAGACATTAAGGCCAATGTAAGCCAAAGGAAGAAGCCGGGGTGGGGGTGGGGACAGAATTTCTGACAGAAAAAAGCACCAATTTACTGAAAAAAAAAATTCAGGCACATTTGATGCATGAAGTTTATTAAAGTTTATTAAAGTCAGAAATTTATGAAAATGTATGAAAAAATACTCAGATATTCTCATCTCATCATTTCATCATCTGTAGCCGCTTTATCCTTCTACAGGGTCGCAGGCAAGCTGGAGCCTATCCCAGCTGACTACGGGCGAAAGGCGGGGTACACCCTGGACAAGTCACCAGGTCATCACAGGGCTGACACATAGACACAGACAACCATTCACACTCACATTCACACCTACGGTCAATTTAGAGTCACCAGTTAACCTAACCTGCATGTCTTTGGACTGTGGGGGAAACCGGAGCACCTGGAGGAAACCCACGCGGACACGGGGAGAACATGCAAACTCCGCACAGAAAGGCCCTCGCCAGCCACGGGGCTCGAACCCGGACCTTCTTGCTGTGAGGCGACAGCGCTAACCACTACACCACAGTGCCGCCCTCAGATATTCTCAGAGATTATAGTCATACATTTGCAAGAAATAAAACTCAGAAGATCCGAGATTAAAAAGTTACAAATTTACGAGAAAGAACCAGAAGGTTGGATCAACATAATCACAATACAGACGCCACGGCTGAGCCGAGTTATAGGCAATGCAGTCTTTCCTCCTCGTTCATGCAATATATAAGAATAGAGCACTAAGAGGGAGAACTACATTTCCCAGAATGCACTGCAGCCAGGAAGCTGCTGGGAAGCAGAAGAGATTTTTTCCCTTGTAAATTTGACTTTTTAATCTCAGAATTTTATTTTTTCCTCTTTTTTCTTCTCATAAATTTACAAGTTTTTTTCCCCCCCAAGAATATTACCCCTGCCTTAACAGGCCATCATAGAAACCAATAACATAGTGCCAATTTGATTTGTATATTTGGGTTTTTTTTCCCCTTCATTAATATATACACACACAGATCAGTCATAACATTCTGACTACTGACAGGTGAAGTGAATTACATTGATTATCTCATTACAGTGACACCTTCCAAGGGGTGTCAGCGAGAGAACAGTCAGTTCTAAGTCAGCCTAAGCGCCTTCCTAGAGCATTTTCTTGCATTCTACTTGGACTTATCTACTACTCGCCCGAGGCCACTGCTCAAGACAATAATAACTTATACAACCACATCCAGTCCACTGTTGATAACTTCCTATCGCAACACCCTGATGCCTTGATTTGCATAGCTGGAGATTTCAATCCCAACTATATCAACTAACATATTCTCTCATATGTGTGGGCTTACGCAAATTGTTAAGGTGCTGACACGTGATACCGGTATCCTGGATTGGATGTTAACAAATTCTCCCAAGGCCTTTTCTGATCCGCGACAACTCCCCAAGGTTGGTTCAAGTGACCATTTCTGTGTCTTGATACAAGAAAACTGGAATCGTCCCAAACCCTCCAAGAGATCTGTGGTGTCACGTGACACTAGGGAGAGCTCCTTGAGATCATTTGGATTACAAGTTATGATTGGGATCAAATTGTCTTGTGTCATGTCAGGATAAGTTTGATACTTTCATCACAACATTTGGTAACGCCGTGGATCATTTTATGCCACTAAAAACGAAGAAGGTATATAGCAGTGACAAACCATGGATCACTCAGAAGATAAAACGCTTGGTTAAAAAAAGACAAAAATACTTTATCCAAGGAGGTAAAGACTCGCCCATGTTTCATCTGTTGTGCAATAAGGTCCAGCGAGCTATCAAGGACTGTAAGAAGGCATTTTACAAGTCAAAGGTGAAGAACTTGAGGGATGCAGCTATAGGGAAGTGGTGGAAAAAGGTTAAAAGCCTTTCGGGTGCATCTTATCATGAGCGTAAGTGGTACGATCAGCTGATTGACGGTGCTGATGATTCTCCGGACTGTTTGTGCGACAAAATCAATAACTTCTTCGTAGGATTAACAGCTGAGTTCCCGCCCCTGCAACCGTCGGATGTTGACAACGTCATTGCGGATGCCCCACCTGAGAGTCTTTTGGTTTCTGAGTTCGAGGCCTATGTTGTGCTGCGCAAGATCCACGTAAAAAAGGCACCAGGTCCCGACGGTATTCCAAATATCGTTCTCAAAATATTTGCGTTTGAGCTCGCCCCAATCATCTCAAACATCTACAACTCTTCTCTCAGGGATGGTTTTGTTCCACCTCTCCTGAAGTGCGCTGCTGTCTGCCCTATACCTAAGCAGAGACCACCTAAGGCAATCGAGAATGACATTAGACCTATATGTCTTACTTCACAATTAGCTAAAGTGTTGGAAAGTTTTACTTTAGTTCGACTCTTCCCTAAAATTTTGAATAATTTAGATAACCAACAATTCTCTGTTTCTGGTAGGTCAACTGAGCAAGCAATAGTTTACTTGTTGCACCTAACATTAGAAGCGCTTGATAAAGGTAACTCTAGCATTAGGTATTTTTTTGCAGATTTTAAAAAGGGCTTTGACCTAATAAACCACCATATTCTACTTGAGAAGCTAGCAACCTTTGATATCCATTCCAGTCTATTAAAGTGGGTAGCAGCCTTTTTGCAGGGCAGATCCCAATTTGTGCGTATTGGTAACAGTGTATCTTCTACCAAATACCCTCACAGAGGAATTCCTCAAGGTACAAAATTGGGACCACTGCTCTTTGCGGTTATGGTCAATAGCCTAGTTTCTCAGTGGCCGCTCCACATAAAGTTTGTTGATGACTTATCTATCATTGAGGTAGTTCCAAGAAATTCTCCATCCCTGACCAACTTTACTGTAAGGGACATTCAAGATTTTGCTGAGCTTAACGACATGAAATTAAATCCTTCTAAGTGTAAGGAAATGGTTGTTGACTTTCTTCAATACAACAGCTGCGTTTGGTGCCCGATTGCCATCGGCTGCACTACTGTGGAACGCGTTAAGTCATTTAAATTAATCGGTGTATACATCTCTCATGACTTGACATGGGACATCCACGTAAACTACGTATTGAAGAAAGCCAACAAGTGGCTTTATGTAATAAGGAATCTAAAACGTTCTGGCTTTCAGGTAACTGATATTGTTACCATATATTGCTCTCTCATAAGATCTATATTAGAATATGCATCCGTTGTTTATTCCGCTCTTCCTAATTTTCTCTCCAAGGCACTAGAAGATGTCCAAAAACGCGCGTTGACAATAATTCTACCGGGTGTACATTATAGCGACGCTTTATCACAAACCGGTCTACCTACACTTACAGACCGTCGCGCTGAATCTCACAAACGTTTTATGAAAAAGATACAACCCGTGAATCCCCTTTTTCCTCTGATACAAAGCAGAATTGTAGAACGTGATATAAGGTATAATCTAAGATCGGCTAGGACTGCTATAAAGTCTGTATGCAATACTGAATGGCTGAAGGATTTTGTAACTGTCAAGTATTTAGATTATTGTTATGCTTAACTGTTTATTGTTATGATTAATTGCGCAATACCCTGCAATTCAGCCATCATGGCTGCGATTGGAGTTAATAAACGAATAAATAAGTTCTTGAAGTTGATGTGTTGGAAGCAGGAAAAATGGGCAAGTGTAAGGATCTGTGTGACCCTGACAAGGGCCAAATTGTGATGGCTAGATGACTGGGTCTGAGCATCTCCAAAATGGCACATCTTGTGAGGTGTTCCTGGTATGCAGTGATTAGTACCGAACAAAAGTGGTCCAAAGGAGGACAACCAGTGAACCGGCGACAGGGTCATGGGTGCCAAAGGCTCATTGATTTGCATGGGGCACGAAGGCTAGCCCATATGGTCCAATCCCACAGAAGAGCTACTTTAAAGGAACAGTCCACCGTACTTCCATAATGAAATATGCTCTTATCTGAATTGAGACGAGCTGCTCCGTACCTCTCCGAGCTTTGCGCGACCTCCCAGTCAGTCAGACGCAGTCAGACGCGCTGTCACTCCTGTTAGCAATGTAGCTAGGCTCAGTATGGCCAATGGTATTTTTTGGGGCTGTAGTTAGATGTGACCAAACTCTTCCGCGTTTTTCCTGTTTACATAGGTTTATATGACCAGTGATATGAAACAAGTTCAGTTACACAAATTGAAACGTAGCGATTTTCTATGCTATGGAAAGTCCGCACTATAATGACAGGCGTACTAACACCTTCTGCGTGCTTCGGCAGCGCATTGATATCTAAGCTCCGTATCAATGCGCTGCCGAAGCGTGCAGAAGGTGTTAGTACGCCTGTCATTATAGTGCGGACTTTCCATAGCATAGAAAATCGCTACGTTTCGCGTCTGACTGACTGGGAGGTCGCGCAAAGTTCGGAGAGGTACGGAGCAGCTCGTCTCAATTCAGATAAGAGCATATTTCATTATGGAAGTACGGTGGACTGTTCCTTTAACACAAACTGCTGAAAAAGTTAATGCTGGTGAAAACACAAAGGTGTCGGCATTAACTTTTTCAGCAGTTTGTGCTACAGCAGCTCTTCTGTGGGATTGGACCGTATGGGCTAGCCTTCGTGCTCAGACCCAGTCATCTTGCTATCACAATTTAGCCCTTGTGAAAGTCACGCAGATCCTTACTTTTGCCCATTTTTCCTGCTTCCAACACATCAACTTCAAGAACTGACCGTTCTCTTGCTGCCTAATAAACCCTGCCCCTGGAAGGTGTCACTGTAATGAGATAATCAATGATTTTCACTTCATCTGTCAGTGGTCAGAATGGTATGGCTGATCGGTGTACTGTGCTATCTTATTAAACTGCATTAAATATACAAGCAGTAATACTGGAACAACTAAGTGATTTAATACATGCAGTGATATAGATTTTACTCCATGAACAATATACTTTTATTTTATTTGTCTATGGAAAAAAAACAGTCTCCTGGTATTAAGCTTGATTAAACTTTATTCAAAAGTATATTGTCCTTAAATAAGACAAATAAAGTGTTTAAAATTTTTTACATTAAATTACAAAAGTGACATTCTATAAATAACATTATACATACAGGAGATTTTTTCGATGGAATAAAAACGTGTTCTATTCCCTTCTAGCGGGTTTCTTTCATCTGGTTTGATAGCATGCAATATTGTTAGCATATCACTTATCCTACGTGTATTACGTCACTCTACCCAACGGAGAATGAGCGTTGAATATGGTTTACAATATTGCATGGTTGTCAAGACAACATGGCGTCACACGTCAGAGCTGATGCAAAGATTCAGTGAGAAAGTTTTCTGCTGCGCATGCGCACAAGCATTTCTTTGTTCGCCGGCAGTGTCCACAGCAAACTGTCGCAGTGAACTGAAAATGCCATAAGATACATACTACACGTAAAACTATAACTGTTCCATCAAATGTGTATGTATAATAATAATAATCATAATAATAATAAAATTGGCTGGCTTTCTTCCCTGGTACAGTGGGGCAAAAAAGTATTTAGTCAGTCACCAATTGTGCAAGTTCTCCCACTTAAAAAGATGAGAGAGGCCTGTAATTTTCATCATAGTTATACCTCAACTATGAGAGACAGAATGAGGAAAAAAAAATCCAGAAAATCACCTTATCTGATTTTTAAAGAATTTTCTTGCAAATTATGGTGGAAAATAAGTATTTGGTCAATAACAAAAGTTCATCTCAATACTTTGTTATATACCCTTTGTTGGCAATGACAGAGGTCAAACGTTTTCTGTAAGTCTTCACAAGGTTTTCACACACTGTTGCTGGTATTTTGGCCCATTCCTCCATGCAGATCTCCTCTAGAGCAGTGATGTTTTGGGGCTGTCGCTGGGCAACACGGACTTTCAACTCCCTCCAAAGATTTTCTATGGGGTTGAGATCTGGAGACTGGCTAGGCCACTCCAGGACCTTGAAATGCTTCTTACGAAGCCACTCCTTCGTTGCCCGGGCGGTGTGTTTGGGATCATTGTCATGCTGAAAGACCCAGCCACGTTTCATCTTCAATGCCCTTGCTGATGGAAGGAGGTTTTCACTGAAAATCTCACGATACATGGCTCCATTCATTCTTTCCTTTACACGGATCAGTCGTCCTGGTCCCTTTGCAGAAAAACAGCCCCAAAGCATGATGTTTCCACCCCCATGCTTCACAGTAGGTATGGTGTTCTTTGGATGCAACTCAGCATTCTTTCTCCTCCAAACACGACAAGTTGAGTTTTTACCAAAAAGTTCTATTTTGGTTTCATCTGACCATATGACATTCTCCCAATCCTCTTCTGGATCATCCAAATGCTCTCTAGCAAACTTCAGACGGGCCTGGACATGTACTGGCTTAAGCAGGGGGACACGTCTGGCACTGCAGGATTTGAGTCTCTGGCGGCGTAGTGTGTTACTGATGGTAGCCTTTGTTACTTTGGTCCCAGCTCTCTGCAGGTCATTCACTAGGTCCCCCCGTGTGGTTCTGGGATTTTTGCTCACCGTTCTTGTGATCATTTTGACCCCACGGGGTGAGATCTTGCGTGGAGCCCCAGATCGAGAGAGATTATCAGTGGTCTTGTATGTCTTCCATTTTCTAATAATTGCTCCCACAGTTGATTTCTTCACACCAAGCTGCTTACCTATTGCAGATTCAGTCTTCCCAGCCTGGTGCAGGTCTACAATTTTGTTTCTGGTGTCCTTTGACAGCTCTTTGGTCTTGGCCATAGTGGAGTTTGGAGTGTGACTGTTTGAGGTTGTGGACAGGTGTCTTTTATACTGATAATGAGTTCAAACAGGTGCCATTAATACAGGTAACGAGTGGACGACAGAGGAGCCTCTTAAAGAAGTTGTTACAGGTCTGTGAGAGCCAGAAATCTTGCTTGTTTGTAGGCGACCAAATACTTATTTTACCGAGGAATTTACCAATTAATTCATTAAAAATCCTACAATGTGATTTCCTGGATTCTTTCCCCCCATTCTGTCTCTCATAGTTGAAGTGTACCTATGATGAAAATTACAGGCCTCTCTCATCTTTTTAGGTGGGAGAACTTGCACAATTGGTGGCTGACTAAATACTTTTTTGCCCCACTGTATATCAGATATACTCCATTCAGCTACTCGTCCTCGACTCATTCTATATCATGCTAGCTGAATGGAATACATCTGATATATCACTCAACGCCAACCAATATTATTTAAATATGCACATATGGCATTGAATAACACATTAACAAACAGCATGTTAATAACTGAATTTATATTAATGTAAATGAACTAATTTACTCTGCACCAGACCCACTGACAGATGCAGCGCTTACCCACTCGGTGCCCAGTGTCCCCAAGCTTACATGAACGTACATGAGCAGGTGAGGAGGAAATATCGCTCTTGAAATTTAATTACTGACGAACAAAATAAACCTAAAAGGTTATTTGGTAACAGCAAAAAAGGCACACAGAAGAAGAAAAGCGTCAAGAAACAGAGGCACCATGATATCAGAAAAGTAAAAATAAATAAATACGTTATGCAGTACATGTCAACATACTGAAGAGTCAGCTACTGTGAGATTTAAGGCCATGGTGAACCCAAGTCCAAGGTATGTCGAGAACAATGTGAGGAAATTTGTGAGAATCTAACAAGTGAAACATGCAGTGTGTGTATTTCTGTGTATGATCAGGGGACTAGTGAGTAATGACTGCTGTCCTCACCTGAAGGCAGTGAGACCACCATCAGGAGTAACACCATTAATTCAGCCACACACACACACGCGAGCAAAGTGCACATGCACACACTTGCAGACATATAGTGCACTAAAGGCTGTGAAGGACCAGGATGTGTTCCCTCTGCTGAAACACTCTTTAACTGAGCTGTACTGTTCTGCTCTATTTTGGTCCCCTAATTTGCAGTGTCCTGGTGTCTCCCTCCCTGTGTGCGCAGTCAGCTCAGCTCGGTCTGATCTGTTCTGTTAGCGCTGGAGTGCTGTATAGTGCCACGGGCATTTCTGTAGTTCACATTGAGCCGTAAGCCACTAGTCAGAATTAAACCAATAAAACAACAATGAACAGCAATTCAGCGAGTTCAGGATACAGCAGGATACGAGGAAAAGAAAGTCAGAGTGCATTACACCAGTGTTATTCTATATTTTGGCAGCCTATTAAGTACCACATGGTTTAGCGTTAGTTTATCTTGCTGACCTCTCAAAGCAGTATAGCCCATCACAAACACTTCACGAAGCAAAGGATCAGTCAGTGGAAGATATTTTGTTCTAGTTCATGTAATCTCTGGAACAGTGTTCCTGAGAACATCAGGAATGCTCTATGGGTCATTTTAAAGACATATTAAAAATGCACATGTTTAATCTGGCCAATATTTCCCAATTTTTGTAATCAAATTTGTCATCATTTTCATAATTTTTTTAGTCAATTTTAGACCCTTCATGAGGGTGAAATCTTGTCACAGTGGAGGGGTCTGTGTACCCTAGTGAACCTGAGCAATCCTCATGACCTCCATGAAAGGTTGTCATCGGCTGTCCATCATAGCGATGATGACTACTTCATTAGGATGCTCAGAAACGCAGATGGGCTGCAAGGCCCACATCAGAGCGACAGAGTCGTCCGCAGCGGCGGCACGAATGGCCCGGCCGGGCCGAGCCGACCACGGAATGTCTGGCCTCGCAAGCTCTTGCATACTATTCTCCTCTTCCAACAAAGTGCCTTGCATAGTAAGGAAAGACAAACAATGTTGTGTCCCCATCGTGTTGTCTCTCTGGACTTTCGAGCCTGATGCCAAGTGGTGCACAAAAGCGCGACAGACCTGATGGGCATGGAAGTTGCCCCGCAGTGACAACTGACTTGCCAAGTGATGCCATCCATTGGCCATTTGAGTAGCTCTTCCACATGCCATCTGGTGGTGTGCCATTGACCCTGTTGGGTTCATCTGCAACAATGCACCGAAAAGTGCCCTGCTGCCAGCGCCTTATTGGTGATGTACTATTTAACCCATAACTGGAACCCAGGCAGGTGCTACCACCTGCCTGGGTTCCAGACGGACCTGGGAGCAATGGTGATTAAAGAGTAACTCCACTTTGCCCAATACACAAGTCCTCCTGGACCTGAGACTCACCACCAGTTGCAGTTTAAAGTCATACCCAGGACTCCATGAAAGGTACATTAAAGGCTAAGTGTACACTGCCTGGATTAGGGTTCCCAGGACCCATCACTGGAGGCAAGCCTGGTGATGGTGTGCATAGGCAAGCATATGATGACTAGGTCACCCACATAGCCCAGTCAGGCTCAGTCCAAAATGGTAATATGGAGCTGTTTTGTGGGCTCAGCACCTGCCAGATGAAAGGTGGGGATCAGGTGCAATAGCAGAGGGGAGGCAGGCGTATGATGTGACCAGAACCTGCTTCACTACTGAGATAAGTTCATGAGTTAGTATGATATGGACTATATATAGTTGGGCTTTCATCCACACACATTTAGAGCTCCAGTATCAAATGTTTTGACTGGAGGTGGTGTCTGTCCTACTCTAAACTATTCACAGGGGGAAAAAAAACTTTTGGAACTGGCGGGGAAATTTTCAATATTAAGAAGAAGATACTCTGATTGTAGTTTGTGCAGACACACCAAATAGCATTTCAGAGCATTTAGCGTTTGTGGAGCAAGTGACTGAGATAGTACCTTCTACTTACTCAACAGTGTGTCTGGGCAACTCCAATGCTCATTGCCCTCTGTCCAAGCAAAAGGGTGAATTTCATACAATCCAGTAAAACTGTATAAACACAGAAGAAGGCAAGGAGAGGGACTCTGCTCCTGGCAGCGATGTTTAAGTGTCTTGGGATGTTATTCACCACTGATGGCCACCACTGAATATCAGGGTGGCTGTCCATCAGCTGAAGCTAAGTAGAAGTTGGGTGATGCAGCAGGACAATGACCTAAACTTTGAAGTATAGCTTAAAAAAAAGGAAAAGCCGCCATTTGGAGCGGCCCAGACCTTAACCCAGCAGAGAGCCATTTGCACCAGACATCCTAAGAATATGGAGGAGATGAAGCAGTTCTCTAAGGAAGAACGATTCAAAATATTCCAGATCACAAGTACGGCAGAAGGTTTTAAACAAAAACCAAATGTTAATTGTCCGTGTGTTTGACATATCTACAGTGGTGCTTGAAAGTTTGTGAACCCTTCAGAATTTTCTATATTTCTGCATAAATATGACCTAAAACATCATTAGATTTTCACACAAGTCCTAAAAGTAGATAAAGAGAACACACTTAGACAAATGAGACAAAAATATTATACTTGGTCATTTATTTATTGAGGAAAATGATCCAATATTACATATTTGGGAGTGGCAAAAGTATGTGAACCTTTGCTTTCAGTATCTGCTGTGACCCCCTTGTGCAGCAATAACTGCAACTAAACGTTTGCGGTAACTGTTGATCAGTCCTGCACACCGGCTTGGAGGAATTTTAGCCCATTCCTCCGTACAGAACAGCTTCAACTCTGGGATGTTGGTGGGTTTCCGCACATGAACTGCTCGCTTCAGGTCCTTCCACAACATTTCCATTGGATTAAGGTCAGGACTTTGACTTGGCCATTCCAAAACATTAACTTTATTCTTCTTTAACCATTCTTTGGTAGAACGACTTGTGTGCTTAGGGTCGTTGTCTTGCTGCATGACCCACCTTCTCTTGAGATTCAGGCTACATCCACACGACAACGGCAACGAGATGTTATTTAAAAATATATCGCGTCCAAATGGGCAACAATCAGTAAAATATCAGGTCCATATGGCAACGCAATGCTTGCTGAAAACGATGCAATACACATGCCACACCTCTAGGGGCGCTGTAAGACGGTCCCTTCGGAGACACCAGAACAATAGAAGAAGTAAGGATGCATATTAGCCACAAAGTCAGGAAAATCTGTTTGTAAAATTACATTATAATGACCAAATACAATGAAAAGTATTTTTCCAGTCTCACCTGTGAAAGGTAATCCCATGTGATCTCGTTTGGATGGCAAACCTGTTGGTACAGTTAAACGCAGCTAATCTTTATTCTCCGCTTTGACCTCTCCAAAATGGCGGCGAGGATGACCTATGATTCTACGCGGAAGGCGGTGTCTTTAATGGTCTGGAATAAATTGAATGCTAATTAAATAATGATTAATTTGCTCCTCTACGCCCTTTTTGAGGAATGTATTGTCGGACTTAAACCCACATCTGAAGAGGTGAGATTGCTCTTTTTTTCTCTATTTTTGCTGGCGGGATTGACTCTCTCTCTCTCTCACTTTGCACCATTACACAATAAATATTCACAGTGAAAATATTTTGTAAGCGCGTTTCATGAACCAAGTTATAGGATTTGTTGACAACTCGCATCGCAATGAGAAGATCATTGGCACTACTGGTGTTAAGAATCAGACCATTTCATAAATGAATATTTTGCTGTAGAGCTGCAGTGTTTGTACAATTGCATGTTTTTGCTTCACTATTACTGTCACTATTCTGCTTCTTGCATTACTACTGTGAACTAACACTGAACATAATAATAATAATATCTAAGCTCGTGTTTCACTCTCACTAGTGCTCTGTAAGGCTTTTTCCTGGTGATATTCGTTACACTTCTACCCAGCGTGAAGCACTCACAGTCATGTGGTTGTGACGTCATCGTAAACAAATCCGTTTTACTCATCCAGACGACTTCACAACGGCAACGTTGCCAGATCTTTCCACTCTGGAACCCGTTCTCAAAAAGATTGCGTTTTGGGCACCCAAAACGCCGGTGCCGTGTGGACGCCAGGCCTAAACGATAAGCAATTGTATCGGAGTCACCTGAATCCGTTGCCGTGTGGACAGGGCCTCAGTTCATGGACAGATGTCCTGACATTTTCCTTTAGAATTCGCTGGTATAATTAAGAATTCGTTGTTCCATCAATGATGGCAAGCCGTCCTGGCCCAGATGCAGCAAAACAGGCCCAAACCATGATACTACCACCACTATGTTTCACAGATGGGATAAGGTTCTTATGCTGGAATGCAGTGTTTTCCTTTCTCCAAACATAACGCTTCTCATTTAAACCAAAATTTTTTATTTTGGTCTCATTTGTCCACAAAACACTTTTCCAATAGCCTTCTGGCTTGTCCACGTGATCTTTAGCAAACTGCAGACGAGCAGCAATGTTCTTTTTGGAGAGCAGTGGCTTTCTCCTTGCAACCCTGCCATGCACACCATTGTTGTTCCGTGTTCTCCTGATGGTGGACTCATGAACATTAACATTAGCCAATGTGAGAGAGGCCTTCAGTTGCTTAGAAGTTACCCTGGGGTCCTTTATGACCTCGCCAACTATTACACGCCTTGCTCTTGGAGTGATCTTTGTTGGTCGACCACTCCTGGGGAGGGTAACAATGGTCTTGAATTTCCTCCATTTGTACACAATCTGTCTGACTGTGGATTGGTGGAGTCCAAACTCTTTAGAGATGGTTTTGGAACCTTTTCCAGCCTGATGAGCATCAACAACGCTTTTTCTGAGGTCCTCAGAAATCTCCTTTGTTCGTGCCATGATACACTTCCACAAACATGTGTTGTGAAGATCAGACTTTGATAGATCCCTGTTCTTTAAATAAAACAGGGTGCCCACTCACACCTGATTGTCATCCCATTGATTGAAAACACCTGACTCTAATTTCACCTTCAAATTAACTGCTAATCCTAGAGGTTCACATGCTTTTGCCACTCACCGATATGTAATATTGGATCATTTTCTTCAATAAATAAATGACCAAGTATAATATTTTTGTCTCGTTTGTTTAACTGGGATCTCTTTATCTACTTTTAGGACTTGTGTGAAAATCTGATGATGTTTTAGGTCATATTGATGCAGAAATATAGAAAATTCGAAAGGGTTCACAAACTTTCAAGCAGCGCTGTATGCTATTTCTTGCTTCACAATGTCAGACAAATAATAAAATAATAGAAAAATAACATACAGCATATTAGTAAGTTGTTACTAAATACATACAGGCAAACATGCAGGGAATCTGCTGCACAGAAATGTTGTGGCTCTGATGTGGATGTCATTCTTAATCCTTTAGATGCACATAAGGTAAATAGTTGAGTATGTGAAGAACGTCACTTGCCATTGTTTCTGTATGCATCGTCACTATAGGTGTAAATTCAGCTCTACACTCTGACAGGACAATGCTGCAGGCATTTTAAACAGTGTCCCAAGTTTAGGGAACAGTCAGTGTTTCTCTCGTCTTTCTTTATACCGCGACTGTGCAGCATGAAGATAATGTCACAATCCACACATGCACCAGAATGATGATCACATCACTCTGGCCCCTAAATCAGTCACTGGCAAGCTCTGCTTTTTGAATTTATTTTAAAAATGTTTAATTTGTGTTTTAAAGTTCTGCACGCCCAATCCTGTCTCAGTTAAATGACTGAAATGGCAGGTTTGCCGTCTACTGTACATGTTGGCCTGGGTGCAACTTTTCCCAAAAACATCACTCCAGTGCAAAACCAAACATCTGCACAAATGTCCAAACCATCTTTCATTTACCTCCACCAACTCGGTCAAAACAGATTTTGATGAAATTTTGAGAAAAGTTGGGCCAGGGGCCAAGGAACAATTGATTAGCTTTTGATGCAAATCTGGATATGTATGTGGATCCAGGATTTTTTTTTCCCCAATGTAACTCAAAAAATAGTGAACAGATTTTGATTAAATTTTGTGTATGTTTTTAGTATTATGCTAGGTTCAAGTGATTTGATTTTGATGTTGATAATATGTGGCTTGGCGGAGGTATGCACTCTACCCTTCTAGTTATTGAATATATTTATTTCAATATAATTTCTTTTTAATTTCATCATGTGTCTTATTTACACTTACCCCAACTGTAGTCGATCAGCCAAGAAGTTTATTATCTGAAGTTTGATTCTTTATTTTTGTGTTGGAACTGTGATACTAATGTGGACTAAAAATTGAGTTCCCATCTAACTGCTAACTCTATTCACTTATGGTAAAGAGCAGCCAAATGGTTTCTGTGGCTTTGCCCGCCATGGACAGTTTCAGAGAGCATTTAAAAATAATATTTAAGCCTGTTGTTTTAAAATCCATAAGCTTTAAAACAGATTTCAGCATTATTACTCATAATTTATAATATGCATGACTTGGTTAATATTCAACAGCATGATTATCGGTGGTGGTGTTCTTTAACAAGGCCTTAGCTGTAGCTATGTTAGCTATTTTAGCTCCAGAGAAATTTCAGAATTTTGCCTGCGATACAACCCCCAAGGTATGCCATCTCCTATCCAACCATGAAACATACCAATAAATGTACTAACCCCATTTCCAGAAAAGTTGGGATATTTTCCAAAATGCAATGAAAACAATATTTGATTTGTTCATTCACATGAACCCTTGTTTATATTTACTAAATACAGTCAAGTTGTTCAATGAAACTAAGCTACAAAAGTACAAAGAAACTATCTTTTCTTTGTACTTTTGTCAGAGAAATAAAGTTAGAATTTGATGCCTGCAACACACTCAAAAAAAGTGGTCCTCCATTCATCTGTGTTACTCGTTCGATGGATTATTTCAATAGGACTTCTTTGTGTTACATCACCTTTCCTTTCAATAACACTTTTTAATCGTCTGGGATCTGAGGACACTAATTGTTGCAGTTTTAAAATTAGAATTTTTGTCCATTCCTGCTTGATACAAGACTTCAGCTGCTCAACAGCCCGTGGTCTCTGTTGTCTGAGTCTCCTCTTCATGATGTGCCATGAATTCTCAACAGGAGACAGACCTGGACTGGCAGCAGGCCAGTCACACACATGCACTCTGTGTCTATGAAGCCAAGCGTTTGTAGCCCATGCAGAATGAGACCTGGCGTTGTCCTGCTGAAATAAGCATGGACTTCCCAGGAATATGAATATGTTGTGATGAATATACACTACCGTTCGAAAGTTTGGGGTCACTTTGAAATGTCCTTATTTTTGAAAGAAAAGCACTGTTCTTTTCAATGAAGATCACTTTAAACTAATCAGAAATACACTCTGTACATTGCTAACGTGGTAAATGACTATTCTAGCTGCAAATGTCTGGTTTTTGGTGCAATATCTCCATAGGTGTATAGAGGCCCATTTCCAGCAACTCTCACTCCAGTGTTCTAATGGTACAATGTGTTTGCTCATTGCCTCAGAAGGCTAATGGATGATTAGAAAACCCTTGTACAATCATGTTAGCACAGCTGAAAACAGTTTAGCTCTTTAGAGAAGCTATAAAACTGACCTTCCTTTGAGCAGATTGAGTTTCTGGAGCATCACATTTGTGGGGTCGATTAAATGCTCAAAATGGCCAGAAAAATGTCTCGACTATATTTTCTATTCATTTTACAACTTATGGTGGTAAATAAAAGTGTGACTTTTCATGGAAAACACAAAATTGTCTGGGTGACCCAAAACTTTTGAACGGTAGTGTATCTCTAAAATCCTAATGTAAGCCTCTGCATCAATGGTACCTTCACACACATGCAACTCACCGTGGGCAGTGATGCCCCCATACCATCACAGATGCTGGCTTTTGCACCTTTCTCTGATAAAATTTGGCACCTTTGGCACTGAGAACTCAACGTCCAGTTTTCCCAAAAACAAGCTGAAATGTGGACTCATCTGACCATGGCACACGTTTCCACTGTCTTTTGGTCTCTCTGAGATGAGTTCAGGCCCAGAGAAATGTGTGGTGTTTCTGCATAGAATTGATGAATGGCTTCCTTCTTGTGTAATACAGTTTCAGGTTGCATTTCTGGATGCAGCGGCAGACTGTGTTAAGTGGCACTGGTTTTCCAAAGTACTCCCAAGCCAATGTGGCTAAATTTGTTACATTAGCATGATGGTTTCTCAGGCAGTGCCGCCTAAGGGGTTGAAGGTCATACACATTCAACAGTGGTTTCTGACCTTGCCCTTTACGCATGGAGATGTCTGTGAATTCCCTGAATCGTTTCACAGTATTATTAGGTACCCCAAGGGCTGCTGCAGCACACGTGGACAAGCGCTGACAAACACCGATAAGAGTGATTTTTCATTAAGCCATTTTATACGCAAAAGTTGTATTATTCATTTTAATTTTGCATGAAAGCAAAGAGCAAGTCTTGACCATTACGTATGCCCACTTATGTGTATTAATGTAAAAATGTATGAATTAAACAATAACTAAAAACAGGCTGCTCCAGCCTTTTTACAGCAGGTTGGCCCGGTGGCTGACAGCCTGTTCACAGAGCATGTTGTTTTCTGACGGCTCGCTCAATTTCCCATTGGTTGGAATTGCTTGAAAACTCTAACAGATCTCTTCAGCCACATTTTCATACAAAAATTATGCCCGTCACTCCACTATAAGTGGTTGTACTATTAACGATCAAATTAAACCTTGAGTTCCGATTACAAAATGGCTTAATACATGCAAAATCGGTCAAGTTTTACATCAATAGAAAGCTGAGATGGTCTATTTAAAAAAAAAAATTATATATACAGAGTATACACACACTAGTGTAAGGTCAAATAATTTGATTCAAAACTACACCTCGTGAATTTATTAACCCAATTCTCCCCGCCACGGACATCAACTCTGCGCAAGAAACATGGAGGATCCGGTGCGCACATTATGCCAACAAGTGACACAAATGCTCAAAGAAGTTGATGTTTCCTCTCAAATATACAAAGAATTGTGTTAGCCATCATTTTCTAAAGCCATAGCATCTCCCTTACATGAATCTTGTAGCTTAAATTTTGCTTAAATTTAATTTGAATTCCACCCCAAGACACGCCTTTGAACAGCAACCAGTCAGCAGCACTGAATCAGGAGAAGCAGGAACACTGACCCAGTTCATCAGAAACTCACACCTACTGTGAGAGTCGGTCACTAGGTTTCCATTTGGATCTCTGATCATTAACGTCAGACTTGTGTTTTTGACTCTTAATAGGTGGGTTGCATCCGACGTCACATCCGCCTCATTAGACATGCAAGACATGGAATGGTGGTCAGCTAAGCTCACTGTTCACAAAGTGCTACTATCACTGAGGTACTTTAAAATGCCCTATGCTTGCATTGTTTTGGGCTGTTTGAATCAAAACGTGAAACTGCTAAAAGTTTCTTCCAGGTTCTCCATGAAGTGACACAAAAGGGTGAAAAAGCAAAGGATTTTACCAAAAGATGATGACAAAGGTGGCTCTTGAACCTTTCACTGCAACTGAAGGGAGCCGAGACAAAGGACGCTCGAGTATGCAGTAATCACTTCTTGAAAGGTTTGTAAATTTCTCCAATTTATTTTGTTTGGATTTGCAAATGACTTCTCACCATTTTCTGTTATTTCGTGATGTTCTGAAGTTCAGGAGACGTTTAAATCCTCAGATGTGTTTTTATTTACTGTTTGATCATGATCACCATATTGTAAACTAAAACATATGTTTTCACTTTATTTATCAGGATGTCCTAGCAAGCTTCACAAGGACGATGATGTCGATTGAGCTCCTGCACTGAAGTAGAGAGATAAGATAATCAGGACGATCCACGTAAACACAAAAGCAGGGCTCACAAGTTAACAGCACGAAACTTTTTACCCAGCCATGCAGTTACAGTGAGCCGTGATAACTTCTCCATCCTGTTTCACCAATACCAAGGTATTTAAAGGGGCTTCTGTGGATCATTGTGAATGATTTAATAATAATAATAATAATAATAATAAAGTTTAACTTATATAGCACCTTTCTCATACCCAAGGTCGCTTTACAATTAAAAAAGTCCACCAAAAGAGGTCAGGATGGCGTATCTGGCCACAGTTCCACCAAAAGGTGCACAAAGGTAAATCCCACACCACTTACACAGCTCCCACGATGCCACCAGGCAACACCGCACCATGTATCTGCAAAGTGAGCACAGAAGCACCGCCGCTCAGCCACACAGAGTGCTGGGCAAAAAGAAAAGAAAAAAAAACACTCCGGCGAGAAGCGGCAACCAAAACGCGCACAGCGTACTCTCAACTGGAAACGGGTTTAGCTGGAAGAGAAGAGCAGGGAGGACTGAGAATCGAGTGACTGTGGTTTGTTTACACCCGATAATAAAACTTGTAGCATCCTAGCAACCATCGCAAAGGCGTGTACAAAAAGCCCCAAAATGCCTACTTACATAAATGATACAGGATTTATCTTATAGTGTCCTGATCCCTAGCTCTTTAACCCAGCCACATATAAAAAGTTGTACACCTCCATGCTCTTCCAGGTTTTCATCTGCTTTTCCATGCAGAACAATGTCTGCAGTACCAGGTAGTTTGAGATGTCGGAGAACTCAACAGACGGATGATTTTCCAACTCATAGGAAAATTTCTACTTTGCTGACAGGTAAGGATCTATCCTATTACAAAAAGCAACTTTCTGAAGGTATCCTGACCATGCATTGGCCTCTAAACTGTGAGACGGTTTCACTAGCACTTTACATAACAGAAGCCTGACCACCACTTCATTCACCGGAAGTAAACCCGCAAGCAAAAGTCAAGTGACTGAATACAACCTATTCTAGCTGATCCCACCTTGACCTCAGCCATGTCTGCACTGTTACAAGCAGGGCTTTGAACCGGAATTTTTTTCCTATTGGTTCGTTCCGAACAGAAACGGAATTTTAACGTTTCTGGTTTTGGGTTCCACCATTAAATAGACGTTCCCGACCCGGTTAGAACAAAAAAATTTCGTTCCCGGAACGGTTAATTACGTTCCCTGTCAGCTGTTTAACAAATGGCTATAAAATTATGTCTCTGTCTCATCCAGCTTAAGCCAAATGTAGGCTAATTCTATTACAACCTTCATTAAATAAGACAAGAAATAATTCAAAACAATTATTATTTCAAATGTTGGCGATTTGGATTCTCAGTATGTCTTCCCATCTACACAAACAGAAAAAGTGCCAAAAATGAAAGATAATTCATTTAGTGTGTTACCAAAGGCTAGTCAGGCCCTATAGAGGGCTACCGCATGACGCCACCGCACCGCGAGATTTTGTTAGGCGCCATATTGGAAGTACACATCTATGCAAGTACATACATACATAAACTACAGCTGAAATGTAGCCAGGGCCGGTTCTGCCCTAATCTGGACCCGGGTGCAACATCGCGCAACCCCCCCCCAAAAAAAACAGTCTAAATCAGGACAACCATCACATAACTATAACTATAAACATTTTATATCAACTATTTTAACTAAATGGGCTATAATAAATAAGCCTGCAGGCAGCCACGGCGGGCTGCCTCAGAAAAGTAACCATTTGTCCTACCTTAAAACTCGTTTTGCATTTTCTGCCTCCTTTTTTGTATTTTCGACCCTCCGTTTATTTTCTTTCCTTTTCTGAAAACCCGATTTGTGTCCAGACATTTTGTTCTGCTACCAACGAACTAACTCGTCAGGTCTCTTCTCTCGAGCCCGCGATGATTCCCGTGGGAAGGGCAACAACTGATACATTTTTACAAACAGCCAATAAACAGCCAATAGGGAGGTTGCATCGTTGAGGCTCTTCTTTGCTCAGACACTCAGTAATGCACTTACTCACTAGCAGTCCACCTTCCCGCTCTCTCCATTCAATCAGCGAACGTCACAGAGGAAGTGAACCCCAGCGGGTCATAGAAACTTGCGCAGGAGAAGAATGACTATTTGTAGGCTACAGAAACTTTGAGGAACGAAATAAAAACCGGTATTAACCGGTTACCATTATTTTTAATAAGCGTTTCTGTTCCGGAACATAAAAAATAATAAAGTTTCTGGTTTCGTTTCTGTTCCATGTGAAATAGAAAAAGTTCCCGGTTTTCGTTTTCGTTCCTTGAACCGGTTCAAAGCCCTGGTTACAAGATGCATGAGAACTTCAGACCTTCAGTGCTATCTCCACTGAAGAATTATGCACAGCGAGTCACGTGATTTCTGGACAAGTGGACTTAACTAGGCTATGGCTAGACCTTCATCATGATGGCCATGAGGTCATGATATTGGCAGTGTTGCACATGACAAAAGCATTCAAGATGTTGACTTGGTCTCCATAGTCCTCATATATCAATCCAATTGAGCATCTGTGGGATGTGCTGGACAAACAAGTCTGATCCATGGAGGCTCCTTGTTGACATCTGTCTGTCTCGGAAGATGATGGAGTGTGCGCCAAGGATTATTCTGCAGGTTGCAGCACCTGCTGTGACTGTACAGCCCGATCCTGGAATGGAAGGCTCTGTTGCGGTTGCTGCCGATTATAGTCCATGCCTGTGGGTGCTGATGCTGCTCTCTGCCATCTGTGCTCTCTCCTCTCTTCCCACTGCCTGTCTCTTCTCTGCTCGCTCATCTGAATGCCTGCCTCGATGGCAAGCCTCTAGCTGCTGCAGTCTGCAACTGCAGCTTCCCAACCTGCTGGACTGATGTTGCCTGCCTTCAAGTCATGTTTACAAATATCTTTGTAGTGAAGAACAGCCTTTCCTGCAGGTCTGGAGCCAGTGGCAAGCTTGCCATACAGCATGTCCTTGGGGATTCGGCCATCCTGCATGCAACTGACATGGCCAAGCCAACACAAGTTCCTCTGGGTGAGCAATGTAAAAATGCTTGGTATACCTGCCTGTGCCAGGACACTCTTGTTTGGGATGCGGTCTTGCCAGGTGATGCCCAAAATCCTTCTAAGGCAGTGCAGATGGAAGGCATTGAGTCTGTGTTCTTGACGGGAGTACAAGGTCCATGCTTCACTGCCATGGAGCAGAGTGCTGTGACAGCTGAGCTGAGAGAGCCAGGGCAAAGTGCATTTCATTGCATGTTATTGTACATTGTACTTTTTAAATGCATATGACAATAAACTTGAGACTTGCTTAGCACACAGGCTTGGTACATGTACATCTTGGTGTTGATGGTCATCATAGAGTTTTCCCAAACCCTCTTTGCAACGTGAGCCATTGCTGTTGCTGCTTTGCCAATATGTATGTTCAGTTCAGCATCCAGGGAGAGATTGCTGGTGATGGTAGAGTCAAGGTAAGTGAAGTTTTCCACTACCTCGAGGGTGTAGTCGCCGATGGAGATGCTTGGAATGCTGCTGACACCTTGGCCCAAGATGATAGTCTTCTTGATGCTGATGGTGAGACCAAACTCTCTACATGCATGTGCAAAACAGCTGATGAGACACTGTAGAGCTTCCTCAGTGTGTGCAGTCAAGGCAGCATCGTCTGCAAACAGCATCTCCCTAATCAAAACAGTCAACACCTTGGTCTTTGCAAAGAGGTGAATGAGGTTGAAGAGGTTCCCATTACTTCTGGAGTAGAGGTATACACTGTCCTCTGACTGGCAGAAGGCAAAGGACAGCAGCAGGGAGAAGAATATGACGAAGCGTGTCAGGGCAAGTACGCACCCTTGTTTCACTCCGCTCCTGATTGGAAGTGGGTCTGAGGATGAGCCATCGTACTGGACGATACCTTGCATGTCTTTATGAAAAGACATGATCATCCTCAGGAGCTGGGGGAGGGGGGGACACACACGACATCCAATCCTTTGCAGCAGGGCAAACAGGCCTTTCCTGTGGACAAGGTTGAAGGCCTTCACCTTGTCAATGAAGTTGATATTGCTCTTGACACTTCTCTTGCAGCTATCTCAGTGAAAAGATAATTTCAACTGTTGATCTTCCTGCTCTGAATCTGCATTGTGCCTCAGGGTATATATATTCTGCAAGTGCCTGCAGCCTGTTCAATAATACCCAAGTGAAGGCCTTCCCAACAATGCTGAGGAGGGATATTCCACGGTAGTTGTTGCGATCACGGATGTGGTTCCATCTCTCTTTGGCATTGCCTGTGAGGCAGTCCTTCAGGGCTTCTTCAATGGAGTTGGTGAAGTGTTCACATAGGTCTGGAATTGTTGTCCTGGCTGTGTTGATATGTGGGCATCCTTTCTACTTGAAGCAGTGGATTCGTTTGGGCTGAAGACGCACCTTGCTGCCAACTAGGGAGTAGTTGGTGTCACAGTCAGTGCTGTGATAGCTGCGAGTAACAAGGATGCAGTTCAGCGAGGGTCTTTGAGTGATAATGAGATCCAGCTGGTGCCAGTGACAGGACCTGGGGTGTCACCATGATACTCTGTGGTTCAACTTGTTGGAGAAGAATGTGTTGGTTATACAGAGATCGTGGTAGAAGCATAGCTCTAGAAGCCTCTATCTGTTCTTGTTGAGCCAGGAGTCATGGTCAGCTCCCACTTGGGTGTTGAAGTCCCCAAGCAGGTACAGGTGTTCTGTGCGAGGAATCCTTCTGATGGTGGAATCAAGTTCCTCGTAAAACTTCTCCTTGCCCTTGGCTCATGAGCAGAGTGTAGGAGCATAGATGTTCACTGTGTCAGAGGAGGTAGAGAGACAGAGCGAGAGGATTTGGGTTGTGCCTTTAGATGGCAGTTCCAATGATGACAGGAGAGAGTTTCTCACAGTGAATCCAATGCTGTGAAATCACGGTTCCTTTGGTTCCTTCCCTGCCAAAAGAACATGTAGTCCTGTTCTCTGAGGCTGCCATTTGAATGGAGTCTGGTCTCCTGCAGCATGGCAATGTCAATGTTGAGCTTTTTGAGCTCTCAGTTGATAAAAGCTGTTTTCCTGAAGCCATCAACCTGACGTAAGTCATCGGAGAGGCCAGGACACATCCTCCTGACATTTCAGCTTGCTAGTCACAAGAGTGATGGTTTTCTCTTTCTTTTTTCTTTGCCTGGTGTGAGGTTTACAATATGCTTGTCAATTATTACCCTTGGCTCCAAGCACCCAACGAAATAGGCAGACTGTGGCGGGTCAGCACCTTACTGGCTGGGGGCTGTCCAGCTTGAGGCAGGTGATACCTGACCAATGAGACTACAATAATCCCTCCCACCATCGGAGACAGCCAATAGTGCCCGAACCTATGCCAATCAGTCTGGACTTACAACTCGTAGCTGCTGCTTCCCGTGTTGTTTCTGATGCTGAGAACAGCAGTACTGGAGTGACCTCTTCAGGACACATGCCTGAACAAAGTGTATGGAGATCCTGTGGTGCCCAGTCAACAGAATCCCCCTCACCAATGTGGTCCAAAGGAGAGCAGAGCAATATGTTTGGCATCAGCTTGGCTGCAGGAGCCGGTGGAAGGAGGTCGGTGACGACGATCCAACCACCTTAGGGGCCCCACTCCGGATTTTTCCTCGATGTTTGCTGAAGCCTTTTCCATAACTGGATATGGCCACAAGGCAACAGAGTTTTGAGATCAGAGTTTACATTCTCCTAGATGGACTGCCTTCCCAGGCTGACAAGCTCTACCTACCTGAAGCAACTAGTTTTAAAGTGCCAGAGACCCGCCCTCACCCCTTCTCCTCTCAGTAGAAGCAGTTCCGCTGGGCTTAGAGACTAAGCTGCACAAGCAGGCCAGGAGTTGGACTTGGTTGTCAGAGGCTATTTGAGGCACATACCATGTGGGAACACTTTTTAGGTAGTGGGAGCTTGTCCCCACTGCCACCCCTAGCTATGACAACCTTGGAACCCATGGAGGCTCCACCTCACAACTTACAGGACTTAAAGGAACTGCTGCTAATGTCTTTATGCCAAATCCCACAGCTCACCTTCAGAGGTCTTGTGGAGTCTATGCCTCGATGGGTCAGAGCTGTTCTGGTAGCACAAGGGGGACCTACACAATATTAGGCAGGTGGTTTTCATGTTATGGCTGATTGGTGTTAGTGAGCAGTTTCAAATGAAAGGTTTCCTGCAGCCAGCAGTTTTGCATTATAGCTGAAATATTACATTACAGTTTAAATAACAGCATTCACTGCATTACACAACAATTGGATGCATTTATGCTCTTCCAGATTAAAAAACTGTACAAACAAAGCAAGTGACATGATCCACCTGTACTGATGGGTTCCTCTTTCTGAATCAGTCCAGTGTGCAGACAAACATTTAAGCCATGTAAAACATTCCATATTATATCAAAGCCAAATCAGCAACTATAGGGTGCAAATGTAGGTTAAAACAACTTGGTGATGTTTCTAAATTTATGAGTTATCCTCCAGCATGCTGTCAGAGCCTCAGGCAACAGGGCTCAGATGTGTCGACCTCATTTTCTCTATGTAAGGACATTCTTAGGTACAAACACCACAGTCAAACCCAGTGTATACATGTGCTTAATATAGAACAGGTAGAGTTCATGAACACTAAATGCACAATAATTTGTGTGCGCGCTGAGATCTGATGTTCATACTGACGTTCACACATTCAGCTGAGTGACTGTTGTATGCCAAACATGTCTTGGCTAATCAACTTGGCTCAGGGGGACACTATGCTGCTATGTATATTTCCTTTTTTTTTCCCCCCGTGTTTGTTTACACACACAGATGATTGTTATAACAACAACAAGATCATTACGATTCCGCTGCGAGAAGACGAGAGACGCAAAAGAATAAAATGAGGAGGACGCACTGCCACTCATTCACTGAAATTAAATACAACCCCAATTCCAAAAAAGTTGGGACAAAGTACAAATTGTAAATAAAAACGGAATGCAATGATGTGGAAGTTTCAAAAGTCCATATTTTATTCAGAATAGAACATAGATGACATATCAAATGCTTAAACTGAGAAAATGTATCATTTAAAGAGAAAAATTAGGTGATTTTAAATTTCATGACAACAACACATCTCAAAAAAGTTGGGACAAGGCCATGTTTACCACTGTGAGACATCCCCTTTTCTCTTTACAACAGTCTGTAAACGTCTGGGGACTGAGGAGACAAGTTGCTCAAGTTTAGGGATAGGAATGTTAACCCATTCTTGTCTAATGTAGGATTCTAGTTGCTCAACTGTCTTAGGTCTTTTTTGTCGTATCTTCCGTTTTATGATGCGCCAAATGTTTTCTATGGGTGAAAGATCTGGACTGCAGGCTGGCCAGTTCAGTACCCGGACCCTTCTTCTACACAGCCATGATGCTGTAATTGATGCAGTATGTGGTTTGGCATTGTCATGTTGGAAAATTCAAGGTCTTCCCTGAAAGAGACGTCGTCTGGATGGGAGCATATGTTGCTCTAGAACCTGGATATACCTTTCAGCATTGATGGGGTCTTTCCAGATGTGTAAGCTGCCCATGCCACACGCACTAATGCAACCCCATACCATCAGAGATGCAGGCTTCTGAACTGAGCGCTGATAACAACTTGGGTCGTCCTTCTCCTCTTTAGTCCGAATGACACGGCGTCCCTGATTTCCATAAAGAACTTCAAATTTTGATTCGTCTGACCACAGAACAGTTTTCCATTTTGCCACAGTCCATTTTAAATGAGCCTTGGCCCAGAGAAGACGTCTGCGCTTCTGGATCATGTTTAGATACGGCTTCTTCTTTGAACTATAGAGTTTTAGCTGGCAACGGCGGATGGCACGGTGAATTATGTTCACAGATAATGTTCTCTGGAAATATTCCTGAGCCCATTTTGTGATTTCCAATACAGAAGCATGCCTGTATGTGATGCAGTGCCGTCTAAGGGCCCGAAGATCACGGGCACCCAGTATGGTTTTCCGGCCTTGACCTTTACGCACAGAGATTCTTCCAGATTCTCTGAATCTTTTGATGATATTATGCACTGTAGATGATGATATGTTCAAACTCTTTGCAATTTTACACTGTCGAACTCCTTTCTGATATTGCTCCACTATTTGTCGGCGCAGAATTAGGGGGATTGGTGATCCTCTTCCCATCTTTACTTCTGAGAGCCGCTGCCACTCCAAGATGCTCTTTTTATACCCAGTCATGTTAATGACCTATTGCCAATTGACCTAATGTGTTGCAATTTGGTCGTCCAGCTGTTCCTTTTTTGTACCTTTAACTTTTCCAGCCTCTTATTGCCCCTGTCCCAACTTTTTTGAGATGTGTTGCTGTCATGAAATTTCAAATGAGCCAATATTTGGCATGAAATTTCAAAATGTCTCACTTTCGACATTTGATATGTTGTCTATGTTCTATTGTGAATACAATATCAGTTTTTGAGATTTGTAAATTATTGCATTCCGTTTTTATTTACAATTTGTACTTTGTCCCAACTTTTTGGGAAACGGGGTTGTATATCAAAAGACAATTCATGCTTTTCCAGCTTCGTTAAGAAAAGCTCAATGGAATGCATTAATCATAAAATCCATGTTTAAAGGAGAAGTAGTGAGAGAAATCAACTGAACATCATCCATCCATCAGCTGGTTCTACTACTGTTTTATATTCTTAGTTTATTCAAACTAAAAGGGTTTAGTGCACAATTTTATACTGTAAAAAATATGACTGTAATAATACAAGTCACAGTGCTACATGTACAGGAAGTTCAGTCTTTACTGCACATCAGTTTAAAATTCATTCTCACAATTTACTCAAAGGTCTTGGACTGTCGTCTACAACGAAACTGCATTCTGAGCACCGGACCAGTCGAAGTAACCATAATGGAAATATGTAGATGGGTGACAGAAAAGCTGGAGAACTGGATAAAGCCTTAAATCATGCCAAGTACCCAAGAAAAGGCTCTCGATTTTTTTTTCTTTTCTCCTTTTATTGTCATTGCTGTCTTTGTAAATGAAGGATGACTGTTTCACCAACTGATACGTTTAGATAAAAGTATTAGAATATAATCTCAGCAGACAGAAAGCTCCATGCGTGCGTGCATCTGTGTGTGTTTGTGATGACATCAGCATTCTGCAGACATTTTGTGAAACAAACGTTCCTTTTTTAATGCTTTGCATGCTGAAAAAAAACAAAACATGCAATTTGCAGTCACGGCTGTGAGACAGGGCGGCACGGTGGTGTAGTGGTTAGCGCTGTCGCCTCACAGCAAGAAGGTCCGGGTTCGAGCCCCGTGGCCGGCGAGGGCCTTTCTGTGCAGAGTTTGCATGTTCTCCCCGTGTCCGCGTGGGTTTCCTCCGGGTGCTCCGGTTTCCCCCACAGTCCAAAGACATGCAGGTTAGGTTAACTGGTGACTCTAAATTGAGCGTAGGTGTGAATGTGAGTGTGAATGGTTGTCTGTGTCTATGTGTCAGCCCTGTGATGACCTGGCGTCTTGTCCAGGGTGTACCCCGCCTTTCGCCCGTAGTCAGCTGGGATAGGCTCCAGCTTGCCTGCGACAGTTATTTATACTGTGTGTAAATAAATAAATAAATTTAAAAGGTGTGTAAGAAAGCGGGAAAGGAAAAAAGAAATAAATATCAGCATTAATCTCCAAACAGAAACAGCGCTTCTTCCTTTCACACTTATCAATGCCATGACTGCAGAAATAAGAAGTGATGGGACTTTCACAAAGTTATTAATGATCATGGAGTTTTGTGCCATTCTGCATTATGTGTGCCATCCTTCATCACTTTGTGACAGGCCACAACACAATTTCAATTTTCCTCATGATTGAGAGGGAGCGAGGCACAACGAGGGTCAAAACCTCACACTA
The DNA here is from genome assembly GCF_027579695.1 of Neoarius graeffei. Lineage (NCBI taxonomy): Eukaryota > Metazoa > Chordata > Actinopteri > Siluriformes > Ariidae > Neoarius > Neoarius graeffei. The sequence goes on along the minus strand of NC_083583.1, from coordinate 73,677,456 downwards.
AACTGAGATGGATTTAACCAACACCTGATATTCACTCCTCTGTTACTCTCCTCTGGGTTACCTGAAAGCAGAAAGGATGATGATAAATAAGAAAAGTGTTCTAAACTGTCTGAGTGAAGTCCGAAGACATCTTTTTGTGTCTTCGCGTCTGATAAAATAAACCCAGCTCTTGTTTGTGCACTTAAACTGGAAGAACATTTTGTTGTGTTGTGTGTCAGGATAGATGGTTTACGAAACAAAGTAAACAAAAAGGAGAGCTGATGCATCGTCACTCACCATCCACTCTGAAATAATGATGTCCACTTTCTCCACCGGAAGCTCCACTTCCTCCATCCGGCCTTTAATCAGCGTGATTGTGTCTTCGAGATGATTAGCTCTGGCAATCAACAAACGCAAACACATAAGTCAACAAATAAATGGGAGATAAAGGACATAACGGTGGCTCTTTTATGCTGTAGGGGCATTTTGTTGACAGGGAAGTTGCTGCAAATTAATACCAATTAGGGCTGTGCAATGTCCCCTTAATTGGCATCGACGATGTTTACAGTGCAAACATCGTGATGGACGATCATATCATGGGGGGGGGGGATTTTAATACCACATTATAAAATATTTTATTATTATTATTATTATAAGTATTAGATACTCATCCGAGGCTTTGGCACGTAAAGAAAAAAAAATTCCATTGCGCTGAGAATTGTGATACTATATCCCATAGCCTACTATCTCTTTAAATTTAGGCTAACTAATCTTCTATGTTTGATCTTCACGCCACAAAATCTGAGTTGAGGAAGAGATGGTGACAGAGATCGTTCCGTCGCTGTCAGGTGCTGCAACACCCGGTCCGTCACATGATGAAGGGGAGGAACCAGGTGACTGCGCCGCGGCAGTGCCTAAGAAAAAGAGAGGGTCTTTGGGCAGCCTTCTTGGGAAGAGAGCAGCAGCCAGAGCATCCACGCTTACTGATGAAGAAACGTCTGAGGCAGAAATGACCATGTACCTGCAGGAAATTGTCATTGATGGGGGGAGGACCCACTGATGTGGTGGAAAAGGAACGAGAAAAGACTTCCATTAATGGCAAGATTAGCACGTAAATATTTGTGCATATGCGCCACCAGTACTCCATCAGAACGAGTGTTCAGCACCGCGGGTAGTATAGTTACCCCAATCCGCAGCTCATTAAAACCAGGCAAAGTAAACATGCTAGTATTTTTGGCCAGAAACCTCGACATTTAAACATGGTGACCACTGCCTGCACTGTTAACCCATTAGGTTAAATTGCTTCGGACTGCCTGCGTTTTCTTGATTTTGATTTTTATTATTACTATCATGGGCGGCACGGTGGTGTAGTGGTTAGCGCTATCGCCTCACAGCAAGAAGGTCCGGGTTCGAGCCCCGTGGCCGGCGAGGGCCTTTCTGTGCGGAGTTTGCATGTTCTCCCCGTGTCCGCGTGGGTTTCCTCCGGGTGCTCCGGTTTCCCCCACAGTCCAAAGACATGCAGGTTAGGTTAACTGGTGACTCTAAATTGAGCGTAGGTGTGAATGCGAGTGTGAATGGTTGTCTGTGTCTATGTGTCAGCCCTGTGATGACCTGGCGACTTGTCCAGGGTGTACCCCGCCTTTCGCCCGTAGTCAGCTGGGATAGGCTCCAGCTTGCCTGCGACCCTGTAGAAGGATAAAGCGGCTAGAGATAATGAGATGAGATGATTATTACTATCATTGTTATTTATTTACTTGTTCTTGTATTAACGCAGGCTCTCTCGTTTTTTTATCGCTGTTCTTTGCTAACTGAGTCGACTTCATGAATATTCGGTAGCTTTAATTTCACTGTAAAAAGTTAATGCCCGGCTACGTTAAACTTTGTGAGCGCATTTCGTGCTGCGCACGTTCCGGTTCTCTTCGTCTTGATCGTTCATCTTTAAATAAATATATGTTTACAAAATCATGTTCATGACTATTTATTTTGTAGCATTTTTACAATACAAAGTTAATGCCTAAGCCTGGTTAATGCTAGCCTGGGAAATCCCATGCTGCTTTGTACAATCGTTCCGATCTGAAAAGACAGCATGAAAACTATGGTCTAAAGGCTCGCCTGAGTTAGGGAGCCAATCAGAGAGTGGGGAGGGGTGGAAAGACGGTGACGCGTACTACTCGACAAACGGAAGCTTGTAGTTTATTTGGGACTGTTTACGGATCACATTTAACATGGCGGCGAGCGATACGAACCAAACTTTCGATCAAGCTTTGTCTTGCACAAACGGCAGTAATCGTTCGGTGCCATTGTTTTCCTATTTTTGTTTTGCCTTCTCTTTCCGCCTCTTCGTCTTCTTCGTCGCTCTAACTACGTCACCGGGTACAACTGCCATGATTGGCCATGGGCTACGTATACGCCAAATGATAGACATTCGCAACGTCCAATAAACGGCCGTTGACAATCGTAAACCACACCTCCCCTACGAGAAATTCAATAGGCGGATTCCAGACCATATTTCACTTGTGATATGGTCTGGTGTTAACCAGACTAGGTTAATGCCTAATGCCTAAATTAAATTGCGTAGGCTACCGTTAAGCGCATGCTTGTGCGTTCCTGTTAGACTTGATTTGTTGTTCAGCCTCCTGTATCTTTTCACGAATACTGGTTCACAGAATCACCTTCATTCTTCCATTTGGTTTGACATTATGGCTTAGAGTGGACCATTTTGAGTCTGAAAGTAGGCCTATTTGCCAGATTAAAGTTATTTGACTTCTGCCGAAGTCTGCGCTTCACTGCCGTTTGATAAGGTGAAATATTTCCCGACTGTTAATAGTGGCTATTTGTTTGAACAACATGACAAATTTTACATTAAAAGTATAGTGTGGGCTAAAAAATGAAGTCAAAATTTATTATTAGTAGCATACTGTATTTGTGTAACCACATGTTATGTTCACTAGCACGTCCCTGCACCATAGCCTACGTGAACAAGCGGTAATAGGATATTACTTTATAATGATTTATATAATTATGTATTTATATATAATTATATGTTATATAAAATATTTGTATATTAAACAAAACTAACTAACTAAACTAACAAAAAACTAACTTTTTAGGTTAAATAGGCCCAGATGATATAGTATGCATGTTTATGACAGGAGGGGGCGTGGTATCACGATGGTGGCTCTCCATCGTGATGGATGACCACCATTGTCGATGGACGATGGCATCGTCTATCGGCACAGCCCTAATACCAATAGCATGTAACCTATGATTAGACATTATTCTGACGGGAGTCGTCTCCTCCAGGATGACAACATTCCCATCCACAGGGCATGACGGCTCGTTGAATGGTTTGATGATGCGGTGGGTAGCATTGCTGACTCACATCCCCCAGGTCCTGGGTTCAACCCTGAGCTAGAGCCCTGCACTCCTGCGGGAGACTCGCGGGACCCGATGCAAAGCAGTGCGGCGCGGGACAAATTTTGAAAGCTCACTGCGGGCGCGGGCGGGAGAGGAAGTGCACAATGCGGGCACGGGCAGGGGAGCTGCAGTCCCGCTAACTAAAAACGTGTTTAAAATAAAATTTATAAATTATTAATTTATGTCTATCATATATAATTTGTGCTGGATATTTTATTTGGCATTAATAAAAACATTTTAAGATGCCTAAATTTGCGGATGTGGTCTAATCTCGCGTACGTTTCCGATTCCTTTCCGCGCTTCCGTGTTTGAGATCTCCGATCATGGCAGAAGAGCAGAGCTCCTCTAGTGAAGCTCACAGTGCTTCAGAAGTAAGTGCTGCTTTAAAAACAGGTACATTTACCGTTAAAAAGTCGAGTCCTGAAATCAGACATTTGGAAGTCGTTCTCACTCGTGTACGACGCAGAGGGAAATCAGCTGCCCTTTGCTTGTTGTGATAAGTGCCAAAAGGTTCTGACATACAACGGCCATAAACCAGGTACATCAGGCCTGAATCGCCATGTATGCACTGTCTTAAATGGACAACAACTGTTGGAGTTCAGAGGGAACAACGCAAAAGTGACAGATGCGTTGAAGGCAAAGACCGTGGAGAAATGAGCTGATTTTGTTGCTGCGGACCGCCGCCTGTATGACGGCATCGCTGGTCGGGGATTAGTTCAGTTAGCCCAACACTTAGTTGACACGGCAGCCACAATAGGCAAATTCGATGTGCGACATATTCTGCCCCATCCAACAACTGTGTCACGTCATGTAGATGATAGGGCACTCAAATTTAGAAGAGCTGTTGTTGATGACATGAACAATGACAAGAACTTTCGTGAGAAATAACGCGAACGTCTGCATCATGCGGGATTTGCGGGCGGGAGCGGGACAAAATATGGCAGGCACGGGCGGGAGCGGGACTGAAAATTCTGTCCCGCGCAGACCTCTACCCTGAGCTCCGTTATGGTCTGTATGGGAGTTTGCATGTTCTGTTCATGTGCTGAGTGTTTCCAGGATTAGGTCACAGATAATCCAAATCCAGGCTGGGAAAACTTTGCACCTTCCACAGGAGACTTTAGTGTCAATGTTTATCTGAAATCTCCCCTGACTGATAATCAATGGTGGCCCTACTGGGACGATAAAGCTTGTGGTGAAATAGCCTTGATTGCAGAAGTCCCTTCACTACGACCAGGTCTCAATCCGCGAATAGGCTTTACATGCATAATGGAAGAGAATGTGACTGTGAACTCATGGAATTTATATAATCCAGTTTCATTATACGATGTGACGTAATTTCCATAGACTACGTTCAGACTGCACCCTGAAACGACCCATATCCGATTTTTTTGCCCATATGCGACCTGTATCCGATTTGTTATTGACAATCTGAACGACACAGATCCGATTTTTTTCACATGCGACCCAGGCCGCTTGGATATGTGGTCCTAATTCCGATGCATATCCGATATTTTCACATGCGACTGCAGTCTGACCGGACAGGTCGCATTCATGCGACCTACACGTCATCAACAAGAGACAAACGTCACTATTCTGCGTTGGCTAATCCCGCCTCTTTGGTGGAAACTTGAAGAGTGAGCTTTTTTTTTGTTTACGTATTACGTAGATGTGCTTATTACGTGTCAATTTGCGCATGCGGGACACTTTTGGGTCGTTTTCCGTTCATATTGGAGATCGCATACAAGTCTCATATAATTGGTAATGTGAACGGCCTAACAAAAAAATCCGATTTCACAACAAATCGGATATGGGTCGTTTCAGGTTGCAGTCTGAACGTAGTGATAGTTAACAACATCCAAAAATATGATAAAGGTGTAGTCTCATTTATGACATTTAATTCGGCTTAAGGCAATAGTTAAGTTTTAATTAAAGAATACACCTGTAAACCAAAGGAACAATTAGACACCCTGAATCATAAAAAATAAATAAATAAATAAATAAATTTTAAAAATCCCAAATATGCACAACCTTCCAGCAGTGGTCAAGTCTCCTGGTCTCCTAAAATATGTATAAAAACAAGCAGCACAAATACAGGGACATGCTGGAAAACATTTCACTGGTCTATGAAATGCATCAACTGAGAAAATCGGTGCTAATTACAGTCATTCAGCTCAGTCTGACATGAGTGCCAATTTATTCCAATTACATACACGCGTGCCATAATCCAGCAAAGACTCCTCCTGTGACCTTTGGCAGCCCTGAACCTACGTGTGTTAAGCTGTAATAATGATCCTTTACGCATGTGTATCAATCTCCCTCCACACTCCATTATAATGACAGCTAATGTTAGCAAGGACAGGGGCATTATTCAAGGCCGCTGTGTGTGTGCGCGCAAGAGAGAGAGAGAGAGCGAGAGTGTATTTCTGTCCCAGCTGATCTTTATCCTCACACTATCACACACTCCAGAAATCCGCACTCCCCCCGGCGAGATTGGGGGGGACACTGTAATCTCATTACTACAGGACAATGGCAGCTACAGGACAGAGTGGGGAGAGAGAGAGAGAGAGAGAGAGAGAGAGAGAGAGAGAGAGAGAGAGAGAGAGCTCTCAACACCTCACTTTTCTTTTTTGAACACTCAGGAATCAGGGTTGTGGGTTGAGCGATACAACACAAAAGGGTTTATGTGTTAAGTCACACTGAAGTGCTGCTAGAGAGAGTGCGTCCGATTATAGACTAAACAAAAGCCCCTTTCACAGATGAAATCCATTACTGTATGAGGTAAAAACAACACGGAATAGATAATGAATTTTTATTCCTCTTCAGTCTTCCATAACGGAAACGTAACGGATACCATATATTTCCACTTGACTGTATTTAACGGAATGCTGTGAACATTGCCAGACTGGATATGACGTATAATTCACGGGGCAGCGAGTCCATTGTGGTGTAAAGCCCAAACTGATACCCTGTCCACACTAGAGATTTTGTACCGATACGAAACTACTTTCGTACCGCAACACCTGTCCACACTAGCAACTATACCGGTACTGTAGCGGTATAACTGTATCGGTACGAAACCCACAAATGTATGGGTTTCGTACCGGTACAGTACCGGTGCTGTAGCGCTTCGCTGTAGTGTGGACCGATGAAGCGATTCTGTATCGATACAAATATAATGCGCATGCGCAATGAACCATTCCTACGTCTTCCGGGTTATTCATACAATACAATACGCCCGCGCTTTCCAGCTGTAAATAAAACGTCAAAATGGCTCAAAATGACCGTGGAGCTACATGGAGCAAAGAATGGGGTGAGAAAGGGAGAGGGGGAGGTGGGAGGGAAGGGGAAAGAGGGAGGAAGAAAGGAGGAAGAGGGGAAAAGGGAGAGAAAGGGAGGGGGAGAGAAGGAAAGAGGGAGAAAGGGAGGGGAAGAGAAGGAAAGAGGGAGAAAGGGAGGGGAAGAGAAGGGAAGAGGGAGAAAGGGAGGGGAAGAGAAGGAAAGAGGGAGAAAGGGAGGGGAAGAGAAGGAAAGAGGGAGAAAGGGAGGGGAAGAGAAGGAAAGAGGGAGAAAGGGAGGGGAAGAGAAGGGAAGAGGGAGAAAGGGAGGGGAAGAGAAGGAAAGAGGGAGAAAGGGAGGGGAAGAGGGAGAAAGGGAAGGGAAGAGAAGGGAAGAGGGAGAAAGGGAGGGGAAGAGAAGGGAAGAGGGAGAAAGGGAAGGGAAGAGGGAGAAAGGGAGGGGAAGAGGGAGAAAGGGAGGGGAAGAGAAGGGAAGAGGGAAAAGGGAGGGGAAGAGAAGGAAAGAGGGAAAAGGGAGGGGAAGAGAAGGAAAGAGGGAGAAAGGGAGGGGAAGAGAAGGAAAGAGGGAGAAAGGGACGGGAAGAGAAGGAAAGAGGGAGGAAGGGAAGGGAAGAGAAGGGAAGAGGGAGAAAGGGAAGGGAAGAGAAGGAAAGAGGGAGAAAGGGAAGGGAAGAGAAGGGAAGAGGGAGAAAGGGAGGGGAAGAGAAGGAAAGAGGGAGAAAGGGAGGGGAAGAGAAGGGAAGAGGGAGAAAGGGAAGGGAAGAGAAGGAAAGAGGGAGAAAGGGAGGGGAAGAGAAGGAAAGAGGGAGAAAGGGAAGGGAAGAGAAGGAAAGAGGGAGAAAGGGAAGGGAAGGGAAGAGGGAGAAAGGGAGGGGAAGAGAAGGGAAGAGGGAGAAAGAGAGGGGAAGAGAAGGAAAGAGGGAGAAAGGGAGGGGAAGAGAAGGAAAGAGGGAGAAAGGGAGGGGAAGAGGGAGAAAGGGAAGGGAAGAGGGAGAAAGGGAGGGGAAGAGAAGGGAAGAGGGAGAAAGGGAGGGGAAGAGAAGGGAAGAGGGAGAAAGGGAAGGGAAGAGAAGAGGGAGAAAGGGAGGGGAAGAGAAGGAAAGAGGGAGAAAGGGAGGGGAAGAGAAGGAAAGAGGGAGAAAGGGAAGGGAAGAGAAGGGAAGAGGGAGAAAGGGAGGGGAAGAGGGAGAAAGGGAAGGGAAGAGAAGGGAAGAGGGAGAAAGGGAGGGGAAGAGAAGGGAAGAGGGAGAAAGGGAGGGGAAGAGAAGGAAAGAGGGAGAAAGGGAGGGGAAGAGAAGGGAAGAGGGAGAAAGGGAGGGGAAGAGAAGGGAAGAGGGAGAAAGGGAGGGGAAGAGAAGGAAAGAGGGAGAAAGGGAGGGGAAGAGAAGGAAAGAGGGAGAAAGGGAAGGGAAGAGAAGGGAAGAGGGAGAAAGGGAGGGGAAGAGGGAGAAAGGGAAGGGAAGAGAAGGGAAGAGGGAGAAAGGGAGGGGAAGAGAAGGGAAGAGGGAGAAAGGGAGGGGAAGAGAAGGAAAGAGGGAGAAAGGGAGGGGAAGAGAAGGGAAGAGGGAGAAAGGGAGGGGAAGAGAAGGAAAGAGGGAGAAAGGGAGGGGAAGAGAAGGAAAGAGGGAGAAAGGGAAGGGAAGGGAAGAGGGAGAAAGGGAGGGGAAGAGAAGGAAAGAGGGAGAAAGGGAAGGGAAGAGAAGGGAAGAGGGAGAAAGGGAGGGGAAGAGGGAGAAAGGGAAGGGAAGAGAAGGGAAGAGGGAGAAAGGGAGGGGAAGAGAAGGGAAGAGGGAGAAAGAGAGGGGAAGAGAAGGAAAGAGGGAGAAAGGGAGGGGAAGAGAAGGAAAGAGGGAGAAAGGGAGGGGAAGAGGGAGAAAGGGAAGGGAAGAGGGAGAAAGGGAGGGGAAGAGAAGGGAAGAGGGAGAAAGGGAGGGGAAGAGAAGGGAAGAGGGAGAAAGGGAAGGGAAGAGAAGAGGGAGAAAGGGAGGGGAAGAGAAGGAAAGAGGGAGAAAGGGAGGGGAAGAGAAGGAAAGAGGGAGAAAGGGAAGGGAAGAGAAGGGAAGAGGGAGAAAGGGAGGGGAAGAGGGAGAAAGGGAAGGGAAGAGAAGGGAAGAGGGAGAAAGGGAGGGGAAGAGAAGGGAAGAGGGAGAAAGGGAGGGGAAGAGGGAGAAAGGGAAGGGAAGAGGGAGAAAGGGAGGGGAAGAGAAGGGAAGAGGGAGAAAGGGAGGGGAAGAGAAGGGAAGAGGGAGAAAGGGAAGGGAAGAGAAGAGGGAGAAAGGGAGGGGAAGAGAAGGAAAGAGGGAGAAAGGGAGGGGAAGAGAAGGAAAGAGGGAGAAAGGGAAGGGAAGAGAAGGGAAGAGGGAGAAAGGGAGGGGAAGAGGGAGAAAGGGAAGGGAAGAGAAGGGAAGAGGGAGAAAGGGAGGGGAAGAGAAGGGAAGAGGGAGAAAGGGAGGGGAAGAGAAGGAAAGAGGGAGAAAGGGAGGGGAAGAGAAGGGAAGAGGGAGAAAGGGAGGGGAAGAGAAGGGAAGAGGGAGAAAGGGAAGGGAAGAGAAGGGAAGAGGGAGAAAGGGAGGGGAAGAGAAGGGAAGAGGGAGAAAGGGAGGGGAAGAGAAGGAAAGAGGGAGAAAGGGAGGGGAAGAGAAGGGAAGAGGGAGAAAGGGAGGTGAAGAGAAGGGAAGAGGGAGAAAGGGAGGGGAAGAGAAGGAAAGAGGGAGAAAGGGAGGGGAAGAGAAGGAAAGAGGGAGAAAGGGAAGGGAAGAGAAGGAAAGAGGGAGAAAGGGAAGGGAAGGGAAGAGGGAGAAAGGGAGGGGAAGAGAAGGAAAGAGGGAGAAAGGGAGGGGGGAGAAAGCGAGATTCGTTTTCTTTGTTTCTTTCTCAACTGCCTCGCGCGCTTTATACGATTCGACTGAATAAATGACCACCAGAAATACAGACTGTACACTGACAACAAAAAGCACACACGCTGTTTCATCCACCATATTCTCGGAAGGAAGTTACTCGGTAACCACGGAAACATTTCGCGCACGCGCATTCCAACTACCATGAAAGAAAACCGCAAACATTTCTCGCTAGTGTGGACAGATGCACTAAACTGTACCGCTATACTTTGTATCGATACAGTTATACCACTATCGTACCGGTATAAGTGTGAACACAGCGTTGGATAGTTAACAACATGGCACGAGTTGTGCTGCAACACGGCTCTGCTGAGAGAGTCTCTTCCTGTTTCTGAACATTTGTTTTGTTCAAGCAAAGATTATTTATAACATTTTTGCTTATACAGTGGAACTGCCGTATTCACTGACTCAGTGTTCAAACATGATACCCTCGAACTACAATTCCCACATAACCTTTAACCACACACGCCTGCTTTCACGGCCCCTTATTGCTCGCCTGATTTCAGAATCAGAATCACTTTATAAATCCCCGGAGGGAAATTCAAAATTGCAACCAAGTTCCTGAATCAAGGAAGAAGTAAATATGTCTAAAAATAGAAGATAAAATAGTCCTTAAAAAAGAATAAATAAAAATAAAATAAATTTAAATAAAAGTTCAATAACTTAAAGGGCTGATGACACGAACATGACTCTATGCAATTTCTTAAATAAACTATACAACATGGCAAACATGTTAGATTTCTGTTATAATTACGTGAAAAGAAGCTGTTGTTACGCGAATATCCAACTTTTAATTGCACAGCGCAAGAAAACTGGGTCCGTGGCTCGCGGCCATGTTGTGACGTCAGCGGGAGAACACGCTGCGGTTCACTGGCTGTTCTACTCTGGTTCTACTCAATGGAAATGGCGCATGAAAACGCCAGTGAACTCTCTAGTGCTAGCTCTTCCTCTTCTGGGAGTCTAGAATTGTGTTGATCTCTTCCGAATAGAATCTATGATAGCCTACCCTCTTTACCCTTTGCCTCTCGTTGCTAGGCGGCAGTTACATGAAAGCCGCAAGCTTTCACAAGCAAATACATGACTGATATCACGCCGACTTTATGATTACATTTATGATTATCATGTAGAATCTATAGCTCTACGTACCTTTATCTTATGTCGTTTCACAACACATGTTCTGACAGGAGGACTGTCTTTGGATCCAGCATAGCTACTAGTAGACCCCCTCCAGAATGCTGGCAGTGTTGCCAGATTGGGAGGTTTCCCGCCCAGTTGGGCGGTTTCAAGTGCATTTTGGTGGGTTTTGAACATATTTTGGGCTGGAAAATGTCAGCAGTATCTGATACTGCTGACGTTTTCCAGTCCAAAATATGTTCAAAACCCACCAAAATGCACTTGAAACCGCCCAACTGGGCGGGAAACCTCCCAATCTGGCAACACTGTGTAGGCACTGCTGATGGTAGCAGCACACGTTTGTGCTGAACTGAACACCCAAGAGATTCTTTTAAGCTGGGAAGGGTGTCAAAACAATCCAAATCGAAGTGTTCAGAGCACAGGACGGATGTTGGTGAGGGCTCCCACTTGTCACGAGTGCGCCTGACTTGCTTCACCCACTTCGCATGCAGCTCGGGATCTCTGGGAAACTTGAATAAACTTACCCCATCCTTGTGGGTTTTGGAGCAAAAGCCGGCAACACAACGCGAAGACATAATAACTATATAATGTATAATAATGTCTAATAAAAATACTAATAATGATAAACTGAACACCTGTCGCATCAACAACAAACTAGTAAGTTAGGAGGAAGGTTCTTTCGCTGACGTCATATAGCTCCTCCTCCTCCTCTTTCGTCTCCTGGGTGCTGCAGCCCCGTCAAATTTGCCCAAATAGCCGCGTTTTTTATCATAACTTGTAAAATAAGCGCCTTCGTGAATTAATATATGGATCATCGGGAATTACTTTTTATGTTATAAAACATCGCCAAAGATGTCAAAAACGTGTCATCAGCACTTTAAGTAAAAGCAAAATGAAGTGATTTTACAGTTAGGTCCATAAATAGACAACATTTTTCTAATTTTGGTTCTGTACATTACCACAATGAATTTTGAACAAAACAATTCAGATGCAGTTGAAGTTCAGACTTTCAGCTTTAATTCAGTGGGTTGAACAAAATGATTGCATAAAAATGTGAGGAACTAAAGCATTTTTTAAACACAATCCCTTCATTTCAGGGGCTCAAAAGTAATTGGACAAATTAAATAATTGTAAATAAAATGTTCATTTCTAATACTTGGTTGAAAACCCTTTGTTGGCAATGACTGCCTGAAGTCTTGAACTCATGGACATCACCAGACGCTGTGTTTCCTCCTTTTTAATGCTCTGCCAGGCTTACTGCAGCAGTTTTCAGTTGCTGTTTGTTTGTGGGCCTTTCTGTCTGAAGTTTAGTCTTTAACAAGTGAAATGCTGCTCAGTTGGGTTGAGATCAGGTGACTGACTTGGCCATTCAAGAATATTCCACTTCTTTGCTTTAATAAACTCCTGGGTTGCTTTGGCTTTATGTTTTGGGTCACTGTCCATCTGTATTATGAAACGCCGACCAATCAGTTTGGCTGGATTTGAGCACACAGTATGTCTCTGAATACCTCAGAATTCATCCGGCTGCTTCTGTCCTGTGTCACATCATCAATAAACACTAGTGACCCAGTGCCACTGGCAGCCATGCATGCCCAAGCCATCACACTGCCTCCGCCGTGTTTTACAGATGATGTGGTATGCTTTGGATCATGAGCTGTACCATGCCTTCGCCATACTTTTTTCTTTCCATCATTCTGGTAGAGGTTGATCTTGGTTTCATCTGTCCAAAGAATGCTCTTCCAGAACTGTGCTGGCTTTTTTAGATGCTTTTTAGCAAAGTCCAATCTAGCCTTTTTATTCTTGAGGCTTATGAGTGGCTTGCACCGTGCAGTGAACCCTCTGTATTTACTTTCATACAGTCTTCTCTTTATGGTAGATTTGGATATTGATACGCCTACCTCCTGGAGAGTGTTGTTCACTTGGTTGGCTGTTGTAAAGCGGTTTCTCTTCACCATGGAAATTATTCTGCGATCATCCACCACTGTTGTCTTCTGTGAGTGTCCAGGTCTTTTTGCATTGATGAGTTCACCAGTGCTTTCTTTCTTTCTCAGGATGTACCAAACTGTAGATTTTGCCACTCCTAATATTGTAGCAATTTCTCGGATGGGTTTTTTCTGTTTTCGCAGCTTAAGGATGGCTTGTTTCACCTGCATGGAGAGCTCCTTTGACCGCATGTTTTCTTCACAGCAAAATCTTCCAAATGCAAGCACCACACCTCAAATCAACTCCAGGCCTTTTATCTGCTTAATTGAGAATGACATAATGAAGGAATTTCCCACACCTGCCCATGAAATAGCCTTTGAGTCAATTGTCCAATTACTTTTGGTCCCTTTAAAAACAGGGTGGCACATGTTAAGGAGCTGAAACTCCTAAACCCTTCATCCAATTTTAATGTGGATTCCCTCAAATGAAAGCTGAAAGTCTGGACTTTATGTCCATGTCCATTATATAACTATAACTTGAATATGTTTCAGTAAACAGGTAAAAAAAAAATTTGTGTCAGTGTCTAAATATATATGGACCTAACTGTATATACAATGATTTCTATATACATATATTGCACCCGGGTTAAGGATACATGGTAAGACAGTGTACCACAGTTATACAGTGGCATTGTACAGCTTGACAGCAACAGGTAGGAATGATTTCCTGGGTCTCTCAGTTGTGCAGCGTGGAAGAATCAGCCGTTTACTAAATGTGCTTCTGTGGCTGATCACCGTTTATTTAAACCCCAACGTCTGTTAGTTTGTCTTGCGTTGGCCGATGTTTGCTGTGTTCCTCACTTCTACACTCTTATTTTCATGACTGGTGTTTTTTTATTGCTTTGACTATCCTGCATAAATAAAAGGTTTCCACACTTGCATCCATCTCCACGACTCAACGATGATAAAAAATATTACGTGGAAATGTCAGAATCCTGAGAGAGAGAGAGCACATTCACATAACTTTAATCACAGGACTTTATCATCACTGATTTATTTTATTAGTTACTGTTGTTGAGGTGACTGTGTGGAGTTTATCAATTAAATTTTATCATTTCATTAGTATGTATGTACACGAAAAACAAGCTTGATACGGTATACAGTAGGCTGGTTCGGTCCTATCAGTGGTTTCAGCTCTCCGTGTTCGATCTTCGAACATATCCCCTGCAGATATGGTGCTCCCACTGTGCCTGCTGATGTTTCCTTTGCTTGTCGTTTTGAGCTGCCGCTGGTCGCTTTACATTGACGTGGTATGAGTGCCGTCGCAATATCATTACATCATCATTTACATCACCATCGCAACATGTGAATCTGATGGTTCTGATTCCCACTAGAGCTGTGACAAAAGATTTCCATAAATGTTACTAGGTCAGCAGGGGATAGAGGACTTTGTGCTTTTGCTCCCATTCCTGCAGGACACACTAAAAACAGAAAACTCCTCCCCTGTTCTAATCATTACATTAGAGCAACAGTTTCTCCAAAACCATACCGGAAATGCAGCTGATGAGCCCAGGCATACTTAGTGTCTGAAATTTGCTTCTTTCGTTTTGCGCTTGAGCTACAACCCTGATTCCAAAAAAGTTGGGACAAAGTACAAATTGTAAATAAAAACGGAATGCAATGATGTGGAAGTTTCAAAATTCCATATTTTATTCAGAATAGAACATAGATGACATATCAAATGTTTAAACTGAGAAAATGTATCATTTAAAGAGAAAAATTAGGTGATTTTAAATTTCATGACAACAACACATCTCAAAAAAGTTGGGACAAGGCCATGTTTCCCACTGTGAGACATCCCCTTTTCTCTTTACAACAGTCTGTAAACGTCTGGGGACTGAGGAGACAAGTTGCTCAAGTTTAGGGATAGGAATGTTAACCCATTCTTGTCTAATGTAGGATTCTAGTTGCTCAACTGTCTTAGGTCTTTTTTGTCGTATCTTCCGTTTTATGATGCGCCAAATGTTTTCTATGGGTGAAAGATCTGGACTGCAGGCTGGCCAGTTCAGTACCCGGACCCTTCTTCTACGCAGCCATGATGCTGTAATTGATGCAGTATGTGGTTTGGCATTGTCATGTTGGAAAATGCAAGGACTTCCCTGAAAGAGACGTCGTCTGGATGGGAGCATATGTTGCTCTAGAACCTGGATATACCTTTCAGCATTGATGGTGTCTTTCCAGATGTGTAAGCCACCCATGCCACACGCACTAATGCAACCCCATACCATCAGAGATGCAGGCTTCTGAACTGAGCGCTGATAACAACTTGGGTCGTCCTTCTCCTCTTTAGTCCGAATGACACAGCGTCCCTGATTTCCATAAAGAACTTCAAATTTTGATTCGTCTGACCACAGAACAGTTTTCCACTTTGCCACAGTCCATTTTAAATGAGCCTTGGCCCAGAGAAGACGTCTGCGCTTCTGGATCATGTTTAAATACGACTTCTTCTTTGAACTATAGAGTTTTAGCTGGCAACGGCGGATGGCACGGTGAATTGTGTTCACAGATAATGTTCTCTGGAAATATTCCTGAGCCCATTTTGTGATTTCCAATACAGAAGCATGCCTGTATGTGATGCAGTGCCGTCTAAGGGCCCGAAGATCACGGGCACCCAGTATGGTTTTCCGGCCTTGACCCTTACGCACAGAGATTCTTCCAGATTCTCTGAATCTTTTGATGATATTATGCACTGTAGATGATGATATGTTCAAACTCTTTGCAATTTTACACTGTCGAACTCCTTTCTGATATTGCTCCACTATTTGTCGGTGCAGAATTAGGGGGATTGGTGATCCTCTTCCCATCTTTACTTCTGAGAGCCGCTGCCACTCCAAGATGCTCTTTTTATACCCAGTCATGTTAATGACCTATTGCCAATTGACCTAATGAGTTGCAATTTGGTCCTCCAGCTGTTCCTTTTTTGTACCTTTAACTTTTCCAGCCTCTTATTGCCCCTGTCCCAACTTTTTTGAGATGTGTTGCTGTCATGAAATTTCAAATGAGCCAATATTTGGCATGAAATTTCAAAATGTCTCACTTTCGACGTTTGATATGTTGTCTATGTTCTATTGTGAATACAATATCAGTTTTTGAGATTTGTAAATTATTGCATTCCGTTTTTATTTACAATTTGTACTTTGTCCCAACTTTTTTGGAATCGGGGTTGTACACAGCTAACATCAGGCAAGAAAAAAAAACATACTCTGTCAATTTCTCAATCTTAAATAAACAACAGAAGCTGCCAATCGCATTAGTAAGGTCTGTTGAAGCCTGCTTAAGTTTGACCATATAAGCAATTTTAATGAGCTGCTTATTTAAACTCCACTGCCAGCCTTTATGCAGTTTTGCTCATGTAAACAGTTAGACAGTATTTATCACCTGTTGTTTAGAATACATATTTCTTTATTCTCCTTTTGGTCAATGCTTCTTAAATGACATTCAATAAAAATTATTTTTTAAACACTTAAAATCATGTTGGCGGAGGCTTTACGATAGCTGGAGGTTGCTGGTTAAATGCACAGCTGTCGCATCTTTGTCTCTGCAGTCTCATGTTCCCGCAAATTCACATTTCTAGGTAGACTCACAGGATGTTCTTCCCTGGAATACGACCGTTCTCTTCGCATTAAATTAGCATTGCGTTCAGTTCTCCCACTTTTATAATTTGTATAAGGAGCTCATTGCTGACAATAACGCTACCAACTCAATAAACCTATATAAAACTTGATTATCAAATAAAACATTACTTTTAAAATCTGTTAAAACACTAGAAATAACAGTTTATGGAGCATACATTAAGCTGCTGCCTGAAAGCTCTGGAAGAGGAGCGCAATTGCTGGTGCCATGATCAGGTGTTAAGGGCAATAGCAGACGCAGAGGGATCATTCACAGCAAGCAATGACCTTCACCGAGACAAATTAATGCTTTTGTCAGAGAGGTGAAAAAAGCCTCAGCTGCAACCAAATGAACCAGGCAGATCCTTGCAAGAGCATGGGACTGGCAGTTGAAGGTCAACCTAGGAGATGGCTAAAATTCCCAGACACCATCACATTAACCAAACACGGGCCTGATGCCAGAGCAAAACGGAGGGCTTGATGTGAGCCCATCAAAGTTGGCTGCAAATGCTTTGCGGTCCAGCTTTTCCACAGGGCCCTTAAGCTCCTTGTCATCAAAGATTTGCACAGCAGGAAAGCGATCAAGAACACTACAGACAAGGCTTTGAGATAGCTGTGGATCAAGCAGCGTGATCCATGGAACAACCAAGCTATTTGGGTACAAGATAACACCTGATTACCCCCGTCTAGGTCACATGGGCAAGGGTATCTAATGTTGAACGACCTGAAAACCCCCATCTCTGGGGACATGTCACACAAAAGGTGACAAAACCAAACGCAGCCAAAACTGATGAGGTACTGGCATCTACAGCCCATACAGTGCCTTGCAAAAGTATTCACCCCCCTTTGTGTTTGTCGTGTTTTGTCGCATTACAAGCTGGAATTAAGATGGATTTTTGGAGGGTTAGAACCATTTGATTTACACAACATGCCGACCACTTTAAAGGTGCACATTTTTTTTTAAATTGTGACAAACAATAATTAAAATGAAAAAACAGAAATCTGAAGTGTGCATAAGTATTCACCCCCTTTCGTATGAAACCCCTAAATAAGAGCTGCTCCAACCAATTCACTTCATACAGTAAGTCACATAATTATGTAGTTATGATTGTACTTTTTTTTTTTTAACTTGTGTGGCTTGATGTGTCCTCTTCTGCTGTTATCCACTGTGCTGCTGCTGCTGCTGCGAACAGGAAATTTCCCCATTGTGGGATAATAAAAGTCTTCTTATCTTATTTTTACAAAAATGACAGATAAATGAAGATGTTGTAAAAAGCAGTTTTAGAACTGTGTTGGAATGTGTGAAAAAAACATGACCTTACCCATTCCGTTGAACCATTTTGGTCACTTGAGGTGATTCTGTTCAGTTTTAGGAACGTATCAAGCACAAAAACTTAAATCTGCACCACTGATTTGGACAACTAACTGGCCATCGAAAAATGTATGTCACGTTGTTTTGGGATAAAGGGTTGGCAGTGGGACGGGTATTCAATGAGAAGTGCAAAAAATTTCCATTCCATTCAATGAGAAGAGTGAAAGCCCCTCCCACTGCCATCTCTTAATCCCATCAGATTAATTTTTAATCCCATCAGGTCAAGTCACAATGGGTAAGGTCATGTTTTTCACACATTCCAACACAGTTTTAAAACTGCTTTTTACAACAGCTTCATTTATCTGGCATTTGACTCGATTCAGTGTGTCTTGAAATGAACTTTTGTACTATTTTACTCAGTTCAGAGCCACAATCAACTCTGTTACACAATTACTCTGTAATTTTGCTCCAACTCCAAATTTTGCACTCTAAAATCAAAACAGAGCAAAATTAATTATTTTTGAGAAAAATATTTTTAACTCTGGAAAAACTGCTCAGTCATTTTTTGTGTGTATGCACTACAGCATACACATATAAACCGATCTGCTCATAATACAGGGTTAGTCAAAATTATGTTAACACTTAAATGGTAGAAACCATTTATTCACAAAACATACATCAGATGTGCAAGATGATTTACAGGACGGTCTCAATCTGTTCGCCATCGTGTTCAACACACAAGAACCAGCGAGCAACAGTACCATTTAATCTGTCACCCATGGCGTACGTCTATCTGCAGGAGAAAAATAATCCATTAGTGTTAACATAATTTTGACTAATTCTGTAAATAGAAGAAATATTTAAAGAAAGCGCAACTTTATTCATCACACACTTGTGAAATTTCCTCTCTGCATTTAACCCATCTGAAGCAGTGAACACACACGTGAGCAATGAGCGCACACACACACACATACATACCCAGAGCAGTGGGCAGCCATGCTAACAGCACCCGGGGAGCAGTTGGGAGTTTGGTGCCTCGCTCAAGGGCACCTCAGCCCAAGGCCGTCCCATATTAACCTAACCTGCATGTCTTTGGATTGTGGGGGAAACCAGAGCACCCGGAGGAAACTCACGCAGATACAGGGAGAACATGCAAACTCCACACAGAAAGGCCCTCGCCAGCTGCTGGGTTCGAACCCAGAACCTTCTTGCTGTGAGGCGACCGTGCTAACCACTACACCACCGTGCCGCCCTTTACACTTCAACTCAAGTTAACACTTGATTTAAACTTAACTCAAGTTGATCTTGGGCTG